>NW_020897743.1:4715368-5315368 GCF_003984885.1 Neopelma chrysocephalum | reverse complement strand
GAATGGAGGAAAAGAACCTGGGGGTGCTGGTCAGCGGAAGCTGAACATGAGCCAGTGTGTGCCTAGATGGCCAATGGCACCTGGCCTGTACCAGGCACAGCAGGGCCAGGGCAGTGACTGTCCCCCTGTGCTGGGCACTGGTGAGGCTACACCTCAAATCCTGTGCTCAATTTTGGGGCACAGCACACCAAAGCTGCTGAAAAAAAGCACACAGCCCACCTCCTCTTCAGCATCAGTCACTGGGTTACAGACCATGCAGAAACGCACACACATTGTAGTAATTTTCTTGGCAAAAAAAAAATCCCTGTCTATAACAGACAGAAATAAAGAAAAAATACTGTGGGCAAAAAAGATAGACTTTGAGGAGTTGTGATCACACAAACAGAGCATCACTTCTTATCTACCTGTATCATAGGCTCCTGCAATCGTTGTGGGGGCAGGTAGTGAAGGGTTTTAGTGCTCCTGCAATCCTTGTGGGGGCAGGTAGTGAAGGGTTTTAGTGCTCCTCCAGCTTGATCAATGAAGTAGAATGGAAACAACCTTCTTTGAGCTGCTTAAAATCTTTTCTAGGTCCTGTATCTTCAGTAGAGGTAAGTCTGGACCCTTGTTGGGGGAAGAGAGCACATCCCAGAGGTAATATAATCATCCAGCATGTGGAGGAATCCCCATGATGCCAATGCTGGCAGAAATGCCTCCACTTCTTGTGACCTATTTTTCACTTCAACACTGTGACTAATGTAGCTTTGGGCCTGGAAATGCTTGCATACCTTGTGGGTAGAAACATGTACAGTGATTTCACTGATTTCCTTGAAACTATTTTTAAGAGTGAAGTTATTAATGCAATTTGTTGCAAGCTTACAGTTTGGGGGTCTAATTTCACACTATAATGAATAACTAACCTGATTATTTCACCCTCTTCTTCCCTAATGTTTTTTAGAGTTGTGATATTGTGTCAGGTATGAGCTGTTTATACCATACTTGGTGTGCTAATGAAGACTTGATGTTTGCTATTTATACACAATAATTCCCTTTAGCATATTTAATATATAGCAGAATATTCCTTTTAAGGTATGAAGATGTTACTGATGTGCTTCAATAGGGATTCCCACACATCAGCAGTTTTATAGGTCACTGAAAATAAGGACCAAGAGAAAACTTATAATCTACCACACCTACACTCATCCCTCTCTGTGGAAATAAGCCTTTTTAAGTTGTACAGAACATTATTGCCCACCCTGAATCTATTCTGTGACATCAAAGCCCAGAGCATCGCTCTGGAAGTCATGTCAGAACATTGAAACATCAGTCTGAAAAAAAGAAACTTCAAATCATTAACTGCAAAAGCTTACAGAATGTAGTCAGGCTACAGTACGATTTTTAAATTCAGAAAGTAAGCCAGAAAGGGCCTTTTTAAAATTTTTCCTGTTGTTGGGGTCTTCATAGATCCTGCTCTGCAAGCCCCTCTCAAAATAGCCCAGGTCCTCTGCCCAAGAGTGTTTTTGGTGGAAATTTTTCAGTATGTAGACAGAGGATTCCACACTTAGAAACACATTTTCTTTCAGTGCCTTATTTAAATGTGAAGAGGGTATGTAAGGATTTTCTGGGAAACGTAGCACTAGGGAATACAGTTGATCAAGAAATAAAATAGCTCATTATACTTTGGAGGCATGTTAGAAATTAAGTAAAGCTTATTGTTTGCTACCTTCTTCCATTACCTTTTCTTTTAAAGTCTTCTGCTCTAAAAAGTCTGGTCTAATGTGTTCTAACCATGGAAGTTTGGTTTGCTGCACTGCTTTGATCTGGGACACAATTTCATTTTTTTACCTGCTGAGCCTTTTGTGTTTTTTAAACTCTCGTTTGTTGAAGGTTTGATTTAAATGTATGTTTTAGGGAAGGTATCTTAACCCCGGAGTATTTTGTGTTTAACAAGACCCAAAGCAGGGCAAACTGACATATGTCTCTCCTTCAAAGTTCTCTGTGTATCTGGTTGAGATTGTGGCCATCTGTCATTTAGTGCCCGCCAAGTGCCAGCTCTGACCGTGGCACTGGCCCAGCAGCCCTCAGAGCAGTACCTGCTGTGGGCAGCTCTGCAGCCACGTCTGAGGTCAGGGCTGAGATTGTCTGTCGTGAAACACCAGAGGGATGAAATACAGAATCTCTCAGAAAGCCTTTTTTTTTTTGTCTGCACCATCACTAGAGAGAAGCATGGAAGGCCCATGTTCAGGAGGGTCAAAATCCTCATTAAAATATCCTGGGTTTGAACCTGTGGAGCTCTGCCTTGGAGATTCATATGCATGCTCAGACTGTCAGTGCTGGTTATAAGCTGCATATAAATTGTTTTGCTCCTTTTTTAGTCTGCAGACACAGTTCAGTTGTCATCACAAACTTTTACATTCTCTAATAATAAAAAGAGATTGCTTTAACTTGCAGGATAGGTTGTAAAGAGTTTTATCACACAGTATCACAAGGTATGAAGCTCTTGTGATAAGCTTTAGGTGGTTTTCTCACTCAAAACAAATGTCTGTGTATCCCAGAGAGCTCTCTCAGCTGGAGCCAGTAGTAATTTTTTGACAGCTATTTTTCTTTTATAAAATATCTATTTTCCCATTTCACTACTGAAATACCCTTTCCAGAATCCAGACAAATGGGAAGAGTTGAAGGTCATGGCTTAACTAGAGCCTTCTAAAAGCAAATCCAGATTTCAGAAGGATGTCGGGTGGAAAATTATATCTTAGAAAAAAAAAAATTGAGTCAGATTTTAGCTGAAAAATTTCAAAACCAGGTAAATTCGCTGTTAAGATTTTTGGTTCATAATTAATTCTAAAGACGGTAGTTACACTAAAGCCTGGAGTGCTTGAAATCGGTTTAGTGTCTGAGGGTGTTGGAATAACACATTTTGAGTCCCTGATCTGATGTCAGATGCCAGGGACTCAGACACATAATTGACCTAAATGGATGCAAACTAATGTACCTGCATTATTTCATCCTGTGAGATTCTTGCCCTGTAACTTAATGAAGTGTTTCACTTCTGAGTTTTGTCAGCCCATAAACACATAAATGATCATAACCTCATCTGTAGCAAACTGCTACCTCTGATCAGCAGAATTTAATAACAATATCTTCTTCTGGGAATAATGACCATAAAATCTAACTCCTGTGTAGCCTTTTCCAGGGCTAAAACTCCTACCAATTCCTCTCAGGCTTAAAGAACAATTTTCAGCTTATATAGCCAGTATCATTTGATACTCCAAAGTAGGTATTTGTATCCATATCTCCATGGGCACTTTGCAAATTCACAGAAACTTGCCAAGTGCAGTAAGTTGAATTCAAATTAAAATAAATTGCTATGGAAGTGCAGCTTTCAGGTTAGATATAAATAGTCCTGTAGCATTATTAATAGATGTTGAGTTGTCTGGTTTTCAGTTTCCCAATTTGCATTTCTCTCAAAAGTTGGTAAAATGCAGGTGAAGTGCCCTTTTTGAAAGAATGAGGTCTTTGTTCTGTAAAACTGGGCATTTCTGGGGAATAATGCATACTTATCCATCTGTAAGGGTCTGATTCAAAACCTATGAAATTAAGGTCAACCTAGAGATCTGTGTTCTTTTAGGAATTTGTTTGCCTATTTAATCCCTTTATCATTCTGTGAGGTGGAGGGTGGTGACAGGTAGAAATCAGTCTCCTCTTCCCTTTCTTACGTCTTCTTTTCTTTCACTTACTTTTATATCTGTTAATGAGGTTCAACAAAATTTTTAATGGGGTAAAATCTTAAAGACAATGTTTTTCCACCAGTCTTGAAGAACATTATTTAGTGGTTTGAATAAAAGAAAGAGACTTCCATGGGTAGGATAAGAACCGTTGCAGACTGTTCTGCCCAAGCAGTGTTCACATGCTGGTTGGTCAGTTGGCAGAACCCAATTTGGACTGAGCTGCACAGTAGCTGAAAGAAATAAATAGAGGTTTTACAAGTCAAAATGTTTTCTTTTCAGCTAATGCCTCCATCTAGCCATAGGTAAGATGCTTTAGGCAGAGGCCTTTCCATTGAAGGGTATGGGTTAGGACCATTTTCTAGAGAATTTTATTAAGTAACCATTATTTTCTTGTGACTAAAGAAGTTCCAGTATCTAGAAATGTTAAAATGTCAGGAATATCTCTGAATGCTTATGAGATATAAAGGGTCAAATGCATGTTAATCTCATATTGTGGATTAGTACAATTAAATTAAAATCCAGCAAATCAGAACACTTGGATAGAGGAGATAGGCTGGATGATCTAATATGTCATCCTAGTTTATAAATATTATTATAAAACATACCTGCATAAACACAGCACTGAATGAAAAGGAGTTTTTAAGGATAGAGTGCAATGAAGAATGAAGTTAATGTATCACAGATTATCCATAAACACTTTGAGTCAGCTGATTTTTCACCCTTAATGAGTGCAACCCTCATCCTTAATAGTCTGCAATTTTTCATAATGGGAACCTTTTGTATTTTCCCCAAGACCAACTCCTCCACAGCTTGTCACTGTATATTCCGTTCCTGCTGCCATAACAATTGTTCCCTCCATGATGACTGTAGGATGCTATCACATTTTATCAGCTTTTTCTTAACCAAGAAATATGATTTGCTAGTAAAGGTCTCTATTGGAAACAGAGATAGAACTCAGCATCATCAAACACAATAGAATCCTAAGGTGTTCCTGGAAATGTTGACCTTCTTGACTCTGGCCCTCCAAAATTACTTGGATAACTACCTTAAGCCTTAAAGATCCCATGTTTTCATCTTTCCAGGGACCTAGAGCAATCCTGCAGAATTTTTAGCAGCTGGCAATTCAGCAATTTTGTCTCCTCTAATCTCTGACTATAGTGTGTTATCTTTTCCAGTATAGAACAAAATCTGGCTGTTTGTTCTTCAATTACCTCCTTCCCTACACCACCCCCTTGAAAATAACTGTGAATAATTTTAAATACTGATGCTTTATTTACATATATAGTCTCTTTACAAGTAAATAGGACAATAGCAAGATATCTGGTGTGATCATTCAAAGAGCAAAACTACTGCAGTTCACCGTGAAAGAAAATGTTGTGGCATCCTTTGGGCTGGGCTGACAGCAACTCCCACGATCTGCAGCAAGCTGCCATTGTGTCATATTGCACTGATAGGCAGATAATCAAGCAGTGAAAACATCTGATAATCAAATCTGTCTGAAAAATGGCACAAAGGCATATAAACAATGTGTGTGTGGCTTTCCTCAAAAAAAAAAGTCTTGGAACACTTATTTTAGACTGCAAATATTTCTGCATTTTTCACAAAGTGTTTTTCAAAAAGTTTCCACCAGTGCTTGGAAGCAAAATCTGATATTCAAATGTTTGTTTCCTGTGGGTAGATGAAGCTGGTAATTGAAATGTAAACCTTTTGTCACGTAAGACTTTCCAGGTTTTTAGGCAAAAGGCTGTTCCATTATTCCAGGATAATAACCCTGAGGAGAAAACCACAACAGTGTGTCTGAAAATTTGCTAGTTACTTAATGCTTTAAAATGTACCTGGTACTTGAGACTGCCACTATGTTTCTCAGGCTAATTTTTCCTAATAAAAATAAGCCTTGGTGAATGTTAGTAGACTTTAAAACACAGTAAAAAGTGGAGTGAATGTTTAGGGTTTCAGACCTGTTGGCACTGCTGCCTTTGTAACAGAATAATGGCATTCCCACATATGAAGGTTTAAGGTTAAGAGAGCTGTTTATAGTGGTTTTTTCCTGAGTTTTGGCCACTCACTCCTTGCTGATGATTATTTCTGCAATTTTTTTGAGCAGCTTTTAGCGAGCAATTGGATCCAGAAACTGCTATTAAATCAAACTCCTAAACAGATGAGTTTGATGGTGCCAGGTGGTCTGAACTTATGGAGTCTGTGGAATTGCAGCATCCATGACAGCAGCATTTATTCCTGCAGTGAAGGTTCACTCTGTGTTCCCAGCTGCCAATAACTCAGTAAGTGTGGAGCTATCAGGACTTTGGTAGATTTATTCTTCATCTAACTTGCCTGCAACACGTGTGGACATGCCCATCACCAGAAAAACTCTTTAGTGCAACTTTACTGATGTAATCCTAAAAAGAAAATTTTGCTGCTCTAATATTCAGCTGGAAATAATATCAGCAACATTTTGGGGGAAGAAAGATTGTGCACTCTCTCATTAGGATCTCTCAAAGGTGAAATATTGGTTTTATATAATGAGGAATACTGTTTTAAAGTAATTCAGACAGATTAGATGTGTTTAATAAAGGGGCCTTTCTCCATTTTTCCCTATTACATATGCAAGAAATTGGTTTGATCATGGGTATGACTCAGAAAAATATGTTTTCAGCGATCTCTTTATAGAACACCTGATGGTACCACATTTCTTTAATTATTTTTGACAAGTTGGGTTTTAAATACTACTATATAATAAATATCCATGTTACATACCCTTTCTTGTATCCTAAGGTACCTTTCTTAAATCCCAAAGGATTACTGCAAAGATGATCTCCCTTACATTCTTTCCTCTTTCTTTTCCCCAGTTTCATACAACACCTGACATTTATTCTATCCTTATCCCTAAGAATTTGCAGTTCCTTACTGATTGAAAATATTGAGTACGTGTCTATTTATATGCCTAGTACTAATATAAAATAATTAATAAAATAATAAAATAATTCTAATAATAATAAAGAAATTCTAATAAAAGAAATTGTCTGTCTGTGCATGCATTTTGTACCCCCTGTGTGAAGTACTGCACAGATGCTGTGCTCAGGCTGTGCAAAACAAATCATTCCATGGATAACTAAAGAAAATGGATGCCAGGAAGAAAAAAGGTAGACCATCATAAAATGGGGAGTGCAAGCATTAACAATATGAAGAAAACTCCTGGACGGGATTTCAGTGTCCTCTGAACAGACAGACTGCATTTCTTCTTGGAGCAGACTGTGAATCTCATTCCATGGATGCAGCCGCCAGGGTGTGAGATACTCACACCTGTGGGAGGGGAAAATGGGCACAAAACCCAAACTGCAGCCAGGGGATTTTGACATTTCCTGAACTTACTTTGTTAGAGCTTTTCAAAGACCATGTCTTTTTTGTTCAGTTTGGTTTTCTTGGGTTTTTGTGCTTTGTTTTGTTTTTTTTTTAAATTAAGATTTCAGGCTAAAGAAAGACTGACGAGCAGAGATTAGGCTCCTGGCCACATTGGCCAGGATCATCAGGCTTCTGGATACTGGCTCATGTTTCCAACTGTAGAACTGGGTTGGGAATTGTGTATGACAAATCCTGCCAAAAATTTCCTGAATCCTTACTCATTTTTAAAGCTGTGCACAGCAAATGAAAAGAAGCATAAGACTCATCCACTTATAAAAAGATGCACTTTGCTGAAATTTCTCCTGGAAGAAAATAATAAAAAAAAAAAATCCTTAGTTATATTTTTAAAATATGACTTTATGTATATTGATTTAGATGTCTGTAAATCTTAAAATATTTTGATCCATGTAATTCATATCCAAGTACAACCTTTCAGTGCTGTATCTAAACATAGGTGCAGCTTATCCCTTTCCATTTTTGTCATGTACAGACTCTTCAGGACCCTCCTCAGTCACCGCTCTACAACATCTCTTTCAGAGAGAAACTTATTTTGAAACTAGGTAAATTATAATTACAAATAATCCCTTGTATCATTCTATTCATAATAAAATTATTTCTAAAGCCCAGCCAGTTTAAAACTGCCAGCTGATTTTCCCAAAGATTGTTTCAGTGTCAAAAAGGAGCTACCCATACCTTACCATTTCCAGTCCACTTTTTTCCATCAATGGTTTCCTCCATATTTTTCATATACCAAACCATTTCATGGTTGAAATTCTAGTTCAGTGGGGAAAAACCAAAGGACATATACTGCCAATGTTAGCCCTCACGTCTCTAAGCATTCAGTAATTCATATACATTGACAACATATAAGATGTTCCACAGAACAAAGAAGGAATGGAAACATCTCATGGAAGTTGGTTTAGAGACCTCAGAGTTATTGAGGATATAAAGAAACCTGTGCAAACTGTTTTTCTCAGTTTCTCATTGTCAAATATCTTTCTTTTTCAGTACAAAAGATGGTTCTAGTGGACTGGAAGACACCAAATAAGAGGACCAAGGGAAATATTAGTTGCAGAGATCTGTAGAAAAGAGTGCAAGAGTTGGGAGCAAATGGAAAGGTAAGTCTGAGAAAGATGAAGTAATAAAATATCCTGATTTATGACCTTGACTTTCTGCCAAAACTTAGAAATTATTTACAGTAGTAAATAAATAAATAACAAACAAACAGATCAACAAAAATGTGGAATAAGTGTTTGGGGACATTGCACAGGATTAATTTCTTTCCCCTGGTCCCCATTATACTTTCCAAAACAGAGCCAATATTTTTCTCTTTTCTCAAAGATAGTCCCTGTGCTTTGTAATAAGACCATTTTTCTTCCCTTTCTCTTTTCCTTCTGTCCTGTGGATTGGAGGTAAGGCCCAACTGTGAGATACACAATGTTCCGAATTTAGGAAAAAAATGATACAGTAATTCACCCAGCTTTCATGAAAGGTGCATTGAAATCCTGCAATTTACTCACTGCAACTTTAACAACTAATATTAACATTTAAATCCTGAATATTAGCTGTTCTAGAAGACTGAACTATAAATCTGCTTTCTAGGAATGGTGTTTTCCTTCCAATAGATGGATTTCATTTCTTTGTAAGCCATCGCAGCATTTTTAAAATATGAAACCTGAGTGCAGACAGGTATGGGCATCCTGTACAAAGGAAACCAGGGAGTGATCTCCCCATGGGATCAGCTGGATCACAGGTCTTAGCTACTCATAATTACATGACTGTAACATAAAGTTCCTGGTCTCCATCCACACCGATGTGTCCTGATAGCAAACAAAGCCCCAGAGCAGTTTGCAAGCACTGGAAAAGGAGCACAGTGTAGGCAGGGAGAAAGGGCAAAGGAAAGCTATTCCTGCAATCCTCACTCTAGTAGGCAGTTTTCCAGGAAATGCCTGTTCTCTTGGGGTTTGATAAGGGGCTTCTTTGACAGCCAGACCCCCCAGTACAGGTACACAGGCACCTTTGATTCTTTCATGGCAACACACAGGACTTTGTGGCATGTCCAGTCTTTAATTGTGGAGCCTGGAGTGAGGTACAAGGAGGGGAGACTGCAGCGCCCAGGAAGGACAGGTGGACAGAACTTGGAATGATGGTGCATTAAAATGTAGTATTTTTAATCTGTTTAATGTGTAGTCAGTATTGCCTCCTGCTGCTGCACGACTACTGATCCTGCAACGGTGCCAAACCAGCATGGCTGTCCTTTGGATATAATGACTTATCTTCAAAATACAGAAGGAAATCTCTCTCAGACATGCAGTGCTTTAGAAAATTAAATTCTGCTGCCTGCAGTTATAGCTGAACCTTTTTTAGTTGCTGTGTCACTTCTGAAAAACCTCTTGACTTTAATAACTGCTACTTGTGCACCTCAAAGTATGAGGACATCATGCTAACAATTAATTATTTTTTCCAATATTAAAAATCTCCCCAAGTCTGTAAGTGAACAAAAGAAGTGTTTACAGACAGATTCTGCCCCGAAAAATATCATCTTTGTAAACAGCATCCAAAGAACGTTACAGCACATCATTTGCTCAGCAAGAATATTTTGGGTTTGTCCAAGAAAATATATTGATAGGTGGGGTACAACTACTAGTAGTAGTATGTATGTTGGACTAGGGTATACACAAGGGAGGACCAGCTCCTTTTAATTTGAATTATTCTTAGACCCTGGATTAGGCTTCTTAGAGGTGATGCATCCTGTCTAAATAAAGGCAGACCTATAAATTACAGTCATCTTGATGCTGCTTCAGACAGACTGCAATCTGAATTGGATCTAAACTCAAAGGAAACTCAGATGAAGAGGAATAGTGCATCCAATAATGCACATGGCCCAAGGGAAATGCAGGTCAGAGTCCCTGTTCCAGCGTACTTAATGTCAATAAATAAATCAGTTCCTTCACTATGTCTCTATTTCCTTATTTTTAAAGCTGGGACTTGTCCTGTGGAGTGCTTTGAGATCCAGACATGCTGCAAGATATTTATATTGAGTAATTAATTTTTATTAGCTGTAATTATAACGGCTCTGGATTGCTTGTCCAAGGAGCAGGAACTGAGTGATATTTGGCCTGTTATTTTGTATCTCTTGAACAACTGTGATCTTTCCTTACTGTTGCATGAGCAATCAAGGTTGGAACCTAGTTGTCAAATAGTGCTTGTGATAATTTTCAGCATCTGTGTCTGTCTTCTAAAATTTTGATGAAAAATATATCAAAGTGTATTTACATGAGCTCTAATCAAAAGCTTTGCTTAGAATTTATGCTACTTTTCTGTGAGTTATATTTATTTTGGTCTTTAAATAATACTCATGCCATTAGAAATTACAAAGGTAATGGACATCAGTATTGTTTAAATTGTTGTATTTTCCTCTGCCGTGTCTCAGTGGGAATGTTGAGTGCCACACAAGAGCTATAATTGAGAAATCCCTTGCTCTCTGTGACTCTGATTGCTATTATAATTGGAATAATTTGCATTTTTATGAACATACTATTCTGTCTTCAGGCATCCATGGCTGTGCTTGATGTTTTGAAGATCATTTGAAAAGACACACAGAAATTATTTGCTTTTAGTAGAATGACTCTTTGCTTGCAAGTAAAAACAAATTATTCGGGTCAAAAGAGATATCAAAGGGCCATAAGTATCTGAAGAAGGAGTTGTTGGTAAACAACATCTACAGAAAATGATTCCTCCTCAAATGCCTGCAAAGACACTTTATTAAAATCTTTCAGACACACTAAGATTCTTGCAATCTTACCAAGCAATAAAATTACTGGTAGGGTTAGAACCTTCCACACCAGTAGGTCACTTCATCTCTCTACTCTCCTTGTAAATGCCCATTAAAGAACTCGTGGATTTTTTTCCCTTTGGAAGCCTAAGGCTGTGACCCTGTGGCCTCTGGCTGGTTTTAATATTTGCTTAGTCTCTGGCTCACAGGAAACCATGAACTGGTGGTACCACACTGTAACTTCATTCTCTGTTGTCAAAAAAACCACCTTTTAAGAAAGCAGCCTGAAACAATACAGCTGAAGCTTTGGTACCCCTTTCACCCCACTAAATTCACAGTGAGCAATAGTTTGTTGTGCACTTGAACTGTGTTGAAAAGGGAGTGATTAAACTTGAGAGAAGTTTTATCATTTTCTGTGACTAAGTGCTAAAATATGGTTCTCCATTACCCTGCAATCATAGTTACACATACAGAGGAAAATGCATGTGCAAATGGAAATTACACACCTCTGGCTAACGTTCAGCAGAGCTGAATGGAAAATGTTATTTATGGGAATTTTTCAATTTCGTAAAGGAGGGAATTTATCACCTCAGAGTCTGTGAAGTACCACAGTCAAAACAGCCAATGTAGATCAGCTGGCACTCATCTGTTGTCTTTAAACTAACATTAGAGACCTAAAAATTCCCAGGTATTCCATGTGGTAAGAGATTTTTGTGTGTAACCCTAATAATTTCTGTTGCGCCTCTCTCTTTTCCTACACAGAGGAAAGAAACTAAAATCTCACCCATTTAGAAAGAATTCTTCTAATACTGACTCAGGACTTTCTAAATTAAACAACTGTGTCCCAAGCAGATGCCTTAATATTGCTTTGAACAAGTTAACTTGTGAATTAAGTGTACAGATTACAGAGAATTAGTTAATTTAACTGCAGTGTCCAAATGTAGTGTCCATTCCAAGCCTTGGCTGCATCACTTACCAAAACAAGTTGCATAACTGTGAATTGACAAAATTCGCTCTCTGTCTTTACATCTCTCACAGAGGTGCTCCAAATCATGATTAATAGAAATTCATGTATGAATTTAAGGTGCAAAACACTTTCAGCATTGAAGGCCCGAGGCAACTAATTTCTGAGCAACTATAACCAAGCACTGTAGTGGAGAAGTCATCAGGCACATCATAGACTAAATGATAGGGGTTTTTTTTTCCCCCACTAATTTTGTTACATTGTTCTTCATGCTCTGTATAATTAAAATTCTGTCATCATCTCCATTATGGACCTCTATTTTTGCTGGTTTATAACTTTGTCCATAATTTACTCTGAAAGGGAGGCTGTGTTATGGGATTTTGTCAAAATCAGGGGTTCTTCTTGCACTGACTAAAAATAAATGCTAAGATTTTCAGAAGTGATGAATCAATTGCAGCCTTCTGGTTTAATCTGGGAGGAGGGTTATGAATTTGCAAGGTGGGCAGAAGAATCTGGGTTTTTTTCTGCAAAACAAGCCTCATTGGACACCCATTTTAAAATTGGTGCACCTGTCTAATGAACAGAGTAAGTTTGTTCCTTTTTTTGAAAAAAAGGAGTCCCCAGAAATACAGTATTTGGTGCCAGAGGTCACTGCAATGCTCTGTTACACAGGACCTTTCTCTTTCCAAATAGAATTTACCATCATTGGCTTTTTTCTTCTTCTGTTTAAAAGCAAGCAAAATGTCTGAGAGAAAATATATGACAGGACAGGTATAGCACATAATTTAACTATGAAATACTAGTATTTCATACTTCTTCTGCACATATAGATATACAGATTAAAGACTTCCTAAATGAATACTGACACAAACCAATAGAAATGTTATGAAGATGCAGTCTGGCTATTTTATGATTGTTTCTTGCACGACTACTGATTTTGTAATGGCATATGGTGAAGCCTTATAATGATTTGATAGAATTGCAATTGGTCCTTCTAGGCCTGTTTTTTGCATTCTTCTTTGGCAATGAACTCTGAAACTGTTCTGCAAAAGACACGATTTACTGTCTCTCGTGGTCATGACTAAGCTATAAAATGTCCATTCTTTTGTAGACCATGACATGATTTTAAAATGCTTCTGGTTTTCTGTCACTTCGTTTATCCTCCCATATCTCAATAACACCAAATGGTGCCATCATTTCATACCAACGGCTCCAAGTCATCCCTTTTCTAATGGGAATTGAGTTAGATCCAAGATAATGGTATTCCTAGTCTTCAGAGAGATGGACAGGGTGAGTTCAACTTCACACCTTTTTGTAAACCCATTCAGTTGCTTTACTATCCTTCAGCCTCAAATCAGAAGCTTCCCTAAAATCTGAACCACAGTGGATCATGAGTGATTACTATGGCCACAGGTGTTTTATGTGAAAGTAACAAAGGGGAAAACAGTGAGTATTGTGGAGAGGAGGAAAAGATGGAGAAATAGGAAGAAGAGGGAGGGAACCTGTCTTGTTCTCTAGTCCTGCCTGCATTGGAGTGGAGGAAATTCATGTCCATTTGGGTGTCCTTGCTGCACTGCCTGCTCCTGACATGGTCTGCTTTGCTGCATAGTATGAAGTGTTGCAAGAGAAATAGATATATGAGGCAGAGAAGTACCAGTTAAGGAGAGTCCTATTTAGAATAGAACTTTATGCTGTTAATTCAGCTGAGCACTTGAGAATGTGTCTGGGTCACCCAGTTCCAAGAGGTAGGTACTTGTGTGCTCAACATTTGGCACATATTTTTCCGGATATGTGGAGCATTTTTACAAGGTTTTTTAGCATTTGTGGCTTAAGAGCTGCTTAAATGCTTTTTTGAGTTGGCACTGAAATGAAAAAGCAGTCACAGAGAAACTGTGAATTAAAATACTGCCTTGTTCAGATGGAGTCCTTGAGCTCTCAGTGTCACATTAAACTGAGTCCATCAAGTCTGTGCTCCTGCACTCTGACAGAGAGGGCATCTAAAAAGGGACACTTGAGAGCAGCAGGGCACAGTTCTGTGTGCCTGGCAGAAGAGGGGTGGTTGGTTGAGAGAGATGGAGCAGCACCCACAAAGGGTTTAGGGTTGGGTACATTTGGTCACCTGCCTGGGACTGCCAATCCAGATGGATCCTAAACAGTGCTGGCATTGATTTAAGTCATAGCTGTGGCAGTCGAGAAAGTCTCAGGCACATTTTTAGCAGAAACATAAAAATGCTGACATCTTTCTTTCTTTCTTGACTGTTCCATACATTAGGTTGCTAATAGATGCCTCTCTTGAATTTCAGACAGTAAAAATAATTACCACAATTTCTCTTTTGCCTCTCCCCCTTCCCTTCTGATGGCTTCTGAGTCTCTTTGAATGAAGGCTTGGCTGCATAACTAGACCTGCATAAATCACATCAGCCCCTGTGTCTGTGTGTGGAACAGCAGCACAGGCAGGTCTCCTACGCACAAGAGAGGATTAAGAACAGATTAAGCACATTGATTCTGTTATTCCCCCAGTGTGTGCTTCATCTAACTATTGCACCATACACTTGGCACATTTGTGATTAAAGTCTGGGGAACAGATGAACATATTGTAAGCAGATAGAAAGAAGGCAGCTATTAAAATTAGTTTGAATTACTTGTCTTGCTTGCAAAAAATAAAAGCTCCCCTCAAAACCAGATCTTTTATCATGAATTCTAGAAGCAATCAGAAGTATTTCTAAATATCATGTCTTCCCAAATAAGGAATTTAAAGGAAAGAGTCTTGTAGGAAGCTCAAAGAAGATGGAATGAGAAGGGGAAGTAATTCCATTTGGGACTGAAAACTCAATTTTGGTCGTCAAAGGCAGGTCTTCCTATGTGTTTATTCTTTACCATTTTCAGTCTGTGGGAGTTGAGAGAGCTCAGTATCTCACAGGATGTTCTAAAAAGGTTGGGATTAGCCCTCTGGGTCTTAGATGAGTGAAACTATTATTGAAGGAAGATGGTCTAGAAAGAAAAAATTTTAATTTTCTTTGTTGTCACTCCTACACTGTGTAGACAATACTAAGATTTTTCTTGTATGTACATTACCAGCTTGAAAATTTGTCCTTGGGTAGTGAGTTGGCCTAAATTCCGGCTCCTAACAACGTTGTGGATAATGGTAAAATTAAATTTTCATTTTACTGCTTATCCTCCAATATTACCCTGACATTATCAGCAGTATGCCTTTCTGGCAGGAAGGTTAACTGCATTCTGGCTCCATTTATAAGAATGCAGCTGGGTGGGTGAAACAAGTGCTTATTCCCCTCTATTCAGCACTTGGGAACCTTCATCTAATATGGTGCCAGGTTTGGGGCTTCCCAGCCCAAAAGATACATTGACCAAGAGGAATGAGTCAAGTAAGAGGCACTTGGTGTCTAGGAGAATGTAGCATGTAAGGAATAAAGATTGTACAAAAAGGCTGGGCTTGTTCAGTTTGAAGAAATCATCCGACTTCAGCTGCCTAAGGAGTGGTTACAGAGAACTTGGAGCCAGAGAGTTCTTAGAGGTACACAGAGAAAGGACAGGAAAGAGCAGTCACAGGCTGTAACATGGGAAATTCTTATGCAACAGAGAAATACATCTCCTAGAAAGGCTGTGCAATACCCAGCCCAGGAGAATTTCAAATGTCAGTGCCCTCAGCAGCCTCAATTCACCTGAACTTGCATCAAACTTCAGTTTCCTTTGCTTTGAGTGACCAGATGACCACCAAAGATCACTTCCTACCCAAATTATTTTGTGATCTACCTGTGTACAAAGCTTTTGTTGTCACTTACAGTCAGTGAACCAAAATTTCGCAATATTAAAGGGAAAAAAAAAAAGCCTTCATACTGTGGCCTAGGTTTTTTTCCAGTTATTTTTCTCCATTTTTTCCTCTCCCAGTCTTGACTTCATAGTTTCTTTTCAAGGTGTCTGAAAACACAAGGACAACTAACCAACTATTAATGGCAGAATAAGCTCAACGGGGTTTCCTCAGGAAAAGAATCACAGATTGGTTTTGTATTTCTAATTGAGTTATTAGTGTGCCTATTTAAGGTCATAGGATCTTTATTTGTTGGTTGAGGGGTTTTTGTTTGTTTGTTTAATTAGTTAGTTTGGTTTGTTTTTTTTCTGCCCAATTCTTTATTCTGACAATTAAAAAAAGTACTAGGAAAATTACACTTCCCTCATTTCAGTTGTTTGATTCCTCTTCAGCCTCACTGCCACTTTTTTGTTACAAGTGTCAGCTATTAAATACAATTGCAAAGGGACTATAAATTTTATTGCTGTCTGTGGAAACCCCTTTCCACACAAATATGCTATCCAGGAATTTATTGTTCAGTGCAAAGTATTAAAAACAGTAAGTTGCTGTAACATTTTGGCACTCCTGTGTTTGAAGTGGTTAATACCCAGCAAGAAAATGCCACAGAGATTTAAAATGGAGTTAATATGGTACAAACTAAATTCTAAACCTTACCAGATGGGATTTTTGGGAGGTAACCATTTCAAATCCCTCTATCCCTGTTGTTTTAAAAGCTTAATGGACTGGGGAAGACAGGTAAAGTAATTGACAGATGTATCACCATCAGAGAAATATCCACATCCTCCTCTATTATATCAATCCTACAGAATTAGCAATGGTAATTCAGCTTTTAATTATGATACCTAGAAGGCTGTTGCAAAATACTTAAGTGAGGGCCATGTTTATGGAAAATAGAAGAAAATAAAATTATTAAGATTTTTATACACAGTATGGACATTGTGTAAGCATTAGTCACCTTCCAAACACTGGGAAAACAGCAGTGAATTTGAACAGCTACATTTAAATCTAGTTTTTTGGGCCTTTTTTTTAACAGATACGGAAATTCTAGGATTAAATGAAAATGAACCTTGTCTCTCCATCTGAACTGAGACTCAGAATAACAATAAAAGGCCAACATGAATTCCTTAGGAAGGAGGCTGAGCAAAATTTCCTACCAAAATAGACACTCATAACCTTGTATCTTCCTAACACATTCAGTGAGCAGTTGAACCTAAAAGATAAGTTTAGGCTTATCCTAAGATGTGTTTTTAATTGTTATCCTCTTTTCACATATCCCATACTGTGTTCTTGTTCACATAAACAGGAACTAAAAATTAAGACACCCACCTTCTTGAGAGATAGTTGCAGTGTGCCAAACAAAGGATGGTCTTTCTTCCAGAAAAAAAGCATTTATACATATATGGATTGTATTGACTCTTGTTTTTCTCCACCTTAGCTCATGAACCCTGTGTACATTTGTTTAATATGACTAGAGCAGGAGAGTGCTGAGGACCATGACTAGGAGGAAATAGCAGGAAATGCAGCTGTGGATTGCAGCTTTGTATGAAGCCTCTGCAGCTTCTTTCATATTTTATTCTATTTAAAAAATGCTCAATCCCTCTAATAAAATTCTTATATGAACCACAGTCACTAAAGTGGTTGTGGTGCTTTGAAGTTTGACTTAATTAATATGACTGTAATTTACTTCAAAGCAAATACTCTCATTCACAGTTAAAGCTTACACAGAAAGATCTAGAAGGTGCTTCGAGACGTCTTTTTTGTTACCCTTTTAGCCCTTCTAAAAAGAAGCTTCTGGTCACCCCCAAATTACGGGCTTCAGAGAACAAAATTGCTAAATTTCTTGGTGGCTAATCTCTTTCCTGGGCTTTCAAACCATAATAAGGCTTTTCTTATAAATTACTATATCTTGTACGTAAGGTAAGAGCAGAGTAGGAGCATCATGTGCCCTCGTGTGGATCCTGCAGCACACCCAATCAAGGCATCATTGTTTGCATGCTCTTTCTTATACAATCTTATCTCACAGTTCTAATTTAAACGACCAGCTCTCAAAAAAAAATAAAACCACTAAAGGAAACTTTCAAATTATGCTGATTAAACTAACTAGCTCGCTTATTATACTGTTTTGACAATATTTCCTTTTATTTAAGCAGTACTGCGAGGCAGCACCTCATGGGGAGCAGGGAGGATGCTCTGGCTGAAGGCAGACATGAGAGCACAGCATCACAATATGCTGATGGCTGAGCTACCTCTGCAGCTGCAGAACAGAAACTGTGACTCAGCCACATCTCCTTCCTTGCCACTCTTAGCTGGGGGGAAGAGCGTCAATTAGCTCCTCTTATTGTCCTCCGTGGAGCTGATTTTTGTCTCTTTGGATAAGCAGTTTATTGCTGCCATAAACAAGTGTTTCTCAGCTGACAAAAAAATACTCCTTCACTGAAGACAAAGTGAACCTGTGTTTAATATAAGTTCCCATGAAAAGTAATTTTTTAAAAGGACTCTTATTTAATTTCCCTTGGCTGTGTTACTAATAATACTATTTGATATAGCAAATAGACTCCTTCAAATTTTTCATTGAAACAGAAAAAAACCTTCCTTCCACAGCATGTATTTAATAACTGTTCTGCCCCCTTATGATGTCATTTAGTGTCATTTACAGTCTGCTGCTCAAATCCCCTGAAAATAGTAAAGCAGGGGTTGGATATTTACTTTTCACTGGTTTTAAATAAAGCCTTGTTTAATCCCTAAGTGAAAGACTCGGCCTTCTCCTCGAGGAAAAGGAGCTGATAATAACTGTGAATGTGTAACTTCTGTGTCACTGAAAAAAGATCTTCACTACTCGCCTTAGCACCTTTTCTATTTCTCTTGCTGTAGGTGTGTAATGGGTGTGGAAAAACATTTCCTAGTCAGCCAAACTGCTGCATGATTCAACTGTAAGTAGTCTATACCAAAAATATTAAATTTTTTGTGGCTAACCACTCAACAGTTAGCTACCACCATAAACCAGCAGCTCTTCTGCTGTGTGTTCTGAGCTGTCTTGCACCCTGGGAAGATCAGAACACAGTCGGTGGCCCAGATCGATTAAACACATTTTATTTGGAAGAGGTGTCACAGTGTCTCTCCTTTCCCAGCCTAACAGAACAGTTGGCAACCTTTCCAGTGACATAAAGAGATCTTTTGAAACCCATACGCCTACATAAGCTCCTAACATCTTTGCTTTAAAGGAACCATGTTATAAAAGAGAAGAGGGTGCACATGGTTTCATAATATTTTCCCGCTGATTCTTCTAACTCCAAAACAATTCCATCTACAAATACATTTTGATAACTTGCACATTTTCATATTATCTCAAGCAGAGGGGAACTGGCATTTTTACGACCTGGGGTTTGCTTGTTGGCACTTGCATTGCTGGGGAAATGCTCATTAGAACTCCAGTCAACACATTCTACTCTTTCCCAGCCTAAAGTCATCAAAGTTTAACACGGAGGCACATTTCCCAGGAACACAATTATGTCCAAAAATCTAATTTAAATTAAAAATAAAAGAGCTGCATTCAAAAATTCATGTTAAAGAAACCTCAGCATGAAACGATAGCAAATAAGAAAAGTAATTTACTAAAATTAGCTAATACCCTGTATGCATTCGTGTTCAGTGGCTGATTTTACAAGTAGAAAAGTGCTCATAGAAAGGGAATCATAAGCACAATGCAAAGTAACCATGTCCCATGGAGACTGAGTGAAAGCAGGAGGATTATTTTGTTTGTGGGCCCAAAACCATCATCCAGGGACAGTTCCAGCTGACTTCAAAGTGTTTCAAAGTGTTTCACATTCAAGCAGTGGAAGGCATGCCTGTACCTATTTTATTATGTATGTCTTTTTGTTTGGCTGTGTCCTGGAGTGCTCTGCAGAGTGGCTGTAGGGAGTAAATTGGTAGAGTTAAAAATTCACATTAGAGGGACAAAAAGAATTAAGAACTGTGGACAGGGGAGAAGGCAAGGATATGTTTAGGAAGGGGTTAGAGATTCAATGAGGTAGAAAGAAAGAGGGAGACTACTTTCAGCCAGTGCGTGTCAAGAAGGAATGAACTAAGCAGTAAGAGATCTTATGAGGCAAAGCAGAAAAAATGATGCAAAAAATACAGAATAAAAGGGAGGATATAGGTTAAGCCAGACCCTGAGAGAAACAGGAGAATCACCTTAGAGGATTTTGGAAATAAAAGGGTAAAATTGAGTGGGGATTGTTATTTCTCTGAAGCTTTCTCTTGAAAGAACTGCTCTTAAGAAGCACCTTCTTTAAACAGACCAAGGCCACATTCTGAACTAATTTTCACTTCCTCTCATGTGTAATTTCCACTGAAACTCATGCAATTCTATGCTTACAAAATATCAAAAATGGATCTGAAGGCTGTATGAAGCCACCAGAAATATTTTGAACTTTTAAAATTGCGACTGCAATTAACTGTTCATTTGTTTCTCAAGGAAAAGGAAACAAAACATCTGACAATTTTGTTGATATTCTAATGGAAATGAGTACAAAAGGCAGAAGTAAAGCAATCTCTCTTAAGTAAGCCTTTCATTGAATTATGTTCATTCCTGAAGCCTCCATATTCTGTCAATTCAGATTATTGTTTTTAAGCATTTCTATATAAAAATAACATTGAGTAGAAAACCCAATGCCAGCATTACCAAGCAAATGATTAAGGGCCAAGGTAAAAGCAAACTCTTCCCAAGTTTGTTTCTCAAGTACCCTTAGGTTTGCACCCTCAGGAGGCAGGATGGAGCCCTGGGTGTGGGGGAAGTCAGTTTATGAGCAGGGTGGTGGTTCTGTCACTCTCACGTACTTGCCCTCAAACTATCCTTCACTTCAGGGTTTGCAACAGCCTTCTTGCCTCATAGGAAAAATATGGATCTCAATAACACAACCAGTTCCTCCCATCAGTACAAATATGACCTTTAAACCCACATATTAACTGTGTGCCAACAAGCTTTACAATTCTCTCGTAAGCATTGTAATTAAAAAGATGCAGCACTTGTTTCATCTGACATAATGCATTCAGCAAAGTACAATAGCGTGGGCACATCTGTGTATTTGCATACTAGAAAAGTCTAAAAATACTTGTATAAAAGACAAAAGGTGGCTTTTGAACACATGACCCAGTCCTAGCTTCAATTACATGTTTCAGCATAAAGTATTATGATTTTGTTTTTAGCTACACGTGTGTGACTACCTAATTACAAGGCAATGCTTTTAAATGAAAGGCCTTGATTCTAGCACTAACAAAGGGGTAAATGAGGACCACCACTGGTAACCAGAATGGAACTGAGCTGGTGCAAAAGTTTCTTGAAATAAGAATCTTGCTTAAAGTTTTTGTCTGTTTCTCTGTATCTGGAAGAGAAATGTGGTAAAATCCAGGTTGGCAATCTCAAACTGGCTTTTGGGATTTACACCATTAATCTAAAAATATGATGCTTGACTTCAAGGAACAAATGATGACGGTGTAGTTAGGCCTCTCAGTCTGTTGCACAGACTCAGAACCATGTGTGCTCCTTTATACTGAGTTTCTCTGAAGTGAAGTTTGTTCTAAGAAGGGAACAGAAACAAATTTTGCATTGTAATGAGTGAACTGCATTTCTCAGGTGTTTGCTGAAAAGTACAGCAAGTACATACAGGTAAATACATTTGTAACTTGCACAATGTTCATAGAATACAGAGAAGAGCTTCTGAAGGAAGAGAAGTACCCTCACCAGTGGGAGCTAATGAATTAGAATATACACTGAATGGACATAAAATTGTCCCTTCTTCTCTCAGCTGATGCTGCATTTAAGTTGCACAACTAGATCTGTACAGAACTATTTGATTAAGTTCATAAGATTTGTGTGTTAAATGTTTCATTAGTTTAAAACATTGAAAATAATCATATTACTCTGCCAGTGTCTAGTAACTTAGACATCTGAATGTCAGTTTTTTATCTCACAACCTCTTATCTAAGGAATATTGTATGTATTCTTCAGATGGACATCTAACTATCTAATCCAAGAGAGGATGTCAGCATAGCCATAAAAGGAAAGCATCTTCTTTCCTGAGACTCTGACAAAATAAAGCATATTGCAAATATTTAAATAAACAGTTTGGTTGGGATTTTTTTCCCCATGTGTTTTATCTTTTCACTTTCATCTGTAAGGTAACCACTTTTGACTGTGGCATATCTGAAGTTCCTTTATTATTTATGAACATCAGTGAGCTGAGAGTCTCTCTCAGGAGGGAGGGAGAGAATCAGTAGTTTAACATTTGAAGTACATCTTTCACATTCGAGATTACAGTGGATGACTCACAGTGGGTGAATCACGTGGTTAATGTCTGGCAGTCTAGAGCATTTTTTATTCCCTGAGTTCTCATGAGAGTGTGGGAGGCAGCATTATGCACCAGGGTCACCCAAATTAGCATACACCTAGACTTTAGATAATGAATTTTCCTTTATGAGAACTAAAAGCTGGGTGCTGTATGTGATCACAGGTCTGCACCAGTTCTGCTGCAAGAGGTTTATGGCAAAAATCTGAAAATGCTCTTTAGGGACAACTGGATCATTTCACTTTGTGTGTCAGTTCTGAAACGTCACTGGATTTATTTTTTTGATTGTCATTCTGAATTGGCAGTCTTAAATATCTATTCAAACATGTTACTTGGAGATTTCAAGATAAAAAGCATGGGCCTACTGCAAAGCCTGCTAAAGTCAGCACAAAACTTTCCATTAATGTCAGTGGACTTCAGAACTTAAAAATATTATTCTTTCTTACCTTTTCTTCTTATGAAAGAGCCTTTTCAAGCCAAACACTTTGGTTTGTGCTTAATTTTGAGTATCTATAAGTATTTAAACTCCTGCAGCTTGAACTCATTGTGCTTAGTATAGCATTCATTCATTTCTGTTCCATGATTTAGTGAACTACTAGAGTTGTATTTGAAAGAGGTGGTTTGAAGTAGCTCTCTGTGTATAAGCATGCATTTGTGCATATACTAATAGACTTACAGATCAAGCACCACTTTTTGAGCTTCTTATGAATTTTCTCAGTACCAGGATTATGAAAGTGTTGACTCCTGAGATTATGGGCAGAAAAGGGAGATTAGATAAAATTCAAAAATCATTTAAGGAGATTTAAATATAAATGTCCGTAGCGGAGTATATTGTTTGTCACCGAAAAGAAGTAAAAACAGGTTTCATTTAAAATAAGAAGTAAAGTTATAAAGCATATTCTAAGAGCTTGTTCTTAACAACTAAAAAGTAAGAAAATTACATTTTGATGATTTAGCTTTTTTTTTTCCCGTGATGATTGCGATGAATGAAGTTGCTTTTTAAACAAGATATGCTTAAAAAAAGTTTTTTGTCAAGGATGAATTGATGTTAATGGCATCGGTGTCATTGTTTTTCTAGATGAACAAAACTTTCTGACATAGGAAAAATGTTTACAAGGTTTCATGCATGGAGTTTTTCAAAGTCTAGATATATTTTAATACTGAATATATAATGACACAAGTGTGGTGTGGTTGTAGGCTGTTCTTTAGTGGCAGTTCAGCTTTATAATGAACGTTTAGATTTTTTGTAGTTAATCCAGTATTTTAATAGAGTATTTATTCATGAAGACAAGTGAATACACTGAAAGTGGTACATAGTATTACTACACTGCCAATATCTCTAATTAAAATAGCAGATAATTTAGCGTATATTTAGAAGTATATTCTTATCTGTGCATGGTAAATGTCATGATACCCCTCCAACTGACAGGAAAACTGATGTACATATTTGTGATGTATCCAGAGGAAATCAGAGGCAGAGCTCTCAACAGCTAGGAGAAATATTTCCAGAAGCATATTTCCAGAATACATTTCTATATATTCTAACAAAAACAGAACAATATCTTCACAGTTCATATCCATAGTTAAAACATGTAGGCAAGACATATGAACCAATTTCCCCAAAATGACTGCCACAGTTCAGTAAAAATATTGTTTTCTGATTTAAATAGATGTGCTCATGTAATACCAGAAGGCATTCTTTACACTGACTGCCTGGGAAATTGTCAAATGTTTTGAGTAACTTCTTTGAGCATAAATCCCCTGTCAGTAATATAACTGGCTACAGTTGTACCTCAAGCTAATAGCACTCTTGCCCACAAATGGACTGAATGAAAAATATATTAGAGGCCATTATAAAGTCCAACTTTTAATTTAGTTTCTTTGGATGGCTCACGATAATTTGAAGTCTTTAAATCAAAAGTAGATAGCATTCTAAAAGACATTATAGCTCAACAATTATGAGCACAAAGTAAGAACTCCTGGGTGATGTTCTTTGGCCTGTGGGAGGCATGAAGTTGGAGTAGATGATGGTAATTGCTCCTTTAGCTGCCACATCTATGAATCTAAAGTACCTTTTCCACAGTCCTGAGGGGAGGGAAGAATAGATGGTCATCAAGAAACAGTGGTTTCTGTTAATGCAGCCTTCCAGCTACCATTTCTGACAGCAGCTCTCTGTACAGACATCACCATTCTGCTCTTTTCCATCAAGCATGGAAGTGATTAAAAACTTTTAGAAATACTTGTATAAGGTGATATTCAAGATATTGACTTTAGCTAAATGATAGTTAGGGTAAGTTACACCTCAATATCACTCAATCTTTTCATTTTACAACTCATCCTAAAAGTCATTTTGCTAAAGGAAGCAGACCTATTACTGCTGGTGATTTATTCAAAGGAGCTCATTCTGGTTCCCTTGGGGCTGTCTCCAGGTGCTTAAGGCATATTTCCCTAACCAATTTCATACTCTGTGAAATCTTTTCTCTCTCTTTACCTCTCTTATCAGGAAAGGATCAAATTTTCTCACCTTGAAACAAGCTTGTTCTACCCTTTTGAGCAATCATGGGAGAGAGAGGCATCATTTAGATATTCTTACAGGTAATCAGGAAGGTAATTGCTAGATTAGCTGCCACTGCAGAGTTCTCTTCAAATGCAATCTTACTTCAAAAACAAGGGACTCCTTGACCTCTGCAAAATTAATAATGTCTAAAATCCACTTAGAAACTTCTCAGTCTTCATGTAGGGGTTTCTCAGATTTCAGCTTTTCTAGAAAAACAGGTAATATTCAATATCTTTCCTCCCACTCATTCATCAATCTTTGGAGCTGAGTGTGAAAGCATCTTGAATGCATTCCATTTCAGTCCTACCTGAATTCCTGCCTCAGGTTTCTGCACTGCAGTGCACATCTTAACCTTTACTTCTCGAATTTCTCACTTTACTGTGGATCAAGTATCCCAATAAATCTGCCATTAAAGAGCATAATTAATTTAGGTGATGGAGCTGTGGCTGTTGCAACCACAAGAAGTTCTAGACAGTAACTCTGCTGTACAGCTTCACTGGATGTTTTCTGTGCTGCTGCTGTGGAATTCATCTTTTATTGAACATGAATACAGTAATGAGGTCTATGGCCACATTTCTAAATCCTACTTGTGTGCAAAACTTTTCTTTTAGGGATACTTAATTTGTGAATATAGATTTATCCATTCTGGCTTAATTTCTTCCATTCCCCTTCTGTGTCCCTTACTCAAAAAAATCCCACAAGAAATTTTGTATTTATCCCCAGTTTCTTTCTTCTCCATTGAAAACTCTTCTGTCTGGCATCCTATAGTGAGTTCTATATCCTTTTGGGCAGTAATTCCTTTTCATTTCCCTGGTGTTCTGGTGACACCTGCATTCCTTGAGTCACCTTGGAGGATTTCACAGTGGGGACAACCATTCTGCTCATGTGTACCCACACAGGTGTCCTTCATTCCTCACTGACCACGTTACTGGGGTTTCTCCACCTGTTGCCAGTTCTGTGACCTGTGCAGGGTCTTTGTGTTTAATATGATTAACCTGTAGTGGGATAACCCAACATCATCAAATTTAATTTAGTATTCTAGGCAAAGCTGGTGGTGGGAGGGCAAGGACGTGGGATGTGGCATTAGCAATGATGGTGAAGGAGGAAGGGAATAAGCAGCAGAGGAGGTTTATTGTGGAGCTGGGAAGCAGTACGGATGTTTTTTCTCATCCTGTAGCAACAGGAACTGAGGCAACTGCCAAGAGGCACCTAATGTCCCTTTCTGGCAGCACAAGCAGAAAGACAAGAAGTTCACAGCTTGATTCCTTGCTTTTGGCAGCTCAAAAATGATAAATACAACAGGAGTGCTCTGGAAAACAGCCTGATGAAAAGGCATAATTAGACATCATTTACCCATGGCAGGCAGAGGAGGTATGTACTTATAGGCTTACAGCACTTTCCATACTGCATTTCTTTATTAACTCTTTGTTCCTACTGGAAAGTTTAAATTGGCTTTAAATATGCTTGGGTACCACAGTGAGAAAACAGTTGTTCTGTAAGTCAGTCAAGTGGGCTTGAATAGCTGCTCAGTTAATAGTTTGGAAACGTGCTAAGAGGTTTTGAATTGTTTGTTGTTTTTCTCTTTTGGTGATGCACAAATAGCTTGAGCTCTTTGAGGGAAGTATGATGAACCTATCAGCTGTGGAGGTAAAATCCTGGAGATTCAGTCCTTGCCTTGTTCCTTCAGCTGGGAAGAAAAATCTCTTTTGCCAGGAGATAAGTGAAGAGGTGCGAATGGGTGACTGCTCAGGTGACAAGTGAAATTCAGTGGAGGATCTGCTCTGTCAATAGCTGAGGAAATGGCTGTGGCAGTTTGTCTTCTCAGTGATTTGTTGCTGCCCTCCATTGCATCCTGCACAGTAAGCAGCAGGAGCATTCCTTGCCAGAGAGTAAAGTAAGTTAAAGCTTACCTTCAGCTGCCAAGGAAAGCTGTTAAATTAGCCTTATTGGTTCTAAACTGCAATAGCTGAGGAGCATTATTCTGAGCCATTCTCCTGACTCAGCTGAGGGCAGCAGCATGCTGGTGAGAAGGTTGGAGCTTTTTAGATCAGGGTGGAATGGAACATTCATCTCACCCACTACAGGCCAGTGGAAGACAAACACTTCCTTCATATCTGTCTCACCTGCAAATAATAGCCTCTCTGAACTTTTTTCTTCTGGAAGACTAGTGGGATTTACATTCTGTTATGTGATATGACTCATGGTATTTAACAAGGCCTAAAGGAAATAATGTGATTTTTATATTCAAATAAATATCATGTATCGATTCACAAAATTAAAAACAAAACTACCTAAACACAGAAGGGGGGAAAAAAAGTAATTTAGAACTTGTTATTTGTCCAAACATAGATTTGATAATTGCTTTTTTTCCTTAGCCACTTCTGTATCCTAGATATCTTGGAAGAAAAAAAAAATCACTGTAGCTGCATTTTTTTCTGACCTACCCGTAGTAAAATGGCAGTCTACCAACAACTGTCAATTTGCAAATAAAGGTGAACAAGTAGTTCTTCAGCTGTCAGGCAGCTGATTTCAGGATGCTAAGTAAGCCTTGGGGAGATGCTGGGATGCCATGCTGTCCATGAGACAGCCTTGTTTAGAAATGGAGGAAGAATGTCAGACAGCAAAAAGTCTCTCTGGGGTTTACAGCTGCTGTTTAGGGGTCTCTATCTCCTGCATCATTCCCTAAAGGAATCATATGAAGCAGTAAACTTGTAGGGTCCATCTGAGGCAGAGAAATCAGCACCTCTCAAAGGACACTATAGCATGGAAGGCTGGCTTATATGCTTCTTTCTGCCTTTTTTCTGGGATTTTGGTCTCAACATCAGTTTAGCATGAATATGAATTTTCTCAATATCACTCAAGCTGTACTCCAGGTGTTGGGGTTTGGGGACCCAACAGACATAGGCAGTACATCTGTGTGAATGGTATTCACATTTCTTGATTGACACTTTGCTGGTTCTTTCTTAGCTTGACTCTGGAGTAGCCAACTCAACCTCCTGGCAAGCCAACTAAGGCATCAGAGTGCAGCTGCTTTGAATATGTGGCTGCAGGAGGTTCACCCTGTGCTGCACAAGGAAACCACATTCACATCTCAGTAACCAAACCATGCAGCTGGAGTCCATGCCCAGCCTTAGAGCTGGAGCTGATCGGTGCAAGAGCCAAATGCTGCCAAGCACACCTGATGAATGAGTGTGCACAGGAGGATCAGTGGGCCCATATGGACAGCCCTTTCTCACAGAATTATGCTGGAAAGCTTTTCTTCATAGCACATCGATAGTGACAAACTCATGAACATTGCACTAAAAATCCCAGGAGCCCTTGTAAAATCTCTTCGGGGAATCAAATGCTGATTTTATTTAATTATTTTTTTTTTCTCCTTAGGATGTGTTCTTCCTTTTCTCACTTATGCAAAAAGAATAATGTCCATAGCACTGACACATGCTTGCAGTAAATTACTATTGATTTTATCAAATCACTCGGCTGCATTCCAGTGCTCAAGCAGCTATGGGGGCATTTATTGCTTCTTATCAAGTATTCTGCATTGATGAGCATGGTGTGCTGGGAATGGTGCTATTTACATTGTGGAAGGAAATCACTCTGAAAATATAGCCAGTTTGTTAATTGGTAAAATGTTTTCCTTGCTGGCGATTGGTTCATTCCTCTCTCCACACCCTGATATCAGAATTTACTGACAGACTCTTTTAACAAGGAGGAAGGTAGGAAATAGTAATGAAAAGAATAGATAGGCTGTCACCATAAAAAAGAAAATTAGTCTTTCAGAATGCTATGGAAGAACTTCATGCATTCATCTCTAGTGTATGTCTCTGAACCGTCAGTGTATTCTACTCCCTAGTTTATAGCCTGATCTAAAGATATTTTTCTGTCTTTCTCTTTGTGTATTAAAACGAACATTGTGTGTGTGGGGGGAGTTCAATATAGTACTTGGGTTGCACTTACTGCACTTAGAAGTGATTTAATTCCAATAATCTGAAATGACAAGTACTGTATGGGTTTTCTCTTGGCATTAATAGGATCAAATCAGAAGTGAGATATATACTGACAGAGAAGCAGGAATTAAGGATCATAAAAATAACATTTGAAATGGTTCTTAAATTGAAATAAAGCTAAAAAAAAAGTGCAAGGGAAAAAAACCTAAGCAGTGGGAACAAAGGAAATGTACTGTTCACTAAAAGAACTAAGGGTAGGAACAGGTGAAATAAAAATGGCAGAGAGAACCAGTGCCTGCTAAATATGAAAGGCCTATATGCTACTAAAGCTGTATCATGCTGTATAGTTTGGAAACATAGATAATACTTTTTGCTCTCACAAAAAAGATCTGAATAAATCAGTGGAGACTGAATGAGCTTAAACAGCAGTAGCATTATTCCTTCATCCACACAAAGAATCTACAGAGGGCTGTAGGATGTAAAAAAACATACAGATGGATGCAGATTAAATTTAGAATATGATCAGATCACCTTTTATGTTCGAACATTTTAATAATATCCCGTCTTTTAGTTCAGATATAGCATCTGACAACAGACATGATGCTAATCCCTTCTAATGAAAAGAAAATAATTTAGCTGTGTGACTTGCTGGGAACTATTGCATCCCGTTTGTTGCATCTTACCTCTTCCTACTTCAGCAAATTCATAGTGGAGCTGCTAAATATATGTATTAAAGTTCACTAAGACTCAAAAGTAGTTCTGGATCACCTTTGAAAGTGGTATTTTTTCACCTATTAGTTGTTCTAGGCCTGTACCAACAGCAAATGTGAAAGAATTCAAACAGGCATTGATTCAGGGGCATGGCCTGAAAATTCCCTCAGTATCTACATCTCTCTCCATTACCACTGCCAGGTCAATTTTCTCTCAGTGTAGAAAGATAAATTAGTATATCAATATAGAAAATATCAGTTTAAAAACTCCTATTGCTGCATTTCAGTGCCATGCAGAATAACCGACACGGAATTGCTCCCTCTCCAGTACCTGTATTCCTTCTGGATTTCATCTGTAAGTCAGGAGTCCTTTTTGTACTGTGATTATGGAAAAAGATTTTCTTCAGGTTTGGGAAGAGGAGACATACTAGGAAGAACCTGTGTTTCTCTTCTCTAATCATGTAAAATTCTATCTCAATTACTTTTTGTTGATTTTTGGATCCTTCCTTTTTCCAGATGGTTTTTAGTAAGTCCATACAGCACTCCCTGCATTTCTGTTCACTGCATTTTTGGGGAAACTTTAAGTTGCAGTACTAAATAATATGCAGCTCAGCACTAAATAAAAAAATTATTAATGTATGTTTCAGTCTAGATATTAAAATTAATTTTTTTCTGTTTATTTATTAATTCAGACCTTCAGCAGTCTGTTAGAATGGATTCATATGAAAAAGACTCAAATGAAACAAACCAAACCAAAACCCAAAACAAGCACAAAACTCGAACAAACAGCTAAAAACCCAAACAAAAAACCAAACCAAACAAACAAACAAACCAAACCACCACAGAACAGGTCATAAACAGAAAAAATCATATTAACTAGCAGTGAAGTGGAAATAGCCTGAGCAATTTCCCTTTGAGATGGTCTTCTGTTCAAGTAGTACAGTATTTTTCTTCCTATGAAAATGTGACTATTTCAAGCACTTAAATCCTCCTGGTATTAGTCACATCACAAACCAGTTGGTCACATGTAACTCTCAAAACTGCAATAGGAGTTACACTCTTAAGTCCCCCTGTATCAGTTAATGTGATACAGAGTGTATGCAGAAATCAAACAGCATGAAAGTAGAAACAGCTTTTCCTAGAGTTTTTGAGGTTTATTGTTAATCTTTGCCCCTAAAAAAATAAATTAATTAATTAATAAAGTATTTGCTGCAATCCAGTCAAAAAACCACTTTAAATTTGACAAAATAGGATTTACATGGCACTGTTGGATGCAAGAACCCTAGAGAAGGCATTACAGAATTATTCAGGTCATGTGCATTTTGATGTTCTATATTTGGTTCTTTTATCTGACATCCAGTTTGCCCAATGCCACAAAGTTGGTGTCTGCTGTTAAATATGGGATGCCAATACTTGAGAGAGGTACCTCTATCTAGACTTGTCACCTCTGAGCTAAACCCCACAGTGTGGGTGACTCAGGTTTTCTGAGACAAAAATGAGAAATACACGGCAGTTATTTGGTATTTTTACATAATTTTACATGCCCATCTCAGCATTCTGATCTGTAAGGGTTTCCTTTGTTAGTTCTCAAGCTAAAGGCCTGATTTTCATACCTTGTAACCTCAAAATTCTTGTTAAATTCTATGAAACCAGAAGGCAGGCACTTGGCCTTGACAATCAGGCCTTGATTCAGACTCTGCGATACATAAATTAAACATTAACGCACAAAAATTACTAAGATTTGGAGCAAGGCACTTTTCCAATACTCAGTGGAAAAAGGTGAAAGTTTATGCAAGTTCACAGAATATTTATACATTGGAACCTATTCTGGAATGTTCTGAGGATTATCCTGCAATTTTGGCACTTCTCCAGCTTTTTGCATACCCTCTCCCTGCTTGCAATTAACCCTTCATTTCCTCATGTTGTCTTTCATCCCTACGCCAGCAATCCTTATTTGGCTTTCTTTTGCACCTCTGTGTAATCTGTCTTCTCAGAGTAAAATGGAAAGATGTTGAAAATTACACAGGAAATTCCATTTTCCTGACACAATTGCCTGGATGTCATCTTGAGTATGTCAGTGATTGGAGGCCAGAATGTCAAAGGTGTAAATGAGATGACAGGCATAAATATCCCAAGAGCTTTAGAAGGCAAGTCCTGGAAATTATGCTTACGGTAATGTTTGGTGTTTAACTCCAAAGTGATATTGTAAAAGATGGTGCTTAAAGTTTAATAAAGTTGTGTTGTTGGGAAAATAGGTTGATGTCAGAAGAAATATTTTGGGATATGAAGAAAATCCATACATATTTTCCATCTTGGCTAAAACAATGTTTCTAGACTGTCAAACACATTCTACTTCAAAAAGATACAGCCAGATAGTCCAGAATCTAAAAGTTAGTTAGTTAGTTGACAGTATAGCCTGTTGATGAAACATTGGTTTGCTTTAATAAAGAAAAAACAGAAGATGGGAGATTTTTCTGTAGGAGGTTACAGGAGCTGTATGAGAACACTGCTTTTCATGTCCCTTACAAGAGCTGGATTTCAGCAGCAACAAGGGATTTTGTGTTAGTAAGAAATATTTCTGATTTCTGATTATTAGAGCTGGAATAAAAGACTGGAATCTGCACCATTGATCTGAAACAAACAAAAAGAAACAAACCAAAAAAACAAACAAAACCAAACAAAACAAAAAAACCCAAAACAAACAAAAAACAAACAACAACAACAAAAAAAATAAAAAAAAATCCCAAACCAAAACAAAAACCCAAAAAACCAACAAACCAACCAAAAAAAAAACCAACTAAAAAAAAAAACTTAACAGTTTAAACAGTATCTCCTAGCAAGGACACTCACAGCTGTCTGAGCAGCTGACTCCTGACTTGGAGGACATTTCAATGCCTATTTCACATTCACTTATGTAAATGTCTCTTCTCTCCATTGCTGCCATAAACTCTTAGGCACTAATAGGCCTTTGTTTGCTTAATGGTTGCCCCAAACATTAATCTTTATATTAGCAATGTCAATTCCCTCGTGAGAAGTGTCGCTGAATAAGAAATTCAAACTTCACCGCTGGCAATGATGTCACCTGATTATTCCTTGCCACAGGTTCTGAGGTGTCTGTTCTGAGCTGCTGCCTCTCCCAGCCGTGTTGCAGCTCTTCAGTGGCTGCTCCAGCTCTTGTTCTAAGCTCATCAGTCATAGTCATGCATGCACTGAAGTCAAAAGAGTCATCTAACTCGTTGGGCAAGACAGATCCTGACACTGCAGGTTTACAGTACTCACAGGTTTTGTGTCAGTAGAAGGTGACTGCACCTGTTTATTAATCACATTAGACGGGTTATGACCTTTAAGCCAGCAGGAAAAATATCTTGTGCTGCTGAACTCTGTAAGGGGCTCGTTACTGAGCTTGGTAAGAGAAGTGACAGAACAAACCCAAAAAATCAAGATGAAAGGTTAAATATTCAAAGGTAGGCTCCCAGGTGAACAATGGAGACCATCTATGTGTTTAGGGGACATGAACAATGGAGACCATCTATGTGTTTAGGGAACCTAAATAAGGTTTAGCACCCCAAAATGCTCAGGTTTCTCAGGTTTTATTGGAGTGTGTGAAAATTATAGGTTCTTAGATTTATTTTTTAAAGAAAACCTTTAATTTAGGTCCCTTTATATATGGTTATATTAGGTTTCTTTCTATATGAAGTGCATAAAACTAATTCTAACCACCTGACTATGAATATTTTAATCAAAATACAATTAAAAATCAGTCTACTTGCACACTTTCTGCAGAAGGGCTTTGTTTTTTATAGCTAGACTGTAAGAAGTTAGGAACTTTAATTTTGTGCAGTCTTCCCCTTCCAGCAGTGATCTGATATGAACTTTTGTCTTTATGAGGAGGATAGAATTTAATAATTTTTTAATATATCCATCATCAATATATAAATTAATTCTATTAAATTTGTGTTGTGTTGTTAGTAAAGAACAATACATCAAGCCTATCTTTGATATGCTGATAATTATTTTATTAAAAGGACATTTATGTATTCAACATCAAACTAGTATTTATCTTCTTTTTATTTTCCATTTTGTTCCATTCCATATCTAAAAAAAAACAAAAAAAAAACCCCAGAAAAATAAAACCTGTGAATAGAACTGTCAAGGTGTAAATTTACTTCTCTTTAAAAGCTGTGGTATTGATTTTATTATGTGTGTGAATCCAGTTGGCTTTGGTTCTTTACCTGCACAAGAATATGTTATTGGGTTAAGCTTGTTAAGGGATTGTTTGTAGTTAAAGGAAAAAAGCTTTTTCCTGGAAAATGTCAGTGTTAGCAAAGTGCTCTGCAATGATTCTACCGAAATGGAAATGATTCATTATATCAAAATGGCACAAGACACTTTCTAAGTGAATCAATGTAAATGTATGGTGCATTTTCTCAGCTTATGCTTTGTGACAGTTGTAATTTAGGACCCCACAACTGGGGTTTTTAGATAGAAAAAAGGGATTGCTTTAAACGTGTCATAAAAGATACAGTCTCACTAAAAAACCTGGCCTATAGTACACAGTGGGATGTCATGCTCCCTACCTGGAAATGGAGCAGAGGCTACAAAGGGTATTTTTTTGCACAGACACCTCTAATGTCAAATTTTCTCTAATTGTGGAGCGAAATCACCTTCTATAATGTAAGGAGTAGGGGAAAGTTCAAAACTCATCTATTAAAATAGAAAAGCTTATGAAAATGAGAGAAAACTGTCACGTACCACAGGCTGGGGTACCTTTGTGAAAGTTCCTTGAAAACAGGAAATATCTCTCAGCTGCCCTGTGTCTGAACTCACATTTTGCTCCTGGTGGAGATGCCGTGTGTGGCACTGCTTTGTTTAATGCTTCTGCCACTCCTCCCACCGAGGCCATTCAGACTGGGGCACATCACTTCCTACCCACACAATATGTGGTGATAAGAGATTAATTAAATATTTTTACAAAGGTCTTTGCTAAAAACGCACATGGGAAGAATGATATCAAAGAAATTCTAAGAGGAAAGGGGATGGAATTTGGAACTGGATATCAATATTCCTCAGTGGTTATTATTCCTGAATCCCAGAAACATAATAAATAATCCACAATAGCCACACGTCATATGAGCAGCAGATTGCTGTTTTGGCTGTAGGTTTCAGACATGGAGTAAAGGGATTATTTGTTACTGTCTTGGTCATCTGTGACTTACAAATAAATAAAAATCTCTTTTCTCTACTTGTCAGTGTATGATAGGTCTGGGTAAAATCCCATGATGATTCCAGTATATTTAAGAAAAGGAGGCATTTTGGATTTCCTTGATTTTGATTTTCAGGATCATAATGACTGTTGATATTTTTCACAACTTCACTTTGTGTTGAGTTGTACCTTGAGATATTTAACAGATTTGTGCAAATGGCTGCAAACTCCAGCACCCCCTGAAAATGTAAATGTGGTGTCAAGGCCAGTCCAGAGTCCCAGGCAAGTACATTAAGAGTGAGACTCCAGCCAGGATGGTAGATGGGGAGGAAAGTTGTTGGTCACTGACAAAAGCACTATTCCAGCAGCTCCCTGGGGCTACTCCAGCAGTGCACAGTTGGTCTCCACACTGAGCATAAGCTTTTGAGCACAAGCTGAGCTGCTTCAGCCTGTTGTGCTGCAGCCTGTGCCAAGTACCTGTGCACATTCCCAGGCAGCATTCCCCTCTCCACCAAACACAAACCTGCTCTTTGTCAGACTGTCCCCCTGTGGCCTATCCAACATGTGCTGCAAGGGTAATGTTTTGTAAGTGAGGAGGAGAGCAAAAAACAGAGGGAAGCAAATGTCAACCAGCAAATAGAAGTGGAAACACCTGTTTGGCAGTGAGGAACAGCTGTACATATGCAGCTGCTGCTCTCTCTCTCCACAAGCACCACGTGCTTGTTGCTTTACTTAAGGTTGACCAGGTTCTCTGTTGATCTGGAGGATTTAGTTGATGCTATTTAGAAAAGGAGACTTCTTTACCCTGTGGATTTACTCAGCTTTAATCAGAACTTCTGTGGCAAATAGCAGACCTATAAAAGTTGTATCTATTTTTTAATTTTATTTCCGCTAGAGAAGAGTTTTGAATGGAAAGTTTTCTTACCACTGATCCTTCAAATAAACTGTGGGTGAATTTTAGAGAATGATATGAGCACTAGATTTTATTTGGGTTTCTTTTTTTTTACCTTCTGCCTCCATTTACCTTTTAACTGACCCTGCAAGCAATCTCATTCACTGAGGATCTACATGAAGTGATTGTGCTTGCTGGAATCTATAGATGATCTTTGTTTTTGGAGTTTGTCTTCTTTGGGTTTTTTTATTAGGAATTTTTTTCTCTTAGAAAATGCGGTTGCATTGCAACCTAAATGCATTCTAGGTTATTTTCATAATCACTTTTATTACGATAGTTTATTCAAAATTAATAATACATCTTTCCTGCATGCTGGAAAGGTCCCATTCCTCAATCATATGTAGGCACTTAATTCCTGCTGGAGAGCATCCAGCTCACAGTATAATTATAAGCAATAACTAAGAACCATCAAACTCTATTGCATTGAACCATGAAGGATAGAAAGTATGAGAGGAGAACACAGGTTTTGTAGAGATATGAAAGCTGGAAATAATTGGCCTGCAAGCTGAGTGTAGATGCTGAGACATGTCTTAAACTGGGCAGAGTAGCCCAGCCACAAAAAGAATTAACTGTTTTTGAACTCCAGGCCACCACTGCTAATTGTAATAACCAAAATCAGCCTGTCTCCGCATTTCTTCTTCTTTCTTTCTTGAAGTGTAGATGTGTTGTATGCCAGTAATAAGTGATTAGCTTAAAGATAAGTAACTTGTGAAAATTCAGACAGTTGAAAATCTATAGGCATCACTTAATTTTGCCACGACATACACAAATATAATTAGAAGTTGGGAACATATGGGATAAAACACTAGGGCATTCAGTTCATATGAAATTCAGTGTAGATACATTCTTCCCCTGAAAAGGTAAAAAAATAAATGTGGGAGGCATTTCCTCTTGTCCTGCCTTCCCCCCCCCCCAAAAAAAAAGGTCAATCCTCTATTACAATGGTAAAGAACAGAATGATCTTTTGTAAAATATATTATTGGCAGCGATTTCTTCCATTTCTCTCTGCCAAGTCTTATGACACTGTACATAAAACCAACTGTAAAAAAAAATCTTATAATTAGAGTACTCATCATCTTGCGTTAAAAATTGGTACAAAAAAATAAATCCCTTTAGTGGATAGCACTTAACTTCAGTTGACAGTAGGCTCAATCCCACATGTTTTACTCATAGCTTTAATGTTGGTGACGTCAATGACTTTTGTACAAGGCCAGCAGGGTTTGCTCCGAGGGAATAGACATAAAAAACCCCTACCTTTAAGGAAAATTACAGTATAATCCAAGTAAAATCTCTGAGCTTCCTGTTAAGAAAGGCATTGTCTTTCCTGTAAAGGAATCATGTTCAAAGGCCCTTTTATATCTGTATGCTTTAGGTATGCTGAAACACACTGAAATGTAGCCTCCTGTCCTCATTTTACACAGCATTTGGAAAGCACTCCTGTATCAGCATTCCTCCAGCATGCACACCTCCAGTGAAGTGTAGTGCTGGGCACAGCATCCTCTTCTCTGCATCATGCTGCAGTGATATGTCACAAGAAAATGTCCCTCTCTGACACCCTGCAACTCTACTAATTGGGGTCATGGTGTGCTTTCCTGAGTGTGGCCACCGACAAGAAAAACCTAAACTGCCCCATGGTCTCTCCTGGGAAATAACCAGAAAAAGGGAGGAAAGGAAAAGAATCCAAATGATCTTGCTCTGTCATATTGACACAACTTTGGAGTAGCTTTGTTGATAGAATTCTTTTGCTGAACACAGTTTATCACTGGGAAAAGAAAAAAAAAGGCCTGCTTGTAGAAACCTATGCCTTTGCCTGAGGAATGTTAACATGTTTGAATGGACACCTCAAGAGGGCTCCTGAAGTTCAAGATCTGCAGTTTGCTCTGCTTTACCACACACCTGCAGCTCCTTGTGCTTCCCAGTGTGAGTTGCTCCTTTAGGCAGCCCCTGGAATGGTCCTCAGCTGCCTTCCAGCTGCCTGTTTGCCACCCAGCCTTGTGTGGAACGCTACCTGGCTTAAAATGTTTTGCAGGTAGAATTTAAACCCTCTTTCCTTTTTTTGTCTCACTTTGAAAGTCAGCAGATGGATCTGCTCTCAGCCTTGTATCTTCGAGCATCAGCATCAGACTTTGCAACATCGTGCGTTTTGAGAACACCTTTTTATTCCCTTCTGTTCTTGATTGTCTCTATTCTATCCAGGCTTACCTTAAAAACACTGTTCATTCAGTAGCATATTTTCAGTGCCATTTCTTTGCCATTTGTTTACTATTTAAATAAAAGCAGGAGAAATTACTATGACAATTAACAGCGTGTATTGTTCTCTAGGACAGTCCTTGTAATTAGTATGTTAATTTCCCACAAATATGACCAAAGCTATATTAGCAATCACTATTACCATATGCTTCTGGAAAGAAAATAATCATCAAATTGTTTAACAGTCTCCTGGGAAGGGAGAACAGAAGATCTGATTTTGGACAATATCATGTCTTGAGAAAATTACACTATGTCCCTGTCATATTTTTATCTATTATGGTGCTGTCTGCTGGTGCATTTCCAACTGAAGAGTGTTATAATTTATCATGCAAGTAGAAATCTACTGAATTATGGCTACTTAAGTACCAGTAAGCAGAACATCAGAATCTGCTGGAAGTGGGGCAAAAATCTAACCTCTAACTAAAGGTGGAGTCAGTCCTGTCAGACCTACTTGTATGTTATTATAAACCCTCAACATAACTTGTGGGGGTTTTCTCTCTTTTTGACAAGGAAATCTGGACAGTAATTATTGAATAAGATTTTTTAAAACCATCATTGCACTATGTTCTTTCTCTACTTCTCTATATTGCAATGCAGCCCAAATTTGTTTGCTTGTTAAAAAGAATCCAGGAAACATCATTGGGGTTGGTGTAAACATCCTTCTGGGCTTCTGTAGCCTGGATAATCTTAGATATTTTCTGCTGATTCAGGTTCTTGTGATAATTATTTCATCTTTTCTCACCCTGGAAACACACACATTTGTCATCTAAACCACAGAGTGTAAAGGCAAGCAATGCAGTTATGCCATATGCTGAGGGATCCTTGTGAAAGGACTTTGGAAAATTGTAGCTTTGTTTGAAAGGAGGAGGCCCTTTCTAGGCACTTGGTCCCTTCCAAGTAATTGTCATCAAATGGGGTGGGATGGGAAATGTTAGCCCATTTCATGTGTTCTTGTTTTCCAGATTTCAGAAGGATTCCCTGCAGTTTTAAGTCTTTTCAGTTTCTCTGCTTTTTTATTTAGAGCAAGTTACTCCCTCAGTGGCATTAACATTCTGGCTAAGGAAGCCTAGAGGAGCAAGTTAGGCAGAATCTAAATATATAGAATATCCTTTGGCTGTGTCAGCAACTCCAGCTCTTTGTTTCTTATAGGTACATAATACTTTCTTTCAGAGACTAACCAAAGAAAAGGCTGAAAATCTACCTTGAAAGAACATAAACTTCGAGAAAAGGCTCATAAAACCAGTCTGCAATCATCTTCTCTTTTCCTTACGTGGCTACTCAAGCAGAATATTTTCTAGCCTTTTGTTCCTGTGAAACTGCACTATGTATGCTGAAAGCCTGGAGATTGCCTCTGGATTGGGGTGGGAGTATTCTTTCATATGATTTGATTTTTTTGTAAGATGAAATTGAAAGGAAAAAAGAATGCACTGCAGACCCCCAAGAGTCAAAAATCGAAAAATGCCGTATTAAAGCCGCATGAACATTTGTGTGAAAAATATACCTCCACTATAATAGGATAGAAAAGTTTTATTAATTCTGGTTTATTTTGTGGGATTGTTCACTTTGAATCTTAATTTTCCCAAAAGTTCTGCAAAATCAGGTTGCTGTATTGTCCTAATGAAGCAGTTTGACATTTCACATGAAGCCCATGGTGTTTAGTATGTTACTGTCTTCAGTATTAATAGGAAAATGCTAAAAATCTAATGAACATAGTTGTCTCCCACGCAATGGTTATACTTTTAAAATAATTTATCTAATCTGATCTTTTTTTCCTGAAAATTTTATTTATTCAGCTCAGATACACATCTTTCTAAAAATCCAAGAGTTTTGTCCAGAGACCGTAGCAAACAGATACAAAGGCAATGTTATTGGTATTATTAGCAATTTGTTTCCTGATTAAAAAAGCCGTATTTGACAAAATTTTCTTGCATTAAAGCAGTCCAAATATTATGGATAAACATGAATTGAACACTGATATTGATGAAGTTCTGTCATGGGCCAGAGCTATTTCAGAACAGCAACTGAAGAAGCTCAGAGTTGACTCATTTAAGAGACAAGATGAAGAGGGTTTTTTTTCAATTGAGTGACGCAGTACTGTGTGTAATTATGTACTTCTCTCTTTTTTTCATATTTGAGGAGTTTTTGACACTTGTATTTTTAGCCTATGACACTTCTCTGAGATCCACTTCTCTGATAACCACACTGACTTCGAGTCACTATGGATCAGCTGAGGTGACAATGTGGAATCTGTTGCTGAGAGGAGTCATCCCACCAACTTTGCTGAACTGGGAAAATGGTCTATACAAACTGCTCTTGTACTGTGGCTATTTTACCACCTGTGGATTTAGTATTGCAAAAAAAAGCAATTTGCTGCATTGTTTTAAGTGAGGCCACTGACCAGAAGGAGGAAGAGACATTTGTAGGTGTTTACTAAACTGAGTTTAATTTAGATCGAGTGAACAAGCTCAAGTCCCCATTAGTAAATCTGGATCGATAACATCAATGTTTTCCTAGTGTATTTTAAAAAGATATTATATACAACAGAATTTAGAGTCAGTCTGAATCCTCCTTTATAAAGTGTCAGTAGTTCAAGACCTAATGTAATTCATTTTTATGTGTATTCAAACACACCTTACAACTGTGTGAAAATTCCCTTTCATTATATGCCATTTCAAGTAAATTTCTATCTCACAGATTTATAGCATTTCTCAAGCATATAACCCTAGATAAACCATGCACTGCAAAATATAAAAGGGGTTAACTTTTACATTTATTAGAAAACAATTAATATTAAATAAAACAATAATACATTTAAAAAATAATTTAACACCCTTCTGGAGCAATTGGAGAAGAAAACACTCTGAGACACAAACTAAAACAACCTAGAATCAAACCAGAGAACTCAGTATCAAACCACAGTTTGCAAAATAAAAGGGTTAAGAATATTCAGCAAATGTAATCATTTGATTAGTTTAGCATCAGTGGATACTTCCTCATGGATAATGACAGGGAATGGCCTTAGGTGTCTAATAGTTGTTCACATGCATTCATTGCATTCACCATGACATTCTGTGAGAGTATAATGTGTGTATACAAATTAATGACACCATATATTTCCAAATCACATGTTCAGGGTATTGTCTTCAGAGTAAAAGAACATATTGTTAAAGTATTGCTTTTCTAACTGCACTATAGTATTGGTGCTGATTTTATTTTAATTACTGAAACAGCTAAGTTTCTGCTTCCCCTCTAAAAAAAATGTTAATGTCATAAAATTTCTATCTTTTATTCCATGATAAACTTTAAAGGAGAACTGTATTCTTTAGAACTAGACTCCACAAAGTAAGATCATGACTTTTAATTACAAAGACACTATGGGATGTAATTACATTGAATTAAGGTAGCAGTTGGACCATGGTTTGCTTAATTTTCCTGATTTGGTGTGATAAAATGACAACCCCTTTTTGAACTAAAGCGTGATTGTGCTGAAAATATTTTGCAACATATAATTGAAGCCCAGATTCCCTTTCTGAGGATGTGGTGGATATGAGCACATCAACAACACAGTCCATACTTATAACTTGACTACACAAACTGATTTTAGATATAAGCAAAATGTGCAAAACTGTTTTTCTGCATTGTCCTAATCAGTTTAATTTCATTGTGGAAAACGAATTTATGATAATATACCAGAAAACCATTATGAATTTGACCTTATTAAACTGAAGTGGAATCAAATTGTATACTATTGACCTTAACCTTGGCTCACTGTGCAGATGAATGATAATAATTGCACTTGTAAAAATAATCAAATGGCTGCACACAGCTCTGCAGATTGAATGGACCTTGGCTCAGTGCTATTAGGAATGATATCGCCTATAGAAATAGAGTTTTGTAATTAATGAAGAACAGGGACAAGAAAAAAAGAAACTAGTATTCCACTGGCTGCCTTTAAGCAAGAGAGGATGGATGCAATTGTGTTAGCAGGTATTTGTTGTAAAATTGAGATTGGTTTTAAAAACTGAAACAGAAGAAATGCATGGCAGGATGGAGATGGAAATTATGACTAGAGGCCTAGAATGAGGTGGGTTTGTAACCCAAATTAGACCAGCAAGTCAGGAACTAACTGTTACTCCAATTAAGAAAATGAAGCTACTGAGACTTGCAGCTTTTGTGACTTTGGTGAAAATTTGGCTCAGTAACTGTGGGGAAAAAAATAATTCAAAAAAACCCTGGAAAGATGCCTTCCCTGAGGTCAATCTTCATTTTGCATTTTTGCAATTGATGCTGCTGGGCAGTAGAACAGGTTTGTGGGTTTCTGTATGTGGTCACTTAGGTGGCAGGATATGCAGTCTTTCTTGTTCCAGAACTGATAAACCAGCAGCTTCAAGATTCAGAAACCCTATTGCAGGAATTGGCATTTAAGTGGCACAGTCTCCTGAGGCCAATTGAGGCTTGATTTTAAACCTATTATTTAACAAAAATAATATGTTGCATGGTTGTTGGGTTTTTTCCTCCTCCAATTGCTGTTCTTTCTTCCAGAAGGGATAAAGAGTCAAGTTCTGCTTTGTCCTAATAATTTAATTAGTATTGGATTGATGTAATTGAGAACAGAATTTGTCCTGTGCTGTTTAAATTAAATGAGAGCTCTATCAGGCTGATTCTTTCATATTACAGTGCATCTTCATTACAGCATCATTAAATTCCCTCTGTGATTTCAGCCTTTTCTTTCTTTTCTCATGCAGAGTGTCACTCTGATACCATCAGTCAGGTAGGGCATTCTACTGTTTCCTTCACAGAATTTGGCCATTTCCAAAAGCAAAAGGAAAGAAAAAAAAAAAACAAAGAAGGGGGCAACCTTGATGAACTTTTCACATTTTGCTTTTAATCTTTTAATATTAATGTTGCAAGATTTCATTGACTAATACAAGCATGCTGAGAATTTTTCTATGGCAAAGCAGTGCAAAACAATGTTTACTGTCCAGCTGTTAACATGAAAGGGGGGCACATTGGCTGTATAGCCAATGCACAGTTGGCCTCCTTTGCTAAAGTGGTTTCATGCCAAACACATGAAGTTTCAATTATAAGCAGTTTGAAATATTTATGCTCTTTGAATTTCCTTATTCTTGCACAGAAATGAGGCAGAAGTTCTTTTGAAATCTGATGATAGAAAGTATTTGACACCAACACCATGCCATTGTGCTGGCTAATTAATTAGTCTGAGTGAATAATGATGATGTTGGGTTTTCTCTGATTGCATTCTCCGCTTAGTGATACCTTAAACCAAAAAGTGTAATTATTCAAAAAGACATGAAAGCAATAATTCTCCTCCCCTCCTTCCACACCTTTCTTTTTCAGTCTAAAATTACAGTTTGGCCCACTGTGGGAACGAAGTACCATTGCAGGTATGTGTTTTTAGGGAGGAGATCTGCAGTTCTGAGTGAGTCACTTCAGCATCCCTTTCAATGCTTATGTTTGAAGGTACATTTACCATCTAAGATCCTTTTCTGCAGTTGAACACCCACATTGGTGCTTTTGAAGGCTTAGCTAAGCTCCCAGCTCTTTCAATATCACAGCTGGCACCACGATGCTGTGGTTACTTTTGTAGAAAGTATTTGTTGGTAGCACAGACACCCACCAAGACATAGGACCTGGGGGTTATGCCCTGTTGAGACTTGGAGCTCTCCTGTTTTCTCCTGTTCGCCAAAACAGCTCAGATTCATTGGCCAGGATTGCTCAGAAGACATCCTAGAGCTGACTAAGAGACGAGACATGCATTCTACACCAAAACATGCTTTGTGGTTTTACGACTTAATGACTGTGTAAAGTAAAACATAGAAACATTTTCTCCTCTTTCTGGGGAAATGACTAGTCATTTGACTGATGTGCATGTGTGTATGCATATATGTATACACATATATATGTGTCTGTGTGTGTATATATATATATCTGCACATATAAGTTGTCTTTTCATGGTTTGTTTTGAATGATTACTGTCAGCCCCTTGTGAAGCTCACTCTCATAAGTGCCCATCAGGTGGGCTCTGAGTCTGCATGCTGGGTCAAACCCTGCAGGGAAGCTAAATGAAAGAATATCTTAGGTGCACAGATTGTTGTAAATTCAGCAGGACGTTTGAGAAGTGTTATTGAAGTTATGTGCTCAGGTCCTTTCACGTATTTGAACTCTCATCTTTACAATTGCTCTTATTTTCAGAACAGGTACCATCAGCTGAAAAGTAATTCTTCCTCACTTTTCCCCTCTAGTGACAGGTTCTCAGTGTAAGAGAAGGAATCAGTGTTATCTGATGGGAAGCAAAATGTGATGAGCAACAGGCAATTGTTGGAAAGAACAGATTTGCTTAAAAGTAGAATTTAAAAATAGGAAATAAAACAAATAAATAAGTAAATAAACCCCGAAACATGGGTACATGTGTAAACTAACAGAGACTTGTCTCATTCTGAACTGCAACTTCTCCAAGATGGAGAATCTGCCCCTGAGCAATTAACTAAGGTCAATAACAATTCCATTTTCTGTTCTTCATTAAAGTAACATCAGAAAAAGTGTCTACGCTGCAGACTGAAGTGTACTGCAGCCATACCTGAGTTTTAAATGAGCTGTCTTGGATACTGGAAGTCCTTGCCAAGGTCAAGATTAATTAATCTTCCTGATCTCCTTTTTGTCCTGGCTGTGCAGCTCTCATCACCCAGACTAGCTCATATAGCATTAACTTGGGTGTCTTCTAACTATGTGTTTCCCACATTGCAAATATATTTAAATCAGTGTACTTTTTCAGTCAGCCAAGAAAAATCCAATTGCTTATTGTACAGTCCAGTCAGAATGTTTCCTGTCCCTGCAAGTCCCACAACTCCTCTTATCCACCTTTGACCCAAGCTGGATGCAGTAGTAACACTACCAGCATTTTTATCACGTCTCCTGAAAATTTGCTGCCTGATAAGCATAGTTTTGCTGTGTTTTTTTTTCCTATTTTTTATGATCAATATTTCAGGATTACCATGTCCCTTACAGCTGAACATCTCCTCCATTTACTTTGTACTTCAAGTCTTCTACAGATTGCAGGATTTGATAATCTCCCTTCCATCTTGCCACATGGCCTTGCTCGAGCTCTGAGCCTGGATGTCCCTGAATGTCCAGCCTCATGAAGGGGACAGACAGATTTCTTGACAACCCACTTGATTAGTGTGGGATTTGAATATTTTAATTTGAAAAGAGAAAGAAGAACAATGTTTAAAAGTTTGCTTTTGGGTACTTCTCACTGACCGTTCAAAAGGTTAAAAACTGGAGCAGTGAACTGATAAAATAAAAACCAAACACACAATGAGTATGAAACAATAGGATCATGGAGAAAAAGGGCAAAATACCAGAAAAAAACCCCAGTAAATGCAATTTACCATTAACGTATATTTAAAAATACGTTTTTCTTTCATGTGTATATACCCTCATAAGAAATATTGCCACAGTACCCAACCAACTGCAGTGCCTCAATCTAAAGAATCACATCTGCACTGTGGCTTTCCTTGCAATAAGACTCTACTGCCTATATCCCTGCAACTGGGAGATCAATCCCATCTATGATCACATGATGATTTCTTTATCTCACAAGGCCTTATCTCTTTGGCTCTTTCTTCCAATAAGGAAGGGTTTTTTATTAGTGCTACCTAAGTAACTTTTTCTGTTACTGACATCAAACATCTTATTTTTTCCAATTAAAAGGAAAAAGTGGCATCATTGAAAAGAGCTTTTACAAAGCCATCATCTTTTCTCCACCAAAGGGATTCAGAGGACCAAATGATGATACACTTCTCTCTAATAAAAATGTTGCTTTATAGCTTCATGGAATACCTACCCAGCCCAGAGCTGTGAAGCCCAACTGACTGGGGAAGAGAAAGAATTAATCAGAGGACCTCAATAAACATTTATGAGTGCCATAAGCAACATCATATACTGAAAAAAACCCTAAACCCCTTAGATGAATAATCAGGATGTTCTTATTTCCTAACACAGGTTATATATATCTTGATGCAACTTTTCTCCTTTTTTTCAGTTGGTTGTCTTTAAAATGAGTTCCAATTTTTTATTTGGTTCCAAAATATTGATTTAAAGCCTCACAAAGCTTAAGAAGCTCGATTCTCTGTTGCTAGCAGTCCATTCTCTATGACTTTGCTTGCAAGTCATGGTCTAGAGTTAGAGCCTTGCAGGTAGGAAGCCCAATTAGAGGGTTTCCTAAAGAGCTGGATGTGCTTGAGTGCCCCACAGTGTGAAAAGTCTGGTAATTCCTGTGGTGCTGAATCCTTCAGGATGCTCTTTTGGGGAAGGAAGAACAACATATCAAGGAAATGATGCTGACCTTCTGCCTTGCAGGCAACCTCAGAGATGACACATTCTCAGTAGGAGGGTGGATCCTCAAGGTGAAGAAACACGTCCCTTAACAAGACTTGAGTTAAGATATTAAGTGTCCCCTTACAGTCATTATCTATGGTGGCCTAGTGGTTAGCGTGCAGGACTCTCACCTCTGCGACCCAGGTTCGAATCCAGCCAGTACCCCGGGCAGATGGAGTCCGTTAGGCCTGTGAGGCCATCCATCTATGAGAAGGTCACTCTAAACAAACCTACGTCCTGAGGACCTCACTGCCACTGTCCAAGCTTGCTTGGCCCTGGCAGATGAACCTTAGGATTAAAGGGTGGGCTCAGTTCAGCGCATGCTGTGTCTCACCTAAAAAATCCATTGCGCAGGCTGGAAAGGTAAAAGACCTTTCCCCAAATCTTCGTTCGCGAAGATGGGCCATTATTATTTATTATTTTTCAGCCTCTGACTTACTTTTAATTAAAACTCCATTTGTTATACGTAGCTGGTTAAGTCCTGCAGACTGCAATATTTTGTCAAACTCATGAATTTGCAACACAAAAATATGTTTCATAATGCCTTCCCTTCAGCTTTCTTATATTTCATAATGCTGGTAAAATAAGACACAATAAAACATGGTAGGTTGCTTGTTCCTGTACATTGATGTGAAAGCAGAATGCAATGAATATAAAAGACACTTTAAGCAAGATCATTGCAGAAAAGCCTGCAGCTCTCAATTTCTTATAGTGGTTTTTCCTGCACAGATTCATAGATCTTTGATTTTTAAAAATATCTACATATCTCAAAGACTTTTTTTTTCCCCCACATTTTTCTCTTTCTCTCAAATTTGTGAGAGTTCTTCCTTTTGAACAATGCCTGATGATCTGTGCTGCTTCAGCCCTTCAGGCCATCAAAAAACCCCTGTGTGTGTAATGCCTTATATTTTTCCAGTGGGATCACTGAGAGCAATTTTTCACATGCTTCAATCTGGGCTACTGCATTAGTATAGCAGAGATATAATGCCAACAAATAGAAGTTTTATAAATTAATATCCATTAAAACATCGATTGAGATTGATTAATTATTTCATATCAAATACTTTTAGATCATAGTGCCTTTGAGTTGTGGGATGCAAAGCTGGACTTGATTTGAAATGGTCACCTTGTGATAAAAACCTCCTTATCCTACTCATTGTATTTCCACTTGCAGTGCAGTGCTGCACAGAATATAACCTCAGGCTGTGCAGTTTTGGGCTTATGTCATAACTTTTCCTTTCCCATGTGCTCTTTTTCCTTTTTTTTTTTTGAGAACAGTGCCATAGAAAGAACCACTGTGTGTTTTGGATTCTCGTTTTCTCTTAGTGTTTCAGAGTAGTCCTGATTCTGCCACTTGGAAGAAGGAGTCTTCCATCAGAAAAGTTATCAAAGCTCCTCTGGTGAATGCATCAGCATTACTAAGTGCATTAATAAGCATTTGCTTATTTATCTCACACTGCTCGTGCCTTAACAGGTTTTGGCTCTTTTCTTCTCTGAGTAGGGAAAACCACTATTTTATGGACAGTGTGTTTTCACTCTAGGTATTTCACTGTCATTCTTCATGCTCCTTGATATATTTTGGCATTGTTTCCTGTTATTACTGTTCTTACTGTTAGTATGTGTAGTGAATGCCTAATACACAAGAAAGCCTTGTAATATTTGTTTTGTAACCTAGTTGGTCAGGTTTTTTCTGGTGGTTTGGTTTTGGTTGTTTTTTTTTAATGTGTGGTTGCACCATGGCACCAGCTACAAACTAAATGTTCAATAATGGAAATGGAAAAAATACAGCCTTGAGAAAAAATTTCAAAACACACTTTGATCTGGAGAATACCATAAATCAGAGAAAATGTAAGTATAGACATTGGAGAGCAATAGCCAGGTATGCCATATAAACAAAATCTAATATATATTCAAATCATCTTTGAATTCTACCTGCTCTCTTCATGTTCATGAAGATAGTGTGAGTAGTATCTTACTCCCAAAAAAGCCATATTTATTTCAGGAGAAGAATTTGAGAGGTAAGATATTTTAAGTACAGCTTCAAAGGCTTTTTGAAAGAGGTTCCCTCAATTTGGCTTCATACAGTACTGACATCTTTCAGATGTAGTAGAGAAATCATTCTATAATAAAACACACAGATCAATCAAACTCTCAGGAGAAGCAGTGGGATGGTATAAGGTTGCATGCATTACCCAAAAGCTGGATAGAGGATATAAATTTCTAGGTTCCTTGGAAGGAAATGCTTTATAACTAGGAAATCAATTACCTTTATTTTATGAGTCTTACAGTGGCTTACAGGTGTTTTGATTTTTTTTTAACTCTCTCTATAACTAGAAAAATGACACACATTCTCTGTGCCCAGGAAGGATCAATATTCACTAGATATTGCATCCCAATTAGCATATTTTTTCAAATGCTTCATGTAAGTTGAATGTGCCAGCAGAATTGAATTAAGGTCACTTATTAACACACATACAATTTAGTTTTGCATTCATGTGTAAGATATATCACACACAGTCTTATGCCTGATACGTCACATCAATTGTGTTGTTTTTCTGTGGCTTGTTTTCTAGTCACAAAAGAGCACAGTTGTCAAACTAACTATAATTAAATTCTCCCTGGCATTTTAATTTCTCAGCTTTGTAACCTGGCAATTAAGTGTTAACCTGCCTGGCTTAGCATTGTGTTACATCAGTCATACAAGGTTGAAACAGGTTAGATTTACTCATTTCTACAACCAATTACCAGGCATCTCATTCACACACACAATCTATTCAAAGCCATTACATGGTTCATTTCATATAAGCCTGCATTTGTGTTGCTGTGTTTATACTTTATTTTGCCTATGGATAGGGAGAAATGGTTGTTCTGCCGAGTATTTTATCATCCTGTCTTTAGCAGATTGCACATTCCTCCTTAATTTATTTGGGGAAAAAAAACAACAAACAAAGAAACGAACAAACCTGCACAAAAAAAGGCCTCCAAAAGCCCCAAACCACAAAATAAAGTTACTGGTGCTTCCAGAATACCTTGATGAATTGTTAGCTCCAGCAGCAGAAGCTCTGGTACCCAGTGTCTGCTATTAATATGCACATGTCAACACAAAAAGGGAAAAAAATGCAACTGTTTTCAAAGTTGTGAATTGTTTCAAGATACAGTGCTGTCCTACCACTTGGAATATAGAATTGGATTTCTTGGGCATTAAAATTGGTAGAACTAAAAATCTTTCACCCTTCCTATATGAGATGACACTCAAGAAGACACACTGTACATTTATTATCTCAGCCTTCTGGCGGGTCCAGATTATGTAAGGGATAGGCCCAGGACACAACTGGTCCCAAAACAGTACCAAGAACAAGGTGCATGTGTTCCAAAAGAAGTACCACAGCTGGGGTTGAAGAATGAGTCTGGAGTCTTCATTATTACAGAAATGTAAGTGGGAAGTCTTATATGTTAGAAGTAGTCATGGGTAGTCGATGAGATACTAGGAAAACTTCTGGATGTCTAAGTGGCAAAAGGATGATTTATTGATCATAATGCTGACATTGGACTTTTGAACACCTGAGGAGTTTTGACTAAGCTGGAAGAATGAAGCCTTAACTATTTTAGGCTCATCACTCCAGAGCACAGTCCTGCACTCCACTGCCAAGCTTCTGCTGAGATCACTGAGTTTCTTCTGCATAAAAAAAGGCAAGATCAAGTTCCAAAGAAATGTTTGAATAGAATCACTGTGAGACTTTGCTCCTTTCGTAAAACCTTTTGTCTTTGTTTCAACCTAATGCTCAAATTCTTTCCTTTCTTGATGGTCATTACTTATAAAAAATGAATCAGATTCGTTTGCACGGAGCACTTCCAAGAGATTTTTATGTGCAAGAGCCATTTTGAAGAATATATCTGCTTTCATGTTCAGTGCCCACTCTAGTTTCTCTTCCTGGCAGTTATGACAATTATTTACCATAGTTTTCCAGACTGTGGTTAGAAAAGAGGCAATAAAAACCCAGGTGAAATCCTGACTCCATTAAAATAGAAAGGAACTCTGCTGCTGATTTCAGCAAAGACCGTGTCTCCCACTTTTCTTTGATTCTTGCTAGAATGAGAACTGCCTCGTGTGCAGTCAGCTCATTCAAAAATCTAATTCCCTTCTGAGGTCCTTTTTATGAGATGTTCCAGTTCATTAAAAAAACACAGGTTTTAAAAGCAATGCAAAATACACCCAAAAGTGCAGAAGAAAAAAAATCTTATTTCTGTTTAACAGCTTTTCAAACACTTTAAATACTGCACTTTTTAAGGCAACAAATAGGTATTCACTACTCACCCCAAAGAGAATTTGACACTTGCAGCCTTGGTAAGACCATTTGTCTGCAAATTCTTTGTGATTAGTCAGTTGTCAGTGATGGTTTTGACTTTGCTGCACATCATGTTAAGCTACATTATACATGAAAATCACTGATATACTAACAGAGCTGCTCCCAAAGAACTGATACAATCCCCATGGCTGCCAATCTCAACAAAGGTCACCAGCACAGCTCTGCACATGGGATTCCTATGAAGTAGCCAACAGAAAAGCATGTTGTACATGTGCAGAGTCCTGACCCTCCAGAGAAGTAGAGTCATTAACCCAGATTACAAAATACAATAGAAATTGTCGCACTGAGTGAACAGATCCAGAATTTTTGTTTTAGTTCAATAAATTTAAATATTTTAATTCAAGTTATTCCAAAAACCCACCCCGCTAGTCTTGCTTTTTCAATCAGTTTTTAATTCATTCAGTATTTGGAATATTTTATCATCTTATGAAAATTTTAAAAATTTCGTTTTAGGAAGTACACTTTCCACTAAATAGTTCTTAGGTGAAAAATCCCCACTAAGTTTTACTGGCATCTGATTCTGCAAATTGACTAACATGATTTAATAGATCTATATGGATATGTTAATCTTCTATTTTCTTTTTAATTCAGTGCAGTCACTCTTTACATGTCTGTCTGTGAGGGTTCAGAGGAAGCCTACTCTAATCAGTGAGATTTCATGTTGCTAAATTTAAGTCATAAACATTAATTATTTTGTATTTTAGTAATCTTATGCTGCCAGAGTTATATAAAATTGTTTCAGACACCATACAAGTTGTGCATTAGATCTTCTTGTCTTTTCTCAGCGAGTTGCTGGCAGTCAATAGCTTCAGATAATTTCCATCTAATGGTTTGATATCATATAAAGAACAAAGGAAAGTTGTAATGAATCATAAAAGACATTTTCATTATCCCAGAATAAACTGGATGCAGTTATTGTATGAGACAGTTCAGTGTTATTGTATTCTGGAAAATTTCACTGAATCATAGCTAAGAGTATCTTATGCCCACAACTAAGCATGAGCAGGAAAGAGATTTATGAAGCAAAAGCAATAATAAAAACTCTGAACTTGCCAGATTTAAAAAATGTATTGGGATCAACACTGAATTCCACTTACTAAAATAATTGCAGCCCTAGTCCATTTGATGGCATCTTATCTCTTATCCAGAGGAGAAAAAGTAGAAATAAGAATAGAACTTAACAGTATGGTTTGCCACGGATGACCAAATGTCTGATTTCCCTCCTGGCATCAAGAGTGAATACAGAGCTGTGACACGTGGATCACATCTAATCTAAAAGCACTAACTTCTGTGGCTGCAGGCATATTGTTAAAATTTGGCCTTTTATCACACCTCCCATTTCCATTTTTTCGATTCTAATCCAAGGGCTCATTGATTTTGCTTGTCTGTGGTAGGGAGACTCCAATAAACAATGAGAAAAAAAATGCACTCTTAAAAAAATAAATAATCAGCTAGTGCAGTGCAGTGAGATGAATGCTTGAAATGTTCAGACCATCCGTTTTCCAAGGGAGCAATTCTGTAAATATTACTTGCTCATTGAAGTCAATGGGACCATTCAAACGAGTAAAATTTTTGATTGAATCCCAGCTTTGATCTTACTGTCAAACAGTATTTTCTTGCCAGCTACTCAGGAGCACTCATTATATTCATCCATGTACCCAGGTACAGGTTTTTTACAGGAGCACAGAAATTAGCAGCCTCTGCTCAGATGAGTTTATGTTTAATAAACTGAGAGTGAAGTATCTTGGTTAGGAAAAGATACTAGTTGAGGAGAAATTTGGGCAATGTTTTTGCTGAGAAAGTGATGTTATGTATGTTGCTGTTGGCTTTGGTTTCTTATCACATGGAAACTTTCCAAACCTGGGCCTCAAGTTCTCTAAGTATTTCACTCAACTCTGGACAAGATTGCAAAAGACAGCTTTTGACCTTATCACTGCTTTTAACCCTTGCATGGTTGCAAACAGAGGGGTTCTTCCTTCCAGGCACAGGTGGTGTGAAAAAGGATTTTCTTGTGGCTTTTGTCTGCTTTTCATCTTTCCTTGAGGTACCTAATACATGAGACCAACCTAGTCATGGAAAACTAGCAAGACTATAAAGTCACATTGCTTCCCTCTATACTGGCATAAGTCATCACTCTTCATTCTATTTTAAACTTTGAATATTACTATTTAGCCTAAGGTATTAAAAAAAATATTGTTCTGGTTCTTCTTTCTCCATCTGCAAAGATGAGATGGATCTCAAATACTTAAGCGCCTTTTGAGTGTTTATAAAAGCATAACTACAAAATAATATTTTATTATATGTTCATCATTGTTTATCCTTGTAATATATTATTTTCCTTCCTTGTTCTGGTAGGAGCACTCAGACAGTCATATCTTACCAGTTCTGGAAGCATGGACAAAAAAAATTCTTACATTGAAGCCATTGTAAAATTATCTCAGAGGCAGAATATTGGCATCAGATGGATAACAGGTCTTACCCAGTGCAACCATTTCTATCTTTCTTTGTTGCACAAAATATCTGAAAAAAAAAAAGATCAAAAAATCCATAGAGGACATAATTCTGTCTTTTTATTGACTCTATAAAGTGCTCTTCATGCAAATGATACTAATATTAATGAAACGGCTCACTAGGAAATGGGCAACATAATTTTTAAATCACTCTTAAAAATCACAGCAATACAAAAATAGAACGATACCGTTCTTTCAAGAAATAAGGGAGAAAAAATACATGCTACACAAATAGCTGTTTAGAATTATAGGGTGTTGTTTGACATGGTAGGTACTGTGCTTACTATGAAGAAAACAGCCCCTTTAAGTCACAGGCATCTAGTAGGAAAACTGAATGAAGGGTCTAAAAGAATATGATGAAAGCTTTATCTCTCTCTTTTTGAAGCCTGTATTGATTTGGATTAGATCCTGTGTATATTGCACGATAAGCAGATTTGTATTTATTCATTCATAAACTATGCAAAGCATCAGAATTCCAAATCAGGTGTACTGGGCTTTATGGATATGGGCTCGTAGTAAAGCAGCAGCTACACTAAGCCATTTACCAGAGAGAATTGTTACTAAGGAGAAGATCCATTATATTTTTATAGAGGGAAATCATAAGCCCATACTTCACACTTCTGGGAAGGCCTTAACAATAAACTAGATAGGAAATCATTCAAAATGACATGAAGGAAAATAATTTTATGATCGCTAGGGAACCTTGAAGAGACTGAGAGTTACACTTGTAAAAATTATAATAAGAATACATCCTTTACAAATGTCTTGTAAAAGGAAAAATTTATTATCCTTGTTGTGTTTTGAATACTTCTTTTTTTCTGGTGATTTTTAGCAACTCTGCTCCTAGTGAAAGTTCTTTTTTATTGTAATTTTTTTTGATCTCGAAGGAAATGATAGATAGTTTTCACATTTTTGACAAGGACATAGGAATGAATGGGATAATAAAAATTGAGAAATTGGTGTTTATTGGTAACATATCTCATATTTACACCCCACTTTCAGCAACCAATGAAAGAGAGATACATGGTTACATACACAGCTATCATCCACTTTTTATAAAGCTCAACAGCTGTTTAATACTGTACAGTTATTTCACTTTAGTCAGGGACAGGAAATAAGTGTTTTGACTGAACCTGTCACGTGTCTTTAGTTAATCAAAATATGCATATCTGAGATTTAATATGGACAGGACTGTAACTTGTGTGTATGCTAAAAATTTAAAAAAAAAAACTTTCAGATCTTCATGAGAGTAGAAATGTGTCCCTATATCTCACTTGAGGTAACACACAGCTTACTATTTGACCTGTCATGACCCTTTCTTATGAATTTATGAGACATTCACAGGAGAAAATTTAATATCTGCAGCTGAAAGGAGCAGGAGACTTCTTGAGAGAAAAGGAAAACAGTCATCTTTATACCAATTTACTTATATGAATACCCAGCAATATACCTCTCCTCTATTTGTGTGCATGCTGTCCTTTATTGTCAAAGGGAACTCCATATGCCCTTTATTGTGCTTTTCCAGTCACAAACCAGCAGGTGCATAAAAGCACTTAGGTATAGGTTTCTAAGTTCTTCTAATTTTCAATAAGTACTCAGAAAAAATGTTTATTTATATGCCTACAGGTGTCTGGTTTAGTAACTGTGGGTAAGTTTCAGAGTGGAAATTCTAACTTTGGAGTTGGGTAAGAACCTGCCATCCTCTGTTTGAAAACATGCATATGGTAGCTAAATCTCATCTATAAATATCTGTAGCATCCAATTTGTAGATGAGTTAACAAAACAGTAGCATCCAGGGGTCCTGCTCTTTTTCACAGAATAATAGATTTGCCCTCACTTTAACCTCACAACATTCCAAACTAGGACTGCTGAAGTCGATAGCACTGAAGTCAATAGCTGCAATGAATTGCACTGAGGTCAGTGGCATTATGCTGCTGGAAAATTGGCATAATCTTGAAGAGAATCTGTCCCAGGATCTTTAACTGTCAGCAGTCTCTTTACTTCTGCCTCCTTCCATTGACAATGACTATGTGAGACTCGGGCTCCCAGGAAAAGTCATCCAACACAGAGAGGGACAAAGGAAAGCCACAAGGACAAACGCTACAGTCAAGCTTATAAATCTCAACTGAGACAGGTAAATAAGATGTTCTACCGAAGAGGTGATCATGAGTGAGTAATGAAGCTTTTTTGAGGCTAAGCAGACAGTGTATAGCAGTTAGCTAACATATGATGGAATTTCCAGTTGTGGTTTTATAAATATGCAGGGCTACTTCCACTCTTCTTATGACAGGATGCCCCTTTGAGCAACTTTTCCTTTAAGTTACAGTAAGCCTAGTCTGCAAAAAGAAAGAACAAAAATACAAAAAATAGGAACACACAAATCTCAAGATAGATTCCGATACAAGTCATATTCTGACAGAGTTTACAAGTAAATTGGCTTCAGAAAACAACTTTTTTTTTTATGTTAAAATCAAAAGGAAGACAAGAAAGAATAAAAACACAACAAAGTTATATTTACTTATGTAAAAGGATGGTATATTCTGGGCAGCTTGCCTTGGCAAATGTCATGTATCTACAAAATGGCTGATGAGTCTGAGCACCTCCATGTGATTTAAGGGCAACTGAAGGCTATCTATATAATAAATATGAATACATTAAGGTCATAATATTTTCTCTTTCTACTCCCCCAACTCTGATATATTTAACACATTTCTCCAGACATTGGAGATGTGCTGGTGGTAAGTTACTGAGTACACTGCAAGACTTGAAGGGACAAGTGACTATGGCCAAGTTTTTCTTATAAAGTGTTTTATGATGACTCAGGTGACACTGTGAATGAGTCTCAGTGCTGGCAGATGGATGAAGCTACATTCCCTTTAAGGGAGTCAGAGTTAAATACCTGATGGTCTGGCCTTTTATGTCAACAAGAGGCACATAAGGATCATAACCTCTTTGTTATTCTGGACCTTTAATAGACTTTCCCACTACTATACATTGTAAGCATTAGAAATTTTTGTTGTCTCTCATCAAATTATAAATTGCAGTTAAGCGGGGTAGATTTTCACCATGAAAAGTATTAAGAGAAAAATTGCTCTAGTTTTACAATAATTTCCATGATATAAAGAGAAGTATTTAAGAAACTTTCAGAAAGTCTATTCTCTGTGTGCAATTAAATTATTTATATGGTGTATAATTAATATGTTCGGTGATTTTGGTAAAGAGGCTTAGCTTTTAATCCTTCTCTAAAGATAAGAGATCACAGGAATGAAATGCAAATTTGAGGTCTTATTTTATGTTTGTATTATAATATCAAGCACTTTTCACTGTGGTTGAGTACTAAGAAAAAAACAACAAGAAGCCCAGAAATCCCCACAGGCTAATGATTACATTATCAATGCAAGCAAATTCCTCAGCACAATGCTGAAAGAATTAGGCATAACAGCAGTTCAGTGCATGGTGTAGCAGATCAGGTGTTAAAATACCTTTAGTTTCCCACAGGTAATTTGGATATCTAATAGGTGTAGCAACTAAATGCTCTAGATACATTTGTTTAAGGAAAAAATTTTCCCAGTTTCAGAGGCCACAGAGGCCCCAAATCCTGCTGAACTGCCAGTTTCATTACACAAACTTGGAGTGAGAGAGACACACAGACACACAGACACACAGACTCCAGTCCCTCATGGCATCACACTCTGCATGTGAAGAAGGAATGTCATGCCTGTGATCCGTAAGTGGGTGAAGCTGATGGGCACACACTCACACAAGGGATTAAAAAGGGCCAGTGCCAGAGCAAATCCCAAGATCTGTGAGAGGTGGGTTCTGACTGATTCATGCTTTTCCACTGATACATTCACTCAAGTTGTAGAGCGGTGTGAAAATCCCAAACAGTGCTACACATGCATTTCCCTGTGATGTGCATGGATGTCGCTCCCTGTTGTTGCAGCTCACAGTTTGCTTTGTAGAGCAAATCAGTTTGTAGAAACAGGCAAGCTTCTCAGTAAAACATCTGATTTCTTACTGATTCACTTACTGCTTGCTCTTGTCATAAAAAGCATCTCTCTTCCAAGCTCCCTATAACCATATTCTCGTCAACTATTTCCCTTGACAAGCCCATCCTCTAGACCATACATCTCTGCCCACCAGCCCTGACACAGGGAACCTGCTGATCCCAAGCCAGGCTGGTGCTGAGAGGCTCCCTGCTCACTCCTGCTGCCTGGAGAGGAGAAGAGCAAGCTAAAAAAAAATCACTGTTGCCTTACCCTGACTGCAGGGTGAACGTGGGCCCTACTGGTCCTGTTTGCTGCAGATTTCTGTGTAGGAGTTTAAGCTATGAGACCTCTGCACCTCTGTCAAATCTAGATGAGGTTGGACAATGGATGCAAGAGTTGTTTGGTAGGGGCTGACAGAGGAATATGCAGATGGACATCTATCTAGTCTGTGTAAGCCTGACTGTGTAAACCAAGGAAAGAGATCTTAAAATGCCCTCAGGTCTTGACTGTGTTTAAAAACAAGTCTCCAACTCTCCCCATGAAAACTGTGGTTTAGTCTTGAGCATGAAATAGGAGGAAAGTGGTGGGAAAAGTATCTGTTCCATGAAATTTCCAAAGCTGCTCTCCGAGCTCAAGAAGTTTTGTTTGGATAACCCCAGGTAAACACTGGAACAAATCTGAATGTTGCCCATCTTTGAAATATTTTCTGTTATTAATCGAAGTGATAGTTACCAATCTGTATACAAACACCCCATAAGTTTGAGTAAGTTAATAGTTCCTTTTTCCCGTGATAATTCTAGTATGAGGAAGGCTTAGCAAGACACACTGTATATATTTGGTAAATGTAGATCCAAAACAACAGTCGGGGTTTTCCCCTTAACTTCTGCATACACTGGAAGATATTATGTGGCCTATTCTGTATTACTGTGACAGTGCTCAATATTATCAATTATGCTCTGTGTGTAAGTTTTTGGGAAAGACAGCCAGGAGGCACATTATCATTGCAGCCAAGTTCTGAATGGCCCTGCTGAGCTTATATCCCACATGTTAACATATCCTTCATTTGATTTGACTATTGCAACCCTCATTCCATCAGTCCTCATTCCATCAATGATTAGTCACTTGGTGGCTGTAGGCCACTAATTAAGACACAATGGAATAAAACAAGAAGCTTAATAGCCACAGGTAGTGAAAGCAACCAAGATTCAGCCACATGACTGAATGTTTACTCAGTTTGCATTAAGCTGTTCATTATTAATATTTTTGCTGTCCAAAATATGTAATTGCAGTACTAAATGTATCTACACAAAGCCAAAAAAATCAATACAACACCATAAAATTGTTGGGAAAGAGGAATTAATGAATTAGATGCATAAAGTTCACATTAATATTCTATTATCTGAAAATAATCAATACCAAAGAAGAATTTTGGTTTACAATATATAGGTGAAAAGTTGCTACACTTTGTTGTTCTACAGAAGACATCTCCCCAAAGAGCTTGAATGAGAAAAAATCCCAAGCAGCTGTCCACATTTTGGCAAATTGTCTGAAAAAGGTTGAAACCTTTTTTAGTTTCATTTGAAAAGATTTTGCATCCCCTGTGTTTACTTTGAGGTTGAGACTCAAAGTTCAGAATAAAAAGGTAACCTAAACACTGGACTGAAAATATTTATTCATTTCAGGTCAAAACACAGTGGATTTTACTCAGTCTTCTCATTCATGTTTGTTGAAATTATTCTTCAAGATCTAGCAAATGCCATAACTTTCTACAAAACAAATGTCACTCAATTGCTAGAGAGACTTGTTTAATGAGTAGCTGCATTAAATTAACTTTGGAGAATGTCCCAAGCATGTAATTTTCATTCATTCAAAAAACTCTAGCATCACACTCTGAAAAACTATCGTGAAATTAGTTTTTCCAGTAATTCTGAAAATCAGAGACACAAAGATTATAAATTCAGCCTTGTCAACACTGTTACTGTTGGAGTACAGTACATCCCGTTTTAAACACAGTGAGATATCTTGTTGCAACAAATTATATTTTATTTTGCCCCTTCACATGTTGCAAATAACTCTCCATCTTTCACGAGGGCACAGCAGTAAGGAGTTGCATATTTCTGTTGAATTCCTTCCCTGTGCAGACCAAAACCCATCACTTTTCTGGTATCCCCTCTTCACCTCCCCATTTCAGCAAGGCTGCCAGATCCATAGTTCATTCCAAGTGGAAGAAAACAAGTGCCTGCTGTTGGAGATGACAGTCACTGCTGTCTGGTCCATTATCACATCACAAAGTGTGATTTCCTCAGGATGGCAGGAAAAAGCCAATCATTGGGAGAGCTGATTTATTTCCATTGCTTTAGACAGCTGATGTAAGAAACGAGTCTTTCTTATGTAAGAGCAGCTCTGGACAGTAAAGTAACACAGTAAAATTAATTTATATAACAAATTTCACTCAAATCTCAACACAAAGAACCATTTAAAAATTGGAAGACTGCAAACCAAGTGAATTGTGCTTGATAATAGATTTTTAAATAAGGATGCATTTGTGTTTTGAAATAAGATGTAGATGTGTTTGGTGATATGGACTTGGCAGTGCTGGGTTAATGGTTGGACTCAATAATCTTAGAGGTTTTTCCAATCTAAACAATTCTATGATATCACGACTTTTTTCTTTGCATTGTACACTTACAGGATGGTAATGGCATATTAATACATTTCCTATTATTTGTTTAAAAATATTAGTAATGAAACAAAAGGCAGTTTTTATCACTTCTATTTCTTCCTTCCTATCCCCTACCCTGCGTGTTGGTCACAGTATTAAGAAGCAAAAGATTTGTTTAACTTAATTAGTTCTTCATATATCTCAGCTGTTATCACCCAGTTATCCCCCAGCTACTTTCAAATCAATTGTTAAGAAACCATCCTTCCCAGACAGCAAAGATTTTTAATTTTATTAAGGAAGTTTCACCAGATGTGTATATAAGAGCACATAGGGAATTTTATTGAAAATTTACACTGTGTTACATGATACAGCCTTTTGGAAAGATATTCTCTCTTAAAATTCTCATTATGCAGAACTGCATCATTGTGTACAAAGAACATTGATGACATAGGAGAGTTGTTGTGGCAATTTAATGTGGGGTTTAGTTTCATTTTTTTCTTTTTAGGACTCCTTTTAGTACATTTTCTTTTAACAAGTGTTAATATACTAGGCTTTCAGCAAAACAAACTAGAGAGGATTTTTTTTTTATGGGACTACTAAAGACTTTTTTTCTCATTTAAGAAGTGACATATTTTAGTCAGTTAAATTTATCACCAATCTGTTACAAAACAGTTGTCATCCGTGATGTCAAGCCAGAGGTTGAGTGAACACATGAGAATTGTATGTGAGAAGTTTCCTTCAAAGAACTGTTCATCAAATTTAGCATTTTCTTCCTTGGATTTATGAGGACTCTGAACCTTGCTTTCACTGGACTATATCTGAAATTTCCATTGAGTTCCCTGGCTGCAGGGGTGGGGCCTCAGTGTGTTAGGTTAGACAGCTGAATTTCACAGACTGTTGCTTCACATGCTTGAGGACTACTGTGAGATTTAAACCTCCTTCATTTTCCCGTTGGATTCCCGTGAAATCTTTTGCAATTCTAACAGGGAACACATTCCACCCACAATATTTTGATCATTTGTGAGTATTTCAGCAAAGATGTCTTCACGATGTCCGGTAGGGCAATAAAGACCACAAATAATGGTCTCCATTTCTTGAAACATGTAGTATTTATTTTCTGATTATCCCTTTTTTTCTTTTTGACTATACATCTTAAAAAGAGCTTTTGCTTATTGCAGGGAAATAACACAGTGTTCACCAAGTTCTGTATCTCTTGATATCTGCACACTTATTTATGTACCTCTGTTCAGGCTCAAGGACATTTTCTCACCATGTTCAAATGCTTTTCTGGTGGCTGATTACATTGGCATTTTCCTATTCCATTGCTGGCAGGGTTTCAGTGTTATGTTTTTGCAAGGATAAGTGAAGTGTCAATGAATTAAATGAAAAGGAACACAAGAAATTAATTGTTCAGCTTTGGCCTTGTGGTCACCCAGTTAAGCATTAAGATGCAAATATTGTCTAGAATATTACAGAATAGCTGAACTGAAGTGATGCAAACCACTCTTGCAGTTTGTCAGGTACAGCACTGAATTATTTTTATCTTCTGTTTCTAATTTGGCAGCAGTTCTACATTTCTTTTATGGTAACCTATATCATGAATACAAGACAAAAAGAAGGTATAGAAATGAGTTGGAAGAACCTGTAAAGTTAAATTCTCTTGCAATGTTAGAATGATCTTTTAGACTAAATCAAATTACCAAGCCATAATTCTTTCCTGTGATCTCTGGTTGAATTAAATCTGAATTTTCACAGCCAAAAGTGTGTTGTATAAGACCACAACCTAACAATTCCTCAGTAATGTTACCAGTCACTGAAGTGGGACCAGCACACCTGTAGTTTCCAGCATCGTCCTTTCTGCCCTGCTTGAAAATTTGGACAACATTTGTCGGCTTCCAGACAACTTGGCCCTTTCCAGATTCCCAAAACTGTTGAAAAATCATTGAGAGAGGCCTCACAATGACATCAGCCAACATTCTGAATCTCGGATGAATTAAACCCTGATGTTCTGCAGTATTGTTCATTTCATCAGGGTTGAAAAATTAATTCATTGCAGGTTTTTTTTACTTCTCTGATTACTTTTTTTTTTTTGGACTGATTTGAAAATTATCTGCTAACTCAAGATTTAATTGGACATGACATAGAGCAACAACTAGGAAAGATGCCCTTGTGCAGTTCTGGACCTCCCAATTTAAGCAGGATGTGAAGGTCCTTGAGCATCTCCAGAGGGCAGCAAGGCTGGGTCAATGATCCAGGCCTGTCAGTGTTTAAGAGGCATTTGGACAATACTCTTAACAACGTGCTTTGTTGGTCAGCCCCAAATTGGTCAGGCAGTTGAACTTGATGTTTGCTGCAGGTCCTTTCCAACCAAAATAGTCTGTTCTATTCTCTTCTAATGACATTTTTAATTCGCTCAGGAAAATTTTGAGTTTCTGTATTTTGATCAAAATTTCAGAATCTGGAAATATAGAGCAGCCTTTCTTTATTTAGGTTGATTCTCTTGCTAAAAATTAGTTTGGTTTTGTGAGGTTTAGTATTTTTACTCTTTATAATCTCATTTAATGTGTTTGTTATTAACACTGAAGACTCCTTTCAAGGGCTCTTCTTGAGAAGAGATTCGGAGCATCCAAATGATGCATCTGATTTTAGGCAAGTAGATCATTATCTTTTTCCTTTTGAAGCATGATTGACAAAGAGTCAGCAGCCTGGATCAAGCACTAAACTCATATAATAGTCAACCCATCTATATTCAGACAAATCCTATGGGTTTTCAAGCACTTTTGAAGGGGATATGGAAATCATTACATTAGGAAAGTGGTAGTTTTTGCTGCTACTCTCACTCTGGATGTATGCTTTAATAGCAATTCTCTGCAACTTTTTGGATTGTTTAAATCCTAGAGGAAAAGGCTGTTTACATTTCTTTTTCCAAGATGAAGATGGACAAATGATAATGTGCTTTGGTGGTTTTAGCCATAGCTACTGAAGATTCAGGTCTGTATGGGATGACTAAAACTACTGAACTAAAATTACATAAATAAAAGAAAATGGAAATTACTTTGCAGAGAAATTAAATCCAGAGCCAGAATATACCCAAGGCCAAGGGGATGATATAAATATGTATTGATATTTCACAACATAAATAATAACAGAAAAGTAGTAATATACTGTTCTTTTAAAGTACATGAAAAAGCTGGTTTCCATGAAAACACTCCTGTTTTGTTTTGCTTTGGTTTGAGGGTTTTTTTTTATCAAGAATGTGCATAGCTAGGTGAGTTGCAATTCTTGTGAGAGAAATAAGACAATTATGGCTTGGAAAGGGTTGGCAGACAGGAAAACATTGATTATCTGCTCAGTGGTTGACAGTCGCTGGGTTTGATATTCACAGTGATTTCAGCAGCCCCCTGGTTTTGGTAATCCCAACACTGACCATAACAATAAGCAGTGACATATAAATGTGTCCAGGTAGTGATGAAAGATCTGTCCAGCCTTTTTTGTTCAGACAGTTTTGGATTTTTATACAAGGTTTTATCTGTTTGATTGTTACTGCAAGTTGGATCTACCGTCCACACTGCATTTGTGTGTACACCAAATAATGCCACAGATTGAATTTGTACTAATCTAACCATTGTATTTAAGGACTGCACCAGTACTTATGGTTTTCTTTATTCCCTTCTTTCTCATCCATTCCTAATATCAACATGGGTATCTGCTGCCTCAGTGCAAAGTGAATTTTCTGCAGTGAAGCTCTTGGGTTTGACCTGTTGATAGCTGTCTGCACATACCAGCATCGCCTCTTATATAATTGCTCCAATTATTGGCATTGTCTTTGAAAAGGAATGTGTTTTTATTTTCAAATATGAGCTATTTTATGGAGCTATTTTAGCATAAGCAAGATTTCTTGCTTAAAAAAAAATAAAAAGTTGGGAAAATATGTGAATGCTAGATAAAGAAATTAAAAATATGAGATCATGCAAGCATTTAAAATTAAGTCAAATTAACCCAGAGTGAGTCTGTATCGAAGACTGCATAAGGGAATGTCATTAATTTTCACATTTGTAAGATGTTCTCCATTATTTTCCTTTTTTTTAAAGGATACTGTCATTTATTCAAATATGAAGAGCCTTACTTTATGGGTTTAGTTCCCTAAGAAGAGTGTTTATGCCTTTGTCAATATAAAAATTAAAACACAGTAGTAGTTCTAAAAAGCTCCAGGGATTAGCAAATATATGGATCTCTCAGCTCCAAGGCCACAACTGTCCCTGGATGCTACAAACATCACCTGAAAGCCACCCAAACACTTCTTGTCAGAACAGCAGCGTTTGCTCAGGGCAACTGAAGAGTGACAAAGTTGTTCATGCTTTTCCACATTGAACTACCTTTTTTTTTTTCTCCTGTTGCAATCTGTGGTTGTTTTCAGTGGTTCATTTTACAATACTGGTCACTAGGGAGATGATCTATGGAGAACCTGAAAGAGCATAAATTCAGTGGCAAGAGGAAATAATTTGCTGGGAACTTGATGCAGCAGTAATTATAAGTATTTGCATTACAACTGAAGCTGAGATATGATGCCTGACCCACACGCTTTTGTAGCAAGATTAATGCTGGGAAAAGCTACAAAGGTGAGATAATACAGACACGAGATTTAAGAGAAAAAATACCTCGTATGTGTCATGGGAAAAGAGGAAATTTTCATCAGGGATTTGAAAAATGCATAATGCTTGCCTTGTATCAGAAATGGTTGTGCTGTATCCATTTATCCTTCTTCTCATTTTCCAGTAGGCCTTGCCAGCCCAAGATATCACAAATAGTCCTAAGCAGCCCCCACAGCTCCCCCAGGTAAACACCCCTGAGTGGGTGGTGCCCAGAGCCACTACAGAAGATAAAGTTTGATTCCTCATGAAAAGCCAAGCCCCTGGGCAGTATTATAAGGAGCTCATCTAAATGTAATAAGGTCACTGTGATGGTCAAATTGCTCAGGCTACAATTTTAAGCCAACGATTTGAAGTCCGTCCTCAAGAACCTCAAAAGTGTCATTAATTTCCTTCAGCCTGTGATGTTTTCTTCCAGGATGAATGAAATGGAATATAAATGCAACCTGGGGCTACTTTGGCTGCTTTGCTAACAGTTTTTAACCACAACTGATGGCAGCCTAGACCATGTTACCCCATGTAGTCTCTTTGCAACTATAAATTCTTCCCAAGGCAGGATCTGGGGTGACAATTTCAGGCCACAATCACTGCTTAATCCATTCATTCCTTAAGCAAAAAACTTTTAAGTCAGGCCTTGTGAATAGTTTCAGACAGATACATGCTCAAGAAAATCTTGACAATTAGCAAGCTTCAAATGCCACACACTAAGTAAGAAGGGCCAGTTTTAGCCTGGACATGTTTGTATCTCTCAAATGACTTCCCATTATCCCTTGTGAGTCAGTATTACCTACAAAGTAATTTAACTTCCTGCCTTGTCTTCCCAGTTGATAAAAAAATAATCTCTCGCTCTGAGACACCTAACGGATGATCTGCTGAAATACATGCCTAAATAATTATCTGTCTAGGAGACTCTGTTATATGGTGAGTCATCATTCACTGTCACTGTAAAGGGCTTGTTCTAATTTTGAGACCCTCATTAGATTTAAAATATCAAACAAAGTATATGCCTCTGACAGCTCGTCCACCAGAATTGCAGCAGGAATTCTGTAAAGCAAGGAGAAAACAAAAAGTGTCCTGAGCCCACAAATCTAGAATATACAACGTTTTCAGCACAGAGGGAAGTCAGAGTTCAAGGTACAGAACATCTGAGGTCAACCCTCTTGGAGGAATTTTCTCTCACTAATTGTCTGTAAGGAGAAGGGAAAAAATGTTGAGAAAAGCAAAGATGCAAAATATTGTACTCCAGTGCAAACTTCAACAGTACCTTCAGGGAGGGAACAGAATGTAAGTTACTAGATATAAAAAGCAATAGTTTTTCCTTTTTATTATTGTTGTGGAAGAGAAGGCAGGTTTGGGATTACAAGGGCTCTTATAGGATACTTTATTGGTTCCTATGCAGACTAGCATGGAAGAAAAAAGGTGGAAAATAATCTAACAAGAATGTTGAGTGATTTCCAGCTTCCACAGATGGTTGAAGTCAGGTTCTCATATTCTTTCTGCTAATTTTTGGTATTTCATTTCTTTTGTAAGACACAAATGTAGAAGGCTAGAATTAAAAGAAATATTTCCTGCCAGAAGCTAAAACAGAGCACAGTGTGACATTGGACTCCAGAAGTCAAAGTCGGAGCAGGGTGGGAGGAAGCAAACTACAAAGTCTTGAGGAATTGGAATCACCATAGAAAAAACCCTGTTCTTTGTGCCTAATCTCAGTCATTAGGGAGCAATGCTTGGTTAGTAGGATTTGCTTAAACCATCAGAACAGTTCTTTGAAAGAAAATTTGACTTTTGACTCAAAAAACCATTGAACTTGAAATGGATACTGAAAAGCTTTCAGAGCAAAAACCTCAGTCTGTGGAGGAGAATAGTTTTATCTTAGTAGACTTAGACAAGTCAGGGCTTTTCCTCAGAATATTAGGGAGCAATGCAGAGGAAGTTTAGGGTACAACTGAAGATGTTAAGGATATTAAAATGTGTGGGTTACCTGCTTATACAGCAATTGTGAAAAAGGAATTGTGTCAGCATAGTTCTGAAAGTCAGTTTATACTAAATATATGTGTGATCTGAATAACCCAGTTTATAGTTGTGCTGCTGTTCTCATTGACTGGATTAGCTGATTGCACAGAGCCTTAGGTGGGTACAGCCCTTGCAGCTGCTCTGTCAGCAGTGGAAGTGTCACAGTGTGCAGGGGGTTGGTTGTTCTTGACCTCTTGGCGTCTCCCCCCACCCCAGTCCTCATCCCATCCCTCCCAGACCCTCTGCAAGCCCCTGTCCTGGAACTCCCATTCCAGAAACCCTCCCAGCCCCTCAATAACACCCTGTGTTGGCCATCAGGTCCTTATCACTGGGCCCCCCATGTCCCTCTTAGTATGTCCTGTTGAGCTGCTCTGCCCTGGGGATGCTGCTGGGGCTCAGGGCTTGCTTCCCACCCTAAAGGCCACAGGCTGTACCAGGAGTGACACTGCATCATCATTTTTTTTGGTTTTTTATAAGATGTCTGCTCTATAGTGGCTGATCTTCTGTGTCAATTGTCCCAGGTGTAGCACTAAATACTTCATTATATTTTATATGTATACACACATGTATATTATATATACCTATTATATAATAAAGCAGTCAGGATTAGATTTCAACAGGATCCTTTTTCTCCTTGTTACAAAAATTAGGCTTACAATTATCAATTAATATGGTCCATCACAGAATGTGTTATTGCTTTAAAAAACACTGCTGTAGTGATGGTTTTAAGTTTGTCTTGTGTAGTATTTGATTCAATGGGCATATGATGCCACCAGTGTCTTTGAGTCATTTTATGACATTTCTTTTGCTGGGCTCTGTAGAGACTTCTGTAATATCTTATATTAAAAAAATAATTCCTAAAATATTTTTCTTACAGCCCAGATGAATGTGACATCCAGCTACCTCTGACTGTTATTAAACTGTGCAAGTTGCCAGCTCTGCTGAAAGTTTTGTGAAATTTCAGCAACTTCTGAGTCAGCCTGTAACATTCGTGGGTTTATGTGGAAATTGTGCCCAATCAACAATGAATGTGAATGCACAGCTTTGGGCAAAATGTGGATATGTAAATGTATCTGCATCGACACTGAAGAAAAATGTCCCCTTTAGTTCCCTTATAAGGTGAGTTTTATACAGCTGAAATATAGAGCTATGAAAACGATGAGAAATTACATTTTCTTTGCATAAATTAAGAATGAAGATAAATATTTTTCTGCATTCTACAGCTGGATTAATTTTCTCCTGTTATAGTTCATCAGCACTCAGTCCTGCCTAGCACCGCAGTGGCAAACACAGTGCCATCTCGTGGGCAAAGACCTGTACTCGTAATAAAACATGGAGTTTTCTCCACTGGCTGGAAGTAAATCTCTCACAGTGTACAAATGTGACCCAGGATAGCAAGCTGCATGCACAACCATTGGTGGGGTTTGACCCTTCTTCCCTCCTGATACACAGCAACAACCCTACTGGGGCTGTACTAGAGGGCAAGTGGAATCAAAACAAATATTTCCCCAGAGCATATTATTTTGAATTATGTTGGTGGTAATATGTAATAGGTATTCACTTGGTTGGTTTATTAATAGAGGACAATTTCCCGTAGTGGAAAATGTACCATTTTTATCACGGTATGTTAATTATAATATTTTGCATGCCAGTAAAGATCAGTCACAACTTATATTTAGAGAGAGTCTGAGCGCTTAAGAACCTTCCTATAGCTTATGTTTTAATCCAGTTTTGGAACAGAGAAAAATATCAGTAATGCCTGCCTATTAATAGCTGATAACAAATTTGAGGAATGTTTCCGTGCAATCTGTCCATAAATTAGTTTTGTATAAAAAAAAGAGATGAATTGCCATTCCATAACATTCAGTACACTCTATCTGTAGTATTACAAACTCACACAAACTCTGAATGCTGGCCAGCTCCAGTAAATGGCTAAACCATAAACTGAAATCTCATCTTCTGCTCACATTTTGTGTGTGGTTGTACCATTATCAGTCTCATATTGGTTCCATGGCAGACCACAGAATCAGAGAATCACGGAACAGTTTAGGTTGGAAGCGACCTTTAAAGCTTATCCAGTCCAACCCTCCTGCAATAAGCATGGACATCTTCAAGGAGATCAGGTTGCTCAGAGCCCCTGGAATATTTCCAGGGATGGAGCATCTACCCTCTCTCTGGGAAACCTGCTCCAGTGTTTCACCACCCTCATAAAACCTTTCTTCCTTTTATCAGTCTAACTCTACACTCTTTTATTTTAAAATCATTACCCCTTGTTCTATCTCTTAAATAACAGCACAGGATACAGAGCTTATACTGGCTCTGAGATTCTGGGTTCCTGCTGGCTCTGGAAAGACAGGCAACACCTGATCAGGCATAAAACTAAAGTGGCAGGTATGGTTAGTGCATGTGTGCTTAGTGCCTGTGTGGTCAGCATGAGGTTTAGTCCAAGGGAAATGTCCTGAATCAACTTGAACCAGCAAGGGAAGGTAAACACTTTGCAAAGCAGGACTAGTGCTTTGCATAGCAGGACTAGTGCTTTGCATGCCATGGCTGCAGTGTTTCTCATCTGATCCTTGAAGCTCTGAGGTTGTACCATCAGACCACGGCCAAAGGAGTGTCTTAATTTGTCATTTCACATACAGAGATATTCTGGGAACTGCTTTAAGCATCACGTTTTCCTGTCACTCACTTCTGTCCCTTTGGATCAGTTGTGCTGATACAACTTTTTAGCCTTGTGTGTCAAAGCAGACTGGGGGAGAGATCCAGGCTAAAAATCCTGATCACTCTATGTGTACCTGTATGTGTGTACATGTGTGTACACACTTCCATGCAAATGCTCCAGCCCTGGAGTAGGGAGGAATCTTCCCCTTTTGCAGTCTGCTGGCCCAGCTATTGCATCTCACTGCACTCCGAGATGCCAAACAGACCCAATGAATTCACCTGGCCTTCCTTTGGCTTAAACTGTTGCTGGGTGAAGGACAAACAGACTGGCCTGTGAGAAATAAGGGCACTGCAGTTTAGTCATGGAAATTCTCAGGTTCCTAATGAAACTTTTAGCAAATTAATCTCACTACAAAACAAATTGCAGTGTAAACAAAGCAGAGTAGCCTAGCTTACTAAACTGATGCAGGTGGTTTGCTCCTAATTCAGAAGGATGTCAGGTGAAAACTGAAGTACTGTGCAGCTTTATGTTGGATGACTTCTCCATGACTTTATGCTGTAAAACACTCAGCTGATTCACTGAGGACAGAAACATTGCACTCACCCAGAGCCAGACCAGCTCTTCTCTTGACTAGTGGCAAGGGTAGCCCTGCCAGTCTGCTCATGGGGAGTGTTACCTTTACTCACACAGGGAAGGTGGAATGATTTTTGTGTCACCCTATTCTACAGTAAAAAAAAGGGGTTGGATTCAAGTAAACCTACAAAACCCAAAATCTCTGTACCAGGTCTCCGAGATCTTTCGAGGGTCAATGTCCAGCTCACAACAGGCACTGAGGGGCCAAGGACTGGTTGATTTAGGTTGGAGAACCAGCCAGTTCCTTCTTAAAAACTGACCTCAGCAAAGCCTGCCTTCCCCTGCTGTTCATGGCCAGTCCCAAGGAGCTGCTCAGTTGGTAGCTGGCTTGAGAGGTGGCCCTTCATCCTCCTCCCCAGGCCTGCTCACCTTTCAGCTCTGGAGTCCAAGCTAAGGCTCCACAGTTTCTAGCTCAGTCCCTGGACTGGGCTGTTATTTATCTGCCAAAAGGTCCCTGCAATTTAAAGTCAATTGGCTGCAGGACCATCAATCTGCAACACAAGTGTGTTGTTTTCTGTCCCAGAGCCCAATTCTTGACTGAGGACACTCTGCAAGATCTGAGCAAATTGAAGATAAGTAGGTTCTTATCAGATGGATCCACAGAAAGTTACCAAACACTGAATAATATCTAAAGGCTCTAGACTTGAAAAATAGGCTGTGGATAATTGTGTTCAGGAATGAAAAATTACAGATAAAGTAAGTTGCAAATAGTTGCTTCTCTCCCTTCTAATTAATAGGAGGAGTTTCTACTTGCATTTACATCATGTGTGCTGCATTCTTTCAGATGATCACTAAAGTGTTTTTGCTGAAAGCCAAATTTTGGTCGACAGATATCCTTAAATCAAACAAGGAACTCTTCAAACAGGTCCATATAGTGCTACAGATAGCACTTTAGCAGCTTTCTGGTACCTCCAGACCTGCTAACAAGTGATTCTGTATAAGGGATAATATGAGTTGTTCCTTGGTGTATTTCAGAAATTGAGTATATAAAAAAATGGTAGAAAAGTTTGTGGGACCTCCTAGACATATGCTGTGTCTAGTCTCACTGATGCAGTTCTGTGAAAAGCAGTGAAGCAGACAAGATCTGTCAACAATTATTCATCAAATGCCTGATTTGTTAAATATTGCATACAGATTGCCTGCTGAATAATAAGAAGCAAATTCTGGAACTTGCTTCAGCGTAATTCAGAGCTCCTCCCAATCAGATATTAACATCTGGACTTTCAAGTATGTTAGACCAAGCTATTATTTTAATTTCATTGCCGTCTTCTTACAAGTTCCTATCTAATTAACAATTATGATGCTCTTTGAAGAGCTCTCAGGTTTTTTACCCCACAGAGCAGCTTAGAAGCAGTGCTAGCTGTCTTAGCAGATCAGTCATTTGTTTTGATAACTCGGGTGATTAATACACTGAAATGCAACTAGCTTATTCCAGATTCAGAATCATTGAAAAATAATGCATAATAAAAGCTCTTTAGAAAACACTGATGCTTTGAGCATTCCTCAGTTTGCCAGCTCTAGTAGAAGAAACAATGGAAATAGCCAAGAAATATTCTTCCATTGTGAAATTACAGAAGAAAAACCCTTTTCACCAATGAATAAATTCCCTTTTCTTGATGAAACAAAGTATAGGTTTAGTCCAGCTGCTATTCCATCAGAGAAAGTAAAAGCAGAGATTGTAACAGTAGATGGTGCATATTCCTTCCTGGGAATTAATGCATGAGTTAAATAGACAAAAATCCAAATCATTGAAGATGCATTTTCAACAGAGGCGCTTTTAAGAGTAAAAATCTTACTAAAGCATTTTGGGGCAGAGGTTGATGCCCTTAAATACTTTTCATATATCTATACAGGCAGCTTAACCTGTTCTTAAACTCTAAACAAGGTTTTAAGATAGATCTGTGATGCTCTCTGACTCACTCAGTGTTTGAGCCCAACTGCCCATGAGTGCTGGCATTGTTGTTCAAGGCCAGAGTAATGGTCCTGCAGGAATTGTGGAGCAGGTACTGCTGTGAAAAGGCCTGGGATCCCAAATAGGGGTGGCTGCAGAAAGCAGATTTACTCATGTAATTGTGACATGAGCACGTTCACTTTCTGAGTCTGATCTGAAACTTGTGATTGGAATCTGGAATTGTGAAACAGTTCGTGTCCCAAATTCACAACTTCACTTCCAGAGATTTTCCAGACCTCCAGCTCCATTTTCTGAACAAGGCAGGGAATAATGCACTAGGCCAATGATAGTCAAACCTGGAGCAGCTCTGAGGGTTCTTCCAGTGGAAAGGACAGCTCTTGGCATTCACTTCAGCTGACTCCCAGCACAATTCCTCCATTTCTCAGAGGTAACAGGATAAAGTACTTGCAGATAATGCTCTTCCCTGGCCCTTGGCAGCATGGGATGTTCTGTTCCATTTTCCCAGGCAATGAGAAGGTGCTTACAAATAGCCCAGCTTTGCATTACTTGAATCTTGATCTGCAGTAGTATTGCAGACTCCAATTTTAACAAAGAGATTTTTGTTTATCAAACTGGTTCTTGTACGTATAGGTTCTCCCTTCTCTTAAACAACCCTATAAGCAAAAAAAACCAAAAACCCTCAAACCAGAAACAAAACAACAAGAAGACTTAAAAAGGATTGAAAGTGGAGCTAGAAGGGAGATGGGAAATGGGTTGCTAATGTTAAGTCCTACTGTCAGGAGGAGTTTAAGGCAGAGTAGGACACAATCCTGGGCCATGAATCTGCGTGAGCAGATTCACCAATGGTGAGCAAACTCAGCCCTCTGGAAGCAGAGGTAGAGCTTTTGTTGTCTTAGATCTAAGAGTGCAGGTTGGGTTCTTCTGCTGTGGTGTTCCAGTGTCAGGTTAAGGGATTCAGCAGATGTAAAACTGGAGCAGCTCTGCCCGTACCAGGAGCACAATGTGCTTCCTCTCCCCATCACCTCCTACCCACCTGGATGCCTTGCACAGGGACTAAATGCCACAGAGGTGCTGGCTCTGTGCACTGGCAATGCACATCCACTTGCTCATCACCTAATTCGGGTCTCAGGGCAGTCTCAGGGCCATCCCTGTGTGGTGACATGCAGACACCTACTGTGTTCTGCAGATAAGTGCAACACTTCTGAGAATTTTCCAGACTGTAATACTGTTTCACAGGTACAAGGGCAGGGTGATTTCTGCAGTGTGAAAAACAGCATTTTTAAGCAGCCATTAAGCAAACAATAACTCACCAAACAAATCACTGCTTGCCCTTCCTCAAACCCTGATTTTGCTACCATCCACGGCAGTGAAAATAATTATGTCAAAGGATGCATAACTAGTCCTTGTGTATATCAACACATACATAAATATTCTGCTGTGCATCCAAATAGATCTCTGGCAGCTTCACTGGGGCTCTGTAATTGTCTTTGATTAACCTAGACATAATGATAGGAAGCTGCAAGATCGTAATGGAGATGAGAATTCTGCTTAACAAATGGCCTTATCAGGTGCTAGTCTGTATATCCACATTTGCTGGCTCACTCCTGAGAAACACAGGCTGGAGAGAACAGGGGAGAGTTGTTGAAATAAAATCATAGGACATGTAAGCTCAGAGCACTTCAGAGATGCAGTGAACCACGGTGTTCTCAAAAGCACAGGTTGTGCTCTCTCACTGCACGTGTGTTCTGATGGTTCTGATTTACAAATTGTTTGGAAAAAGAGAGGATTAAAGTTCCTGATATTTGTCATTTGAAGCTTTCAAGATAGTTCACAAAGAAAAGTGATGTGATTTCTCTAGCCAGACAGACCAGCTTAAAGGCAGATGTAGCAGGAGCTGTGGCTTGAACTGATAGTCAGGAATTTGAGGACTGGAATCCCTGATCATACTATACCAGCACATCCAGTGTTTATGTATACAAATAAGGCAATTAAGGCAAAACCCCCACATACCTAATTCTCATTACCTGAATAAGAGTTCAGTAACTAGAGACACTCGCAGATCAGAGTCTGTTCCAAAGATCATTGCATTAAGTGGGTTCTTGCTCCTGATTATAAAAAATAGGCTCAAACTTTGTTCCTCAGTTTTTCCTTCTGACAAGTGACGGGGTGTTAAAAACTGTGATGATTCATCAGACGTGTTATAAGGAACATTATCAGCTGAGATGAATGTTACATCATGTGTAATATTTATTGTCAGAGCAAGAGGAAATGTTTTCTAAAATTTAAATTTCAGCTATGAACTTTGGCACACTTTCAGATGTTAATGATTTTTTGGGGGATTCCATGCAGAACTGTTGATGTGTTTTCTGAATCTGGTTTGCTTGCGTGTTCCAATTTATATATTTCCGTTTGCTTTCCTAATTCCTTTCAGATACAGAAAGTTTTTAGAATGTATAAAGCTGCAAAAGGTTCCATTTTCCATTTATATGCAGTAGCTCTGTTATGCCTTGGTCTGGAGAAAAGATCTGAGAACCTCCTCTTTAACGTCCTTTTTCATAGAACTGCCCAGTGATACCACTACAATGTAACTGTCCCAGGATAAATATTTTGGGGTAATTTCCTTACTCTGTTCTCCCATACTTCATATCTGACATTTCTGTCTTAGGATTATCAGCTCTGCTTAGCATTAGGTATCATTGAAAATTAGGGGTTTTTTTAAATAACATTTCTTTTAAATATACTTATTTTAATTAAAATGTAAATCATCAGGGAAATACAACAAAGTGATTAAATGTTGGGTAGGGATTTTTCATATGATAGAGATGTCACTTCTTGAAAGAAATCCAGACCTGACAGAAGCTGACAGAATAAAGGCCACAAAATTCAGCTGTTAGCCTTTGTGATGCACTCGGGGAATACTGATTCCCAACTCTGACTACAATAATAATACTGGGTTGGAAAGGTTCAAGAATGTCCACATTCTAACACCTATTCAGTAAATTTCTAGAACTGAAATACTCTTCTTGTATGACTTGGAAAACAAATACATGAACATAAACAAAAACAGAAGATGTTAATGAGAGATGGACTTTGCTACTAAGCACAATGATGCACGTGACTAACTACTTCCTCAAACTGGGTAATAAATAGTCTGACTGAGCATTATTCATTGGTTTGTAGGCTGGCTCCTAAACTGCACTTTTTAATGCCCAACCCTATTTGGGTACAGGTAGAGAAATTCATTAATATGCTGGCAAGCAGTTCCACAAAATTAAATGCTAAACTGAAACCTGAAACTCATTCTCACTGACCTCAGCTGAAGTTTGGAGAATTGTATGCATGTATCCATAGTGGTCCACCAGCTATATATCAGATTTAAAGGGCCAAAGGGATGCAGATAAAGGCCTTTTCAGTTCCTATTATATTTCACTGTGCATCTGTCAAAACTAACAAGATACAACCTGAGGAGGGAAACAGTACTTGAATAACATTTCATGGTGTTAGATAGCTTGTATTTGAACTTGTAGTACAAGCTAATGCTGATTTGCACACGGAAGCAAAGTTTATTTTTGAGAAACAGTCATCACATACTAAAGTAATTTACATACTAAAATAGGAAAGCATCAGATATCCTTATTTTAAACAAAGCTGACTCTGACTTCATTGGCTTCAGCAAAAGATGCATTACATCTTGACTTTGTCCAAAAATTACTGTACAACCTCAATGAAAACCGCAGGACTGCTGTCAACAAAATACAGTTACATCCACCACGATCCCAGAAAGTTTCCTTCAATACTACAATACAGAGAATGATCTCAGAGATGGAGGAAACAGCACAAAAAGAGCATAAGAAAATGGCACGAAGTCAATACAGTGTGTTTTCAGAACAAACTGAAAGGAGGAAAAATGAGATGTCTTAGATCCCTTGGAATCTGTAAACATCAAGAAGACATCACATTTGGGCTAATCTCAAGGAAAAGCAGCCATATAAAGTAAATCTACAGGCTTTCTAAAGTAAATCTGTGGGCTTTCTTGACCTTCTAAAGGATGGAAGATAATAGAAGAATAAGAAGATAAAAGGAAGTCCTCTTTCTCTTTTTGTTAGAAAAGTTGCTTTAAAGTAGGATGGACTTTTTTTTCCTCTCACTTTGTAGGATCTATTTTAAATGACCTATTTAAATGTTCTGCAATTATGGTGCTTTTGTATATTTTCCATGCAGAGCGAACAGAAAGGGAATCCCTTGAAGTCATGGTATTTTCACCAACCAAAGAATAATCTTCTTTTTCTTTCTCTCTGAATTCTTCATACAAGGTGTCTTAAAATAGATAAGACAGGTTCATTACCGTTGTCATAATTGTCAGCTTCTGTCAGTTCCATTAGTGGATAAAGGTGTCTGTGAATATTACTCATGCACTCCTAGCCAGCTTCCCAAACTCTGTACAAGCTTCCTAAAACCATCCCCTCTGCTGCTCTGTCCAGTCACTCCAGCCTGTTGTTCAGCTGTTCAGCATGATCCCTGCTCCAGTCCCTTCCTTGGGACACAGCAGTTTTTTCTTCTTAATCCTCCTTCTCTGCTTCTTGCTTACTTTATTGATATGTTAATATCTGAATATCTTTACTGATATATCAGTCACTTAGATAATAAAATTTATTCCCCCTTATGTTCAGAGCATACTGGCCTCAGATTTGCCCGGCAGGGTATAACTTCATATCTTGGAGAAGACCTGAAATGTTGTATATCAAAAGAGTATTCAGGTTACAGATATTCAGATTAAGCAGAGACATTGTTTTTGATTTCTTTCGTTATACTGAATGTGTCTACAAGCATATCCTCCTCTTGGCTTAAGAGGATTCCAATAATGCTAGAATTTGCCTTTAGACTACAATGTTACCATCGTTCAGGCATCAGTTTAGACTTTTCACATTAATCTGACTTTGATTCTTTCACTATTTAGTAAATATGCATAAATGTTTCTTCTGAAAATGAGATTTCATGGACATGTGGGAAGAAAAGATATTTTTCCTTTTTAAATGTTAGAAGGCCCAAGTGTGAGAAAATAACAGGCTTTGTTCTGGTGAAGCGAGGAAACTCTACAGAATTTTTATTTTCTTCTTTAATTTTCTAAATAAATTTTGATTAAAATTAAATTTACACGACTGTGAAACTGCAATAAACATTGTAAAATGTTTAATATATGCTGTTGCTCCGTGTTTAGTCCAGCTCATTCTCCTCCCGTAACTTGTCCCATCTCTCTCTCACCCCTGTAAGTATCTGGGTACTCACACCACTAATCATACATCAGCTTTAACATTTCTGGAGCACTTTACAAGCCAGTTCAGTTCAATAATTTGGCTGAAAACTAACCTAATCCAGAGAAGAAAAAAGCAGTTATTTCGAGGTTAGTGAGCTGATTCAAGGAGGGTCCAATAAATGCCAGAGATCACATGCGAGTATCACGAGACCCTTCGGCTTGTAATTTAAAAAACTCCAATATTCTGAATAATTATTTTACACACCATAAAAATCTAACTTTAAATTTTAAAAGATTTTTCTTTTAAATGGGTTTTCTCATCTTTTAGATGGGTTTTCTCATCTTCCTTTTGATGGTTCAGCTCCTGTTCCCTGGTGTGTTCATCCAGAGGAGAATGTAGCAGAGCTGCCTCTACATATTGCCGTGCTTACGTCTTTGCTAAGGTGAGGAAGATTTCATTTACCTGCCTTTGGAGTAGTCTGGATTGGCTGCTCAGGCCCTGGAGACAGTTATGTGAGGCAGCCAGATAATGAGAGGACATTGCAACCTTCACCCAGCTCTGAAATCCGTAAAGAGGGTGAGACACCCATCTCAACCACAATCTTTCCAGAGAGAGAAGCTGTGTCAGAGGAGATTTAGGTTGGATACTGGGAAAAGGCTCTTCATGCAGAGGGCATTTGGGCACTGGAACAGGCTCCCCAGGGAAGCAGTCACAGCACCAAGCCTGGCAGAGTTCAAGAAGCATTTGGACAATCCTCTCAGGCACATGGTGGGATTGTTGGGGCTGTCCTGTGCAGGACTTGATGATCCTTGTGGGTCCCTTCTAACATAGGCTATTCTATGACTCTATGATCATTTTGATATGGTGTCAAAATGTTTGCTGTTAAAAGCAAACATCTCTTTTTTTGGTTGTGGGTTCAGCATTCCTTCCCTGGAGCCAGTTTATATCAGATCAGCACAGGTGTTTCATCATTAGGTTAAAAAAATATCACAACTCAGTTACTGAAGTAGCTGCAATTCCTTTCTTGAAAGACCATGCTTCTACATTCCTCTGCAGTAGTCTAGAGGCAATAGGAAAGCTACTGTTGGCCTTCTTTTTTAAAAACAATAACAAAAAAGTCTGTAAGCTCATGAGCCTATGGAGGCTTTAATTGAAATTAATAGAAAATTCAAAAGTAGAGGAAATTAGGGCAGCTGCAAAAGAAGCCCCAGAAGCAAAAGCAGATTAAAGTAGAGCAATGAGCAAACCCATGCAACAACTTAATTTTGCTTCTGATATTTCCCTCTTAGTAACTTTATTCCTTAAATCAAGCAACAAGTCTAAAGCACGTGGTTTCTTCTGTAGAGGCCTATTAATTCTACCACAGTGGTCTGTCAGCTGATGAGCACAGGAACTGCAGTACTTGGGGAGTGACTCTCGTGCTGAGAGACAAGAGTAGCTGGCAAGTTGCTCTGTGCTTATTCCCTGCCCCACATTGTCACAGCTTGAAGCTCTTGGTCCAAGAGACAGCACCAGCGTAAGCTTCAGCAAAAATAGAATTTTTATTTTTCATCTATAGATCGAATGACAATTATTTGATTCTCTTTTATAATATTTTGTAGGAAGCTTCATTCTTGAACCTCCTAAGAAATGAAGGAAAAGACTTTTCTGCTTGTAGGTAGCTTGATGAGGCAGTTATACCATCGACCCTGACACATGTGAGAAGTCCCATTTAGGTCTGTGGAATTCCAGAAGGTGATAAAAAACAGTCTGATGTGTGAGGAAAATATGGAGGAGTGAGGACTTAAATTAGAATATTCTAAATTCATATTCTGTTAATGTCAAGAGACCTCAACCCATCCAGTCCTGACTGGAAGCCTAACAGATTTGGTATTCACAGCAGAAAAGATTTCCCCTGCTCCACTGCTGAAGACAAAGTTATTAGGAGCAAACAAAGACCCAAGTCTTGTAACACAGTACATTTTCTCCCCTTCCTAAAGTACCTTTTTCCTTCCTATCCTCCATCATTTCCAACCACAGTCAAAGTTCTTTAAATTTCCACTGCAGTACATGGGCATAGTTCTTTTATTCAGTTAATAGGCTGTTCGCTCAGGGAGGATGAAGTGTTATTTCATGATTTGGTGTATTCAATAATGTCAGAATTTTCTAGCACAGGATCCTTATTCTAAATATATTTCTCTTCTCAAGAAATCAGTTAGTGAGCAGTTTCCACGAGAGACTTGGGTAGGACAACAGCAGCTGCTTCTAGGCTTAACCTTATACCATAAAACCTTATGGAAAAATATCCCAGAGATGTTCTTCATCCATTATTTTTTCAAATTTTCTTTCTCCTGATTTCACACTTGGTTGTCTCAGGGGGCAAGAGGATAGGCCAAACTTGGCTTTAGCCTCTGCCAGTGAGCTGGAGGGTGAACAACCCTGGGGTAAATGAGCAGAGAGAAAGAAAATAAGTAAAGCACGGGACATTTTGCAATTTAGTGAAATGAAATGCCTACCCACTGTGCTCTGACAGCACAGTGTTATGGAAAGCTGGCAAGCACAGTGTTATGGAGCTGGACATCCCCACAGGCTGAGTTCACAAAGAGAACTGGTCAGAAGACCTGCTACCAGCAGCTGCCCACTTGATCGAACATTCAAGACAACAACTCATTGCAAATGAACAGCAAAAGATGGAACTAAAAATCCCTGGCAATCCCTGCTGAAGGGATGCACACATTCCAGCGTTTTCTCAGGTTTCCTGGGGGCAGGCAATGGGTTACTTGTTGCACATTGAAGAGGGTTCCTGAATGAAATGGAGTAATTTAGGTGGAAATAGCAGAGAGACAGGCAGAGACATATACCTGACAGTTTCTTCCACTTTATTTAGCACAGTGCTCTTTCTCAGTGGGTCTGTCTTCAGTCTACTGCAGACTTGCTCTGTTTGCTCTCACACTGTACCTTTAAAAGGATGTACATGCTGGGGCTCATTGGAGTACATACAGAGTTTTCAAGAATGCTCTTCCTCCCCCTCTTCTGAATGGCAGTCTGGTAAAATACACAGAAGACAGGGCCAGTGGGTGGAGTTATTGACTGGGGTTTTGGTTGCTTTTTTTCTTTCTTCCTCAAAAGGCTATGTCCTTATTAGTTGAAGCTCTATTACAAGAAAGAACTGCACAGTCATTGTACTCTGCTGTGCTGGATGTTGTTTGCTGAGTATGGCAGTTGTTACTGATCTGTCTGGGAGTAGAAACATGCTGTAGACCTGTTAAACACAAATTGTTTATCCACAGAAACCCCAGAAACAGACAGAGCCCATAAAAATCTTTACTTTCGTATTCAAAGAATTGTTAACCAGATTTCCACATGTTCAAACAAAACAGCTTATTCTTTATCTGGGCCAAAACATTAACTTTTGGGCTATTTTTACCATTCTTTGGGAAAAGAAAGGAGTAACATGTAGTGTTTACATAACAACTATAAAATAGAGTCTGATCCAAACGGTTTCCCATTCATTTCTGGAGTCTTTTTATATAAGTTTCTACTCCTGGCAGGAACCTTTCCAAACAGAGCAACCCCAATACATATATGTGCATGCTGCTTCTCTCTCTGGTGTGTTTTTGGTAGCTGGATACACCAGGCTTGCTCACTGGTGGCCAGCACAGATGTTGGCACATGAGCAAGCAAAGCGTGCTCCCGTGCTGCTCATGACAATTGCTATTTCTTGTCTTGGTCTCCTGATTTGAAGAGCCAGGGGTGTGTGGGTCATAGGTATCTTTGGTTAGGAAAAAGAGCAGAAAAGTGCAACTGGGTGTCTGTGGAAAAAGCCTTTAGCATGAGCATGTGTTCATAGGTAACATGAAGGTAGGTGGCTGGCAACTGTATGCAAGACACCTCCTCCCCACCACTCGAGTGCACACATACAGCCTGATTTCAGGTGCTGCATCTTAAATTGTACTTGTAAACGCCCAGGAAGGAGTAGGATGTTTAGCTCCTGCTTCCTGACAGTTCATTTCTCACTCAGAAAATTACTGTGGATGAAAAAAACAAAGCAACTTATTGCAGAGAACTCCCCTCGCCTTCAGCTGAAGTCCTATTTGCATGTGTGTCAAACGGTGGGAGGAAAATGCTCTCCAAGGTTTCCTGCTGTGAGCAGTAGACTCACCATCTCAACTGGCCTCTGCATTTTGATGACTCTGTTACAGGAAGCTTTTTCTCCTGACAGACTTTGAACACACATAAAGCTCAGTCTCAAGTTCCTGCATTGGCCCAGAATTAAACTGGGAGAGGCAGGTGACCAAGAAAGTCTGTGTGTTTAAAGGAGAAATATTATTTAGAAGCTCTCAGAAAAACATGAAAAGAAACAGAGTATAAATAGGCTTCTGAAATCTCTGAGCAGATTGAATGATAAGTGAAAAGTACCTTTCTCTCCCAAGAACTTCCACTTAGATATGGCAATGGCATTATCAACAAGCTAATTGTGCAATTACTGAATGCCACCCTGAGTGTGTCTGCTCGGGTGGGAAGTATTGTATCTCACATTTCTACTTTTTCTTCAAATACTCTGCAGAAAATCCTGTTATGAATCTGTCTGCCTGTTAGCTTTTGCTCTCCTTAAGCTAAGCTGAAGAAGGAAAAATACATGCTGCTGTGGCAAACAACAGACAGGGGAAAAAAATCAAAGGAGATGAATGAGGTTCCATCACAGTAGGAAATTTAGGAAAAGGTTAGAGATGACAATATTGGGTATGGTGTGTAGCCTGAAGTAATCTTGTAAACTTCAGGGAACCAGAGCAGATACTCCAACTTGCCCTGTCTGGCTCTGCTGTCTTCCAATTACTGTCTACCATCAGGCTACACAGAAAATTTCTACTGATAATGATAGAACCTCTAGCTGGATTTCAAAAAAGGGGTACAACCAAGTGATTCGTTAAAACACCCCTTAAAGTGTTTTATTCCTTAAGCACATCATCATCTTGGATCTCAGTCTTGACCTTAAGCTTGTGCTTATGTTATACTTTAAAATTATCCTCAGCCTGTTTTGGATTGTTGTCCTGACATATAAGCCTAAATTTAGTGAGTTTGACATGATGTAATGCTAGGGCAAGTAGCTTAGAAATCACTTAAATAAGATTTGGAGAAGTAGTTATTTTTTGTGACTGCAAATTAGAAATAAAAAATACGACATACTAAAACCCTAATAATGAAATTGTGTTGCATAACTAAGTTTCCTTCTCAGATAAGTTCTACAACACCATAAACATATGCCATTGGCAATAGCCACTTATAATAGAAACAAGAATGATTTGCTTAGAGTGCAATTTCAGTTCTCAAATACATATCCATATCATGGTTTACTTGGTTAAAATATGATATTTTATTATGCTCCCTGCTTGATGTTTGATTCAGTCTTCTTAAGTAGTTGTCTGAATGGTGGTGGGAGTAGTGACCTCTTTGAAACTGTCAATATGCTCTTTCACCTACTAGATAAGCAAGGAATGAGTTTAAGATACCACCTAAGGTAGCTGGTTAAACAAAATAGGTATCTTGATCCTTACACCTGCATTTCTGTGCCTGTCGTTAAAACAGAGCTATAAGCCAGATATCATTCTAAATGAGTTTTATTCTAGACCTTTGCTCTCTAATTAATTGGTTTATTTAAATAGAGTTTGAAAAATTCAGCTTAAACTATATGTAAATCCTTCTAAACCGGGCCCTTTATATACACACATTCCCTTTTATGTGAACAGTACTTTGTTAATGGCTCAACAATTAAGGGAGTTTACATTTTAAAGACTTCAGTTTTTAATTGGCTGAATATTAATCACAGTTCACTTTCAGTTCTGTTGTGATATGCAAATTCTTGATGCCTCAGCTGCATTTGTTTTCAGGTATCAATCTAACCGCATAATGCAAAATAACATTCTGCAATTATTTCAATTAGATGCAGTCAGCCTTTGGAGCAAGCTATTTATTTCATTTCAGTAAATGAAGAAAGCAGTTGCTGTTTTCCATTCCCTGGTGTTTACTGCCCAGAACTAGGACTCACAACTGGTATGTGTGCAGCACATAAACAGTTTTCTAACTGGATCACGTTAGAATTCATGGTAAAGGGCAAGCAATTGAACTCCCCTTGCAAGATTTCATTTGGCTAACTGACTCTTCTGCTTTGGAATTAGATGTCACCTTGTTTGGGGGTATTCATTACCATTTTAAAGTGTATTATGAAAGGTAGACTCAATAAGAGTTCCTAATTAGCAGAATCTGTTCAGCACAAGTGCATAACATTAGAGGATTTTTTCCATCATACTGCAGCTGTTACCTAGGCAGAGAGGAGGAATTCCACCTAACCACAAAGAATAAAATAGACAAATAGCTGCGCTGTCTTAAGAACGGGTCGGGTATGTCTCCTCGCAGCGATTTCGCTCCATAATTGCAATCCCCATTAAATGCAGCAAATGTTACCACCCTGCCCACTCAGTTTCCACCTCTACTTTTGTTTCAAGCGGGGAGGGCGATAGAAAAGGAAGGGGGGGGGGCAGGGGGGAATCCTTTCTTTCTTTCTTTTCTTCTCTCCTTCCCCGCTCCGCTCTCCCATCCGCGGTACCCAGCGGCTTCAGGCGAGGGGCCCGCGATGCCCCGTCCCGGCCGCGCCTCGGGCTGCACTTGTAGCTGCCGCTGCCGCCCATGGCAGCCCCGCGGCCCCGCCGGCCCGGGGGGCTCCTCCCGCCCCGCCGACCCCGCCTGAGCCCCGCGGGGGCGCAGCCCGGCGCCTCCCCGGCAGCGGCACCGGCGGCGCGGCGCCTCCGGGCGTGCGGGAGAGGCTCCGGCGGCGGCGGCGGCGATGCGCCGGGATTGCTCCCCCGGAGCGGCGTCTCCCTGCCCGCCGAAGCAGCGCCCGGGCGCTCGGTGCGTTGCGTGTGTTGTGTGAGTGTGTGTGAGTGTGCGGGTGTGCGTGTGGCGAAGGGGAGGGGGCTCACTGCGTGCAGGGGGTGGGCGAGAGCAGTGCGATGGGAGCGGGCGCCCGTGTGCAGAGGGATCCTCTCCCCGCATGTGTGCGGGGGACCGCGGTGCCGGGGCAGGGCTCAGCCAGGCGGCTGCTGCTGCTGCTGCTGCATGCGACGGAGCCCGCGGGGTACCGCAGCGCAGGGCATCCCCTCGCCCCGCGCGGCCGGGGGTGCTCGCCCCGGCTGCCCCCGCCGCCCGCTGCGGGCGCGGAGCCGCCGGAGCCGAGAGCGAGCGGGGAGAGCGGCGGAGCGCAGCCGAGCGCGGCCGCGGCGACCCCGGGCGCCGAGGTAGGGACGGTGCCGGGCTCTGTCCGCCGGGAGCATCGCCGGGGGCGGCGGGCGCCCCGCCGGGCGTGTGAGTGCGGGCGGGGGTGGGGGCACGGCGGGGCCGCGTGTGCGTTGGCGTTTTAATTTCTTCTAATTGTTACGAAGGCTTTGTTTTCATTCCTGTAATAATTACTGATGCTGTTTTAAAGGGGAATGGGGGGGTTGGGGGAGGTGGCCACATGAGCAGGCGACAGTGGCTTCCTGCCGGAGCCTCTCTGCCATCGCGCTCGCCGCTCTTCGCAGCCGCCCGCCTCCCGGAGCCCTGGCCAGCAGCAGCAGGAGCAGCGCTGCCCTCTCCCATCCTTCCTGGGAGAGCGGAGCGACCGGGATCGGGGCGGCCCGCAGGAGCCGGTGGAGGTGTGGGAGGGACGGGGGGAGCAGGATCTGCGCAGCGGGGCTGGAGAAGGGGGTGTGTGGATGCGCTGCGGGCTGGACTTTGCGAAGGTATCGGGGCGGCGAGGGTGGGGGGGAGATTGGAACGTTTGGCGGCGGGGACCACGGTCGTGCCTTGTAGCGAAGGGAGGGCGGAAGGGATGCGGGGCTTCACCGCCGCGCTGTGCCCGCTCCCGGCCGGCATGTGCGCGCCTGTGTGCGCGCCCGTGTCCCTCCTGCCCTCCCCCGCCGGGAGGCAGAGGGCGACGGGGCGCCCACGACAGAGGGGACCCGGCACCAGCCGAGCCGGTTGCGGCAAAAAATTGCGGTAGTGCCGGCACTGCTGGCCGGGCTCACCGCCCCGCCGCCAGCCCCGCGCAGCGCCCGCAGTGTGCCCGCTCGGCACCGGCCGGGGCCCCGCGGCTGAAGAAGAAGAGGGGACTCGAGCGTGGGCGAGGCAGGGATACGGGAGGACGGCGCCTGGGAGTGGGAGGGAGATGAAGCGGTGGGGCCGCGGGGCCATCGGGCTGCCCCTGGGGGCGCGCTCCCCGCGGCCGGGGTCGGGAGCCTGCGGGCATGAGCAGCGGCTGCTCCGCTGCCCCTTCGTCCTGTGCTCCCCCTTCCCCCCGTGCTCCTGCTCCGCGGCATCCTTGACCCTTCCGTCATCCCTTCCTCTTATCCTTCCTTGCCTCCTCGGAGCTTTCCTTCTCCCTCTTGCCCTTCTGTCCTGCGTTGTTTCCTCATCCCTCCTCTGCCCTCCCTTCCAGGTCCCCCGGCACATCCTCCCCTTGTGTCTCCCTCCAGTCCGGTTCTCCTCCCTCCAGCTGGCTCCTGCTTTCTCCACTTTCATCCTGGCTCCCTCCTGCCAACTCAGTGGCTTCCCACAGCAGGAAATGCAAGGGACAAGTTGGGAAATGGGGGTAATGGGAAGATGGGGGCAGTACAACATATTGATTATTGACCGATTTGTTAAAAAAAAAAAAGCTACCTTCTAACTCAGAGGAAATGCTGTGGCTCCAGTTCTGCATAAAAAATGGCAGCTCAGCTGGTCTGGCTATATGTGAAGGGTTCTTATCAATGCAGGAATAGGAGAAAATTACATAATGATTTAGAAAAAAATAGTTCTCAGGTTTCAGTAGGGTCAGGCTGGTAAATTGTGACTTTGTTTTGCCCTGCAAGTCAGCGTATTATTATTCCTGGGGATGGGGCTGTGTGCTTGTGCATGCTTCTTCGTGTCTGTGTGCTTCCATTGGTCACCCAGAGCTGATGTTCTTGTTTTGTGGATAGTTGTATTTCTGCAATCAGTTTACCACCTATTTATTTAAACTAGGTATAAGAAGTGACAGAAACAATGTGTGTGCATGTCTATGTATCACTTGAGTGGATGTCTTTATTATCATACTGATAAATCTGTATGTGTTGATGCTGTAGATACATACATTGAGTACTGACATTGCTTTCTGTGTCTGCACCTTTATCCTTTCTGTATTGTGCTACCCCAGCCCAGATGTTTGGGCATGCATAACATCAGCATTTGTGTTTAATATCCCTGAAATGCACAGCAACATATGAGCAGTGCAGGATTGAGGAGAGTAAATATGCATAAAATTGGAATCTCCTTTGGTTATTTTACTTTGTTAGTTATGCATGCTTGGCGTGTAGAAGAGAGAGAAATGTATTTGACAGACCTGAGAGTTATTTGTGTTTGTCTACAGAAATTTACATTCTGTGTTTGAAATCGTCCTAGCTCCCGTGTATTTGTTTGGTTGTTAAAATCTTTTGTGTTATTTTAAATTCAGTGCTTGTAGTTTATCTATAATCCTTGGCAGGTACATTAGCTCAGTGGTATACAATTTTTAACCCAAATGACGTTTTGGAACAATGTCAACTAAAAAATGTTTTCTTTTTTTCTTTCCTTCTTTCTTCTTTAGATTCTTTATCTTTGTTCAGGAGCCTAAGGTTGCTTGCTGATCACAAGAAGATGTTTCTGTGGCTCTTTCTGGTTCTGTCATCTCCAGTTTCTTCTACAACTGCAGATGCTGATATATCTGTGGAAATTTGCAATGTTTGCTCCTGTGTGTCAGTTGAGAATGTACTCTATGTCAACTGCGAGAAGGTTGCAGTCTACAGACCAAATCAGCTTAAACCACCATGGTCTAATTTTTACCACCTCAACTTTCAAAACAACCTGCTAATTGTTCTATATCCAAATTCCTTTCCTAATTTTACACATGCAGTGTCCTTGCAACTGGGTAATAATAAGTTGCAGAACATTGAGGGAGGGGCCTTTATGGGTCTTAGTTCATTAAAACAGTTGCACTTAAACAACAACGAATTAAAGATTCTCCGGGCTGACACTTTCCTTGGCATAGAGAACTTGGAGTATCTCCAAGCTGACTACAATTTAATCAAGTTTATTGAACGGGGAGCCTTCAATAAGCTTCACAAGCTGAAAGTCCTGATACTTAATGACAATCTGATTTCATTCCTTCCCGATAATATTTTTCGATTTGCTTCTCTAACCCATCTGGATATACGGGGGAATCGAATACAGAAACTTCCATACATTGGAGTTCTGGAACACATCGGGCGAATTGTTGAATTGCAGCTGGAAGACAACCCATGGAATTGTACTTGTGATTTGTTGCCTTTGAAGGCGTGGCTGGAGAACATGCCCTATAACATCTACATTGGAGAAGCGATCTGTGAGACACCCAGTGACTTGTATGGAAGGCTGCTGAAAGAAACCAATAAGCAGGAGCTGTGCTCCATGGGGACAGGGAGTGATTTTGACGTGCGCATCCTGCCTCCCTCGCAGCTGGAGCCCGGTTACAGCACACCAAACGGCCACACCACCCAAACATCAGTGCACAGATTAGTCACAAAGCCGCCAAAGACTACAAATCCTTCGAAGATCTCGGGGATAGTAGCAGGCAAAGCGTTCTCTAATCGCAATCTCAGTCAAATCGTATCCTACCAGACCAGGGTGCCTCCTTTGACTCCTTGCCCGGTCCCTTGTGTTTGCAAAACTCATCCTTCAGACTTGGGATTAAGTGTAAATTGCCAAGAAAGAAATATAGAATCCATGGCTGAACTCGTACCAAAACCTTTAAATGCCAAAAAACTGCATGTAAACGGCAATTATATTAAGGATGTGGATACTACAGATTTCGCTGAATTTGAGGGGCTGGATTTGCTACATTTAGGCAGCAATCGGATTTCGGTGATCAGAGGAGACGTTTTCCGCAACCTTACAAATTTACGGAGATTGTATCTCAACGGCAATCAGATAGAGCGCCTGAGCCCAGAAATGTTTGCTGGCCTCCACAACCTGCAGTATCTGTATTTGGAATACAATGTTATCAAAGAGATCCTAGCAGGCACCTTTGACTTAATGCCCAATTTGCAGTTGCTCTACCTGAACAACAATCTTCTCCGAAGCTTACCAGCGTACATTTTTGCTGGTGCACCACTTGCTAGACTGAATCTGAGGAACAATCACTTCATGTATTTGCCTGTAAGTGGTGTTCTTGATCAGCTAAAATCTCTTACACAAATAGATTTGGAAGGTAACCCGTGGGACTGCACTTGTGATTTAGTTGCTTTAAAACTGTGGCTTGAAAAGCTAAATGAAGGTATTGTGGTGAAGGAGTTGAAATGTGAAACACCTGTACAGTTTGCTAACATAGAACTTAAGTCTCTGAAAAATGAGATCCTCTGCCCTAAACTTTTAAACAAGCCATCTGCTCTGTTCACTAGCCCTATGCCTGCTGTTACTTTTACAACACCACCGGGACCGGTTCGGAGTCCTCCTGGTGGCCCAGTTCCATTGTCCATCCTAATCTTAAGCATATTAGTTGTGCTGATTTTAACAGTGTTTGTTGCTTTTTGTCTTCTTGTTTTTGTGCTTCGGCGCAACAAAAAACCGACTGTAAAGCATGAAGGGATTGGAAATCAAGAGTGCAGTTCTATGCAGCTGCAGCTGAGAAAGCACGACCACAAGTCAAACAAAAAGGATGGACTGGGTGCAGAGGCCTTCATTCCTCAAACGATTGAGCAGATGAGCAAAAGTCATACCTGTGGCTTAAAAGAGTCTGAAACGGGCTTCACGTTTTCTGACCCGCCAGGGCAAAAAGTCATTCTGAGAAATATGAATGACAAGGAGAAAGATTTGTTGCATGTGGATACCAGAAAAAGACTTAGCACAATTGATGAACTGGATGAGTTATTCCCTGGGAGGGATTCCAATGTATTTATTCAAAATTTTCTGGAAAGTAAAAAAGAATACAACAGCATAGGGGTCAGTGGCTTTGAAATACGTTACCCAGAGAAACTCCAAGACAAAAAAAACAAGAAATCGCTAATAGGTGGTAATCATAGTAAAATTGTAGTAGAACAAAGAAAAAGTGAATATTTTGAACTAAAAGCTAAACTTCAAGGTTCACCTGACTACCTACAAGTCCTTGAAGAACAAACAGCTTTGAATAAAATATAGGTCATACAATCTTATTGCCTACAGAGGACATTTATTTAATGATGAAAGTGCCTTTTGTTGACTTTTAACTTCCAAATACTATATTCTATTGGTAGGCATAGAGGCAGGTGTATCCAGGGGTGTCTGATTAACTGTAGCTGTGTATGATTTGTCGAGTAGAGGAGAATTTCCTTAATAGGTTTTACTACATAAAGCTCATGCCCAGTGGAATCCTGTAGGGATACTGCAAACTCTATTGCCAAAGGGATGCTTTATACACGTTACACTGAATTTAACCTCAAGAGGCATATATGTTTTGTATCTTAAATGCAAACCATCGTCTCCTTGTGATTTGTTAGAACAAACACAAGAAACCTGGTACTGATATTTGTACCTCAGCTGGGTCCTTCATCCTGCACGTGGATTTAAGTTGGTGGAACTGGAGTAATCCTTTGATTTGTGGTGTTGTAATGGCACTGTTTAAAGCTTATCTGGAAAGTAACAAGCATGCAAAGAGAGAACATTCAATAGTATGTGTAAATTGGTTACATTTATGGGCTGCATCTTGAAACCACTGGAATTATAATGTTAAATTGTGCAAATATTTGTTTAAAATATACCATGCATTACATACCTATGGAATAAATTTGACCACTTGAAGCATACATGTCTATACAGAAAATTAAAGAAAAAAAAAAGAAAGAAAATAGTTTAACCTGACTTCTGCAGTATTTGTGACATCTGAAGAAAATATTTGATGTTTATGCAGAATCTGTTCTAAGACTCATCTCCAATTAAAACTAGAGTTCCTTCTCAGTTATGTGAAACTCTTGCAACCCAACAGGTTGTCCAAAAATGTCAAAGTGCTTACTGTGTGAGCGTAGCAGAAATTATTTTTGTAATATAATTCATATTTATGAAATACTTTGTATACTAAATAGGAAAGAATATGTACTCCTTAATATGTATTTAATATGCCTGACTTGTTTTCCTGATCACACTGCATTAATCATTCAGTATAAATAAAACCAGAACAATATACCAAACAGCAACCGGGGATGTAATGTATAGCGTTATCCAGAATTAAGTGATCAGATATAATAATAATAATAAAAAAAAAGTTCTGTACTATTCTTGTGAGATTAGCATATTATCTTATTTCAGATTTGTTACCAATGGTGCATTTGAAAATAGATTCATTAGTTTTTTTAGTATTGTGTCTCAGGCAATTATTTGCCACCAGTTTTCTTGATTTTCAGGTCTCTGCAGCTTAACCTAAATAGTTTTCACTACAAGTATTTACAGGAATTCATGCTAAGGGTAATATTTTAATTGGATATGCAGAAGTTTTCTGTTCTTATTATCTCTTTGGCAGCTGTTAGTCAGCAAAACCTGATCAGAACAGTGAACAATATGGCAAATCATGTCTATTTAAAACCACAGTGTAAAATGAATATAGTGGTCTCAGTTCAGAGTATTGTGTAGCTCATATCTAGAGAGTAAAAACTTGCCTTTGTGAAAGCTGAATCTGAATAGCTAGGAAAAAAAAAAAGTAGGAGAATGGAAAATCCCCACTGTCTCTCGCTGATAGATGGTACCTTGACATGAGAATGGAGATATATTGGTAAAGCATCCCATAAAAAAATCTATGCGATGAGATTAACATAAGTTCTTTGTTTTCATGAGCTTTGAATAAGACCCTCTTCCCTCCTTTGCTTCCAGAACCTTTACCCTTCCCTACCTTTTATAATCAATAATCAGTTAAGAGAGTAGGATATAAACGTGAGTGTTTTTCACGAATTTGAAACTAGCAAAAATTAGAGCAAGACCCAATAATAATACTGTGGAGAAGGCTGTGTCAGCTATTTCCAATATAAACCTCTAATTTCAGGGCTTTATTACAGTGATTTGAAATTTTTGTTCTGGAATGATACTTGGCAACCAGTCTGCAGTATATTTTTAACAAAATATACCAAAAAAAAGAAAGCACTGCTTCTTTATTTAAGAGAAAGCAAACAAAACACTTCTCTACTTTTAGTGATGTGTTTATGCTCTTGTGGCTTAGAAAGAGGGTCGTTTTATTATTTTTCTCCATACTTCAAAGTATATACATGATTTCAGATAATAAAATTATAACAGATAAATTAATGGCTGAGTTTCTTTCAAAAAGCTGTGGCTATCTGTGCAGAATAATTAATGTAATTCAGAATGTCATAGGGATTTTCAGGACATGGATACTATATACATACGCATTTCTAGCATGAAAAGCTCCTGGTTGACCAATGATGCAATACATGGCCAAGGCTGGAAAACGAACATATGAGTTTGTTGTCTGTGGGTTAAGGAGTGTTAATGATGCACTGACATGGTAGACTCTGATGGCTCCATCAGCAGGCTGAGGATGAGGGGTCACTGTGCCTGCTCCACTCAGTGCTGCGTGGTTTTGAGGATGTGTCCAAGTTCACTGGGATTTGCCAAAGCAGGAGACTTCTGACACGCTCAGTGCATTGTCAGACTGTCATGTCCCTCTCCCTGCCTGAGAGAGACAGTGTTAAAAATACTAAAAGTAGCAAATAAGCCAATACTTTTAAGTGATGATAAAACTGACTTGCTTATGACTCATGTTGCCCTGAGTTAAAAGAACAATTATAAATGATCATACCTTCCTCAGCTAAAAAATTGAGGGGGTTTGATTTTGTTTTGGGGGGAAGGGTGTTGTTTTTTGGTTTTTATTTTCTTGTTTTTGATTTTTGTTTTGATTTTTTTTGTTATGGTGTCTTCTATTTGCTGATCAAAAGAAGAAGAGGAACTGATCTGTTGTGCTGTACCATTACAGTGGGTCAGAGTTTCCTGACCACTGAGGTCCCAATCCAGTAAAAGTGTTTAAGCTCAAACTGAATCCTGTGCAGAGGTACTATTCATGAGCTAGTAATTAAATACCTACCCAAGAATGGGGCTTAGATAGAGTTTTGTCATTGACTTCAAAACAAGCCAGCTCAGAAACATTGTATATAATACATAGAGCCCAGAGACTCTTTTGGGGTTATGTAGGTTCACCAGCATCACTAAAGGTTGCACAATCCGGACCTTCCTGTAGAAATTGTTCCTAAGTGTTTGACAATATATGGTGCAATATGTAGGCATAATAGTGTGAGTGAAGAATGCAGAAGCTGGCAAAACACTATATTTCTGTGAAATTGTTTCCTTTGAATGGCAACCTTAATGTCAGTTTATTTTCTCCATGTTTTTGAAGCAGTGTATGTGTCTGCACAGCAGTTTTAGTGTAATGTCCATTCAAATCTCTGGTCAATCTTTCTGAGAAGGTGACTCTTCGGATGTGGCTTGACAGGTCTGTCTGTTCATTATGTTGGTTTGAGTGGCCATGCTTGTAAAATGGCTGTTAAGACCCATAGACATAAACTAAACCAGTGAAGGTGTTAACATAATCTGTCGTCTCCACTGTATTATAAGGAAGTTTCCGTTTTTAAATAAAATCAATAAAGTGTAATTGTTTCCTTGAAAAAAAAAAGAAAAAAATTGTGCAATTTTATCAAAAAGCAAATACCACGGTGCAAGAACACAAGACCAGATGATTTATGTTTTGCATTTAGTGTTCAAGATTGATAATAATGCAGCAGTCTAGTATAAAAATCTTTTTTAAATGCTTTTTTTTTTTTTTAAAGCCATAAATTATAAAGGCATGGCCTTGTGAATAATGTTAACAAATGTTTCAGAATCAAGAAAAACATCCAGAACTTGATGGTGGTATAATATCTATAATATCTTTTGCATGATTTGTATGTTGATATTGTATGAAATGAGCACAGTGAGACTTTTTTTTTTTGGTTGCATCCAAAGAGTTAGGAAGGAAATATAACAAGAATGTATTTATAATCACTCTATTTTGAAATAAAGTAAAGAAAACAAAATGTATTGGCTTTACCCTGTTTCGATCATTACTATTATAGTTTAAGACAGTTACTTATGACATCCAGCCCAATGTAAAACACAGAAAGCTATTGTTTATTAATTTTGTTTGCCTTCATCAACATCAAAATACTAGCCAGTGTTGACTTCAAAATTTGTATGAAATATTAATAAAATTGTTTGGTACTATTGTATTTCTGAAACTAGACTTTGTTAAGTGCCTGTAATATTCTCTTTTGGATCATTTGTATCTGAATGACAGAGAATCTATAAAGCAGTTAAACAGTAATGTTTTATAATCACTTCAACAATTTGTTATCATATTTTATGAAAGTTTTTCCCATCTTCTGTTGTCCAACAAAATCTTCCTTTCCTCTGTTATGCAAATAATCCCTCCAAAGTCAGTGAAATTTTTTGCATTAATTACACAAGCAGAATTTAGTTTTAGTTGGATTCTGAGTTCTTCAACACAGAAGTGCTTAGAGGATCACTTACATAATGCTGGGGGTATTTGTTTTGATTCTGCTCCTTTCTTATCTATCATTTTCAATAACACAGTTTCTCAGAGGAAAGAAAAGTTAGTTTGTCCTTAGCAAAAACAAAAATGTCAATCCATCTACTATTTCATAGTATATATAGTTTTATAACTGAACGTTGAAAAGATGTCTTTAGATAGTTTAACTTCCAAATTTATATTTTGTAGTAAAAATGGTTTACAAAGCCTCATAAAAATCTCCATGGCAAGGGAGAAGAGAAGGAACAGAACTATATTATGTCTAGATCAAACATTCCCTGTTGTGTAGGATTTAACATGCATTAGAATAGCAGTGAATGAGAATCAGAATGTGATATGGACTAGAAAATTGGGACTTGATATGGATTTTTTTTCGCTTCCAGCTGAAGTGTAACGTTAGGAGCAAACCCACAGCATTAGCTGAAAAAGGCCTACATATATATTCCACATAATTTCTTTCTAAAGAAAAACTTGAGAACCAAGAATTAAGTATTCATGTTTTGCTAATGTGTGCGCTGCTTTCCTGAATGGAGAGGAATTTGACAGTTTTCTTTTAATACGTTTTGTCATTATTGAGTCTTTATTTCCAATTTCAGTTTACTCATCCTTATGCATTCTGATTGATGCTCTGTTGGAAAGTAAAAATAGGAATGTTAGTGCTCAGGGACAAACTCTTCTCAGAAATTCACCAGTGTAAATCCAGACTGACTGAGCAGACTTAGGAATCAAATCAGCCTTTTCCTAGTAAACAAAAAAAAAAGCAGAAAATATTAGATTACAAGCTACCTCTCCATCATTGAAATAAAAATAAATAATTTTTTCTTTGAAATGTAGTATAATCTCTCTTTATGCTCTATTGATTTGTGTTGTGAAGCTGTTACTATTTTCAAATTACTATAGGGAAAATACAGACTAAGTGCAGTCCTGGGTCAGTTTGATATGAGTGGAACTCTACAATGATTCAAGAACTGTGGGCATCCTGAAGATGTACTATGGGTACAAAACTATTTCAATTTGCTGGTTTAATGCACTGACTTGGGACAGATCTCACATAAAATACAAATGCTTTCTTAACAATACAATTTTCCTCTATAATGGAACAAGGTTACCCTGCTCTTCTTTCTCATTAAGTAGGGAGTTTATTGCAAATATATTTGGTTTACTGTTAATTTTATTTGTGTTCACTCGTAATACTTGAGATAATTCATTTGTTGTCTGAAAACAGTACACTTTGAGCAGTCTGTTATTTTTAAAATACCAGTCACTGGTAACAGACTGATACTGCATTATATTGACTTTTCATTCCCTTGTTGGGAATTTTTATGGCCATTTAACACTAAATAATTCCTTAAAAGCACAAATAAAGATTAGATAAGAAAAAAAGACCTAGTTGCTACTAAATCTGAATTTTTTAATATATGTGTATGTGAAGGCTTAACATTCTGTAAAACAACTGTGATGGGTTACAAGTGTTACATCATTGTCTCTTTGGTCTTTGTTTAACCAGAAAACAGAAGGTGATCTCTATATGGTAATTTTGTAAACATACAGTAACAAAGAATATTCCTCAGTTTCCCCCATCCACCAGTGTTTAATTTCTTGGTTTAATTCAGTGTAATTTCCTGGAAATGTGTGTGCTGTGACCTTCCAGGGCATCCTTCCACTTCATGCTCTCACTTCACCTTCAGCGAGCCAGACCTTTCCTGCTGGATGTTTGTCTAGACTTCAGTTAGTAGCAGTTTCCAAGGAGGCAGAGGAGGAGGATTTGTCGATTCCTAAAACCCAGCTAAAAAAGGCAAACTGTCAGAGACTGTCCTGGATGATTCCTGAGTCATGTCAGACGGTGCAGGATCCAAAACAGAGAAGTGTAGGAAATGGTTTAAGCTTCTGTTGTGAAGATTCATGCTGGGCTTTTGAAGCTGGACAATCATGGCTTTCCATGACTGTAAGTTGGACAGGGCACCATAAATGTGATTCAGTCCATTGAATCCTGACAGACTGCGGGCTAAATCCTGCAGACACCTGCACCCACTTAACCCAAGCTAGGTTTTGGTGTCACAACTCAACTCAAAAGTCTTGGGCAAATTATTTAGGTTAAAGCACATGTGATGCATATTTCTTAATGAGGCTGAGATGTGGATACACTTGGGTGCATATTGGGTGCTGTTTGGCTGTGGAGGTCAGTCTGTACCTAATGTTTGCTGAGGAATTGCTTTGGTGGAGACTCTCTTCATGTGCTACATTAGTGCTCCCATCTGAATATGAGACATCGTATGGTAAGTACATCTCAATGAGCAGAGTCACAAAGGGCAGCGTATTTTGACAGATTTTGAGCTCTTCACTGCAAGAAACTGCAGGAAATGATGTACCATACAGCAGATTTTCTTGCTCCCTGGCAGGGTTTCATAGACTCTCTGAGTCCTTCTCAGCAGGGTATTCTTCTTGTCTATACACTGCAAATAAGACTCCAGGTCACCACTCTCGTGTATGTGCAGTCTGTGTTTGCTTATACCCAAAAATAATTTTGTGGATATGTGTAGGAAAAGGGTAGGAGAATAATTTTTTTTTTCATTTATAAAGCAAAGTGGGCTGAATTTGATTTTTTCTAGATTGAAAAAGAGAAATACAGATAAAAAATGGTCACAATGTTGGTTAATATCTGTATTTAGAAAGTATTTTACTAAGAGAGAGAGAAATAAAGGAGTTGGTTTTATATTTTTAGCATGCAGCTTTTCAACTTCTTCCATTCTTGGGTTAGAATATGCCCCTGGGTGCCAAAGGACTTACATGTGCAGCTCAGGGCACAATTTAGTTGCAAAGATTCATCCTGAATGTCTTGCTGCCTTTTGTGTGGTAGAAATTAAATGGAAGATTCTGAATGTTCCCTGTCTGTTTGCTTTCATGGAAGTTAGATCAGTAGGCATTCTCGAAGCTCCTGTTGTGTCTGCAATTTGGTGAAGTTGGAAACAAGAGTACAAATGTTGTACAAGGGGTGATTTCTTTGGATGGGGTTAGCACTTTGAAATAATTGGGGTTCATATAGTTTCCTTCTTAAATGTTGCCATTGGTTGCACTGTTTTATACTTATGAAGATCTTTGTTTTGGGATCAGTTCAGTAAATCAGTGGTTTTACAAATGTGATCAGGAGATTGGGTCCAAAAAACTTTGCTTTTAATTCTCATGGTTTTCCAAGTTGTAAATAAAGAGCAACAATGTCATGAATAACCAAGATTTAAGATTTCTTTTTGTTCAGTGAAAGTGACTTTTGCCTTAACTAAGCGAAATATTCAGGAAGTACTTTGGGAGAATTGGGTTTCTGCCAGCAAACAAGGCCCATATTTTGTAATCCTTTCTCAAGAACATAAGCTATGGAAGCTGTAAGAGGTTTTATCTTTTAAGTAGCTTCCCCTATAATTTGGAGGTTCTGTTCAGCTGTTGGAGCTATGCCATAAGCAAGATTTTATGATTTTGCTGCAATAGTCACATAGACAGTAACTAGACAAGTAATGGTCAACAAAATGAGTGTGACACATTCTCTCTGTGTAGCTTTGTCAAGTAATTTATACCACTTCAGCATATGACAGCCAAGATAGTAAGGATTATAAATTGTAAAGTGTGTTGGTGAGGATTCCTTTACATTTGTAATGTGCCTTCAAAATGAAAGCAGTATGCAAATGATGAGTATTATCAGCATACAATCCATTTCAAACGGGGAATACCATTGTACTGTACACAGTGCTCTATTGTTCAGGTTCAGAAATATCACTTAAAGTGGATAAGCTGTGTTTTCCTTTCTGTAGACTGTTAAATAGAGCTGTTTACTCTATACAGAGTAATACAGCTCTGAGCCATGTGCAAGAAAATACTTAAGCCCAAAAATGACAAGCAAAGAGAACATGCAAAAAGAACATCTGCATTATAATAATAAAATCACTCATATTTTCCAATAACATTGGCACTTCTGGCTGTTTTTGCTCCGCTGACAAGTTGTGGGACTGAGGTGTAGAACTGGAGTCAGTTCCTATTTCCTTTCTCCACACAAGTGTTCCCTTTGACATTATACATGTGTGAGGTCGGTTTGCCTGCTGTCTCTGGCATGTGAGGTTGAAGCAGCAACGTGTGTTCATACCTACTGTGCAGGCATTTGCCATGGGCATCATGACAAAGATGTCCCCAGAGACAACAGAAGCATGGCAGTGACCTTTGCTGAAGTGTCTTCTCCTATACCATCTGTGGCTTGGGCCAAGCAACAGGGTTGTAGCAGGGCTCGGTAACATCCTTGTTTTGACATTGCAGGGAAGCAAAGTAACAGGAGCAGAACAGCACAGTAGCTCTGTAATCAGGAATGCAGGACTCTCCTTGACTGTCTGATGCTTCAGTATATGGGCTGGTCTACTGTGCAACAGGAAAAGCAATGTTCGCTTCTGGCTCCAGTCTAAACTCTAAAGTTTGGGACCAGGCTGGAAGAACTTGTTTGGCCAAATGTCATGTCCTCCACAGTGCAACTAGACCAGGTTCTCTGCCAGATTTGTGGAGATACATGTCTTTTCCCTGTCTGTAAATAATGTACAGTCAAACTAGCATTAACAACTTTTAATGGTTCTGTAATGTACTAAGCATAATGCATGTGCACATGCAAAATTGTTATTTCCCTGAGGTATTAGTGAGTGTCTCTGGCAGTAGATGAGAACAACCATTTTTTACCTCAAAGCCTATTTTGGTGGCCAGACTCAGATCGTTTTGCCTAATGATTATACATGCTTCTGATATAATAATTTATTTATTTTCTGAATCACAACACTCTGCTTCTTATGAACAAAGAGAGAAGGCTTTCACTTTTTTTTTTTTTTACTCATCCTTCTCTGCAGTTGAAATTATTTTAATCCATTTCCAACTCATAAAGAACAAAGAAAAATCCTCTACTGGAAAACTCCACTTTATGGAACACACTGAAGATGGCACTGTAGTAACAACTTCACACTGTGAATGATAAGATATGCTTGTGTTTGTTGCTGGTAAATTGTGATTTTTTTATTTATTTAGCTCAGCTAACATAAAGCCAAAGGTCAGTTTAATGCAGTACCACCCAACACTGCTACTGTAATTAAAGGTGAAGAAGGGTTTCTTTTACTTGAACTTATCACAAGGAGACTCCAACTCAACCCAAAGCTATGTGGAATAGTTTATAGGTGATCTTCATAATGAGATGGCTTTTGTTAAAAACACAAGGAAGAAAACAAAGAAAATCCTTTCTGTAAAGGATATCAGTTTTCCATGTCTGTAACCTTTCCAGGCCGTGTTAAGGCACATTAACACCACAGCAGGTCTCTAAAGACCTAATGAACCTTGAGGCAAGGCTTTGTGGTATTTGTTGCATGACACAAACCTTTCAAAAATTCAGTTTTCTGTAGAGTTGGAAGGCTTTTATACATCTGAAACAGGAGCTTGAAGTTAAAAAAACAAACAAACCAACCAACCAACCACACACAAAGAACACCAGTGACAGGTAAGAGTCACATTTAGGTAAATGATAATTTGTAATAAGAATAAAGAAAAACAAATTTAAACTGACAGTTATATAGGTCTGAAATGATGCTTTTATCCATTTCTTGACCCACACCTTTTAAGCCCTTCACTCATAGCAGCCAGGAGTTTTGGGTTGTTTTGAAGTTGGGTGAGTAATTGGGCCCCCATGCAGCAGTTACCTCTCACAGCTACTTCCATCATACATACCTAAGCTATTTTAAAGGGGATTAGAAATGGAAACCTTACATTCTTTTTAGGGTTTGTCTTGCTCTTGAGAAGTCAGTGGAAGAATTTGTGTGAACTGCCACCATGGGGCTTTTTTTCAGGCGTTGAGAAAAACTTGCAGGATTTAAAACCCCACTGATTTCCATGAGAGACAGCAGCTGTCCCAGATGACCTAATACTCTTTGTCAGCAAGCTGATTTTGGGGGAGAACTGGCTTTTTCAAAACGCTCAGAATATATATTTGTATAACAGGCTGCAGGGAGAGAAGTGCTTAGGCTGTTTGAGAAGGGCTGGGCTTTTCTCTCTGTGAGGGGTGATGCAAAGCCAGCCAGGTATTGCACTGCTTTAGAAAAAGCTGTGCAAAAAGCCCAGGTGTCCAGTTAAAAGGCGTGACCCCATGGCCTCTGGGCATCCCTTTCTCTGGGCTGCTCCATCCAGCTCCTTCTCCCAGCAGGGATTTTTTTTCCTCAGCTCCAGGATGGTGGGTGGGAGGGAAGGAGCTCTTCCCTTGGCTTGGCACTGCTCCATTGGCCGATTAATGAGCGGTGTTAACTTCTGCAGGCTGGCTTCACCCGTGCTCCTCGGAGGGGAGGGTGGCACCACAGGGGCACGGGGAGAGGTGCTACATGAGAGGCTTCAGCAGAGACACGAACACACAGACACAGAAATGCTTGTTTTGGAAATTGGATCTGGCTGCATTGCACACTGGTGTTAGAGAGTGGAAGCCACTGTGGCGAACATCCCTGGGCTCTGGCCAAAATCTGAGCTGCTAAACCTCAGCTGCTCTGCAGCATCACTGTAGGTGCTGGGACTTGGTAGCAAATAATTTTGGGGCCTGGGCTTGGGATCTGCCCCCCCCATCCCAGAACAGGCATTTCAGAAGTCCTTTGTGTGCAGCTTTTCAAAGATATGGGAGTTAAATAAGTAAATATGTTTAGGGCTTTGATCTTGGAATAAATCCAGTAGGAGCTCTTTAATTACCCCAGCAGGATGGTCTGCTTTTTACACAGCACTTCCTGAGCAGCCTCCTCAGCCTCCCCTCCACTGCCAGCTCAAAACTTCTTACAAAACTTCTGCAGTTCCCTTGCCAGAGGAGGATGATGTTTTCCTATGGTATGAATGAAAGCAGGGGTTAACAATTTCTATTTGTATCACCACAACCTCCAACAACAGTAAAACTGAATGTGGGTGGTGGAGACACAGATAAGCCCAGAAGCCCATGGTAAGGTAAGGGGATATTTGAAAGATGCTGAAGGAGGAACTTAAATAACTTGGGTTTGGAGGCCTAGAGCTGGAACTTTTGCTTAGAGGTGACTTTGGGGCCATGGGATTGCTTAGAGGCTTGTGAAGCAGTTAGCAAGCAAATTAGGTGGGAATGGGCTGAGCTGCTACAAAAATAAGCACTCTAACTTATATACTCATGTAAACATTTGGAGACATCTGTGATGCATTGGCCATTAATATTTAATTTATCACTTATTAAATATTTCATTTTGTGTAGTTCTTTACTAGAAAGGTGATGGATTGTGTTTTCCACAAGGACCTCTATATAAAGATCTGGCAGATTTCTCAGTCTTTTGAAAAATAATTGTATTTATAACCAGTTTGCAGGAGGTAAAATACATTATGAAGAGATTAGTCATGTGCAAACTTGTTGTCTCATTTTAGTATAAAAAGGCAGGAGTAAACACCTGCAGGCAGTGTTTGTATTGCAAAGGGAGAGTTGTTATGAACCTGTAGAGAAACTGTCACGTGGATCTTCATTACCCCCATCATCACACAAAAGTTGAGCTGTTTGCTTCTACCTCCCATGGCTGAGGGAACAGAGCAGTGCTTGTCTGAGGAGCTGAGATATCAGCACTGGCCCTCGTGCAAAGGAGACAGAGAAGCTGTGCAGTGTACCTGTGCTTGTGTCCCCTGCACCGATGGGGGAATGGTCTCTGCCTCCTTGGGAATTAAGGCCTTCGCCTCTGTGCCTCCCTGGGGCTTGTGCCACTCTAGCATCTGGAGGGTGAATCAGCCCAAGACACAAGCCACTAGAACTGATACACTGTCAAAAAGCAGTGTTATTCAATCTTCCCCCTTTTTTTTCCATGCAAACAACATGTGAAAGCTCCATGGCGCAGTCCCTCTCCTGTTTTGTGGTCACATGTGGCCACCATCTCCACTGTCCCATACCACAAATCTTGGCAAATGTTGAAAGCAGTCTCCTCTTCATTGCCAAGCCTCTGACTGTGCAGCAGACCATGAAGACCTCCTTCCTTTTCCAGCAGTTTTTGTTCTTAATCCAGTAAAGCATTTTCGTAGGTACTTAATAGAAAGCTTAAGGTTAAGCATTTATTTAAGCACTTTGCTAAACTGTGTTTTGCTGAATCCCTGCCAAATGAAAACAGATGGGCTAATTTACCCTGATGTTCTTCCCTGAGCCTTTAGGAGAGCTATAAGAGCAGCAATCTTGATGAAAGGTGTACTTCAAAGCAACCGAGGGGCAGAATGAAGTGGTTCCAGACCACAGGATGGTTCTGAGTTCCCTGGGAATCTGTGGGTTTGGAGATTGATCTTGCCTTCCTTATCCCTTCTCAACCAGGGGAGAGTGCCAACCTCTCTGCTGGAGTGTCACCCCAGCTAGTCATCTCTAGTATCATCTCAAAAACCTACAAGGAACAGAGCCAAGGAACAGCAGTCTTCCCCTATTTGGTATAAAATGGTGACCACTGTCTGTCACTCATGAACAATGTGATGAGTTTAAGGCTTTGCAATATGTCATATGCTTTTAAAAATGTTAAATAATGGCCTATACAACATATTAATGAAAAAAATATTAGCTTAGGAACACAGATTTGTGGAGATATGTTTTTAAAGTAAATGTTATGCACGAACCTGAAGATGCTGGTAATGCTGACAGTCTTGTTTAAATGCTGTAGTATAAAGTCTCAGAGAGGTATATGACTTAATGTAATATGATCCTAAGGAAAAAGGGGAAGAGAGCACGGAATTAAAAGCTTTAACATAATTCAAGAGTATGCTGAATCAATACTGCCTTGGCAGTATTATTATTCCAGTGTTTTATTTGAGGTCTTTTTTTTTCTGTGCATGGTTTCTCTTCTCTAACTGATGATACTCCTGCTGCCCACGGGCAGTCTAGCTTGTTACCAAAACGGGCCTGTTTATAATAGTTTTAATGCCAAATGAAAAAGTACGAGGAAGAAAGGAAGGGTGGAATTCGGGCTTTAAAATGTCTTTCTCATGAATAATTCATACTATTTATTCCACAAGATCAAATGCTGTTTTTAAAAAATAGTATGACAGGGAGTGCGCAAGAGATTTCGGAGGTTGAATATGGGCAACAAATCTTTTCTAGGAGAGGAAAAACAATAAAACCGTCTCCAAACCTCAAACAGAAAGTTTGCCTAAGAAATATCAAAGATCAGTGTTGTGGGACTGTAAAATGCAGACCCGAATCTATCATTTTATTTTTACAGCAACGTGTTGTCAAGCTCTTCTCTGATCCAAGACTAAACAGCAATTTGTGAAATGTGGTGGCAGAACACAGATCACCTTCATTTTTAGAACATAGCTTGGAATGAGCCACTGCATGTGTTAACCTCTGTAAAAACAGTGAATTTCAGCTTCCTTCACAACACTTTTTTTCTCTTTGGGTAATTAACTCTGCTATGTGAATGGTGAAGTTCCTTGGTTTAACACAGTGAGCAGCAGAGGGTATATATGGAATGATAGTCTCACCCTCCTCTCTTTATAGCCACTTAAAGGGCAGCAGTGGGCATCTTTCTAAATTTCAATGAATGTGTATTGGTGAAGGGAAGGGGTGCAACGAGGGGAAGAAAATTAAAACCCACCTTTTGTCAGTTTGCAACGTTTAGGCAATGTTGAGTTTGATTTCTCAGGAAAGCCTGGTCTGAAGTGTCTGGCAGAAGGCACAGAAGGTGTCCAGGACAGAGTTTGTTGCACAGGGTTCATCTGGATGTTTCAGTGGAAAGGAAGAAGAGCAACATCTGTGTTATATTTCCGAGCCAGGTGCTGGGGGCTCTGTCCTGTCCCCATGTGCTTTACAGATGCCAGTGCCTTAGCACTGACCTTTAAGCAGAGCCTGCCCTATTTGCTGGAAATGCTGTGAGCAAATTGCCATTCTACAGAGGGTGCGACCAAAAGGCAGGAACAGGAGACCATTTGTTTGGAAGACCAAGCTTTGCCAAATAAAAGTAAGATAAACATTCCTGCTCCTTGCTGACATCAGTAGTAAGTCTGCTTGTATTTTATGGCTTGCAGGACGCTGGGCAGCAGTGTCACCTCAGAGCCCACTGTCCCCTGGCAAGGAGCTGAGGATGTTCCTAGCCTTGCCTTCCCTGTGAGGCTGGAGAAGGTAGGCTTGGCATGGAGACCCTCTGGAGTCAGCAGAGCTCCACTGACCCAAGTAGCCCTAGGATGATCTTTACCAACAGGTCTGGACTCTGTGGTGTCACTGGTGTTCTTGGAAGTGCAATGTGGTGAAAGAACAAGTAACAGGCTTTTTCAGTTGATGCCATGGAAAGATGATGTGGAGTTGGAAAATATGCTTTGTAAAGCCTTCTTCTCTTCTGTTTTCTTGCTTATTCTGCATATAAATTGAGACCAACTGGGGTTGTAGCAAGTATCTAATTTATTTAGATATTCAGATTTGTAATTTAATGACATCTCCTTGTCAACCAGGGTAGACTCTGGTTCAGACCCATGGTAGTTGCTGCTGCAGCAACTCTAAGTGGCATAGAAACTATCAAACAAGCAGGATGTAACTCAAGAGCTCTTTACATCTATGTAACCACAGATACCTAAGGGGTGCATAAGACCAGTGTTTACAAAGTTAAATGCATTGTTTCCCGAAATGGGAAGCACAGATTGTGAGTTCTCCCTGGGACATATGTGCAGGAGGGAAGAAGTAAAAATAACTTCCACTTTTTTGAAATAGTGTTCTATAGTAAGTTCTGCCTTCAGTTGTTGTGACTATAGTAGAGGTGGATGGCTGTGGGTTTGTGGCTTTGATGGCCATGGTAGACTTTGATGGCTGAATTTCATATTTAAAGTCAGGTGCAGAGAGGGCAACAAATTGCTGTCATAGAAGCTTGTTTTCATAGAGGATATTGGATCAGTTAATTGGTTAAAAAAATTGTAATATTGGCACTAAATGTCCCTGGGTTCTTTATTTTCCCACAAAAATACAGTTTTTAAAGCAAAAGTTAATGCATACATAGCAAGCTTTTTATCTTTTATTTGTTTTGTATCTCATTATTCCTGTTATATTTTAACATAATTCCCTACATAACGCAGTTTTCTAAGGGTATCTTTCATTTACCACTAGTTTGTTGAGAACTTTTTCTTCTCCTCAGACAAAATGAGGGGTTCTAAGACTCTGTTGGCATCTGTTTCTTTCTGTACTACTTCAGAGTTCACATAATCTGCCTCAATTTCTACTTCCTAGGTTATTGTCTTAATCATTCATTCATTCATTCACTTGTTCATTTTAGCCATTCAATGTCAAGATAAGTTTAGAAAGGATGCCCAGCTAAGACTATAAAATGTCTCTGCAATAAGTAAAGATGTAAAAATAAAACAACAACAACCAACAACAACAAAAACACCCAAAACAAACAAACAAAACCCCCCAGATCTCTCAGGAAAAAAAGTCACACAAGGCAATTTCCATTTTCTTGACGCTTTCCCAAAGTGTTATCAGTATCATCATGACCCGTTGGCTTTTTTCTAGAGCTGGAAAATGATCCTGTGGGGACAGGAAAGAAATAAAAAATATATTTTTCAGAAAAAAATGTTCTTCAAACTACACTAAACATTAAAGTGCTTTGCTTTGCAATAAGCTTAAAATAATTTCTAAGTGTTTATTGCTAAACCACTGGGAAAAATCTCATTTTTTGTTAGTGAAAACCAAGTAATCTGTTTCAGGTTGATATGTATGTAAAAGCCTGTAGGGAAACTTTTTATGAAATTGAAGATTGTCTGCATTTTTCCAGAGCTGGAAGAAAAAACAAACAACAAAAACCAGTCCTTAAATTCTAATACTTTAATATGTTACTGACTTCAGAAAGCATAGATGACAGTTTCTTCATGTTACCTACCAAATCCCTGTGGGTAAGGTCAGCAGAGGCATAAATGGTGGATGCTCTAATATTGAGGACTTGAGGGCTGCCTCTGCTTTCATAGTACATTCCTGATTTGCTTGTTCGTGTTCACAACTTTATATCTCATGCTTTCCTCTGTATTTGATTCCATATGGAAACACATCTCAACAAGCAGCCACCAAAGTCAACTGCTTCAGGACATTGGTTCAAACCTGGAATTGCAGTAGCTGGAAGGCCAGTGCTTGCAGTACCTTCAGGAGATGATCCTTGCTCCTGTTCCAATCCTGGGCATGATATTTTACAATCTGATTGATGTACACATAAGTAGACTGGGGTCTGAGAAGGAGGAAGAAGGCAAGGGGTTGTCGAACAGTTGCTCTCGATTAAAAGCATGACATTTCCTTAAAAAAATATTTTAAACTAAACCACCAGGAAACAGAAATTCTCCTTTTTCTCCAGAGCCCAGCCATGGACTTGTTTCAGAGCTCTCAAGGCAGCAAGAAGCTTTCCCTTACCTTTATCGACCTTTTAGAAAGTCCCCCTGTTTGGTTGAATTTAAACACTCTGTGATCAGTAGCTCTATTTGACTTGGAATTACACCAGAGTCTAAGGGAATTTGGGAGTTCCCTGCCAGCTGATTGCCCTGAGGTGAGGTGAGAAGGTGCACGTGCACACATGCCTGCAAACCCATGCACAGAGGTGAAGCCTTTCTGTACAAAACCTGCTCTCTCCCATACAAACGTGACAAGTGTAAAGATTTGTGAAGAAAGCATTTACTTCACAGCTGGTTTCTGTTAATCTGTGCCGTGTAAACAGTGCAGCATTATGTGCTGAGTGGCTACTGGTTGCATAAGATAATAAATGAAATAAACAGAGCTATGAAAGCGGTGGAAACACTGACCATGAAGAACAGCCAGCATTTGATCCTTGCTACTGCAACAGGCTTATTTGCTGGCAGAGCAAGTAACCATCCTGCTGATGTACCTTTCCCACATTAGTTTTGTTTTTGTCAGCTCTGCTACTGCGACCAGGATGTCAGATTGGCATTTTTTTATATTTGTTTTTTACTGGTGATTTCAGTTTTGCAGTTACGCCCACCAACTTGAAACCCATGATGTAAGGCACTATTTAGGGGCTTTGTGCTGTGTGGGAAATCTGCAGTACAAGTATGTTCCTCTGCAGTGCTTACTTTTAGCAGGTAAGTGATTCAGGTTTTGATAAGGAGCATCTCTTTGACAATTCTATTTTCTTTCCTTTTTTAAACCAGTGCTACAGGAGAACTGCAATATGTCTAATTTGGAGCGGGTTACTATGAATATTATCATAATAGTTGTTTATTTAGATCTTTTTTCTCCTGAGTCAGAGTTATTTTGCAAGCAGCTTACATTTTATTATTTAAGCAACACCACCAATAAATACCCATCTAACTTTCAAGCCAACCTTATTATGAGAAGGGGCTTAAGCCTTATAACCCAGAAGTCAAATTAAACCACGTGCGAAGGTATTTATTATCTGAGTCTCAAGATTTTATGTAAGTTTTTTTTTAACATGATTTTCGAATGCTTGAGGTTAACAAACTAGACTTGTTTGAAAATCACATGAGCCCTGAAGCCAATGCTTGTCTGTAAAACTCCATTTGAGTGTGTGAGGGACATTCACGCATCCGACTGTAGCTGGATTCTCCCGGAAGCGTCTGTGGGGAGCGTGAAGAAGGAAACCTGTGTGGTCAGACTTAGGAGGGGGAGGGAAGGGGTGAAGATGAAGTTTGGCTCAGAGCTCCTGCATGGTCCCTGTTGCTGTGGAAACGACGGCCTTTGCAGTGCCTATCGCGTCTCTATACGTTCAGAAGAGCCATCTCTCCTCTATGTCATCAGGAGGAGTCTAAAACGAAGCTGATCAATTAAGGGCCTGTGCTGTGAGGGGAAAATGTAGACAATAACTTCAAGTATGTCCTGAAAAAGAAGGAATGAATCACCCTTTTATGCAGTGACATACAGTTACATCCAAATGCCATGCTGTGCTTCTCAGGGAGAAGAAAAGGAGAGAATGATAAAAATGGAACTGTGCTTTTATGTTCATTTGCTCACAACCTTTCCTGTGTCTTCCTTATCCTCATGAGAGAACCAATCAGTGTATAATATCCCCCCTCCATTCATCTGCTGCCTGTGAATAAGATCTTATCATGTGATTATTTCTTAAACTAACAAGGCTCAAGCTCAGAGAAGTAGATGCTTCCACTTAGAGCACATTTCCTTCTGCTGTTTGCAGTTTGTTTGTAGGAGCAACTGTCTGATTGTTACCCAGGCAACCAATGCAGGCGTGAATTTGATTAGATATAGTTTCACAGATGTGGGCAGCGTTTCAAGCATTGTTTGGTGTTTCTGTCAAAAAAGAGAATTCAGTTTGTTGACTTCTAAGAGTTTTCATTTGAAGGACAGAGAGGAAAAAGTCAAGGATCTTATAATAATAGTTTTTAGATGGGGTTATCTCAGCTTGCTAGTTGCTATTTGTGTTTGGTAAATGGTTCTTCATTCTACATAAAGAGAAATGTGGAAAAAAATCCAGTATTGACAGCAGGCAGATGTGTAAGAGTACAAGAATTTTTATTGCCTCCACTGAAGCAGATTAAATTATTATCATCCCTCTAGAAGACAACATCATTAAAATGTGAAGACTATTTGGTCATATCGTAATAATAAGAGTACTGGGAACATATTTCAACACTTAGATATGCACGGTCTGCCTTGTAAAGAGGCAGCCTGGTATTTTAACTGATGGCAACACTGTGCTCAGTGTGTTTCTCCAGTGGAACTTGGAGATGTAAACATCAGTCGAATGTGTAGCTAGAGGACAATGGTTTGACATTCTGCATGGGCTCTCTCGGCAAGCAAAACTCACTTTCTCTTCCTGATACAAAAGCAGAAGGAGAAAGCAAACTTTGTAGATAAAATAAAATGAAAATGACTCCCCCTAAAACTGAGAATTTCAGATTTCAGAATGCAATTCAGTCTTGCAAAGACATAAGCCTACACAGTGATGTTCAGCTCAGTTTCCAACTACCCTTGAATTTTGTACCTGAGATTTTCTGTTCTCTTTCAAGCTAAACTCTAAAATAAACAGGATTAGCTGTTTAACTGTGATCACTTGCTTGGGATTGCAATGACCTGCAGCCAGGGAGCTGGAAACAAGTCTTCCCTCACTGCAGATTCAATAACCTTGAGAGCTTTATGCACTCTACTGCAAATGTACATCAGAATTATTTCACTTGAGCAAATGAACTCTTCTTTTATGACCCCATTCTTGAAAATGAATGATTTGGCTGCCAGTGCACTTTCATACCTGGTCTGTGATTTTATAAGACTGTAACCTTCTTCTTGGGAACATTTAGTCTAGCTTTTTAAGGGAACACAACTTGTGATGACATTGTCCATCTCCCTGTGAGTCACTTCCTAGCAGCTTTTGATATTTTTTTAGCAAACTCCAAACAAATTTGCAAATATCCACTAATTTGATAGCACAGAGAGATCTGGAAGATGTCAAGTTCCTACGTATTGTGTTAAAATTGGCAGCTGGATACATGGGAAAGAGTCTTTAGTGAGAGAGAAACAGGGAGTACTGCATTGCTCTCAGTTGAGTTTACAACAGCCATAAAACCAACAACCTTTCAGACAGCTCCTCGCTTGCACAACACAAGGCAGAGCCATCAGCATGGCAGGATGGCTGGTTTGATGTAGAGTATAACAGGGGAAAGGCCTGGGGACCAGAGGAAGCTGCTGTGGGAGAGGAAAACAATACCAAGAGGACTGGGAATGTGCATGGCAGAACTGCAGGATAGAGCTGTGGGGAAGCGGGAGTTATTGGGGGAGATGGGCTGGAGGTGGTAATAAGATAGGAATTATCTGGAAGCCAGACTTTTTAATTTCTGCTATTCATGAGTCAATTTGCTTTACCACATCATTCAGCTGTGATTTGATCCTGATAGTCTGTAGTGCAAATGAAAGAAGCTGTTACAGATCAAAACTTCATTAATGGAATGACTCCTGCTGAGTTGAATGGCTGTTGGATTGGGATCCTGTTTGGCAAAAACAAGTAATAAGGGATCAAAAAAAGAGAAAGAGTAATTGAGAGTAATTAAAAATCCATAACCAGAAGGCTAGATTTGTAGTGCAGTTCAACTGTTCTAATTGTTGGTCATTTAAAAGTGCAGCCAGTGAATAAAAGATTCTTGCGGATTGAGGTGAAATTTTTGGTGAAGGAGTTAGGAGATAAGATGAATAAGTTTAAAAAATGTAATACTTCTTTTGTAGGTTGCTGGAAACAACATGGCTACTTACAACTATTTGCTCTAATAAAATGACCTCTTTTTTCTGAATGTCATCATACACCTGCTTTGATTTTCTGCAGGTGTATTTCTTATGGTGTGAACTGAGAAAGTGTGAGAAAGAATTATATCCTTCCAGCTGATTGCTAATAAGTGTTAATCCTCTGTGCTTTATAATCAGATGGCATTGTTTCTGTACTTAAAATGGACAAGTAGGACCATTCTTTGTAAGACAATTGCTAGGAATGCACACTTCTTGAGTGTGCAAAAAAGCCCTTCTGCTTTTGCCATGTATAACTGGGAAATCTGCATGTTCCTATTTCCACATTTATATTTCTTTGGTTTATGTTTGCACAAAAAAAGAGGCATCTTCTAGTACAAGTAGTGTCAAAATTTTTTTACATGATTGTTGAGAAGGACAAATACTGAAACTTCTACTCCAGAGAGTTAACCAGCCTCTCAACCTCACTCACTTTGTTTCTCTCCATTTGGCTACCAGTGGGTGCCAGTTGTGGCTGTTTGACAATTATTACCCTTTTAAAGCAGAAAGTGTTATTTGAAATGAAGAGGGAGAAGAGGAACTGATATAATTCAATACAATTTCATCAACTAATAAGTGAAATGGGAGTGGATTTAGCTTTCACATTTGAATTCTGAGTACTAACTCCTCTGCATACAAAGATAATTATTATGGTTAAATATCCATATACATTAAGAAATACAACACACACACACAGATCTCGAGTTGTATAAATGTAAGAACAGAAATAGATCAATTTTTTTTATTTTTCCTCATTCTCTAGACTTCCAATGCAGCAGCATAGGGGGACTGTGTAACTAGGTGCATTTTACACATTGTGACTATCAGGTTTGACTTCACAGAAATGGACTGAGATAAAGAACGATAAGTCATATGTTAGTGATGGTTTATGTTCTCTGAGAAAGGAACAAAGAAGCCCTGTCAGGGCTGTAGATCTGGTACGTGCTAATCGTACTGAGCAATGGATCCCACTGTTGTAAACGTAAGGATACAGGGACAAAAGCTTGTCAGTCCTTATAAATTTTCCAGCCACATTCAGGGAAGTGGTATTTTTCTTGTGCATTAAATTCTCCTCAGGGGACAAAACACAAGTCAAACTTTTTAACAGCAGCAATAGTGGAACCGGTTTATATAGCATCTTTTTAGTGGGAATAATGTATGGGCTTGACATATAATCATATGCAGATGTGGAAATATTAAAAGTGCTAGAGAATAAAACAGCTGGAGGTTGGAAGCTGTGCCTGAGACTGGTTCAAATGCTAAGGCTGTGGTACAATTTCATGGGAATGAGAGCTCACTAGCATCCTGCATTTAAGTAGTTGCATAAATTATCCAGTATTTAGCCTTTTAGCATAAACTGCTACACCCACAGCCCTTCCCAACTCATGCCAGCAGAGACAGTGTCACAGCTGGAGTCTGCGAGCTTTACACAGGTTCAGCAGTGCTATGAAATCTGTGGTGCTACTTGAATGGGAAACTCTTCATCAGAAGAATGCTTCAGTATAACTCAAACGTGGTTTACTGTTGTCATCAGCAAATATGCTTTTATCTATATAGTGTAACACCTATGTAAGAATGTAAAAGCTAAAGAACAGATGTAAGGGTAAGAGAATACAGATTGTAGCCAGCAAGAATTTTAATGCTAATGACACACACACACACAAAAAAGGCAACAACCAAAATCAAACAATAAGGTGTTTTAGTTGAAGGGGACAGATTTTACACCAAACCCCTGAAGAATTCAAGATGCTATATAAATATGTTGCTTTCTGAAAAAAAAAAAATTACCAGAAAACACAAAATTAACTGCTGCTTTGAGTTTATGGTTGAATAGTTTCTTCACTGGCTAAAAAACCAGAATTTCTTCACTGGCTAAAAAACCAGAATTAAACTGATATAGGTCCAGAATGTATATCTGGATGTACACCCATTATTTACACTGTTGTATTCACATTCTTGCATTAAGATGAGGCTGTGTTACCTCAGAGCACAGAGAAATCATGTTGTCCCAAATTGCTCAGGCTTTCTTAAAGAACCTTCAAGAAGTCAAGAGGATGTGCTTATACTATGCATGTACTTTGTACTTTTTTTTTTCTCCTTGTTTGCCAATAGAGCTTTCTAACAGGCAAAAGTGGTTTATCAATGGGATCAAATTTTTAAAAGAACTGGGTATCCAGAGAGCTTGCTGTCAGTTTGTCCACTTTTCAAAGGGCTCTGTGGATCTGCACCAAGACTCAAGTCCTCAAAGAGCTTTAAGGACTTGCAAATATCAAGCACCTATCTTAGAAGATAGTGGCAGCACACCTTTAAAAATAGGGCTAATTATCATAGTTAATATTAATCTACTGTTTTATAGCAATCAGAAGACACGTGGATATCAGTTTTCTCTTAAATGAGCGGCTCTGCATAAGAAGCCCTTGTAGGTGTGCAGTACCCCTGTAATGTTACCCACTGCTGCAGGAGGTCTGTACTGGGAGCTGTGGCCACCTCTGCAATTGAGTGTTTTAATACTTTAGGTTCTGACATGCAGCAGTGGGGCCCAAGCTGTGCAAACAGCAGGAGGAATCTCCTTCTCCCTCAGTCAGTGATAGAAGCACAGGCATGAGACGGGACTGGCTCTGCTGATACCAGGGCTCTGTGCTGACCTGGGATTCCTGGGAGGCTGAATTACCTGAGTGCTGTAAGACCCTCCTGCTTTGAGATTTGCTTGTATGTGAGACACACTAATTTGTTACATTAAAAACAAACCCAAGCTTCACAGCCCTGACAGCTCCCCTACTAGATGACATGGCATTTGGGCACCGTAATATCTCGACTGATGACAATGCTCTACCAGCTAGAAGAGCAGCAAAGGCTGCCTCAGGCTGTAGAAAGGACAATTTCTGACTCATTGAAAGAAAAAAATAAAAAGCACATTTAAGCTGCTCTTGCTGGAGCAGAGAAAGTCTCTCAGAAAGTCGCACTGTGCAGTCATTCAGCTGCATTGTGCTCGGGGCTTTTTGATAAAGGGAAAACCATCTCAACCATAAAAGTTTAAGGTTTGAAACCTTGTAAGGTATTTTTCATCAATTATGTGTTAAACTCAGGCCTAGCAGATTAGACTTTGGATTCTGTGATAAACTGGGAATCGTGAGCATTTCTGAAAGGAGTAAACTATATATTGCTTCAGGATTGCTGATATCAATAGTCCATCCCACTTCTAAAATAAGATTTTTGCATCTATCTGCTGCCTTACTGAAGCTTCAACATACTGCCTTCCCTCCAGTGCATTGCATTTCTTATTTGATTGGGAAAAGAACCCTAGAGACAAACAGACCAAAACCAAATCAGATTTGATAGAAGTCCAGGCTGTTCATTGTAATAAAATAAAAATAAAATTTACTTCTCTGCAGTGCCCACAGGAAGGAATTTTTTTATAGCTTTGAATTAAGAAATGTTAAGTACCTTCAATTTGGGATAGCAAAACTACTTGAGCGACTTTCTTTGCTTGTACTCCAAATTCAGATCTGTATTACACTTTCCATTTTCAATTTATTCAGAACAACGAGTATTTTGATGCATAGATAAAATTGCTCAGAGGTTTGTATATGTCTAAGCATTTCCTCTTATAATAAATTTGCTAGATATTCACTTGCAGGGGTATTAATATGGTTTTTGCTGAGAGAAGAAGTAACTCTGGGAATCAGCCATGACTGTGTGTCAGAAAGTGAAATATAAAGCAATAAATTCTGTGATTTAGATATAAATGTATTTGGTAGTGTGGGAGAAACAGGATTGCACTGTGTTAGTGGAAAGTCAGGATTCCTGTAGCGGTGCTGGTACTGTGAATGGCAATATATGAAAAACATGGATATCTGCACACGTTTCTTACATTTTTGGTGTCAGTGGAGGCACGTTCTCTTTCAGTAGCTATGAATTTTGCCTAATTTATGTGATTATTTTTTTCCATCTACCACCCAGTTTTGCTCTTTCAGATGCCTGTCTTTGCCTCTTCCTTTCATTAAGCTCTGCAAAAACTAAAAAAAAAAGAAAATCTTAGAAGCAATAGATAAACAGCATGGAGGGAAAAGTGATTAGTTTATAAAGGACGGATGATCGAAGTTGGTTTCATTTACACCGCAGGGAAAGAGAAGACGCAAGAAAGGATAACAGTTCATTTGGTCATCATTTGGTTTGATGTGGTCCATCTAATGATCATTGGTTGCTAAATAGTTCAGCAAAACCAGGGTCCTGTAGGAGAGGAGTCTACACAGCAGAAGTTTAAGGGAAGGCAGGCGAGAGCCCTCAGGCTGCAACTTGTCTCTATTTTAGTAGTGTTATCTCCAAATGTTGTTGTGTTCCTGTTTGTTGTGGTTTTGCTGCTTTCTTTTTCTCCCAGAGAGGAAAGCACGTTGCATATTTATTGCTTTACTCTTCCACCTCTTGAATAGAGAAATCAAGCAAGCTTTTGTTATGGCTGCAGGCTACCATTTGCAAACTTCTGGTTATCACAGCCTATTGTAACCTCAAGGTACCTAGAGGAGCTTCAATGGGATTTTGTTTTAAGCTTTTAAATGTAGGTGTTGCTAAGAAACTTTTTAATGACTCTATCATAAAGGTATAGATGTAAAAACATAGATAGGTTGTTTTTTTTTTAATCTAGCACTACTTAAGCTGGAACACATAAACAGCAACTGAGATTAGAGAACAATTTTTGGTTCTTTCTAAAGCCATGGAGTAAAGGTCATCTATTTCCCAAAGAGCTTGCAGTCAGAACAGGGGAGTCAGTATTTGAGAAAGGGAGGGTTATCATGTTCATTTGTTGAGGCCCTGTGATCCAGGTCAAAAGAAAAGCCCCACCAGAAGCAGAAGTTCAATATTACTCTCAAGAATTGACAAAGAAATAGGAAAATGTATTTTTTTTGGAAATACCTTTTGGTGTAGTCACACACTATCTTCCTTAAACTATCTTCCTTTAGCTTGCTTTTGATGAATATTTATGTTATATTTATGTTATTAATATTTATAGCAGGCTTTAAGTATGAATGCTTAATATGTGGCCACAGAAAAGAAGAGATGCTACGATCCTTTATGATGTAGTTCCTGACACGGGGTATCAGCTGACAAGGAAAATGCAGAACAGAAAGGCTCCCCATCCATCAAACCTGATAATGATCTCCCCTCCCTTTCATGGACCTGTTGATGGTTGTAATGGGCAGTGTATGTTGGTGTGTTGAGAAACAAGATTGTTTTGTATTGAGATTGATGCAAATATGTGATAGGGCCTGTAACAATGGGGCATTTTACTGGCTGCTGGAGTCCTAAAAAAGGAGGGACTGAGGTTGTCTCTTAGGAAATCTGCTTGTAAATGACAGTGGGTGTTTAATTTAAGAAGACAAGTGTACTTGGAGTCGGTTTTCATAGAAGATGGTTGTCAGGCCCTGAATGGTGCTTTCAAGAGTAGAAAGAAACACTTTCTGGAATCTCAAAAAAATTGTGATGTACAGCAGCCAACCTGGAATGAAGAATTTATCTAACAAAAACCACCTGGGTGAGTAGTCAAAATATAACATAATGAGATATTTATAAAAAGATTCCCATCTTCGTTCAGGAAATTCTTGCTGTTCTTTAAAAACCAACTTCAACTTCCACTTAATTCTTGGAGTTCAATTTATTGACTCTGAGAGCAGAATAGGACAGTGATGTGCTGTTGTTTGTATCATACAGCTGACATAGAACCTCAGGTAGGCAAAGCTTCTGGTTTCCTAACACAATTAAAGAAAGTGGGTTCCAAGAGTTTCCTCATGTCTGGTAGCCTAAAAACTACTGCACATAAATGGGGTAAATTTCTGCATGGTGGCTTTTTTCTCTTTTCCCTGTCCCCACCTAACCTTACTCTGTCAGGGGCACTCTTTGCTGGCTGATGAAGTGTACCCACCTTGTAAGTGAGTCCGTGCTGAATTCCGTCCAGGAATTCAGGTGACCCTGAGGGGGCTGAGTGCGTTACAGCAACAGTTTAGGTCAGTAATCCCTGCTTTTGAAATTACTGAGCCCAACTTCTTTCTCTCCACATGCATGTAATTCATATTCCTAAAGAAATTGTAAGGCTATGTAGGAGAAAAAAGGATGTGTGTACAGTACTCACTTGCTAAGACAGAACCATAGAATTATTGAGATTGAAAAATACCTCTGAACTCAGTGATACCACCATTAAGCCAACACGGCCAGGTTGGCTAAACCGTGCCCCTGAGCCCCACATCTACATGTGTTTTGAACACTTCCAGTGTGATTCCAGCACTTCCCTAGGCAGCCTGAGCAGCAGGTGACTGTCTATCTGAAGGCCTGACCATCGGCCAAGATTTCAAACAAATCTCAGACTCACACAAAATCTCCGAAGGGGTTGACTTGGAAGAGACCTTAAAGATCACCTCGTTCCACCCTCCCCCCCTGTCAAGGGCAGGGACAACTTTCACCAAACCAGGTTGCTCAGAGCTCCATCCAACCTGGCTCTGAACACTTCCAAGGCTATCCACAGCTTCTCTGGGCAACCTGTTCCAGTGTCTCACCACCCTCACAGTACAGAACTTCTTCCTAATGTCTAATCTAATCTAATCTAATCAAATACAGGGGAATGAATCTCTGCAGTGCTCTCGTGGAAGTCAGAATCAGATCCACTTTGATAATTTTCCATTTCCCTTCCTGCCTCAGGGTAGCTGGAGATACAGTTGGGCTAGATTAGATCTACCCAGCGAAGGGAATGTTTTTGCTGTGCCCAAGCTGGCCTGCTGAAAGCTCCAGTGTGGGACTTGCCTCGTCTGCTTGCTAAAAGATGAATTATTCCAAAGTCTGAGCATCCTGAAGGAGTCATCACCTTCTCTGTCACTTGTTCTGGCTTTGTTAGTAAACACTTCTCACCTGTGACAGCCGCTGATAAATCTCAGACAGGAGTTTCTGATCTATTGTAAACAGCTTTCAGTTGCTCCCCTGAGGGAGGTGTATTTTAAAATTTGGCATGTCCTGTTGCTCAGATGGCAGCATTAGCAGTATGGTGCTTTACCAGTATCCTTAGCTCACTTGTCAGGAATGTTAACAACAAGAGAGTGGGATATTTCTCTTCCTTTCTTGCTCCTCTACCTGGGATCAAGAATAGTCATACTAGTGCCAGAACCTTCACACTCAGAAAGTTTCATCTATAGTATCCACAGTAACAGCATTGCAACAGGCAAACTTCCATCCTAAGAGATTACTTTAAAATACTCACTGTACTCGGGGCAATTTCATTTATTGTCTGTCTAAAATCAGTTTCTGTGGTAAATTGATTTATGCTGACCTTCAGGTGGGATGCTTAAGACAGGTGCCAACAAAAGTGCTTTCTCTGCACTTCCTAAACCTCCCACATCCCACACAGTCCCATTCTGGGCACTGTCTGGGTTCTTGCTACCTCTCAGCGAAGGCAACAAATTAAAGTTGGGCCTGAGCTTCAGCACCTTTTTGACCGGGGTGCAAGTTATAACAGTAATAAAACTAAATTATATTTTTATATAAACTAATGAAAAATATGCTGGGTTCCACCATTCTCCCATCATATTTTCTCTCAAAAGACATGCAAACCCACAGCAGTGTTTACATTTAAAAAGGCTTATTGCCATTTATGGGTGTACAAATGCAATGCAGTAATTTTCTTTGTGGTTAAGACTCCAGGAAGTGGGGAAGATGAGAGGGCAATGTGAGTAACTATAACTATAATCACCATGTGTAAGAGGGGTTTTTTTTAGCTGGAGAAAAGGTTTTAAAAATGCAAGATACACATTAATGAGTACCATGCTCGTGTAAGGTGCTGGATTAATCTTCCCTAAGAGGAGAATCTTCAATTTATGAATTGGAAAAATGCTACATAGCAGCAGGGTTGGTATTGCTGTGTCAGGAACACTCTGTCCTATCTGGGTCCCTGCTATGGCAAAACCTGGAGTATCTGCCTGCCTTACACGAGGCTAAATCCACAGAAATCAATGGGCCTGATTCTTTTTTTTAGCATGTGTCTAAAGAGCTTTGCTACACCCTCAGTTTGTAGAAAGATTGATTTTGGAAAGACCTGTTCATCCTCTGACCTTTCAATGCTCTTCTTGAACCTGTGGAAACTATGAATACAGCTGCACAATGTGGTCTGTTTGTTTTTATGGGGTTTTGATTTTATTTTTTTTGGTAATGATTAGTTAAGTGCCTCCATAAAACGCATTTCCATTTCTATTAATAGTCATGAAAGTGAGGAATCATAAAATTCCAGCTTTAAATTGAATACCAGTAAAATTAGAGATCTACAGCAATGAAATGTAAACATTGAACAAGCTTCAGTTATACACTTAAAGTGGAAAAATACAATAGTAAATCATTGAACATGAAGCAAAATATGGAAATGCATGAGCACAACAGAATTCACAACTCTGAATAAAACATGGAGGCTATTGCAGAAGTGTTTTCAAAAGTTATTTCTGATAAATAAAAGAGCAGTCTAAGCACAATTAATTGTAATTCATAGTTCCATTGCATTTTTATTGTTGGGGAATTGCATATTTTTCAGAGGTAGCAGAAACATTAATAAATGTTTTTGAATGATATATTTTAAGTATGACCTTTTAATGTGAAGAGAAGTTTTGCTTTGAAACTAATGTATCTTTACAAAACACTGCTGAAAAATTTACCTTTTCTGTCCTGAAGCTGAAATGAAGAAATAATTGTTTTGTATATTCAGGAGGATGGAGATGATTGTTATGCTACATCTGAGGTTTGCACCATACTAGGAAACAGTGCTGGTATGGGACATGCATGAGTGGCTCTTGCAGTCTGTTATTAAGGTGTGTATTTAACTGGAAAATAGATCAGGTTGGACAAAAGTGGTAAGAGGAGAAGGAAACTGCATGTACTGCAAAAACCATTTGTATTTGGTCACTGTGCATTGACAGAAGCAGTTTAAGCATGGTTGTCAGAAAGCAAGGGAAACACAGCTTTTCATCCAGTTTTTAGTGCCTTGACTAGAACAGAACCCACTGAATCAAAAAAGATCAAGAATAAGATTCTCAAAATCTGCCTCTGGCCACTGCAGACAGCATTCCCATTCATTTCAGAAGGAATTGTCTCTTTCCTTCAGTTCAAACGGTTGTTGCAGAAAATTCAATGTCAATTCTCATTACTTACCATGTTAGAAAATGTTATCAATTGCATAATTTGAATTTGATGCATAATATATTTACAAATATAATTTTCATTTGGCTCCAGTGCTGGAGTAATTTCATAGACATAATTCTTTTCGTGCAAATCTACCACTTTTTGATTCTGTAGCAATAATTCACATGTGACAAAACTTAATTCAAAATACATAATTAGGAACCTTGCTAACGATGCTTAAAACATTTATTGTGCTGGCACAACAACAGATTTTTTTTCCCATGGGGATAATTTGCAGTGTTTTGGCTTTTTGTCCATTTGGGATCATCCAGAGAGGTGCAGCAGACCATTGGTACCACCCTGGTGCCTCTGTCAGCCAGAACACACCAGCACTGCCTCTGCCTGGTGCTGTGACTCAACACATCACCAGGGTGCCTCCTTGAGAGGCTGTGACGAGAGGTCTGCATGTGCTACCACTGTGGTGACATTTTTCATGCCTTTCTGGATGATTCTAAACCTGTTACTGCCACCATATATATCCAGAATATCCATGCTTGGACATATGAAGTCAACATTCAGGAGCAATTGGGTGCCATTCTTCTGGGATATAGAACCTCATAAACTCCCCACCAGTGAAAAGGGTCTGATGGTGATTCACCTGACCTATGGCATTAAATGTTTACAGGGTAGGTAGAGGAAAGCTGATGACAAATTGTCCTCTGTCTTTAGTTTTAGAGCTATGATCTCTAGATTTCTAGATCTGGGAATGAAATCACAACAGCAGGTGAGAGAACCTTTATCAGCTTTAGCAGACTGTGGGGGAGGCCAGAGTGTTGTTCAAGTATTTGTTTACTGTTTCATTTCTCGCCACATTTTCATGTGATTAAGATGCTACATCACCCACAGCTTTAGTGGAGTAAATAGGTTTGCATCAGCTAAAAGTGTGGTTCTGAGCTTTCATCAGATTGCAATGTACTGAACAACTAATGCTGCTAATAAATAAAACTTCAAACAAGAAAGTTGCATAGCGTAAGTTTTGAAATTTTATCAAAACAAGTGCTGATCTCTAATTGTATTGTATATTCTACAAAAGGAAAGGTTGTTCACCTTAATTATTTATGACTGACTGATTTATGGATTTTAGGTTGTGGTTCACTTTTGGTTTTTTTCATTGTTTGCTGTTTTCCCTGATCTCAATTTAACAATCTCTTTAATATTGATCTGGATATGGCAAGCAATGCAAATTCTTAATGTTCTGCATCATGTGGTATACTTCACTTATTGGCATTTACTGTCATGAATAATTTATAGCTGTGTTCTTTAATTTCTCATTGATTGTTGCCATCTTTTAAAAAAGAATAGAGTTCTCAGTTTTGCAGGATTGACAGCTACAGGTAGATGTGTTCTGTTCAACCACATGTACAAGATAAACAGTGATAGTTAAGAATTAACAAAGTAAAGAAAAACTGTCTTGAACTGAGAACAAATCAGAAAAATGAATAGTCTTCCCTTTCACATAGAAATGACAATAATGATTCTTCCTAGTTGTGTCCTGAATTAAGGACACTTCTGAAAAAAGTTTCCAACCATAGGAAAAAAACCCATGTGGTAGAATGCTTAATCTTTTGCACTGTAGCAATCTGAAAACTGATTTCCTGATTATAATTATTTTTAGATGGTGTAACTTATTAATAGGAACTTATTCAAAATCAGGTGATGACATAGATTGCTTAGATAGAAGGATGTACGTAGTTCAAATTATTAAAGGAATTTGTTACTCGTGTTTCTGACTTCTCTGCAAATGACAAAAAAAGAAATATCCAGACAAGGTCACTGCAAGCACTTTCCAGCTGTCAGTTGGGGAAAAAAACTGTCATCAGTATTTCTAGAGAATAAAATCTTAGTAACAATTGATACTTTCTTAGGACCTATGTCCTAGCTGAACTAATTAAGCACTCTTTCAAGTACCAGTATTTCAACCTTCATAATACATCAAGCAGTATAGCCATTGCCTGTTTTTATGGAGCAGTAAACTGCAGAGCAGCAGATGGGATTTCCAAGAGTGTCTTGCATTGCCCTGTCCTCACTTCTGCTGAATTCAATGAGAGTTTTCACATTGATATTTACGGGTAGGAATCATGATAACGCTCCCTCATTGACCTCAGCAGCAGGAGAGAGAAATCAGTGATGATGGCCTTGGAAAGCTTTTCCTGAGTGATTTCAGCCAACTTGGCGTGGAAAGGCATTAACAGAAACAGGCAGGTCACTTTGGGTCACCTCTTGCAGCTCCCACCCTGCCTTTGCAGGAAAGTTTTAAGATGCTCATTCACCTGCTGAGAACGGAGTGAGTAGTGTTTGTGAGGAGTCTGGGAATATAACCTCTGTTTGCCTTCCTATAGAGAAGGATGGGAAAAAAGGTGAAGGTATAAAATTTTTTATCTCAAAATCATGAATATTTGTGGAACTCCAGGTGGCTAGGAGGACATTTTCCTTGCACTGCCACCCGCAGAACAAAAATATCAAAACTTTTAAGTACATTTGGGATCACAGAATCCAAGTTAAGTATTACAACTCATTATGTGGTCACAAACCATTAGTTTCAGCTCCAAATTGGCAAGAAAGCAGCAGTTCAGGATTCATATGCGTGTGGGAAAAAAAATGTACTCAGAAAAATCTAAAAATTAATCAGAAAAAATGTTTCATAGCAATTCCCTTTTTCCATTTTAACACCCTAATGCTTATGATGATGGCTCATTAGCTCCTGTCAAATATTTCATCATTTAATCCTCAGCCTTACTTGAGAATGTTTACATTACATTTCTTTCCTGGCTCTAAGGAGGTTTATATTTGTTAGTCTTGATTTCAAATTTATTTAGTGCTGATCCACTTCACCAATTCATAGTACTTCAAATACATGTTTATTCATTTGTCATTCTTCTACAATACTAAATCTGTACTTCGGATGAAGTAGTAAATTGTGCAAAATAGTTCTTCACAGTGTTAATTATTCAAAGTCATTGCTCAAAATTACTTTCATGTTACATATGGAAATCCACAACAAGATATAGTCTGAACAATTAATGACTTCCTACACAAGTGTGGTCCATTTTCCCCTTCTATTCCAACAGCCAGATAAAATAATTCTTTTGGCAGCTAGCAAAAATTCTGAGTGCTTATTAAAAGAAAAAGACAAATATTTTTTTCCTTGGACAGTATATGATGGTAGGTGCCTGGGAATTACCAATGCCAAAGACCCTAGTGCAGCTGTGTGCTACCTACCTAAGAAAGTGGGAAATATTTATCTTGGTTTGACTTTTGCTTTGCATTGGAGAAACTCAGTCAGACAGTATATAATTTTTCTGCTTTTACTACAGGCTTAAAATGACCATCTGCTGTCTTTAGGAAGCAGAATCCCATGAAACACATGTAGTCACTCAATCAGGACGTGTAACTTTTCTTTGTACCAACCTGTGCTGCACAGTTTGCATACTGATAACTTTTAAAATATGACACAGTCCTGGTGAATGTTCCCTGGGGGGTCCTGTGTTTGGATCCTAATAGAATGAATCCCTGTTGGTATGAGTAGACTGTCAGATCCCAAACAGTTCTCTCTGACCTTTGAGAAATGCTTGTTCATTTATTCATATGTATGTGACAACAAGAGCTTGCACTGAACCTTTAAAATGGCACCTAACTGTGCCCCACGGGGACTCCAGGTGGGAAGGGAATCAGACACGGACACTTTGCACAGCTCTCACTGACCTGTAATCCTAAAAGGGTGGTTTCATCTTTGACCAGATGCCCTTGAAATGGTGTGGATGGTACCTCTCAGCCTAAGACAGATGTCTAAAATCACTGAGAGGTGCTAGACTGTCTGTCGACTTTAAAGTGAATCCAGATGATTGGCTGCTGCAAGATGTTTAATTCTAGATGGCTAAATTAGGTGATGTATATTCTATGCAAATTACAGGCACATTCCTCTTACCAGCATGGCTTGCAAGGACTAGTTAAATTGTGTGTACTTATCAGAAAGCAATGAGTGAAAGTTGCTTTGACATTGTCTCATTCAAATGCAGCAGAAAACAGTAAGAATATGCAAGCACAGGGTCCTTCTGCATAATTTGTATAATGATGATGATTATGGTACTGGCAACATTAGGGAGAAAGAGAGCAATTGACAGAGGATGGGAAGAAACACAAGCAAATAAACTAACTAACACAATGATCTAATCTCACCAGAAAAAAACAGAGCCAAATTTGACCCGAGGATTGTAATTGCAAATAAACATTAATAGGATTCCTCAGTGAATGTAGCAGAACATAATTTAATCTGAAGTGCACTTGAGAAATTAGAAATGCCTCTCTTTTGTTGCTTTTTGTCATGACAGAGGTCTGGATAAGTGCTAGGTTTTACTGTAAATTAACAAGATTAGCATGTCTGCAATTTCTCTACAAATAGTCTTCATCTGTTTAATTTCCCTCACTACTGTCACCCTCCATATTATCCTCTTGAGATGCTTCAAGGGGAAAAGAATTGTCAGGGCACAAAAATTATTTAAATTTCATTTTAAAATGCCATCTTGGATTCTTAGACTGTCTTGTAATCAGGCTAACCATCTTGAAGAGTAAATACAGAATTAATCAAGCTTGTGCTTTCATGTTCACAAAATTCCTGAAACTCATAGCATACACTGCAAAGAGATTAAACCCATAATATTACAAAGCTATGTTAAAATGACCTATGCCTTGGTTTCTGGAGAAAGGTTGGATAAGTGCACAGGGTACATAAGCAATCATTTTGTCAAGTACTTCTCCAAGAGCAGCTAATTAGAACCACTTCTATTCAAAGATAAAAGGAATTACATAGGAAAAGGCTTAAAATAAATGGAACTTTTTCTCCAGTTAAAGAATATTTGGATTATCTTTGGTGTAATTTTAAGAAGTTCTTTCATTGCCGTTATTCAAAAATTTAAGTGAAATCTGTTCTAAACCACTCCTTCCACCCAGCTTCCCTAAACATACTTTCACTCTCAACACTTTTAGATCCATTTTGCAGCTTTAAAAAAATAAATAAAATAAGGAAATCCAGTGAAAATTGCCAACCTTTGCAGGGCCTAATCTCAGCTTCTGCTTGCTTTGGGGCTCAAATAACATCTCTTCCTCTCCATAGACAAAAATATCATATAGTGAATACAAAATGTTTTTTACCACACCATTAATCCCCAAGTGCTAATAGGGGCTCGCTGTGCTTTATATGGTGCAATTTGTGGGAATGTGTGTGCATGGACAAAGGGAGAGGAGGGGATACATAGCAGATGGTTATTACAAATGTTGCTTTACTGTATACATTTTGTTTGCAGATTCTGCTCTTGCACACGAACCCTTTCAACTATCAAACTCTACAGCACAAGGGCTTACACAATATCAAGTAATTTTTGGCAGCTGCTGCTCAGTCTTACATTGCTGCCAGATCTTTGGCAGTATTAGCTAAATCTCTGTCTAGTATACAACTAGCACAAGGTCCTCATTATCCTGGAATTTAATACTTGGGGCCAGAAGGCTCCACATACAATGCAAACCCAGACTCTCTCCCTTGCCTTTTGAGTGAACAACTGTTTAATACGTGGTGCCTTACAAAGCTGCCATGATTAAAAGGATAATTATTTGTACACACACTCAGATCCAATGTAAATAAATAAAAATTAAGAAATTAATGGAATAAATTTCAGAAGTTAAATATGCTGGAATATATGCATTTATGCCACCAGGGAACAATGACAATTGGCACAGAAGTCTAAACAGGGCAATATGACATACTGAATATCAAAGACTGCATGAAGTCTGCAATATATCCTTGTACTAGAAAAAGTGTGTAAACAAACGCACAGTTTTGCACATGCAACAAAAACCTTTCTCTGCTCATTCTTCAACACATTATTTAAAAAATTAACCATAGCTTAGAACCACCAGAAAAAGCTATTCAATGATCTTTTAAATTTCAAAGTCCCTCCATTCTCCAAGTGGGAAAGGAAGAATATTTTGCTGACGTTCTTTGTAATTTGTCCTTGTGAATACAGATGGTCCCAAAGACATCAGTTCAGTGCTGTGCTTACACTGCCAACATGCACACCCAAACCATTTGTTACACATAATGCTTTGACAAAGCACCTGCCTTCTAGTTCATCCAGAGCCTTAGAAGTTTATAGCTCCCAATATCACAATGATTCTTACCATATGGTAAATAAAAGGCTGGCCAGGAGCTGGCCATGTGTGCTTGCAGCCCAGAAAGCAACCACATCCTTTGCTGCATCAGCAGCACGAGCAGTGTGGGCAGCAGGCTGGGGGAGGTGATTCTCCCCCTCTACTCCCCTCTGGTGAGACCCCACCAGCTTTGAGCCCCCAACATAGGAAGGACATGGAGCAAGTCCAAAGGAGAGCCATGGAGATGATCAGCAGGTTGGAGCACCTCTGCTGTGAAGAGGTTGAGAGAATTAGGGTTGTTCATCCTGGAGACAAGAAGGCTCTGGGAAAACCTCAGAGCAGCCTTTCATTACCTAAAGGGGCTACAAGAGAGCTGGAGAGGGACATTTTATGAGGGCATGTAGTGATAGGACAAAGGGTAATAATTTTAAACCAAAAGAGCATAGATTAGATTAGATTTGATTAAATTAGATTAGATTAGATTAGGTTAGATTAGATTAGATATGAGGAAGAAATTCTTTACTGTGAAGGTGGCAAAACATGGGAATAAATTGTCCAGTGACATGGTGGATGCCCCATCCCTGAAAACATTCAAGGTCACATTGGATGGGGCTCTGAGCAACCTGATCTAGTTGAAGATATCCCCCATGGCCTCATTGCAGGGGGGTTGGAGTAAAGAACCTCTAAAGGTCACTGCCAACCCAAACTATTCTATAATACCTGCCCCACACAGGGTTTATCCCCACCTCTATACTTTTTAAAGTAAAAAATCTAAAGTCTTTCTCCACAAAAATCAAATAAATGGAACCCTCTCCCCATGTACACTGTATTAAAAAATACTTGTGACATTTCCCTATTGGGCTGCAATTGCTCATCTGTGTCTCTTTTCACATGATTCTCCCATTCCATATAGAACAATCCCACTGATATCCTGCACGAAGGAAATGGTGCAAGTGAAAGTGATATTCTTGCAAAGAGCACTTTACACATATCAAAAGGAAGGTGTTGGACTTCCCTTGGCTGAGATACTTCCCAAGCACTTTCAGTCATCACATCAGCCTGATGCAATTTGGTTTTGATTTCTTACTTCATTCTCAGTGTTGGGAGAGAGGAATAGAGTGTTTACAATAGGATTTTTTTAACTCATTTTACTCCTCCTCCCTGCATAGATCAAATCTATGTTTTATCCTAAATTAACAGATAATCAGAGTAGCTCTAATGGGATCAAATGACTAAGCAGGGAGGCAAAGGAATTTATTTTGAATGGCCAAGTCAACATCAATGATCAAGGCTGTAAACAGAAATATATTTTTTTATTAATTCACCTTCAGTATTCTTTTTCATTAAAAATTAATTGAGGTCCTGTAATTAGGAAAATGATAACTGCAGAATGTGGAGATATACTGGACTTTCAATCAGTTCCTGTCTGTTTGAGGTTACTTCATTGTGTCCTGAATTTAAAGCAATTTCACAAAATCAAGTGTTATTTGCTATCAAGCTGTTTGGCACAAGAACAGTTAAGGACCTTGAGGTTAAATAAAAACTGAGGTAGGCTGTTCGTGTTTCTATTTATAGTAGAATTATTATGACCCTGTCAGCATTTCCATAAGATAGATTAAAATTTTGCCACTAAAATTCCCTCTACAGGCTGATATTTATCACAACAAGGCTTCAGTATTTTAATAGCTCCTTAAAAGACTCTGATGCTGGAAAAGGCTTTACTGTTTAGATCAAAACTGGCTAAAATTCAATTTCGTTTCATGGGAATTAAGGATATTTTGAGCAAGTTTTTATTTTGGTAAGGAGATGAAAGTAGGAGTTTTTTAAATTTCCCAAGGAAGCAAATATATTTTTTTAAAAAAAAATCATAGTTTAATATTAATAAGTTTTGAGAAATGGTACAGAATTTGATCAGATCTTTCTAAAATGGAAATGGATCAATATGACGTAGGGACCAGTTTTCCAGAGCTTCGAGGGGGTCAGAGGACATTGCCATGAATTAGGAATAGTGAGTTGAGATGTGAAAGACTCAGAACTAGGTTTGCCAGAGCTTTGATGGCACATTTCTTCGTGAGGAGGAGAATGGATATTCTGAGTCCCCTGAGACTATATCTGAGCATCTCCTCCCAACTCCATGTTTATTTTGTATTCAACATGCCCTATAAAAAGAAGAAATAGTCTTCTTATTTTGAAAATGGGGACATGGAGAGACAGAGGACAATGCCAACATGTAAACTCATCTTTGCATAGCTTAACCTTGGAAAGTCTGGCACTGAGAGCAAGCAGGAAGTAAAGCCAAAGTAGTTTAGAAGAAATATGTTATATGGACCTGTAATTTGGACTGGAGGATGATTCCAGTCAGGAATCACAGTAATGCTTTTCTTTTAGGTTAGCAAATTCACTTATTTTGTATCTTCTAATAGAAAATTCAGGAAAGTGGGCCTGACCGGGTGTGCCAGCACATCAAGGCAGGAGGTATTTTCAATGAGCTGCTCCTTACTCACTTCCAAAACTATTCCACTCTTTATGGCAAAGTAATTGTTTGCTCACAGGGCCTGAGAGAGACAATGACTTTGCAGCCAACTGGGTTTGATGCACCTTTGGGAGTCTCTTGTGCTTGGAGAAATTGTATTACTCCAGAGCAAGACGGTGAGTGATAAATTTGAAAGTCAATATTTTAGTTTTTGCTGTTCTAAGGTCCTTCATGAGCCCAAGACCATGTATTTATGCATCCAAAGGCTCAAAAGGAAAGCTGTCCTTGAGCAGCTTAACTCTCTTGGAAAGAAAATTCTTGTGCCTTCAATACTGAATAGTCAGTGTTTATCATAAAAAGGCATCCTCTCCACAAGTTTTCTTTGGTTTAGAACATAAAACTGCAACACACATTTGAAAAACTCTACAATTAAATAATAATTGCTATGATAATAGGAACAAATGTATAGTTGAGATCTGTAAAATTTAGAGTTGTGTTTTAGTGTGAAATATATTTTTCTAAGAAAATCATTATGAGTTTTTGCAACGTTATATAAATCTATGAACAATTTATACTCTATTAAAGATCTACAATATGGAACACACATTGGTTTCCCTCTTTCTCTAGCAGGACCCCAAAGGAGCTATTAAAATATAGGCAGTGAACAAGCGTGAAATGTAAGTCAGAAATCTTGCTAAATCTGAATATGGCTATTGATAGGATATTAAACTCCAAATGAATCTCCTATTCCTTTGTGTTTTAATAGCACTTCAAAAATGCATATACTTTAATTTTGCCAAAACAGAGTGGAAATAAAAAGGAATGAAATTACTATACAGCATCATAAAGGTATTTAGGCAATCATGTAAATGTGAAAAACCTCTACCTTATTCTAAATCATTATGGCTATTGTTATAAGAATTTATGCTGTCTTATGTGATCACAGCTGTGATTGCCAACTTAGGAATGATCATACCTGAAATAAACTACGATATTTTAGTGCAAGCCATGGAAGAAATTAAATTAGAACAAAAAAAAAGCTGGGAGAAGAGTGAGACATAAAGTCACGGCCTGTGATTTTACACCTTTTCGTGTTAAATCTGCAATTTTGTCACAGTTTCCAACTGAGGCATCCTACACAACATCAGCTGTCGTTTTGTGTGTGTGTGTGTGTGTGTGTGTGTGTCTGCCATCTCATAGATTTTACTGTGAGCAAGGTTTGGCACGGGACTCATTAGACAGGGAAATAGTCTATCAGTGCATGTGCCCCCAGCTTCCTGAACCTCAACTGGAAATATTTTGTGCCATTTCCTCAAAACAACAACAATCCATCCAGGAAAATCACCAGTTAAAGTAGGTTCACGACCGAAGTGCACTATGGAGGTGTGGATGCATGCAAATTTTTTTTCCTAAATTTTAGGTGTTGGGTAGGAAACATCTACATCTTACTTCTTGTGACCAAAAGATCTGTCAGACTCTCTATTCATGAAAACTCTTAATGGAGATTCACTAATGTGACAGAGTTTTCACATAAAAAATTCAGTACTGTGAACTGGGAGAGGTATCTGAATAAATTCTGAGTCTCCAAACTTTTATTCTTCACCAGATCTAAATATGAGTGTTGCTAATCCAGCAGACACTGCACAGTGTGCTTGCTTGACTCACTCCAACTAATAATTGAATGCAAATAATGACATAAGAGTAGTTTGCAAGGTGAGGCAGTGCTAGATGAAAGCAGTAGAAAGTGTTCAGCAGCTGAACTGCATGTCTTTTTCTTTTTCCAAATGTAGCATTTTTAGTGACAGAAAATTAAGCTGAATTTCAGAACTAGGGAAAAATCCCCAAACACATAAGTCTGAATAACAGTTTTTTGACTCAAACAGCAACAGTTTCCTTTGAGAAAACACTTTGAAAATTATGAGCTCTCTTTGAGCTAGCATATGCCAAAAGAAGGGTTGAATTGCAGCTGTTTCCAGAGCTCAGCACATACTTTCAACCTGTTCTTGGTTTCCTTTTCTATTAAAAATGTAAGAGACTCTTTCCCTGTTCTAAAAAAGTTGAAAAAAATGCAGTAGCTTGTAAAAATCTTATTCTGCAAGGTTTAAAAGATCTTCTTAGTGCAGCATTTGATTTTGAAAGTTAAGGCTAGGTTGCTTCCACAGGTTTTTTTGCAGCTCCCACATGGAATATAATCTTGTTTCAGGTTTAAAAAAAATATAAATCTCTTGACAGTGATGCCTCTGGCTTTCAGTAGGATTCTTTCATGGTTCCTGCAGGATGGTAAGTTGTGTGTGTCGCTGGCCCCTGCCGAGTGAGGATGCTCAGGAGGTGCTGGGGCTGTGCTGGGGCTCAGCAGGCAATCCCATCACCCCAGCACCCAACACAGGCAGGGCTTTGCTTCACTCTTGACATTATTTCTTTGAGATGCAAACGTAATGGCAGTGGCAAAGTACCCTCTCCAGGCTGACAAATCCCATAGCACAACAGCATTAACATTTCACAGGCTAAGTGAAGTGAGAGGGGAGAAGTGTAAGGAACAGCTCTGGAGATGGCACTGGTGACAGAGAGGTGGCTTTTTGTTTGTTTGTTTGTTTGTGATAGAAAACATTTCTTATCAAATGAATATACATAATCACTAATAGCTATGAGATATATTAATGAAGAGGTCATCTATGTGAATTTACAGTTGTGCTGATGAAACTTTATAATCTGACCAAATGTGATCAGGAGACACTGAGGGTTTGTTTGTTGGTTTGGTTGGGTTTTTTTTGCAAGAATACAAGTGTTAAAAATAAATGAATAAATATTAGTCTGGGAGTTGCATAATGAAAAAGAGGGGAAAAAAAAAGTACAACCTGCTTTCCCTTGGTGTGGGGCCTGAATAAGTGCACAGAAAAACAAGCCTGGGGGAGCTGAGGATCAGCACTCTGCCATCCTTGTTTCCTCTGAGTGCTGATCTGCTGGGTCCCGATGATGGGAGTGTGAGGAGGCTGTGATTCATCTGTAGGTGGCTGCCTGTCACGGGTGGGTGAAGCTCTTCCTATATATAACTTGTGTATGGGTTCATAGCACACTTGAGGATGGCCTGGAATGAAAGGTGCTCTCAAAAAGCCCTGGGTAAATCATTATTTTATTATTACAGCAAGGTGCTAGCAGCTGACAGTTTCAGTAATTGGATCAACATTCATATTGAAAATGCCAGCAGGTTTGACTCAGCCGTTAGTAGTTCTGAAGCAGACAAATTAAATTCTATTAAACTGATTTTATTCCAGGTGAGATTTTTGGGAGATGAGAGAAACAAAGGCCAGACTGTTCTTTGCAGCTCTTAAAGATCACAGTGTTTCTGGCCCAAATGTTTTCTCCTCTGTCACGTTGTGAGACAGCCAGACAGGCAGTGGCAGTTCCAGTTCATGGCTGTGGCACGGACAAGAAGTTCAGCACTGCAGTGTAAATGAAATGCTAATTTCTGGTCCCTGTCCTGTTACAGGCACTGTGCAGCTCATCAGTGCTGAATCCAGATAGGTGTATGGATGCTCTCACACCTGACTCCAGCTGTCTAGGTCTTGGAGTGAAATCTAATTCTAAAGCCATTTAAAGGCAGTAGAGTGGCTTACCCAGATAACAAAGAAATGCTGCTGCTCTTCTCTGATGTGAGAAGTTAATCAGAGTCTGAGAAAGTTGTCACCTGCAGGGATCCACAGCTGGAATGTCCTCCTGGAAGGAAAGGCCTGGTCTTCTTTCTAAAATGTGGCACAAACCTCATGTCAGGAGGACAATCCTCTAATGTGGTAACTTTAAGTTTAGAGCACTTATCCAAAACCATGCAATGTAGGCTCAGTTTGCTTCTCTGTCTGAACATACTCAACATTCAATTTTTTGAAATCCATTAATATCAGAGGAAATTGGATCATTAACTCCTTTTAACCCTCATCTAAACTCACAAAAACTATGTACTGAAGTAATAAAATTTTGCTTTTCCTCACTGATTTATAATTACATCAATGGCACTATGCCTCCAAAGCAGTGTTTCCCAATAATATTTACAATTTATATTTTGGAAAACTGCTAAGAAGGAACACTGTGAACTTCAGAAGTAGAGTTACTAGGTCCAAACCCAGGAAACTTACCCTTGATGATCTCTTTATTTACTTTCCCCATCACTGCCTCTCTCTTTCCCTGGAATGAATAATGTATTGCTGCATTTTCAGTTGGGTTGCTTCATTTTGGGGTGTTTCTTGATTCGTTCTCTTAACACCTAGAGAAAAATGGAGATGTTAAATTCCTGCAGTGGCAGCTAAGACAGGCACAATTAAGTAGTTTACTTTCTAGGGATTGCTCACTGAATTCTTCAGGAAATTCCTGTGCAGCTGAAGCAGTTGAGGGCCACAGTGTGGACTCCTGGCTGACAGCAAACAGATGGGTTGCCAGCAGAATTGTTCATACTTTTAGTAGGGTGCATCATTAATGAAGCCAAACAGGAGCTTACCTTTTCAGCTCCCTGGTATTAAAAAAGTGGTGCAGCACCACTGCAAAAGCAGTTTGTTAGATCCCATGTGTCAGCCAAGGAAATCAGCAACGTAGGTTAATGGTGCCCTGCATCCTTCCTGACAGGTTTTATTTTCCCACAGGTAAGTGCTAAAATACTCCTTTGCATCTCCAGCAGTAGTAGCATATCTCTGCATTTCCTGACATATGCCCATGTTAGGTGTCAAGGGATACAGAAAAACCTGGGATGGCTAGGAGTGCTACTTGTAGGTTTTTTTAGCTTTGTGTCACCTTTTTTTAATTTCTGCTACATCTAGAAAAGTCTACTCATTGTGTGCTGTGTGTAAAAATTCAGATTTTAAAACACCTGGCTACAACGTCAACTACGTTACATTTCAAATGAAACAATAATAGTTAAAGGATCAATTCCCACTCACTTTGCTCTCACAAATAGTCCCATTAAGCCAGCTCTGTAAAATGTGGACTCTTGCTTATTGTTTGTTTCCTAGAACTGAATTTCCCCAGGACAGTGACACAAAAAGGTGAATTGCTTCATAGTCATTTACTGCTGCTGTTCATGGCAAAACAATAATAAGCTACTCCAAAATCCTAAACAATGAAAGTTGATTTTAGAATAAAGGAATATAGATTAATAACTGCTGTGAGGCTTAATCACAAGAGGTATATCCACAAGGACACTGACAGCACTGTGGGCAGTATTCTTAAATGCTGTGTTACTGCTTACATAGTCCGTAGTTCTTCAGATGTTTTTTCTATGAAATTTCTTCCTATCCCTGTAGTCATCTTTGTCAATTTAATAATTGTTTGATAGTTTTGTTCAGTAGAACGTTAGAAGGGTTTCTTGTGTGCTGTCACCTTTGATTAGCAAAGTTCTCTGCAGGGGGAATGGGGATGTCTGAAGGCTAAAGTGGTTGCATTCAAGGTTTTTTCTTATTTGAGAAGCTGTATTTTTAATAATGACTGTCATTTAAGCAAACTCAAAGTGTATGGAAAAGTATTGTTCCTAGGGTGTTTTATTGTATGGTTTGTTTTTTTTTTTAAATGTTCACCATTTGTTATTCTTCTATTCTTTCTCTCCCAATTACTATTGACGTTCAGGATGACTGTCAGCTGATAGCTTTTTATAAGCTGTTCTGCAAGCTGAACACAAATAACATGACAGCTTGCAGGCTACTTGTTGTCATGGTGTTCTTACTTTGCTCTGGGCAATGCCATATAAAGAATATTACATCTCGACTCCTATTTGCATCAACCAAATATTTGAACATTAACACAATAATATCAGAATGGCAGGATGTTTATGACATTACCAGCACCAAGAAAGCAGAATAAAATTATGTTCTGTTTCCTCCTACACTTTTTCACCCACTCCCAGGCTCTGTACTACTGTGGTTACAGAATTGTTGATTTCTGTGGAGGTAAGTTGATTTCAGGTTCTAAGCCAAATTATGAAATTTAATTTAAAGGGTCTTTCTGACTGCATTTGCAGGCTTCATTAAATGAGATGTAACACAGGGAATGTCACCCTACATGCTACTCTTTGAACTGTCTTCCACCAATTTACTCTGAGAATATCTTAATTGTAGAAGTTCTGTGCAACATCCACAGCTGAAAAAGCTCCAAGGAATTACAGCACTGACTAAGAGCAGGTGAAAAACAGTTTGTGTAAGAACATTACCAAAATTATGGATCACAGAGATTTCCAGCACCAGGAAATGCCTCTCCACATGAATACCTTTCCTGTACTTTAGGACTGACTTTGGTTTATTTTATCTTACTAACTTTGTAAACTGTCTAGCTTATGGGAGAAAAGGCGTTTTTAAGCAAGAAGACATATTTTAAGCGCTTGTAACATAATAACTGTAGCCACAGCTCTCAGCACAGAGCTGGTTCCAAGTTTCTCATGGATCACTTTGAGTAAAACATCTCTCAGTGCTGTGATGCTGGTTGTTGGATACAAGCAGCAGCCTGTGTGGACATCTCTGATATGCTGCTGTATGACCCTCTACAGCTCTGCAAAGTCATGTTACTAGATGCAAACTTTTTGGCTGCAAAGCAGGGTCATCTGCAGTTTTTCTCTCTTCCTCTGTAGTATGAATGTTTGGGAACACGAAGAATAGCAGGCAGAGCCTGGCTGGAAGCCTTGAGATTGTCAGGAAATACCTGCTTCAAAAGAGTAGGCTTCATCCCAAAAAACTCAACAAAAGCAGTGCAGGAAGGGCTGTGAGAAGGACCATCAGAGATGGTTTGGACACTTAGAGCAGCTGATGTGGTGGTCCCTCCAAAACAACAGTGAGAAGGTTGCTTTCTCTGGCTGAGATATTTCTGACATAACACCTCCTGACTCTTTCCTCCTTCCATCCCAACATTGCCCATTATAACAGAGCCAAAGGAGCAGCCCAGCATCTTAATGCTTGCTCCCCTGTTTCCCTCTGTGCTTGGGAGAAAGACCCTGCAAATATCTGCACAACTGAGGGATTGTTTTCCTTCAGAAATTCTCTCAGGCACATGTTTGAACATCATGTGTAAATAAACCCAGCCACGGGTGTGCTGAGTGGAACTCTCTGTTGTGCTCCCAGGTGTCGTGTTAACAGACATATTAGTCCAGCATGCAATTAATACTGCTGCTATTATTTTCCCCCTACAGATTACATTTCTAGACAAGACCTAAATGACCTAAAGAAAATAAAACCAGAGAGTAAACACTTCATGATCATGTCTATTTATTTATGTTAGGCTACAGCAGCCTTTTAATTTGCTAGCAGCCAGCCCTTGAGGTAAAGAACCCCACCCTTCTCTCCCAACACTGCAAAAGAAACAGTGTTGTCTTTCCTGCATTGGCAAATATTAAGGACAGACAGAACCACTAGATCCTTCAGTTTAACATGAACAAGAGTATGTATATTTGGGCTTCAGACTTGTTGAAAAAATACAAGTACTCTGATTAAAAGAATTATCGAAGTAAAGGAAAGCAAACAAAAATAAATAAGCAAAAACTACCACCCAAACACAAGTTTTATTTCATTAGGATTTTATTTCCTTTCAGTTAAAAAAAACCAAGAAGCAAAATATTGTTATCATTTTCAAACCTGAGAAGTCTTTCAAAAAAGGAACTTAGAAAGGTGGAATGAGGTTGGATTGGCAGGAAGAAAAAAACTTTACAAACCTGCCAAACGTGCAAACAAAACAATAAACTAATCAAAACCCCAAATCTCAGCTCATGTATAAAGTTGCTGTGAAAAATATTGCTTTTGATTCTAAAGCATTGTTGAATTAGGAAACCCTGATCTGAACAGCATAACAAGATGCAGAGCAGGCTTGGTGATGCTGAAAACCAATGAAAAACTGGCGTAGATACCTCTCAGAAATGACTTTTGCAGATGCCAAGGACAGTTCTTTTTGATAACTTTAGCAGCCTTCTAAGAGAGCAGGACCAAGAATAAACACCAGAACATCTTCTTTCTCTCCTGTTGTATAAAGAAGCCTTGGACCCTCAGATTAGTTTATGAATGGCAGCCTTCCTATAGAATGGCAGGTGTAGCTGAAAGAAGGCAGTATGTAATAGAGTCAGATAATAATACAATGGAAATAATTCTAATAATTAGTTATACCCACTTACATAAGTTTTCTTTATTTGAATTTTTTTATTTCAATTTTGCTAGCTTCAAGTCCTAGACATTAGTTTCCTCTATGCTTTCATCAAAGAGATTAAAGAATCATCTCTTTGTAAAAATATTAATCATTTAATAGGATAGATTCATTATTTACTAAAAAGCTGCCTATTTCAAACCAACTCATATTTTACTTAGTTCTTTGAAGCATTTCCTCTCTTCTAAAGCCTGCAATCTTACAGTTAAATACCTATTGATGGTGACTAATCTTTTCTGCTTTACACAAAGCTCATTCTTGAGATTTCTCAATGAGTCCAAATGATCACCAGGGCTACCCTGCTCTGCAGTTTCAAATATTTTCTAATTGTCTTTTTCATTCCCTAAAGAACTAAACATGCCTCCAAAAGACACTTTCTTAATGTAATCTCGGAGTAGGTCCATCAGTTTTGTGCTTACATAAGTCAGTTCATTACCTATTCCTCTGCCCTTTGCCAAAAACATTTTTAAAATGCATCATACTATTCACTTAATTAAATTTCCCCTGTATTTGTTTCCCTTATCTCTTCCTGAAATAAAAATTCATCGCATCTTCACCCTCTTCCTTAACAGTCTTACAAATTCACATGCATCATACCAGTGATAAATACTTAAGCAAATATGATCACATATGTTCTTCAGTACATCCATTCTGTGGGTTGGTTGCACTTCATCCAGTAATAGTTGAACAGAAATTTGTAAATGTTGTCTGAAAGAATCCTTCTATTTCCCTGTTACATTTTTTAATAACGGACTTGCACAGTACAGTACACAAGTTGGGCTGGTACACTGAATTAAGCTGATAGTGATCAGCAAACGTCCATCAACATGTTTATGTTGCTAAACATCAAGATTCTCTTTCGTTTATGATCCAGCTGTCAAATGAATTCAGTCTGGATGTGTCTCTGAATGCTCAAGGCACATTTAATGTCAGAATCTAAGATGAGCGCGCAGAGAAAACATTTTCACAAGAAGGCAAATATAAAAATATTCTGACATTTATTCTGGGGCTTGAGAGTTTATGACAAAAAACCGTCAACCCAGAGATTAAGGATTAGAGGGCTCAGAGCTGCCATGGAACAAGCAGCAGCATTTTGCACAGTGCTGTCCTCAGCAAAGAGCGAGCACGGCGCTGACGTCAAGGGACAAAAAAGCTGACACTTCTGCTCTGACTTTTTCTGGTATCTACATAAGCTACGGGCTCTCTGGTTTATGGATGCCTTTGCACCTTCCCATAATTAACAGAAATCCAGAGTCCCACACTGGTCATCTCTCAGTAGTTGCAAAAGTGCAAGATTACCCCCAGCACGCTGCAGTTTCACAAAGCTGTAGTGTCAGCATGGTCTCTTCAGCCATCTGTGGCTCTAATCTATTTTTCCATATGAAATCATCAATATTCTGATCTACAGAGCCACGGTTGGGTTTTGTTTGCACTTCAAATAGAATCAGTTACACATTACTCAAGATCTAATTATATTGGGCTGCAAATGATGTAGAACTAGGCAATTTCTTTGGAACAAAGTAAATTTATCAAACCCTTTTTGCCACCCAAACAGAAATTTCCCTAAGAGGATTGCTTAGGTTCCTATTGGTTTGCTTTCACATTTAATGCTGTTCAACAAAAAATTGCTGATACAGCTTCAGTAGTACTCAGTACCAAACATTTGGGAGGAAATGATTAGATGACTTTTTTTCAGTTTTCATAAAACTTTATGTGAAACATGACTCGTGTACAACTTTCCAGAAACATATATTTGTAATTATCTTCAGCGTCTGTCATTGATATTATCATGGTCTCGATTATTTAAAAGGATGTAAGTGTCCTAGTTTGCATGATTTCCATAAGAATATGAAGTGGTTTTAGATTTTCACTATTTTGGTACAAAGATTAATAAAACAAGTGAAAAATAAATTGGAATATTATCTTTCCTCTTCACTTATAGGAACATTCTATAGGGGGCAAATACGAGAAATTTGAGTGGGCCAGAAAGATTCAAAACTCCCCAAAGGTATATTTTTCAATATTTAGTAAACTGAAAATTAAATTATTTTGGGGCAAAGTTCTGGTCAATATTAATAGAGAAAAGGCCCTTCCCATTATTCAGCATAAAGTGTTATGAAATTGTTTTGAACTGCATCTTAAGGAGATAATGAGCATTATTTATGAAATAAAAAAATTGTTTCAGTTATCCAAGGAATCCTGTAGGGTTACATCTGTGATTGTGATTGCAGTATCAAGAAGTGAAAGAGAAAATGTGAAATAATTACTGATGTATTTTTAAAACATTGAGAAGACATCATATCTCACTAGCACATTTAAGTAGGCAGTGGAGTGGTTAAACCACAATAGAATTGGTTCACAAATGATTCACATATTCCTCTAATATTAACAGATCTGAGAAAACCAATTGTTCATGTTCAGTACCACCTGTTTTTTCACTCAGTATTGACCCTGCCAAACCTCCAAGGTCTGTTCCATGTTCATTGGGAATAGCAATCTTTATAATCTAGTCAACTCAGACTGCTCATTCTTCTTGTTTGCTGTTAACACAGACTTGTCAGGACATACCAGTTCTCAGAACAATGAGGACGTCTCCACAAATAAATATTAAAGGTAAAAGCGGAATTTTTGAATTTTTGAATTTCACAGAGGTAAATTGGATCCCATGAAGAACTGGTTCAAGTTTGCCATAAGCAGAATTCTGCCATCCTAAATTCATCCTGTACTATAGACACTAAGGTTCATTATTGATGTTTTAGATGACAGAATAGAAACCACTTTTAATTTGAAGATACTAACAATCTGAGGATGATGGCAAGCACTTTAGAGGGTAAGAATGAAATTTGAAAGAATGTGGTGACATCCATTAAATAATAAGTAATTCAGAGTGTGCCACAAAGTGACACACAGCTACAAGGCAGAATAATAGAAATGGTTCTACGGAAGGTGAATTGAGGATGAATGGACCAAAAACGGAACACGTCCACAGGGCCATAATGTACCAGAGGACATGTGTAGGCATGTGGTACTTAAGATACCTGAAGCCTCTGTAACATCAGTGGGGCTCAGCTGGAGTACTACATCAGATTTGGGCACAACATTACAGCTGAATCAACCAAAGAGAGTCCAAAAAGGAGCAGAAAACACTGAGACTTTTCCAGCAAAAGCTGTGAAGAAAGATGGAAAGTCATGCTGTTATTTAGCTGAGAGAAGACCAAGGGGAAAAATGAGTATGGACTTCAAATGGCAGCTGATGTCACCAAGAGGTTGACAAAGAGAGCAAAGCAATAATGTGCTCTCTAGGACAACAAATAATGGATTTAAGTCACCACAAGGGAGATTTATCCTACACATTAAGAACATGTTGAATGACAAGAGAATTAAGTGCTAAAACACAACTGTTGAGAGAAGCTGGGGATTCTGTATCACTGGGCTATTTTAAAAACAGGTTGGACAAATGGCTGTCAAATATTATTTAGGTAAAGCTGAACCTGTCTGGGATTAGCAAAGGAAACCAGTGACCTCCTGAGGTCACATCAGTGCTGTTACTACGGTTCTGTGTCCATCTTCAGATTTTTTTAACAACTCTAAAACACAGACTACTCTGCATGTAATGAGCTGAACTCTGAGCCGAATTAACACAACCTGATGGAATGTTATCACCAAACACCACTGAGTCAATAATATAGACAAATCCTTGAATATAATGCCTGAGTCTTATTCAGAGAGGAAAAGCCTTGGTCAAGAGACAATCACCTATATTTTTATTTAAGAAATGCATGAGGTCTGTTGTGATTGTTGAAATTTGGTTCAGTAGCTTTAAATATATCAGAGTTGTGGTCCTCTTTTGCCTTTCACTGCTTTTAAGAGACAGTAAAAGTCTTCTAAAAATAATGAGTTTGTCTCATAAAAGTTAGGCGTTAAAATAATAAGTTAGAGGCCATAAAAACAAATGTCCCTTAGAGATTTTATCCATCTGGACTAGATATAATATATAGTTACTGCAGTTATTTTGCAAATAATGTTAACAACATTATTCTAAAGTTTTCACATTGAATCTTAAATACCACAACACATATCTGCTCTGTCCCAAAGATTCCCAGACTTCAGATTTACATCTAAAACTCACAGATGGCCTTACATTGTAATGGACCAACCCAAATCACTGACTCGGGGAAATATGCAAGCAACAATTAAATCCCTCTTTATTCACTAAAACATTAATATGTCACTTTAATAATGTCCACATTTAAAACAGACTCTGTTTTGTTCCCATAGACTTTCACATACGCTCAGTAATGCATTTAAATTCTTATAATTAATATGAAAGAAGCCCCTAAAAGGGAGCAACCTTTAAATATCCTCAAAATGTAGGATCACTGGGGAGCTGGGAGACATAGCTAGGTGCAAGTGTCAAGGTCGAGCTCTGACATGAAACACTCTGTTACCCATTAACAGCTGAAAGCAGTGGTTATGTCCATACCTAATTTGAATGGAAACCACTGCATAGTGTTTCAGGGAAAGCCTGGCTGATCAATATGAAAATAACTATTTTAGATTAGTGTATCTTTTTTTTCAGTTGCTCAGCACAAAATATTCTGTTTACTTTGAAATTACTTTGTTCTACTTTAATGAGGCTGATCTAATTCCTAAAGCCTCAGACCAAAGTGGTAATTGACAGGCCTCATATATTTACAGGAGAAAATTAAAAATCTATACAGCATCTCTGAGTGATGCAGCTTTCCCAATGAATAAGAAGTGTTTGTAATGAGCAGCTATTATGGATAAAGAATAAATAAGTTAATTATGAAGAAAGAGCCATCACTTCATGACTATCTTCTTAAACAACTTGGTACTCTGCAGCAGTCAGCAGAGATCTGGAATGACAAGCTTGTTCCCAGAGCAAGGGAGGCTGGCAGCATTATGTGCAGTGCTCCCAGGGTAGCCAGGAAACATGTGAAATACCTGCAGACCTGCTGGGAGGAATGTCACTGACTCCAGCTCTGTGGCCACTAATGTGTGTGCTCAGCTGGGAGCAGGGTTAAGTCATAGAGCTAAAACAGGAACACTTGTAGCAAATGATATCAAGCTCAAGTCCTAGCAATTTTTTTTCTTTTTTTTCTTTTTATCACTAGGCAGGGCAACAGACTTTCATGGATTGCTTTTTTTTCTTTTTCTTTTTTTTCCCCCAACTGGCCATTATGAAGACTGTGTTTGGGGAGATTGACAAAAAAAAGAAAGACATGATTTGGATCAGAAATAAGCAAGTTCTCAAATGCCCTACTGAATTTGGGTCTGTTGGCACAGGACCAGTGCCAAGGAACATAAATAGAAATACAAATGTTCAAGTGATTTCTGGCTTGTAGAATAGAGACACTCATGAATTTACTAGATTTGGGTGACCATTCAGAAAATTTCTTAATGGTGGTATAAATGTCAACCCTTGATGCCAGTGATAGAAGTTTAATACAGCCTTGGCACCACATGCAGGTTGAAAGCCAACTGATCATTAATCACCTTTTCTTCCTCCTTTCTGGTTAAACATCCTATCCTATTGTTCTTTGCTGTTATTCCCACCCATGCCTGTTCAGTTGATCACACCTCCTAACCTCACCTCCATACCTCCTTCTAGACAGCTCTCACCATGCACAAAACAAGTCTTCTCCACTCACCTGTAAGACCTTCTTGCCCTTTGTAACCCCCACAAGTCCTTCTTAAGGCCCTCCCTCTGTTCTTAAAGAAAATCACACTGACATACATAGAAATAGTTTTAACTCCCAGCTAAAAACTCGTTCTTAAGTTCAATTAGATTCACTTGTTCTTAAATTTGCTTGTTCTTAAATTCAAAACAAGGCTCTTCTTGCTGAAGGCATAACAGGCAAAAAAGCAAAAAAACCACAATATCTGTCAAACAAAACAAACCCCTCTAGGTGATAACACTAAATGTACAATGATACAACCGTCTCAGTGACATTCCCAAAGGGAGATATTTTTGAACAATACACATACCATGGAGTGAATTTTTCTCTCCAGTCCTATTTTACAATGTAGAGAGACCAATGTGTTACCAGGAACTTCCTTTATTTCATAAAAGGGTGCTGAGAAAGACAGATGTCCAAAACAACAATTAGTCTAAAACACAACACTCTACTTCGTTTGCAAGACCTTTGGTCCTCCTACTCCTCTCTGTAATCTTCTGTTTTAAGTATCTCAAAAGCATGACAGAGAAGAACAATAATGGATTTAAAAAATACAGGTATATTTTATGCAAAAGAAGTATACTATGAAAAGACAGCAGTGTTCTATAAAACATGGTCTGAATTACGCCTGTAATATTAAATTGGTCTACATTATATAGTTCTGGATTGGAGAGCATGGAGTAGAAGTAGGTTGTAATATTCTGATTTTTAGAATGTTCTGGAGAATTAACATTTGATTCACAGAGTAAGTCAGCCATCCAACTACCCTTTTGGGCACCTGAAACCATCTCATTTGGACTATATATTATCCCTGTTCAGCTATTGCTTAGTGCAGTAAATCTCTTGGTACCTGTGGCTCAGTTCGTAAAACCCCATGGGGTCTACATTTCAGCATTTGAGAAAGGCTGGAATTTCTCAAGCCTTAAGGACACTGAAAAACTCTCATTCTACCTTACTGGGAAGCACCAATGGGACTCACAAAAGAGATACTTCCTCCTCCAGTGTTCTCTGCAGGGCCAGGGACTCTGGACATGTTTCATATCTCTTAAATACAGATACAAAGAAGTAGAAGACGCATTTCTCCCATAAATCAGTTGGTCCAGTAATCTGAACACCTCTGTGACTGCTTTGGGTGAGGGCAGTGCTCCACCTTTTTCCTTCCTGGGAGCTGTCAAGATAAATCTTGAGCCACTGAACTTCCTGGAATGCATATTTCTCTATCTCTCGTGTTGAAAATGGTCTTTCAGCACAAAATTGTATATTTTTAATGTTAGGAATTAGATTTTTCGTTTAACAAGCCTGCAGGTCAAAGAATTATTCTTACTCATTTTCAGTCCATGAATATTTATGCATTGTATTCAAAGCAGAATAGCAACTTTTACAGCAAAGGCTCAGGTAACTCAATCACTTGAATCCATTATAATGGGATGTTCAGACATTGTCCTTAAAGCTGGGAATCCTGGACTTAAACTTTTGCACTTTGTCAACTGGAAAAAATCCACCTAATCAACACCTTCCATATCTCAGATGAGTAATTCAGCCCCTAAACTCCAAATGGATTTTTCTTTTATTCTCCCAGTGACTGGAGAATTAATAGAAACAGAGTGAGAGATTTACTTCCCTCAATGTAACATTTCCAGAGGTTGCATAGCCCAGAAAGGGTTCTCAATGAACACAGCTCTGTGTGTGCCTTCCCTGGAAGAGCAGAGGATCACATTTGCCAACCTTCTCAAGGTGCTTTAAGTTGCCAATGAAATTTAATTTAAAGGAAAGACAGGATAAGTCTCTCATGGTACACATATTGAAAGCAACCAGTGATGTCAACCCAACTTAGTGTCCTTCTGCTTCAGTGGTCACTGTTAAAGAAATGTAAGAGGAAGAAGTTTGTAACATACTGCAATATATGAAGGAGCACATGATGGTGTGAATGGATATTTCTCCTAGGAAAGGCTAAAGCCTGTATGGTTTTTTTTTAGTGGTTGTATAAAATGTTTTAAGATGATGGTGTCTTAGGCCGTCAGTCTTTTGATCTGTCATTGAAGGAGGTTATAAATAGGCAGTAAGCAAGCATGTTAATGTAAAATAAAACATAATCCTGTCTTTAGCTGGCTAAGTTGTAACTGAATTTAAATTTGATTGCATTTTCATGCACCTTTTATTCTGCTGGCCCCGATAAGCGTCAGAATCAGAAATTACAAAGTATCTGAGCAAAACATAGCTGAACATTTCTAAAACAAAAGGGAAGAGATGAAACTCCTATTCCTTAGCATCCTGCCTCAATATGTAGATAATAAATCTACAACTAGGTCCTGGAAATTCAGATAAATATGACTGTCTGAATTTAATGATTACTAATTTAAACCACAGAGCCTCAGTCAAGTGATTAATCTGAGATTATCATACATTGTATTCTCAAGGTTTTTCAAATTATTTGCTGCTGATTCTATTTGCTGCAAAATCTATCACCATCCTGCTCATGAATCATTCATAAACTGTTCCAAAGATCAACAAAAGCGCTTCCTATCAATAAGCATTTCCCAGATAGTCTGGGTATATAATTTTCCTTCTCTTTCCTTTTCTTTAATCACTCACTATAGGAGTAGTAATTTTTCATGATTTCTGACATATTTGGTCGGGTAAATCACACAGAGTTATTTCTTCTCCTTGACAGTGTGACTGAGGCTTGGGGAAAAAGGAAAAAGAAATATATGAGAATTGCAAATTAGAAAAAAGCTGCTAGGATCATAGAATGTGCCATTCTGGAATAAACTATCCTGTATATAGTCCAATACTTTGCATCTGACAGGTTTCAGTACTGGGTTCTTCAAAAGAAGGCAGAAGAAATTTGTAACAGCAAAGGGAAACTAATCAAGACAATTTACACAGTTCTTTGCCTGAACTCTGACAGAAAAAGTTGGTTAACATCTGCAAGTAGAAGTCAAAATGCTTCCAAATGCTGTCATCATTATTAACTCTATCTATGAATATCCCTGATATTTTATACATGTCAAATTGTTTCCATTTGAATTTTTTCTTTCAAAATAGCAAGTGACAAATATGGCTTTGATGGCACAAATGCTTAGTCAAACAGTCATTTACAAAACTTTCAGGATCAATACATTCAGCAAGATAGAAAAGCTGTCAAAATGTGCATCTGAAAGTACTAAGAAAACACTTCATATTTCTAATAATGAAATAGAAATGTTGAACTCTGTCTTGGTTTTCTTTTCCTTTTTTTAAGGAGGCACAAAAATGTTTTACATTTCTTATGATCGGGTTTAAGTTTCTAGAGTTAGTATTGGATTCTTTTGGGGGGAAGAATTACCACACAGACAAGGTTTAATTAAGGTGTCACTTAACCTTCAGCATGTTGTGTTTTACCAGGAAATTGTGAAGCACTCTTGGACTGAGATTCCCAATAATCTAAATAAAAGTATTTTCACTAAGATGTACTCTGATTCTCATTCCCTGATAATTTTAGTTAAGGAAAAAAATAGGCACTTAGTCAAAACACAGTTATTTAGGCTACAGTTTGGGACAATGGAGGAATGGGCTGACTTTAGAGTCTGCCTGAAAACAACTGCTTAGGGCTGGGATGAGTCACTCCTGTATTAGACACTTGACTTAGGCACCCTAGACACCCTAGACAATCTACTTGCATCCTTTTCTGCCCTCATGAGCCAAATTTTGTGACTTGCTCAGCACCCTCAGCTTCCTGTACAGACAATAGGAGTTAAGAGCTCTCAGCTCTACCCAGGAGCTGCTCAGTTCCTCTGAGACTAAAGTTTTAAGGAAGAAAATTCTCTCTTAGTAATAATCTGGCAACAGTTTATTGAAAAGTGGAAACACTGGGAGATAGGTGTTTCTATCTTTCCATTAGTATCACTGATCAAAGATTTATAAAAGTCAGCATTAAGTTCATTTCAAATCTCACTCCCAGGAGCACAGTTCAGAACAATTCCACTCCATCTTATTAGTAGGTTTTACAATAAGACCCTTATTAGATTGCAATTGATTCTCAGTAATCTATTCATTTTTAGTCAAATTAAAACAACCTTTATTGTAGTGCCACACTTCATGCTGATACAATTAATGTGGTGTGTGAGCATTTCTATTATGAAAATCCTTTCTTCCCTGCCTTGATTTGGAGCTCAAGCATAAAGAACTCACATGGCCCTGAAACTTGTCATTCAAAGTCTCAGCCCAGGCAAGAATGTTACTCTTTGAAATATATAATAGTAGGAAAAGAATTTCACTGCTTTCCCCTTGCAGTGATACAATGAGGTGAGAGAACCTGGAAATGTGCCATGGAGCTACATCACTTTACCCATCAGATTAGCATTCTTTAATAGCAGATGAATTAGTAATAAATGTGAGGACCAGGAAAACAGTTAATCTGTTTAGTCTTCACTATGTTCATTGGATATGTTACAAGGATACAAACTGAAGACATGAACCCATATAGTTCCAATTCCGTCAGTTTATCCTTAATTTCAAGGAGAACAGAAATCCTTAATTTTCTGAACACAGAAAATAGTCACAGGGAAATGCAGGAACTGCAGATATATCCTGATGTTGCACAGACTGTGTGCTCTCACCACACAGCCAGGAACAGTCTGCTCCAGAGGGAGCAGCAATGGATAAAGCAAGAAAAGAAGCTGTGTGTGATATAAAGTCAGGTTAACACAAATAAGCTGGGACACAGTCATGAAACTGCAGATGTCCAGATAAAGGATAGACTAAAGCATATATTTTATTCTCTGCATCTGGTATTTATCCTGGATTCATGCTTTGGGCTATATTTTCAACTCAGTGTAATGGAAGAAGCACAAAACTCAGTGCTTGGCAGAGGGAATGCTCTACTATATCTTCTTTGTGGGCTTAGTGATGCATGCACTAATCTGTGTAGCATTGATTTACAAATGCAAGAGATATAGTGAGACCAAATTCCAGGCTAAGGTAAACTTTTCTCCATTTACTTCCCAGTTTTAAAGCAAGCTGCCCATCTTTCCTTGAGAAGTGCATTCACAGTTCCTTGGGCACCGAAAGTTGTGGTAAGCCAGTGTTGCTGCTAAAAGCCCTCCATATACCAACAAAACCATCCCTTCACTTCAGCCAGAAGAAATAGCTGCTCAGGGAACTGATCCCAGTTATAAATCACTGGGCAAAATAAATACACATCAGTTTTCAGACTTTGAGGTTTTTTTGCATTACCACATGGATGGCACTTGTGTAAACAGAAGGTGGTGGCTGGAATGAACAAGTGGGGATAGGATTTCCTTCTCTGGCAAGACTTGAAGTGTTCTTCTACATTAAAGGCAGTTTCTAGAACCTGCTGCTTCTGCAGCTTAAACTTACCCTTTGCCAACAACGCACAGGGTGCAAAATAAGACAGAGGCACTCTGGACTCCAGCAACCACCTTTACCCGTAACATGTTTTCTCCAGTTGGTAGTTGCAGCTACTCTTTGTCCTGTGGAACTGACACAAAAAAGCCTGATTTGCTTAAAAATGCTTTCAAATGGAAATTGGATACCAATGTCATAAGCAAAAAGGAAAAAAAATGCAAAATTCAACGTAATTTATCCTGAGGTGTTTTGTTTCAGCACATGCAGTTCCCCCTCCCTACATCTTTAAACACCAATTCTTACCTCTATTCCACCTCCCATTTACCTTAGATAGAAACTCCTGATAGAATTGTGCAAAAAAATGCTTGTTTCAGGGAAATGGAAGTAATTTTATAACATGAAAGGGTACTAACATCACATTAAGATGTCAGGATTGTCTCAGGAATCTCCTGGACTTGAGAGATCCTGGTTATTCTGCTGTCCTTCATTCTTACAGCAAAATCATTTCCTGAGTACAAAAGCCAAAAGTGTCATTTAAACAGAGCAAACTAATTTAAGCATTAAACATTAGAATAGTTTGAGGAGCAAACTTCAATGTCATGGAGTATGTACAAAGGAACAGCAATTGATTTAATGTGGGAATAGTCTCTGTGTTCAAAAGCAAAGCAGAGAACTTGGGTGTGTTCCCCAGTCAAACAGTAGCAGAAAAATAATATTGCAACGTTAGAATTTTCTTTTTTCTAATTTCCTTTTTTTTTAGTCCCACTGGATTAATCTTTCACTCATTTTCCAAACTGTCATACATCACCTGCGCAAGTAAGACTTTTTATAATAAAAAGGTTCTCCACAGAACTGTAAATACTCACACATGGAAACAGTTTAGGGTCCAATCCAGAAATAATTAATGGTGATGGAAAGCTTACTATCCATTCTAACAGAGCTGGATTGTTCTCTTAGGACTAGATCTTACATGCACCTGCATCCAGTCTGTTGACATTTGTTCAAACCTGTATCTTGATTATAAAAAAAAATAAAAAATAAAATTGCAATCAAGTAGAGATCACAGCTCTTTTCAAGTTTAGGATCAGTTCCACATTTCCTGCAATTTAGCAGCTAGCAGAGTACCCAAACTTGAGCTCCAGTGAGATGCAGTGAATTAAATTATTGCAAATGTTTACATAATTTCCACCGCATCGATTTATAGAAATACGCAAAACTGTACCCGCTGTTCAGCCTTGAAAGGAAAAAACAAAGCAATATGAAGAGCCATTAGTGTTGTCATATAACCTCGAAACAATTTAACTTTATGACTATCTCATACTTGTTTTTCAGTCATAACAGCTCAGATAAAGTATGTGAAGTTGATGTTCTGGTTTTATCCATCATCTGATTTCTCATCAATTGGGAACTATTATCAGTAAAGCTTTCATCAGCTTCTATTCAGATTTAAGTAGTTACCAGAGAAAGAACGTTATTCTTTTTCCATATTTTAAAGCAAAATCTAGTGTTTTTTTTCTAATACACAGTTCATTCAATTGAGAGCTCCTAATCAGTGTTTTATCGACATAATCCTGGTTGCTCCCAGTTCCCTGAACATGCCCCCTGTAGCTGCAGAACCTGAACTGTCTGTAGAAACTGAGAGTTAGAAATGTTAGATTTCCAATTACTTGTAGAAATTAGTACTGAGCATGCAATGTGGACTTTTGGGAGCATCTCATTTCATCTGATCTTTGTTTAACCTTGTATGTGAGGATTCTGAACAACCATATGTATCCAAGGGCAGGCTTTCACTCACCACTCTCTCCCCCTCATTAAGATTCAGATGTAAGCACGGATTAGCCGATAAATGACTGATGAGAACACATGTTGCCATATGCTAAACGAGAATAGAGTTGTCCCTCACTCCAGCACCAAAGTTACACTCTGACACCAGCCTTGTCATTCTGCTTCCATGGCACCAGATGTTCAGAGCCTTAGAGGTTGGCTTCCCAGTGAGGGAGAAAGCAATGACATAGAAGCTGACTAAACTCTTAAGTGTTAATTCCTAAATTTATATAAACATATACAGAGATCATAGAACACACAGGGCAAACACAGCTCAAAAAAAGCCTCTTGACACCTACACCAACATTATTTTATTTTTAGTTTTGCAGACAGAAAATAGGCTCTTAATTCTAATTTAGAAAAGTTGTAAAACTTTAAAAAAACCCTAGCCTAAACTTATCAATAGGTGCCGAGGTTTTCTATTAAAAAAAAAGAACAAACCAAAACAAATCCCCCATATTTTAAACACATCTCCCCATGAATTCTCAGGTGCCTGGTACTAATTTGTGGCAGTCCTTTGGAATGAAACCAGCCTGAAACAAATCATGCAGCTGGAGACAACTCAGAGAAAAGTCAATAAAAAATGGGCAAAAAGTTTCCTTCTGATGTAAAAGGCAGATGTATCCTCCTACTTTATCATATTCTGGGCTCTTTTCATCACCTTGTTGTCTTCACACACAATAGCTAATCTGACTGGCTTATGTTTAAACTGCTTAAAATAATTAAGAATAAACATAATGTCTAAAGTTAAAACACAAAGACCACATCCAAGTGAGAATATCTCAGGATATGGGTAAATATTTTTCCTGTCAGTACTAAGTATATGTTTACATAAACTATTGAACAGATATAATTTAAAGTATGGGCTTAGATAGTTTCCAAGTCTGAGCATCTAACCTGTTCTCCAGAAGAAGAATGTGGATCTTTTCCTCTGCTCAAGGAGAACAACTGCTCTTAACACCTGAAAATCAATCACAGAATATGCCAGGCTGCAGATGCATGAGTCTCAGTCTGAACAGACAGGTACACAAGTTTTGGCATTTGTGCTTAACTTCCTTCTGTTGTAAGTGATCTCTATTATTTTATTTATTTGTCATAGGAGCTCATATTGTGCAACCAAGTCAAATATGCCTATAGCAGTACCCTGGGTCTATTGAGCTGAGTCTTATTTCTCATTTCTTTAACAGAAAACCCGTTCACAGGGGTGCTTTAGAATTAATTGCTAGTTGCTTGTGGCATACTCTCCCTGGATGTTGTACAAAATGCCAACATTTAATATTTCATTAGACACGGATCCTTTTGTTCACATTTGCAATGTAATGAAGACCTTGTGCAACGTATTACTTTATTCCAACCTTATCATATACACTTATAAGCTTTTCTTCTTGTGCTTCCCCCTTTTATGTTGTTCACTTAACATTTACTGAAAATAAAAAGGAATATATGAACAATTTTACTATCCACGTGTCACAGAATAATCATCAGTGATTTCACAATAGTGGTCTCACAGGGCTGAAGTTCATTTGAAACAACTGAATGGCTGCTAAATCTCAAGCTAAAGATATGTCCAGCTTGCTGCTTAGAACATAGTGAGCAAATTAAAGCCTGCATTTTAAAGTTGTTTACTCTGATAAGGGTTTGTGCAGTATGATTGCAGTCAAAGCTGGAGAATAATGCTTTAGGTAGGGTTCTTGCTCTTGAAGAGGATCTAAATCCACTGGGAGAAGCTGGGACTCAATTTCTAGGATTACAAGCAGAAAACCTTTTTCTCTTCAGCCTCTTATTTTCGTTTCTGGTAAACAAAATTTTTAAAAAGCTTATGTATCCCATGAATAACACCAAAAGCATGAAAGCAAAATTAAACTAGAAAATACTGAAAAGTAATCTTCAACAAATATAGGAAAGTGAAAGTCTCCTGAGCTGAAGATATGAGGTGAGTAGGACCGTCCAGGAGCAGGTGTGCACCAGCTGTTTGTGCATTTTAATTCACTTTGAAGGCTAAAAGAAATGACAGAAGAATTCACCTCTCTTGTGCAACCTGTGTGCTCAGTATTCCATCCTTTTTTCCCAGAAATTATTTTCACCTACTCAGGGAGTCCCAGTAAGGGAAGCATCAGTCAGTCCAGCAATGTTAGATAGTACATGACAATGGGAAGGAATTCATACTGTGTTTTATTTGGGATCCTCTGAGACATCTTTTTTAAAAACTAAGCTGGTAAGAATGGAGACACAAACACAACCATTCACACTCAATTCCTTTGCTAACATTTCTAAAAGCAATCTAAACCGCATACACGACCCCAAAGCCAACACAGTAGGGAAAGATCCTTCTGCCAGAATCTGACTGACCTACCTGGCTCAGAAACCTCCCCACCATTCAGCTGCAAAAGGCTTCAGTAGCCTTCTCTTTGAAGAGATGCTTCTGTGTCTTTATTAACTACTGTTGTTATTATTAATAATTTATTATACAGAGAACTGGATTGTGAATATCGCACAGGACTCGTACACCAATGCTCTGCTGTTACACATCAGTGACATTCTTCTGTCTCGTGGTAGTCTGGTTGTTGCTTAGTGGTTAAATATATTGTGCTTTCACAGAAGTAGGAGAACAAAAATCTAAACTAATGTTGCTTCATCCACAGAAGGAATTTTACCACAGGAGCTCAGGCTATTTTGGGAATACCAGAACAAGCAAGTTCTGTAATATCCTCTTCAAAGATGACAATCTTCGTGCTACAAAGAATGAAATTTCCTCTATTAATTACACTTTTCTGCAGCTCTGCATCCTCAGATCCAGTCCTGCAGCCTCAAAGGTATTTCATTATCTCTTCAGCCAAGAAAGGTTCAGTATCCATTACCCAGCTTCCCGCTGACAAAAGATCTTCCACTAATTACAAAGAGACTTTCCATGAGTAAAGGTTACTGCAAAGTTTAAGTTGTTGCTACTGACGGTCACAGTGACTCTTCATTTCTGTGGTGGTTCTCTTACCACTCCACACACCTTCCTAACACACTCCAGTGATGTTCTGCCAAAGTGCAGCTGGTGGTGGTTAAACATCCAAGAGTTAAGGGCTCAGTTCCCTGCAACCTCAGTATGGTTACAGGGAGTGTAATTCTGAGTTTCAAATCTGTAGGTTCACTGTGGTTATTTCCAAACCACAAGCTTTGAAACAGTAAGTTATAGTTGCTTCACTCTAACTCACAGAAAGATGCACTCTGACACTTGATTTGCTCTCTGGAGGGAGATCTCAAGCTACAGCCAGATGGCTCTGAGGCTCCTGCTAGGGCTGAACCATGCTGGCCAATTTATAAGAATTGGAGACCATATTATTACATATTTCACAGTCTCTGGTGTTGAAATTTTATATGAAAAATGTAACTGAATCAGTTAGTGACAGCATCTTTTTATATTTTATTGCATTGTGGTTCTAATAGCATTAGAAGATATTGCACTCAATTACTCAAAAGTGAGATGATTCCAGTATGAACACTTTCATAGACAAACAGAAAGTGTTTGAAGTAACTAAGGGGTATTAATGTGTAGGAAATCTGAGTTCAATACACTTTGTAAGCTGCTGTGGAAGAAGAGTTCTTTTTTTTTTCCCCTGTTTCTGGTGATGAACATGATTATTTTACTGAGAATAGGGGAGAAAATGGAAAGTAAGCAAACAACTACAGTTCCAGAAATTCTGCTTCATAAATTATGCTGATAAGGAAAATGTAGCTTGGTGATTTTACAATGCTTGCGTTTCAAATTGAATTGAAATAAGTAAAAGTGCTTTATGTGCATTGCAGAGCACTTTCAGGAGGCTTTTTCCTGTCTTTCATGATGCAGTTATCTTTTAATGAACTAGGTGTTTGTGTTTTTCACTAATGTGATGCATTTTATCTAAAAGATCTTACACTGCACAGGAATAGGAAATTCATAATTGAGAATCATGGTTCTTTTAGTCATTTATCCTCACAGTGAGATCTGAAAAAGAAAATTACTTTAAAAGCTTTTAGATTTTATCTTCTTTAAAATTTTCCTTCTCTATAACACCTCCCAAGATGTCCAAGTTTATTATAAATCACAAATGCACACACAAAAGATTCCGCCTGAACTCAGCACGCCTTGGATCCTTTTCACTGGAGAACACAATGAGAAAAGCTGACCAGGAGAGATGCTATTGTGAATTCACTCCCATCTGCCTTTTGTATGTAAATGTAGAAAATTCCTGTCTCCCTTATTTCTGAAAAATTACCATAAACATCCTAATTCTTAATTTAAATCTGAGTTGTTTGCTACTTTCCATGAAAAAAGTTACCACATATCCTGGGAACACGTATCGTGCTGTTAATGATTTTGAGGTCATCATTTTACCTGATCAATAAAGCACTGATCAATTTTTAAGGACAGATGTACATTCTTCAAAGTGGGTCTAAGAATGTGTGACTAAACCAAAGGAAAATTTTCAGAGTGCTATTTTATTAGCCATTCAGATGTGAATGCTGCATCTTGGTGTTTTCACACACCCAAGCCTATGGTTGTTATTTAACCAACAAATTACTCATTTTGGCTTGTACTCACAGAACATTCTTTCTTCCTAAATGCACGCACTTAAACTCCATTTATTTGCCTGGTTTTTCCATAGATGAGTGAGCTGCAGGACACCACTTATTTCACAAATGACATGTCATCCTTTGCTCCTGTATCAGCAGAACTTCTCTGCCTTGTGAGACACTGCCACACATATGCCTTATATACCAAAAACAGCCTCCTTGTCACACAGTGGCTCTTTTGCAGAAAACCACTTGAGATAATTCAATGATACTATACTAGTTTCAGAATTTCCTGGTGGGAACTGAACTTAGAAATAGGAAAACATCAACAGTACTACGAAATTCCTTACAGTAATGTTCTTTGCCTCTTGAAAATTTCAAGTGTTAGTCTGTCTCTGTAGTTTTAAAAATTTACAGCACTGTGATTTACATCCTAGTATATTTTTAACATCAAAGGAAAAGCTTTCAAATCCAAAAAATATGAGTTGCTGATGATTACACTTAAATGAATATATTTTAAACTTCAAATTATATTAATAAATTCGAAAATAAATGCCTGCATGAGATATTCCATTGTCAACCCCCAGTGTAATACTGACATGATTTTAAGAAAATAGGGATTTGACTTTCACATATCATAATGTTTTGTTAATATTTCAAAAAATTGTTTCTTGTCAAAGTCACAGTTTGAAGTTTCTTCACTGGATCTTGAAGATTTCTAATACTTCCCTTGTTCCAGAAGGAAAACTCTAATTGGAACATGAGAAGTCCAATGCTGTTTTGCTTGGTATTTCTACCAATATTGAACCTCACTAACTTTGCATATTCTGAGAGTTTCTGAGTCCTTTCTTAAAGTCTGACTCAAAGACCTCTGAAAGTCCACCTAAGAGAAGGATATTTATTGATTCAGTCAAAGGGTATTTGATGCTAAGAAATTAAACATACTTTTTGTGTACATTTCTCAAACATAATATCTTTTGGATGTCTGTAAGAGAAAATACTATTTAAATGTAAAGTTATAACAAGGAACTGAAGTTATAATAAGAAATAATATGAGTTAATACTGTGCTGAATAAAGACTCACGAGACACACATCTCACTTCCATTACAGTTTACCATCACTATTAATTTTATTTAAGGTTCAACTTGATGAATTCAATTCCCATTCTAATTCTGAGTTTTTTTAATTTTTTTCTTATGTTAAAGAAAAGTCTGCAGACCACACTCATTCACTGTGATCCAGAAATGATGTTCCCTTCAAATATATTGAGTTTTCCAGTCACTTAAAATTACAGAGCAGCTATAACAGAGATGATGGTGAAAAACAGCTGCTAAAAGCTCCTGGTGTTGTGACTGGTGCCCATACAGAGCCTTGAAGCCAAATGGACGAGGCAGCAGCACCAGTGCCAAGTGTTAGGCAGAGATGGAGATTTGACTCATGGATACATTCCTAAGGGAAGAATAAGTACTAAATTGGACCTCACAGCCCTTGCTGCTGTAGCAACGCCCAGTTGGATGTCTCAGGAAACGTCAGTGGGGTAGATCCTTGCCTGAGATTCTGTGAGTGGGAAGAAGCTCAGGCTTCTTTCTTGGGACAGGAAAGAAGTGGGGGAGTATCAGCTCACAGGAATGTTTTGACTTCCTTCCCAGCGTCAGAGAGGCCTTATATAGGTGTCTGCATCAGTGAATCAGAAGGCAGGGACAGCTGCTTTCGCTGCAGATTTTGTGGACTTATAGTCAGGTTGATGAGAAATCAGCTGAGATGAGTGGAACCTCTGGCATTACTAACCTGTCATTAATTCAGAGAACTGTTTTCAACCAAGAGTGACAGAGAGATGTGCACCAAGATATTAAAGTATTTACAGTAATACAGAAGTATTTACATCAGAGACAACTCTGTGACAAATGATTATTCAGATTTACCCAAATGGACCCAGATAATATCTCTATACTGTTTCTCTCCATCATACAAGGAACATTCATTTACTCATTCTAATTAAACCTGTTTTCAAAACTCATTCAGGTCTAGTCAGAGTAATGCAAGAAACAGCCATAAGAGATTTTCTAAGGAAAGACTTTTTGTCTAAAACACACCCTTAGCATGGGAAGTGGTCAAGCAGCATAAGGAAGTTGAGATACTCAACGATGGAGTAAGTCCTACCTCTAGCTAGGCTACACTAGCTTGTTCTGACTATCTGAAGAAAGAAACACAGAAGTTGCTTTATTTTGGAGCAATATCTTTACTGACTTATATTGAAACAGATGTCCATGGCTCCAGTGAGACTAATAGCAGAATATGGCTCATTTTGTTTAACCCCTTAGAAATGCATGTAAATGACTTTGACTTGATGTGGAAATAAATAAGTTGGTTTTAACGAGATCTAGATTACCAACTGCAATTTACATTGTTCTTTTTCCTAGACTGAGCACAGCAGAGTAAATTTTAATTGTGATGCTTAGGGATTTTCATTAGCAGTGAAACCCCTCGTGAGCTGAAATGAGAGTGTTCCCTAGAGAATGCAAAAGCAAGCAGAGAGAATATGTAATGAACTGAGCTCAACAAATGAAGGTCAGAGCCAACATTCATGCAGAAAAGAGGTCACCTTAGGAAGCTGCTTTATTAAATATGACCTGGAATATATACACCTTGACAAGCAGCAGGAGGAAATCGCTACTTATTCCAGATATAATCAAATGATAAAATGTAGGTGAATTTGCAGTGGATTTGCAAGCCAAGATACATCTTAAGGAACAGGAATTTACTGATTTGCAAAACTGAATATGACTTTATTGGCCATATTCTTGGCTCATATGGCTGCCAAGTACCAATTCATATTGGTTCAAACTGACACAAAGAATTTTTGAGACATACAGATATGTAAATGATTTGGTCTCACCAATCAAATGGAACTCAGCAGAGCTACTGCTACAGAATTTACAGAAGGGAGAATTTTAGCTTTATGTTGCAACAGAGAAAGAAACAGAGAGAGATGTAAAATTTAAGTGAAATTCTTTTTGGGGAATGAAGGGCAGAAAGGCTCTGCAGAGGGATCTGGACAGGTTGGATCCATGGCTTGGTAGTGTGTCGAGTTTTCAGTTGGACTTGACAATCTTAAAGATCTTTTCCAGCCTAAATGATTCTACGATTCAGAGATTCTAATCTCTGAACAGAAGAATATATTATAGGGTTGTCCCCTTTACCAGAGCTCATCTAAAAGAATAGTCATTGATGAGTACTTGAATTTTGCTTTTTTCAACCTGTAAATCTTATTAAACAGCATTGTCTTCACAGTTGCATGTCCCAGAGGGGTTTTAATTTCCAGTCTGTGGACTGAGTAGTCTGATGAAAGGAACTTTCAACTGGCCTTTCAATCAGCTTTTAATAGTGTTGTCCTCACTTTTTGTTTCTCAAAGCAATTTACATAGTATAGCACTTGCACCTACTGAGCAGAGAGATTTATTACGATTGTCATTCACAGTAAAGACTACAGCACTACTTTGCAGTATTGCAAAAACCACCATGGTTAAGCTTTCAGATTTACTTCTAGTGCCACTTAGATATTTTCTGGGTTTGTTTTCTTTTTTTTTCCCCATAAAGCAGAAACAAGTGTTGAAAGTAAAGATGGGCTTTGGGAATTCAGTTACTTGGAACAATGTGATTATTCTCAGCTTTTCCTGTATTCACCCACATACACATCAACAGTAACTCTACTGACACCAGGAGAGTTCCTCTGCCTTTAGGGTGGAGAAAGCAAAGAGAACATGGTTCACTACTCACTAACAGCTGTGACTGATGGGGAGATGTCACGCCTAACAATCACAGCACATGGCTTTGGACTGGCAGGCAACCAAAACCCTTCCCAAAATGAGAAGAATTCCAAGACGAAAAGTAGTTCTTCCTCGATGACAAGCGTTACAGACTTCACTGCTATGTTAATAGAGTGATGAACATGTTTTGCATATTTCAAACTATTTAGAAAACCAAGAAGTAAAGTCCTTGCTACCATGTCTACAAGTTTCTCCCCCCAAAAATTGAAGTACATGATTCTTTCATATAACCCTGATCATATTCTCTGTGCACACAAAGCAGATGTTCTCTGCCCCTCCTTCCAGCTGACCACAGCAATAGGTTTGTAGCAAGACTCTGAACCTCAGTTAATCTCCTTCCTCCCAGCTGAGCTTATTATCTTGGACTGAGTGCTTCATTAACCCTGACAATATGGCTTCTAGTTGGTTCAGAGGTCACACAGCATCTTAGAGCTGCCCGCAAAAGACTGGTGAAACTGCACTACATGTGGTTAAAACCAAAGCAGTACAGAGATTTTAATGAGAAAAATGTTTCCACTTTGGGAAATAACAGTTATTGACACTGTTATTCTGATAGTGCCATGCACACTCAACAATAATTTACAGGTGCAAAAGCAGGCAAGTTTCTCAATATGCATTAATGTCTAGGCTCTGAAAAATATAAGGTTTTTTACTAAAACAAATGTCTTCAGTCCCATACAAAATTCCAACACCTTTCCCTTTTGCATGTTAAAAAGCAAGAACTGAACCCTGTAAACAAGCCTGTTCAAGTAAAGGAAACACATAATTAGATCTTAATTTTAGAGGAAGGAACTGATAATTGTGATTACCCTTCAGCTATGGGAACGTCTTACTCCGGCAAAGGTCCTATTGAATTACATAAGGCCACTTGTGGAACAAGATAATATTCTATACAAATATTAGTTGAGAGTCTTCCACACTAAACTAAATTATTTCATCAGTCCTACAGAACACGCACTTGATCTGAAGTATCAAGACCATCAGATTTTTCTGTTAAACATTGTAAACGATGCCAAGAATACTGTCAAATTAAAATGCAAATTCTTTTATGCATGTTTATTTTATGCACTAAAACTTGAAGTTGCTCCTTTTTAAAAAACTAATTCTATTCTAATTTTCTAGATATTTGCCCATTCAAGTTGTTTTAGCCCTCCACTTCTCACTTGGCAATGGAAAAAACCCTCAGTGACTTTCAACACATGTGTAACTGCCTATGTATTGGGATCTCAGGGTATTAGTCACCATGAAATGTTGCAAAGTCCAGACTACAAAGAACAATGTAGCATGTTAAATTCCAAAGCATCAACATCTTTCTTTAGAATTGTAAAAGGCCACAAAAAACAGCTGAGTTAATTTTATGGTTCATTAAAACATTATTTTTACAAAAATCTGTATTTACAAACTAAACCAAAACCATTGTTTTCACCTTTAAAATTGAACATTTCTAGATCAACTTGACAGATTTTAAATAATAAATCTGAAAGGGTAAATGAACAAACAAACAAAAAAACCACCTAAAAGACTGAAATATGTATTCAGCCTGTGACAAGATCAGAATGAATGCATGGAGACATCTTTACTGGTATGTCATAAACACATTTTCAACATAACTAGTAGCACTTAAATATCTGGCTGTATTTCCCTCTGTTTCACCTGATAAAGATTGTCTATTAAATGAACTGGAAGACTGAAACATTATAATCTTTCAAAGTTATTTGGAAATACATATATATACATAAGAGCCTGGAATTTAAACACTCAGAGCAATGAAACTGCAGCAGAAGCTGTAGAGCTGTGCTGATTTTTCTTACTCAAGATATGGCCTTAGTGTCCCCTATGTGATAATTTGGTGCGTGCAACTGTTCCATTTTTCATCGCTTCAAGGCAAAGTTCAACAATTAGAAGTCTAACTTGAAGGCAGTTCCAGGAGAAGGACAACAAATTTGCGACCTGCAGCCCGAAAACTGCAAATTAGTTACCTTTCCTCACCGGCCTGCAAAAAAAGCATCCTTCAGTCACACTTTTACATTGACTGAACCACCTGAAGCAGCCCACTGATCAGATTAGACACAAGTTAATTCCTGGCTAAATTGCCTCCTGGCATATCACAAGCCATCACTTGTCTCTCAGAGCGCTGTCCCCGTTATGTGCGCTGACATTACTGGGCGATGTGTCATGTTCAGCGAGCCCTGTCTCCTTAATTGCCTGTCATTACAAAACACTCCTGGTTTAAATAACAACAAAAGGCCAGTAACTTTCTTCTCACGACTGAGTTTTTACAGTTCCTCACTGAGTTTTAGAGAAAAGGAAGGAGAACAGGTCAGTGTCTACAAAGGAATGCTGTCAAATCGCTACGTCAAGCGGAGGAGAAATGGTCACGTCTCCCGGAGTTGTCCAGCCTCCAGCAACGTTATCAGCCTTGGAATCGCCTCCAGAAGAACAGTTATATTAAAAATATGGGCCTTTAGTAAAGCTGCTGTTAAGAAAGATTTGCTTGTGAAAGACCTTGGTATGCTTCTGCACATCTCTGCACCTCTGCAAATCCTAGTGAGGATGAGGTGATCTAGGCAGAACAACGGCCTTTCAAGTTAAATTGCAAAGGGTTTCGGAGCAGGGTTAACCCCAGATGGTTTTGAGACTTCAGGGGTCCCTCAAGCAGTGTCTAGAGGAAGGAACTACTGCGAGGTTGTGCCTGATTCCCACCTGTTTGAGTGAACACATGTCAGTGTGTCTCTCTCTCTGCCTTCTGTGTTAGAGTCCACACACTCACCCTTTCTAGCTGTGGGATCTCAGTCAGACTCCTGGGAAAACGGAACAAAGTCAGGTCGGTCTTATACACAGGGGTGTTTGGACATGGTTTGCCATGTTTCCATTTCTGGGAATAGACAAGCAGTTGGCCTGAAGTGTGATTAGGTTAATCCTAACATGGATGGTAAAATGAAACTAAAGCTATAAATTAGATTCAGAGTCTTTTTTGGCAAAATCTGCCACACCCCCCCACCAACACACCACCCCCCCCCCATAATTAGAGACTACAGTGATTAAGGATATTTTCATGGATATTTTCATTTCACTGTCTCCAAGCTACCTGTGTCACAGCTCATCTTTAATTGCATTTTTTACGTACATCACGAGAAATAAGACTGTCTTCCCTTTCTCAAACCTCAAAATTCCAAATGTCTCCTATAGAGTGAAAGAGGCGAACACAACTATCTGGGTAGAGATCAAAAGGCAAAGAAACAGCTTTTTTCCTTCCTGCAGAGACGTTTTATAGGATCAAGAGGAGAAAGACATAGGGGGGGCAAGACACTAATATTACAATATCTTTGTCATTAGACAACTTTTGCTCTCACCACCAAATTTACAAACATTAAAATTAATCATGTCCAGTCTACAAGAAAAGCTACTGGGCACTTATATACTGCTGCAACTGCAGAGTCCTCATACAGCATTTCAGCCTTGAAGACTACAGTTCAAATTTGGCACAGGTTACCCTATAAAAGAATTTCATACCATCATCCTTCTCTGTAAGTCTGTTTATTTCCCATGTTGAAAGCAACAAACAGCTTGCTGCAATTGGCAACCATAGCTAAAAAAAAGAGGACAAAGCATTACATTACAGTGGCATTAAAAATGTCCAAGTACAAAATCTTCTATGAACAGGGCTGGCAGGGGAAGTGCAGGGGGTTGGCTGTTTGAAAAACAGCAGCTGTACAGCCAATATGTCTCAGTCTTGTCTGTAGCCTCTCCAAAACTTTAGCCAAAATGTATTCAAAGTTAACTATGAAACAAGTGCTTCTCCTTTTTCATTTAACCTTTTTGGTCTAATTCTATTTTTCTAGTGTTTTTCAGGCCTCCTTATTTTAGTTCATCACAAGCACACCTGCTAGGAACATTTTATGGACTGGATTTTTAAGTACATTTAAAAATCCAACTGGGCATACCCAGAACAAATTCAAAGGCACTGACCCAACTGGAAGTTTCTGATAATCTAGAAAATTTTAACTGAAGAAAGCAGGAATTACAGAATCCTACATTGGACACATGTCCCACAGAACTCATATAAGAAAAAAAGTAATCTCTTTTTCTGACTCTGGAGACTGAGATGGATTTTCCTAAGAGGTAAAGCCTCACTCAGTTTGTTATTCCAGTCAGTGTTTTTGACTTTGACAATATGAAGTCAAGTTAAAACAGAGTTCTGGAAAATCCCAGCTCCCTTGTCATTTAAACAGGAAGAATCTCTTGCCCATATATAAACTGAAGTCTCTGACTGAAAACTAAACAAGCCTTTTTTTTGTTGTTGTTGTTTTGTTTCTATTTTAGACGACTTCGGATTTTTGGATGGCCATTTACCTGGAATGATATCTGTCACGAACAGACTGACTCAGTGGGGATTTAACATAAGCCAGGTTCATTTTCTACCAGTACTCAGCTTTGGTGCTTCTGATAAGCTTCCATGACAATGGAATAATTACCAGACTTGAAAATAAATAACACTTTAGTCAACTGCACCTTATTTTAAAAAGGATTCATGGCAATTCAATGAATGAAAGTAATTTGGCTTTTTCTCTCCTTCAGTAATTATTCTGACACGTTCCTTGTAGCTGAGCCAAAACATTTCATAGGTCAAGGAGAGTAGATGAGATTTCTTGGGTCAGCTACTTTCTTTTGGAGTTAATAATTTAACAATGCCCAGATCACACATTTTTCACCACCATTAGTAGATGGAAAATGTATCTGGGTATCTGATTTCCCAATGGAGGAAGGGAAAGGTGGGATAGAAACAACCAATTGTCAGAAAGAATTTGGGGAGTCTATATAACCTTTTATATCATTGTACACAAAAGTGACAAATAAAAGAAGGCTACAATTAGTTTAGGGCAATTTTTAAATGATCCAGGCTTTGCATGAAAAGCAAAGTGGGACATTTTTACTGCCAATGTAACCTGACACTTTGCCCCAGCAGCTGAGGATTTACACCTCTCTTTTGATTTTGTACATTCTTCAGCAGATGCAGGGATGAATATTTAACTCTGAAGGCCTCCAATTTTATTATCTGTGAAACAGTTAAATGCGGATAATATGTTAACCTCTACCAAGAGACAGATACTCAGGAAATATCACATTTTACTTATTAGTCAATTCATAAATACTAAACTTCATGTTTTTCAACATCCAAGGAAGCCTGTTCAGTTACTGTGTTCTCTATTTTCCATGCAATCAAAGCGATCATGAAAGATGTTCCAGGCAGTAGAGCTCCTATCTCTTACTAAAAATTATGCATTAGACTTTTAAAAGATACAAAGGGCTACAAATGGTAAATCAACATGTGAAAAACTGCACACTAGTGCTTTTTGAATTCTTTATTTTAAAAATTGTATTTTTGAACTAAAACAGACTATAATATCATGACAATCTTGCAATGCTTTAAGCTTAATATCCCCTCTTATGTAACTTTATATATTATAGAATAGACAGCATAACTACTTAGATCTGGACAACCAGCACCAGAAGTCTCAAATTCTGTTTCTGGTTTTGTTCCTGATTTGTTGTTTTAAGACAGAAAAATCACTCAAGTTTATAGATGTACCTGAAAATATATAGATATATAAATTCAACAGCAAAAAGTTTGGGAAACTCATTTCATGTTAATCTAAACACTTGTACTGGGAAGCTACGAAATCATCGTGTTGGCGCAGGGGAAGGTTGGTAATGGATCAATAAGGGAACAATAAACCCTGTTTATTGTGTAACACTGGCAAACAGATATTTCTGTTACATCCAGCAAAAAAAGGTAAATTTTTGGTGAACACATTTCAGCCCTCCTGAGGAGTTTCAAACTGTTCTCTTTGACTGCCTGCTGGCTGTTATTCACTGGGAGTTGTGATCTAAGCCAAGCGACTCCCCTTTTTTTTCTGCTGTCCAAACAGATGCCTGAAACATCCTAGGCAGGAAAATTGAGAACACTGAATAACAAATACTGAACAGCAGATGTGAGTGTTAGAGCATGACTACCTTTGTTCAAATTCAAATTCAGGTATTCATATGGCACTCAGATGTTCTCCAAAAATAGTGCATGGTGTGAGCATTCATGCTTGGCAAGCAAGGTATTTCAGGAAGGCTGAATGTAAGCAATTTTAGAGGATCCACACTGATGTTGTTGCCTTTGTTTATTAGTATTTATCTGTCTTCAGGTGTTTGGAGAGTCTTGTATGAGAAGCTGTAAATATACACGAAGCACAACGCAGTTTTTTCTGGATATCTAAATCTTTTTTTTTTTTTCAGATAAAAAAGGCAATCACATCTACAAAAACACTCGGGGAAGTGCTCTCTGTGTATTTGACATTTCTTTTTAATTTACACCTATCAAAAAGAACACATGCTTAATCACTGCTTGCATGATCTCTAAATCAAAGAATTACAATAACTTCCTACCTTTGGGGCAAGGAGTAGATAGAATTTCATAAGTATACACTGTAAAACTCATTCCCAGAATAAAGATCCATGAGAGTGGGCTTCTGTATCCATTTTCTTCAGTTTTAACTGAACTTTAATCAATAACAGGGATCTTATAAATAATGTGCTAGAGCTCTCAACCAAAGTCAAGAAACACTGCCAGCAAAAATACTCAGCTTCTGATTTTATGCTCCTCTCCCTGTCCTTCTAATGATTATGTCATGCATTTATTTTGGTGACAGAAAAAAGAGAAGCTAATAATCCATTGGTATTATCAGAATTAGTTCTCCAAATTTAGGCATTTCTAGATGATGGAGCACCTTGCAGACAGGTCGAGCTAATACCAAATCAGAACTTGAAGCTGGTTTTAGTTCACAACCCACCTGATGTGGCAGCATCATTTTTGGTTTCAGCCTGAGCTCATTCTAAATCTGTTTGAGCATCTTTTCCCCTGCGATGCATAAATCTAAATTCTAACAACACATTCAAGTATTTACTAGGAATTACAATCCCAGCCCCTGGTTAGATATCCAAGTTCCATGACCTAAAGTCACCTTCTCAGATAACTCTGTCAATCCAGCTGCACATTAGCTGCAAATGTGTATCATGCTCAACTGCATGTGATCTCAAGTCAATGGGACAGAAAATATTTTGACAGAGCAGTTTTGCATCCACATCCTCTGACCTGTCAGAAGGAGTAAATTTCTGTCGCAGCAGATCAGTAAAATCAAAATGCATCATTCATGTGCTGTTATAACCCTCTGTAATACAGGTTGTACCACACAGTTTATAATAAAACATTTCTGTAACGTTTCTTTTTGTTATTTATTTACTTATGAGGTTTCTACTTTTCCATTTTAATACAAAGTGGCTGAGGAAAGCCATGTCCCTCTCTACTCTCTGATAAGTAGCACATGCTTGAGAGGCCACAAAACACAACAGAAATGCAGGGAACATTTCTCTGGGACATCCCCTCCACCTCCTGCAACAGATGGTTTTAGTTTCCAAACTTCCAGACCTAGAACTACAGTATGAGCCCTTTATACACTTCTGTTCTTTATCACTTCAATACTTTTGGAAATATCACCTGTTATGACTGAAGTTTAGAAAATATGTCAGGAATAAAACTACCATGACCTCCAGGCTTTCAGTTAGCCTCCAAATAATTTATAGTTTCCCATTAAAATTTATATTCTTTCTTGAACTGACACCTTTATGTAGAACTGGGGAGAGTGGTTAGTAATACTAATATTTTTTAGAAGATGCCTCATATGAAGTTCACTTTACACAGCTGCACTGTTTCACATAGATAATACAGTAGTACTGAAGCAAGGCAAATAAAGTCATTTATTTTGTTGTTATAAATTGATTGAGCAGCAGATTTTGATAAATCATTCTTTTACCATAGCCTGGAATTACTGAACACTGAAAATGTTCAAGTTACTAAATAACACACCCAAATATATCCTATATGTTACTGCTGATGTGAATTTTATACTCTTTGACCCCAGAATAAGTTTTTAAATCTTTTTAAAGCTGTCTATACCAAATAATTTACTGTTAAAGCAAGCCATTTAAATGTAATTTTATGACAGTATGCATGATTTCTTTTCTGCAACTGACCAATAATATCATTAGAATTTAAGATACTAATTTAGCATGTCTAACAGTTCACAGCTAATCAAATACAAATTAAGTAATTAATTACCATTTTAAAAGTAGAAGAAGTATTGCTGAATATTTTTGTCACTCTATAATGGTGGTAAATATGAAATTCAGTTAAAGATGCTGCATAGGGATCCCTGTGATAATGAATAAATGCTTTCATGAATGCCATTATTTCCAGTGTAAAGTTGCATTTCCAAAGAGCCCAACTACCTTAAAGTAAAAATGTTACAGCAGAAGAAAGATGGGGAAGATGGGGATACTCCAAACACTGTGGGGTGGATGGTCAATATTGCTCTCAAAAAAATCATGTTTTTTAAGGCATCAAAGCAATTAAGAAGGAAAAAAATTAAAATTAATAGAAATTGAAAGTCATCCTACTGCTGCTGCAAATCTTATCCATATTCTTCTGAGGGCATTACAAAGGTAAATGACATAAGGAAAAGATTTTCACAGACACAGGAGGACAAATAAGTGCTCAACTCCCATTAAAAGTTTTTGCCTGTTTCAAATAAATCCACTAGAAACAAATACAGAGCATTAATTTATGGTGAAGTGGGAAACAAAATGTTTTCCTCACAGCACTATGAATTGCAACGCTAAACCAAGGAGGACAACAATTTAGATAACCCTATCACTGAGACAGCAGAAAAAAATTCAGATTTTTGCATTGAACATGTGAGTGATGGTAATGAGAAAGGTATTAAAATGACAGTACAGAGACATTCATTGAGATAAACCTACCCATAAGGGAGGCACCCACAACATCATGATGATGATTTTTCAGCAAGTTCGTGACATACAACTATTTGACATCCTTGATGAAGAAATTCCCTAGAGCAGCACTGAGCACTTTGCAGCACTGAGTACTTTGTCTTAATCCAACAAAGCACAGAAAGTACATGGAACAATGATTTTAAGAACATTCTTAAGGACGAGAAGGTACTGTTTGATTTGCTACACAGTGGACAATTGTGCCTGTGCCTGCTCAGATTCTACTAAAGGTGAACTTGGAATGTTAGAATATATATTTGATCTGAGTTTTCTGCCTCACAGCAAAGTCTCTGGAATATATAAGGGCACAACAAAAGTATCACAGGCATGTCTAAGAACGTGTCATTCAAGGTCAAAATATTGGTTCCCTCTTGTTTATCTAAATGGCAACAAAAGGATCTAAACTAAATAACCTTAAGCTCCCTTCCCACCTCCTACCACAAATCTTGGGAACTGCTGCATTCCTGGAAGTGTGAAGAGTTGAACACATATTTAAAAAAAAAAACAACCAACACATTAAAACCTTTTGAGCTCTCTAGTATACAGAAAATTAATTATACTGCAGTTTTCCTATGCCCAAACACCTTGCTCATAGGAGTGTGCTTTTATTTGTAAACAGAAAGGCATTCACCAGTGTGTCCCAGATTAGTGATTCCATGGCAAAGCTGCATGGGAGGATGGACACAATCTGAACTTGAAGTCAGGATTCTGTATCTATGATATCAGATTACATCTGTTTATATGTATATATATATACCTATAACTAAAACTGAAAGTTTGGGAGAGTTTACCGAGCCCTGGAATTTTTTGGTGGGGGGTAAGAGGGCAAAGAAAAAAGGCAACAAAAATATGGACTAAAATTTGAAATGTCTTTTTATTTCACTACTTTTTTTACTTCAGAGGTGCAGTAAAACCTGTTCTTGGCTAACTGATAGTTCTAAGGTGATTTAATATCCTCAGATGAAAGTAGCCATATAAAAAGTAAGAGACAATAGATTGGTATTTGTTATTTCCTAGCATACACACTACTTGTTCTCATTTATGTGGCAACAAACCGAAGAAATCTCAGCATGGTTTATAGGGGGGGAAGAAAGAAATCATTTCCTAAGTGCCATTTATACAGGGCAGGATGTGTTAAACTAAAAGGATTGTAGCAGTTAAGATAGGGAGAGAGTGGAAGTGTTTCAGCAGCAGTTAGTAACACTTCGCAGGAAAACACCGCATTGCTTTTTCTCTGAGCGTCAGGGCTGGCTCAGGTTCCCTCAGTGTGATAGACAACAGCTCAGGTTAGATGCTCCAAGCATGAAGTGCCATTCATTCCAGCCACGGGAGGGGAATGGAAAGGAAAAAAAGCGGGGAGGTGCAGTAGCTGGAGCTGGCTCTGGGAGTCCTAGCCTGCGGTCCCTGCCCTCTGCCTGTGAGTGCCACTGCCAGGGGTGTAGAAGCACCATCACATCTCGCAGTCCTCTGGGAGCTCAGCAACTGGCACCCACTGACAGTTTGTGTGACCCAGACACAGCTCCTGGTGCCCTGAGCTGCGGGACTGACCCCTTGTTGAACTGAACTTTCAACAAACTTAAACTGTCTGGCTCTGTCCTCCTGCCGCTGAGAATGTCAGCACTTCTGCTGCCTTAAGGGTGCAGGATGTTTTGGTGGAGAATAAAGGCAGCACACAGTCCCTCAGTGGCACTGAGTGGATGTTTTGGCGCTCAGCTGAGGTTGGATTCATCTTTTATCACCATGAATTGAAATCACAGGCAGTGCACCCAGCAGAGCCACAAGAGCAGCAGAAATAATGACAAGGCAGTGGGATCACTGGTGACCTGGCAGTGCCACTATTCTCTCTCACCAGTGAAAATCAGAGCTGAATTGGCACTATAAAATCATAGAGCAAACGAGCACACAGCTAGTGCTGGCCAAAATGTTTACTGCCCCTGTTTCTGCAATGTCATTCTAAGAATTTCTACATAACTATGCAAGTAGATAGTATCAGGGTTTATTTTATATGGCCATCTGCTACACTGAACCTTTAGCCTAGATGAGCAGACATCTCATCAATTTTAGATATTTTTTCTCCCTCAGTGTCTCAATTTTTCATCCATAACTCAGAAGTCTACTGGCTGATCTTAACCAAATTTGATTAAAGATAGTTATTTCAGAGGATTTAATGCAAGTTTCATGAATATCAGTGACCAGCTACAGGACAGATGCCATAGAAGAAAAGGCTCAGAGCAGACCCTGTAGCATTAGATCCTAGTGAATCCAACCAAAAGGTGTTCATGTCAAGAAAAATATTGGATTTTAAAAGTTTCATTGCTCAAAGCACCAAACCTTCTGCAATCAATATTCTTCTTGTTACTTGTACCATGAAGCAGCAATTAAACAAATAATGATTATCAGCAGCAACTTCACACTAATAACTCACAGTTGGTCAGAAGCCTCTAACTCATATCTGTATGGACTGAGGTAGGTGAACTAGTTCTACAGAATAAAAATGCTCCACATCATATTCTTCATATGGATAATTAACAAGCAAGCAGCTTACAGTGCTCAACACTAGTTGATGAATGGTTAGACCAATAATCTGTTACAAACTAGTTGAACTGTAAAATTGAAGAGAGTCCTGTCAGAAGTTTGGAAAGCAGCTTCAGAAGACTTGTCCTATAGACTTTAAGCCTGTTACACATATCAGCTGGAAAATATAGAACTAATTACTCGATGCAGTCAACAAACTTAGTTTTTCACACTGCTTTTCTAGTTCTCATGAGAAAGAAAGTTCTGCAAGAGTATGATTAATGTTTTCCAAGATTTTTTTCTGGAGAAACAGCTTTGATTTTTCTTGTGTCTCAAGAGCACCAGGGAAAACCTTGACTCAGATTGTTATCACTGAACCTGTAACAAAGAAAGAAAAGCACTTCTGCCAACACATCCTCCTTTAGGTGCACTTCAGTTCACAGAAAAATCTGTTTTGGCTGCTCATTCCAACTGACACGACAAAAATCCTTGGCTTACAGTGATCCTTCAAGAATTCTATGTATAGAGAGACTGGCATTAGAGTATGATCTCTTGCTGCAGAAAATTGCCTAAGTAGCTGCCTCAGTCTTTAACATTATAGTATGATCTCTTCAGAAAATTGCCTTAGTAGGTGCATCTATCTTTAGTGCAAAACCATGCTGCAATGTGATTAAAAAAAAAAAAAAAGAAAAGGTGTGTGATAAAACAATAAAACAATGTCTGGCAGACAGAGCAAAATGATCACTACTACTGACTGCCTGGGAATTGAACACTTACTTGCATTACATTTCCCTGTTCCCATCCTGGCCCACTTATTAATTTGGTCATCTGCTATGCCCTGACCATTTTTCTGTAAGCTCTTTGAATTGGAAAATATCATTAAGAATAAGTATGTACAATATCCACTGCATGGAAATACAGCATGAACATGCAAGGAATTCCCCAAAATAAATTTTAATAATAAAACCCTAATGGAAGCCCAGATATGAGAGAAAGTGCTTAGAACTGATGCAGAATCTGAAGATTTTGCAGCATTCCCACACCCTGAATCCAAGTCAATGTTCAGAAGGGTAAAAAGATCTTCTTTACTTAATAAATTTCATACTACATAACAGGAAACCAAGTGACATTCAAGTCAGTTAGTTTATAGCCAATTTACTATTTTGATAATGCAGATAACATAATTGTCTATTCCTTATGACTTAGAGGAATTAAAATAATGGAATTATTCATTTACATGCATAAAATAGATAGTCAATAGATTCATCTTTCACATAATTGTTATGCTTCAGATTCGCCCGCATCCCCAAAGATTATTTCTGATTTTATAGCCCCATTAAAACACCAGCCTATATTCCATCTGAAGTCAACTGTAACAGGTTCAGTGGAAACAGAATTAAGAAATAAAAACATTTAAAAAACCCAAACTGTGGCATCAGTCTGTTCAGCTAAAAATATCAGAGCCTGAACTGGTGAAGAGTTTTTTTGTAGATTGAGGCCAACCTCCATGGGATGTGTGGGAATCTAGGATGTGAATACTTCTTTCTGTATCATGCTTGAACAGAAAATACTTTGAATCAAACCTCTAAGGATTATTACCCTCAAAACAAGGAAGACTTTGAGGTGCTGGAGTGAGTCCAGAGAAGGGAACAGGGCTGGGGAAGGAACTGGAGCACAAGTCTGATGAGGAGCAGCTGAGGGAGCTGGGAGTGTTTATCCTGCAGAAAAGGATGCTTAGAAGGGACCTTATTACTCTCTACAACTTCCTGAATGGAGGTTGTAGCCAGGTGAGAGTCAGTCTCTTCTCCCAAGTAACAAGTGATAGGACAAGAGGAAATGGCCTTAAATTGTGCCAGGGAAGGTTTAAATTAGATATTAAGAAAAATTCCTTCACCTAAAGGGTGGTCAAGCATTAAAACACGCTGCCCAGAGAAGCAGTGGAATCACCAACCCTGATGTGGCCCTTAGAGACATAATTCAGTGGTGGACTCTGCAGTGTTAGGTTTATGGCTGGATGTGATCTTAAAGCTCCTTTCCAACCTAAATGATCCATGATTCTACTATAATCTCCTTAAGAGAATAGCAATGAACCAGAAACTAAGCATGAGCCCTGACAGTGACACATTACCTTTCTATATTGTGTTGCCACAGGTCCTGAGCTATTCATTTTCCAGATATTTTTGTTAATGATGCATTGTAAAGATTTACCAGTCTTTTTTTTTCCAGATCTTGTTCCATAATTCACCATATTAACCCTGCCATTTCGAAAAAATGAAAATTCAGCATACAGCCTGTTTCATGAAATTGCAAGAATAGTAGGAATGGGTTTCAAATCTAAGACCTATGAAGCCACGTGTGGCCATAAATACAAATTCCTAAACAGAGTCATTTCATTCCAGCAACTGGAAAGACGGATTTATGAATGCGTCAATTAAACAAACAGATTGTTTCAAGTCTAGAAAGGCAGCTGCTATGCTCAGAGTTCCTTGGGAATCATATATATTTCATCAAAGGTTATTTTTATAAATTCAGTCTCTGAATCTGTGTTCTTCTGTCCTGTGTGAAACTTCAGGACCACGCAGAACACTACAAAAATCTAAGGTTATTGCTAATATATTCCATATTAAAAATTAAACACACAAGATGTAGGACGACAACATCAAACCTCCAGGATTTTTCCAAAAGATTTTGCTTTGAGAAAGCCTGTTGAATTACAGGAGCAGAAAGAGGGAGAAAGAATCATCTGCATAATGAAAAAAAAGTCTTTGTTCTATTTCTGTTGACAGGAGACTCCTTCAATACAGTGCTGATTACTAGACAATAAAGGATAAAGAAGGTTTAGTTTTCACACAGTTTCACAAGGGTCAGCTGGATGCCTGTCCAGTCCCATTAGATTTCAATACCAATAAGGAGAAATCCACAGCAGTGGAAGGGAATGAACTTCTAAACAGAGGCATTTTTTACACATGATAATCATCCCAATCTAGTGAAGCGTTCAAACGTGTTTGAGAATAAGCAGGTAAATATTCTTAGTCAAATCACAAGAACTGTGCATCATAGAAACCTGAAATCAATACGACTGTAATTTCAATGAGACCTAAGGTACTTTAGTTCTCTGCTGTTGTGGTTCTCTTCTAGATTACAGTTTATGTAGGCAGGCAAAATTTTCAGATTATGTGATTATTTCTTTCTATCCTGAAAAGAAACAACAGAACAAAAACTGTGCTGAGGTGCTTCTTATAAATCTAAGGGCCAAAACACTTCTATTCTGCTGAAATGCTAGGGAAAAAATTTACTTTTATTCATATATATTGTATAGGTATATATGTATTCTTATTGTTTCTTTCTTTTCTTTTTTTTTATTTTGCAGCCTGTGCTTCTAGAGACCTTCACTGTTATTGAAGATGACAAGGAAAAACCTGATCTGCTTTATAGATACTTAAAAGTATGAAATGTGATTTTTTGACTCCATGGTGAGTTTGAAATATAATAGATCAATTCATTACTTTGTAGTATGGCTTGTCCACCAATCTTTACATTTTTGTTTTTTCTCATAGGTTCTCTAAAAAAGGGTAAACCCCAAACTCTACAATAGTTTGGGTAAACCCCAAGCTCCACTGGCAGCTGTAAAATATGGTTGTATCAACTTGCAAATTAACAACATGGTAAAGAAAAACATTATCCCCTCCTATAAAGGCAGTATTTATATTGACTCATGAAAAAAAAATGGGCTATGTGCTACTAAAACCACAGCCTAGTAGCAGACCCCAGAACCTTGCATGGCTATATCCAAGGGTTCAAGACTTAATACTTCCCAAGTGATGAAATTGTGATACAAATTATCCACACAATATTTACTGCTTCTGTAAAACCAGAGCTTTAAGAGTTCGTCCCCCTTGGGGGCCAGTTTGATATGTCTGTATTATATGGAAGAATTATGTCAGGGGGTGGAAAACTCAACTATTTCAGCATGGCATCACATGCTGGAGATTTTCAGTGGTTCCTCTTGTGGAGGAGACAATCCTTACTGTTTTTAACCAGGGAGGCTCACATTACCTTCCTTGGAAGGAGAACAGAATTATTGTTAAACACCAAGTATTGAACTACTGACTGCAGTTAGAACCAAGAGAGATACATCATGTTCACTAGTTCTTAATAGATTTTAATCTGAAATTAAATTAATATCCTAATTATTGCCATCTTCAGCAGTGAATTCTTAGCTGCTCCAACTGCACTTGAGAAATTTTATGGGAAATAGATATTTCTTGTAAAATGGGATTAGGATTCACAGGCCTGAGAGCCCAGATATACTGTTTTGGTTTCTATTCCCAGTCATAATTGATTTACACCCTTTCCCTTGTTTCAAACTCTGTTCCTTTCTTGGATGGAAATATTCTCTCACAATCTTTGTTCCCCTCTGTAAGAGGAAGATTGAGCTCAAATGCAGGAGGTTCATCAGCAGTCCACTAACCCCTCTCTGCTGTAAACCCTAAAATATCAAACTCCATGAATTGATTTTCTTTCGTTCTCTGCTGCAGGCATAACTGTTAATGAAGTTGCCAGGTCTGCTGAGATTCTAAAGATTTATTTGTTATACTGAGCATAATGTCAAGACAGAGAGTTATTGGTTGCTTTACCCTGAAAGTTTTATTCATGAAGCAGAATACTGGAACTTACAGAAGCTTAGCTCACTAAATACATCATTCCTGAAACTTAGTTAAAAGCTTAATGGAAACTCAGTTTAAAGGAAAACAATTGCCTTTAACATGCAAATACTTTATAAATAAATTGCCTTAAAACATCTAAGTAAATTATTCTGTCATATAATCACTCTTAGGAAAGCTATGGACTGACTTTCTTCTGTTAACCCTTAGTCAATCCAAACCACAGCAGTCAGTTTTAGAAACGTCCCTTTAAATGTCCTACCCTGTTCAATTTGTCTCCCTATCCCCACTCTTACTCATATTTGAGTTTTGCCGCATCAAGGCAAATGTGGGACTCAAATTTGAGATCTGGGTCATAAAAATCAGATTAGAGACATTCCCCCTGGCAACTAATAAACCCTCTCAATATCATTATTTGTACAATGGCAGAACTAAGATTCACTTGGCAAGAGAAGAACAGCACTGTGAGAGGGTCTGGATTTAACTGGAGCTCAATGACTCAAACTGGTTTTCTTGTGGCTCCCTGACCCTGGTGAGCAGAACTGCACATCCCAGAAGCTGCCAGGCTTATCTGTGAGCTACCACGAAAGAGGGATTCATCATCCCAATTTTAGGGAAAAAATTTAATATGGATGCTTACTGAGAGCTGTTAGCCATCAACACACTTGCACACCTTCAACCCTGTTATCTGTAGTAATTCAGGCATGTTATGGGTACTAAGAAATGGAAACTTGCAATTTATTTTGGGAAAGTTCAAGAAATAATTGTTTTTAAAATTCAACTTTAAAAAACTCACATTCTTTAAAAAGAAATCAGTATGCCTACCTTTTAATTGTGTGACATATATCATAGTTTAGGAAAAAAATTGCTCCACTCTGAAATAAGCAGGAGAAAAAATTATTGAGGCAGGTGAGAGACTTTTGGAAACCGAAAGCTCGCACAGAATGTTTCCAAATTAAAGGCAGTACAATTTAAGATTTTGAGAAAACACAAATGAAAGTCCTGAAATTAATGCAAAACTGAGTTTCTAGATGGTTGTTTTTCTTTGTAAGATAATGTATAGAAAGCAAATTGTTCACTTCTACAGAGGTTGATTTCTTTATGAAGAAATGTCAGCAATCAGACGGAGTCTAGAAAGTGAAAAAAAGCCTTAAAGTTTTAAATCCTCCTTTGGTGGCACAGACTCCAAAACCTGAAAATAACAAATTGGTTTTGATTATTTCAGTGCACAGCATCGAGGTAGGAATTAGGTCAGGAAAAGCCAATTTTATTTCCTGGATCTTTTATTAAAAACATATATTTCTTGACAATCTGAATTTACCAATCAAAAAGGTGACATTCTGAACATCAGAAACATTTGAGATTTATTGGATTTGAACTCCTGGCTTGAATTGAAGCAAGGATGTTTACATATTCAAGAAAAAATAGGCTTCTCTGTGGTGAGCCCATGTTGCTACAAATCCAGTCCAGATGCTACAACCACCTGCCCAGAGCAGACTTTGGGTATTTGGTCTCACAGGTGACACTAGTGACACAGACTGGATATCAAACAAGCTCTGTCCTAAAATCAGTTTGATTTCTTCTTTTCCTCCTCAGCCCCCCAAGACAGTCAAATGCCCCTCCTTGAAAATAATTGCCTGGGAATCTTGAAATACAAAAATTAGAGCAGAACCTACAAAACACGTGAGTTTAATAGCACACACCTGCCAGAATATAAGGGTATGAAAGTCAACATTTATGACCCCACAGAGGGAAGATATGTGGCAGTGCTGTGAGGCAGGAAGGCTTTTACAGGTTTGGGATTGTAGCATTACTCAGGGAAGGAGAACTAAATTCCAATAAAATCCTTTATGCCCTTTCACACTGCTGTGTGTTCTGCATATATTTTTTCCTGTAGAAAATAACATCTTAGAGTCATTTTAAGAGACCTACTATTTTTTGCCTTTCTCTTGTAAAACAAAAAACTTCAGCTTTAACGAGTCAAACACAGAAGGAAGAAATATGAGGAGGAATATTTAGGACATAGAATGACAAGAGACTGAATGAAAACACTGTGCTGCTCTCTCAGTGTTTTCTATGTAAGTGCTATTTACCCAACCATTCCTTTGCTTAAAATAGAAGAGGACTTGATCCTGCTATGACATTTTCCCTCCACACACCTAGTCCCACCTGATCTTACACTGAAATTCAGCAAGAATGTTATCCTCTTCCAGTTCCCAATAAGTGCATTTTGCTTAGTGCTCCCCAATTCTTCTGTTGTAATTTGCACTGAAGCTCAGCATTATTTTCCCAATCCCTAATTATCAAATCATATTCATGCCTTCACTGTTTTATGAGGAAAGCTTAAAAACCCTATTCAAATTATTTTGCTTTGTTTACAAAATAGTTTAAAGTGTCTCAAAACAAGAAGTCATTTAAAGACCATATTCTTCCCCCACTTTCCCAAGAAAACACTTCCCTAAGAAAAACAAAAGCCAACAAAGAACAATTCAGTTCCAGTCAACTTGGGTGGTTTTGGCCTTCCTTTCCCTGTTCCTCTGTTCAGTTACTAAACTGAATATTGCAGCTAACCCTGGCCAGAGGCAAAGTGCAGTGCACATTTGTCACCAGATTCTAAATATTATCTCAGGGATGTCACCTACAAACATATGACACATCTTTTTCTATAAGTGCTCCTCACTCAGTAGTCTCTAATGCCTGGATTTGTCACTTGACAGGAAAAGCTGAAGATATGACAAAAAATAGGGGAAAAAAAAAAGATATTCTTTTTTCTATCAGGTAATGGCACAAGGTTCTGTAGGATCTTCTTCTCTCAGCCAAGCTCTGCAATGACAGAGTTGTTCTACATGTGCAAAACTGGCCTCCAACAATAACATTAAGAATTCATAGCATACCTTGTACGTATCTCCTCTGACAGTGACTACTTTCATCAGACAATATAAGATGAACAGGAGGTCAATAAAATACAGCAGAGTTCCACAAACCAAGGAGAGAACGAATGTTCTCGTTCAAGGTCATGGACCCAGCGTGAGCTGCTGTTAAATTAAAGCTATCCTGGTAGGATGCTTAAATTATCTGTGCCATGTGGATTGGGACCATTGACAGCTGATGAGAAAATTACTTCTGTACCACCTCAGGGGAATTCCCACACCTATCAGACCTCGGTGGAAATGAGATAAGTTTGCTTTAAGCTCCTTCCGGGCTGGCTGCCAGAGTTTGGCAGAGTGAGCATAAAAGAAACAGAGCTCCCAGGCCAGCAGTCACTTAGGCTTGGATTTGGTGTTTGACAAGGAATGCCTAAATGAGGCACAGGAGGGAGAAAATAAGTGCCTTGCTTTGATTACATGAATCAGAGAGTACACTGACTTTCAAAAGAGGTAATTTTAAGAGACAAACATCTCCTTGTTTCCAAACAGGAAGAAGAATTGGGAAGACGATGGGATGGGGTGTGCAAGCAAAGCTGAGTCAGTAAAGAACCCAAGGTTATCAACTCAACAGCCACAGGTTATGAAATATTCTGTAAGATTATTATGGATCCTGATGTGTAATTTCTCAAATGCACATGACAGATTCACCATAAATAACAAACCAATGCATAAATGTAGCTTATATCTTGGGGGATAATGCCACATTCTTTTCACTCATAGGTCATTAGCTGTCATTTTAATTCCTAGCATTAGGGTCTTCAAAATTCCTCAACACTGGCAGTCCACTTTTACATAAATAATGCTACACTCCTGTAGCTAATTGGGTTTTCCAGGCAACAGAGTGTAACAGAGCAGAATTCCTTTTCCTATTTGTCACACAAAAAGCAGAGAAAGTGTAATTTTATTCCAACATTGTATGAGTGTGGTGATGCTTCCCCCCACCCCATCCTTGGGTCTGATCTACGATCTCAGAAGCTCCTGATAAGCCTTGACTGAAGCATCCCTTGACCACACCAGTCAAGCCATGAGACACTTCCTGATCACCCCAGGAGCTCTGAAATGGTAGAGGTCATTGTTTTAATTGTAATGAACCCCATGGAATCACTGTGCAAAAGTTAAAATAGTAAGAGATTAAGTGTTGTTAAAGCCCCCTGCACCCTTATCTTAGCATCCATATCCTTTGCAACCTCCCCCCTTTTGCATTCCCAGCTTTTATTCCATGTAAATAACTCCCAAATGCTTTTAATTTGACCTTCCTTTGTATGCTTTAACCTTTGTAGTAACTAACAGAGTAAACCTTGCCATTGAACTCTGTAAAGTCACATTTTCACAAATTCGTATTAAACCCTGCTTTTGCTAACACCTTTGACAGTGTTTTTTTAAGCAGCCAAACCCCTCTCTCTCAGCAATGAGGAGCAATGCAAGAATAATACAACTCCTGAAGCTGTTCTGTCTCTCCTTTCTTCGCAGTAGAGCTTCATTATATGAACCCCCGAAGAGAATCTGGACTCTCGTGTCTCTGCTGGCTGTCACAGACCACACAGCAACCAGAAAATCCTGCAGCTAAATCCCTACTTGTTTGAAACCTCTGCAGTTTGGACTCAACACCGACGTTTGGGAATCCCAAGCATTCAAACTGCCTTTTCTCTGAACATTCTGGGTACAGGGTAGAGCTGGTCCAGTTTGAGATTAACCAGGGTGAAGCTCTCAGACAAAACAGAGGATGCCCTGAAGTCCTATAAGGTTGTTGTGCTTGCTAACTTTTTGGTCTTGACAAGAATGGCTTGCCTCCAGAAAAGGGAATTCACGACATCTCTTGATTGATCCTACCCTTTCTTCATCTTTTATATCCTACTAGCTAAGCAGGCTTTCCATGGTGTCTTATTTATGTCCATAGCCCTTACCTCTCCTTGCACAGGAATCTATAGGCTTCTGAACTCTACCATTAACTCCAGGAGGGCCCTGAAAATGTGCTGTTGAAAAGTGAAAATTCCTTTATGAATCTACTTTACTCACTCCCAGCAGGGCTGGGATTATGTACTCCACAGGACTGTTGTGATCATAAAATGGTACAAACATTGTTTTCCTTGTGCTTTATATTCTACTGGTGAAACACACGGCAACAGATCTCCAATGAAATATGAGTGATGTCAGTCAGATAGTTCTGCCAAGACATCTCAAGCTACCCAGCTAAATCTTACTACTTATTAGGGCAAGAATCATCATCATCATCAGTGTATTTATGTGCTTGTTTTAGTTTCTTTTCATCTAGGCAGAGCTAGATAGCTTCCTTCAGAGTTTTCTGTTAAGCCTGGGTTTACTAAGGCTCTACAGAAACATTTTCTTTTCAGGCAAGGGTATTAAAGGTTTATATGTGGTTTCCATTTTTGCCTTAAATTTATCTTTTATTAAGAAGACACAAGAAGAAAGTAGTGGAAGAACACTACAAAAATGGGGCAAGCTCTTGCCTCATGGGGTCTCAGCTATCATCTGATTTTGGATTTAAAATGACAAACAACAACATGCAAGTGAAAATAACACGTCATTTCTCCTCTCACCTACTTCTGGGTAAGTGGGATTGCCATTAAACAAAAAAATCAAGGTAATTTGTTTTCACTTGACAGCGGAAACTAAAAGTACATCAACATTTCTGTCACCAGCAGTATCTTGGATTCCCCCCAGTGAGGTCCCTGCCTGACTGAAGGGGACACTTGCAGAGCTATAGACAGGGAAAGTCAAGCTCAGAGAGCAAACTGCCATTGCTCTCACTTCCAGCAAGCATCAACAGACATCTCACACTTGATCTCGAACTTAGGAAAGGGATAAAGGGTGAGGAAATTAAAACCATTTCCAGACATTGCAGATGACATCCTGCTTCTGGTCACCAGGAATTCCTCCCCTTTTAGAGAATCCTCAGCTGGAACTAGAAAAAGTGGAAAAATCTACTCACAAGACCTGCAAGACTGGCTAGACATAAAAAAATCTGATCTAGTGTCAGGCATTACTTTAGTTTCTTATTATATACTTGATTGATGAAACAGAAAAAATTAATCTCTGCAGAGAGCCTGCAGAACACATTTAAAAATGTTATGTGAATATCAATTTGCTTTGTTCATATTCCTTTTTGTTTGCATTTCCCAAATACTCCAGTGAAAAAGCTTTCCTAGTACAAGTCTTTGCAAAGATTTAATATGGTCTGATCAAACTGAAAAGGAGGAATGGTACGCTCAAATATGTGGTTCACATTGCTTTCAGCTATAAGTCATTTGAAGAGAGGGCAGGAAAGTTACCACATGCATTCTTTAAATGAAAATTCATAATAGAGCATTTTTGAATGACTGATAATTACTGACTTTTAAATATAAATTGGAACGTCTACAAATAATTGAGTAACGTATAAAAGCAGAGAACAGTGGACTGAAGAGAATTAGACAAATGGGTGTACTTCAAAATGAAAAGTACAACTATTTTCTTCAGTGAGATGACTAAAACCCTGCTTCTTTTATTTTGCATTGTGTTTACCAACTACCAAACTGTCTAGGCTGGCTGCCCTTAGCCATTGGAACCTTCAAAACCTTTCTTGAAAAGGTACATATATGTGTCCTGAAGGCTGTGGGTGTGAGAATCTCAGATTTCCCTTTTCTATTTAGGATGCTAAGTAGGACAAAGGACTTATTTGTGGAAGTGGTCATTTTCTGACCCTCAGCTTGACTGCATATCAGCCAAGAGTTAGAAATAAATCACAGCCAGGCAAACTGTGCTTTAACCCTACCCATAGTCCCAAATTAATTAACCTAAAGTGAGAGAGTCCACAGAGCCTTTTGTCAGTCCAACTCGCATGAGAAATTCTTCCCTAGCCTCCAAAACTTGCAAATGAAGAAAAACACCAGTGGTATTTCATAAACACAAGTTTGAGAGTATGCTGTTTCATTACTATAAAAGATGATTCTTGTTCACCATAAGAGATTTCCCTAGAGAGGGTGCGCAGAGAGTTAGCAAGACCCATCACTCACAGAGCCTAGGCAAGCAAAAATCTGAGTCCTTTATGGTTAAATCCCATGCCCAAGTACGAGAACAAAGGTGGTTGTGACTGAAAGAGTCTCCAGGTGAAAGCTACAGCAGGGGGAGAGGAAGATGATTGCTGAAGGAGTGGCTGTGTGGGACACACCACGCTCTGCTGTCCCGTGAGCTGTCCAGCACACAGGGAAGGAGTCCAGGGAAGGGCAGAGGAGAAGGAGTCTCAGAGGGCCCAACAGAGTTCTGATCTTAGACACCCTTGAATTAAATGCCATGTTGAAAACAAACACCATTGCAAAGCCATTGCTTTAGTGAACCTGCAGGAAACTCTGTGTGTGTGCCAGTGCTCATGCACATGGAAATAAAGCTTCTTGCTTGAGTCATTGCTGGTACATGCAAACTGCTTTCTTCATAGACTGCCATCCATACACAGCCTCACACAATCATGAACTGTGACTCATATTTGATTTTTTTTTCCCCCTTGAGCACTAGCATTGCATTTTTCACGTTGCTCTGTGTGCTCCTGCACTTAAAGGGGCAAATTCTGAGATATTTTAAATCAGGAAACACATCTGCTATCGTCTGTTAGAGCCAAACATTTACAACTGATTGTTTTGACTTCAGAAGAGTGATTGAGAGACAGAGAAATGAATTGTGACTTTAAATTTAGCCTAAGAAAAAAGCAAGCAAGGGAAAAGATTTCTTTTTGGTGGAAATCTCATTTCACTAGAGACTTCTGGTTTAATAGGGTCTGGAACCTTGGCTTTCCCCACAGAAAGGAGTATGTCCAATGGAGCAAAGCTATGCTCACTGAACATGAGGCCTCTGTGAATAAAAACTTCAGAGCCTGCATTGATTTCCTACAACAAGAGACTGTAGCTTTCCCTCATATTAAAATTAATTCTGTTTGATACCATTTATCTGGCTAAGACATATTGACAGGGAACATTTTTCAATGTAAGAAGGTTTAGACTCCTGTTTGTGACCAGTTTCAGAGAGGATTCCTGGCTGAGAAAAGGCAGGGAGAGAAGGCAGCCCTGTGAGAGTTGCCTACCATTAATAACATGGACTATTTCCAGGTGTTGTCACGGAATGTCACTCTGCCACATTCCCTGAAGACACCTCAGTGTCTGACTGACACAAGCACAGGTGGAATGCGTAACAATGTGCTCAGGAGCCTCACCAAACCTTTCCTACTCAGCTTCCCAGTTCTGCATCTGCTTCCAAGAAGACAGGTCTTTTCACAGATCTCAGGTGTCACATAGAATGGTTTGCATCTTTCAGATTTTTAACACACGTTTTTCCTTTCTTGCTGTAGTAGGCTCAACTATTCCCACCCACCAGTACTTCTATTTCAGGGAGCTGTTTTGTGACTAACTCCTCTCAAAGATTATAGAGAAATAGAGATCAGATGCTAAGAGACTTAAAGACAAGGACCACAAGCCTTGACAAGCAGAGAGTGAAGCCCTAAATATTTCTGTGCTTAAATTCAATACAGAGTGCAGGGATGAAAGGCAGAATGTGCTCTTTCTCCTTGCTGTCCTCCTTCTCCCTGAGTCCACTTGTGTTTTCTACTGTTCAATAATATTACACTTGACAATCTTCTGGACTGAAAAAAGAGGTCACAATCATTATTCCTGTTCCAGTCTGGCAGTAAACATATTTGAACATCCATTCACACAAACTCTACCTATTCAATATAATCATGTGCATCCTACTTTTATTTTTGGATCTTGGTGAGTGGTATCAAGTACCCAAAATTTCTTCTATCCCACCTTTTCATGCTATTTACAAGCTCTAATCTATCCTTTAAAAACAGAGAAAGCAATACTTTTATTACAAGCCAAAATAACTTAAAGATAAAATAAATAGTTTGTACTTGAACATTATCTCAAAAAGAAATAATCTGTATACTTTGTATGTTATTTTAATGAGTAAAAGAAGCTTTGGCTTTTAGGTCCTTCAGAATACAGGAGATTTATCAGGTAGCTGTCAGACAGCCCTTATTCTGTAATCAACAGGTGAAGAACCAATGGATCTGTCATTAAGCTTAATTGACTTCTTGGACTAAGACACTCATCTGTTGAGAAGTTAGAGATGAATGCCTGGAGCAAGGCCTGAATTTCTTTTTTTAAGTCTAAAATGAAATGTCTCCTGATGTGACACTAGGCATCATAAACAAACCACTAACACACCAGTGTGCACACACCAGACCAAACCCCAGCAGAAGTCCTAATGGAACTGAGGATACTAATCAAAAATCCCATAAATGAAGATCACTCAGCAGTTTCTTAATTCATACCAGGTCCTCAGAACACACTGAAATTCAGCTGTTTTAATCACTGGTTGTGCTGCATTTCTCTAATTAACAAGTGTTCATGGAATGTGCTGCTCTGCAACAGGACACATCCTACAGTGGCTCATCATTTGAGTGGGAAGGTAACAGACATTTAATAGCACAAATTAACTTGATGGTAATGAGGAAGCTTCTCTGTCAGCAATATCACAAATTAAATTATCTGCTACCTCAGTAGTGATGAGGAATAATTAAGAAAGCTATACAATTGCTTACAAATAAACCAGCACCAGATCAGCTGAAAGATGTCTGTCTCAGAATCTCTCTGGCATGGCAACATTCACTCCCTCGACTCTGATACCATTTGTTTGTAGGTAAACCAGATCTTCAGCATTATCTTAATTAAGCTTTTAAAATTTAATTTTCTTTTTCAAAGGAGAGTATCTTGGGCACTACACAGTGAGTTTTCATTAACAATGCAGCAGCTTCAACAGAGCACTTTCAAGAGGAACAGAAAACAACAACAAAAAGAGCTCTATCAGATGATGGCCCTGGCAGGGGAGGGAGAGAGGGACTTGTGAACACAAGTCTCTCACCAGTCACTGTAAAACACAATAGATTTCCCAAAGGAACTCGGTCACTAAGCAATTAAGCTGCAAACTATGTTTTAAGGCCACATAGTTTATTTAAATTAAACTTTTAGTTTGTATGCAAATATCAATGACTGTGAAAGTTGTTCTCAGCTTTGGTTTGAGGTTCTTTTTTTGACATTTTAAGATTTAACTGAAATTAGACCCTGCTGTTTTTTTCTACTTTGAAAACAATTGAAGAGACAAGCAGATTATTTTCCTGTAATTAATTAAAACAGAACAGGATTATCAACTGTTGTAGCTTACTCAAAGAGATTCTAAGACCTGTTCTTTCTTTGACCAGGACCTATCATAACAAAACAGAGACCTCTGTCATTCACTTAAAGTAGAATCAAAAGGTACAGTAATAACATTTCCCACATAATCTGGCTGAACTTTAAGCACATGTCCTGGTCAAAGAAAGAACAGGTAACCTGTAGGACTGAGATCAAAGTCTCAGAGGTCTGGAAGTAATTTGCCCAGTATTCCAGGACACTGAAGAATGAGAGGTACAACTCAGACTTTCTTGTAAACAGCCACACAGTGCCCATGGTTAGCAGACCTAACATCTTCAATTAAGTCTGTTGCTTCTCTGTTGATTCTAATCTGCAATTATAGTATTTATTTTCTAACATAGCACTCACTGTGTTACCCAGCCTGGTGTCACTCCTAAACTCATATGTTGAACTCACAGGTAGGAGTATCAAGATTACACCTTGCTCTGCACAAGGCAAGAAAAAGAAAGTGTAAATCTGCAAATTCTTCCATATTCTAGTGCCCTGAGTTTAGATTACAGATACAGATTTATGAAGTCCTCTTGTTCAAAGAAATGACTTCAATTTTGTAGCTTTCAACTTTAAGTGTAATCTCATTCCACTTATATAATTTGACATAGCAAGGTAACTGCATGCTGATTATCTATCATGTACCTGTTTACCAAGGCAAAGACAGGCCACAGGATACAAAATCATTTCTTCCATAGCTGTCCACCTTCTCCTCCCATATCTATACACATGCAATTTGCAGCCATTATTGTTTATTTCCCTTTAAAATGATCTGATAAGGCAAAATGTCTATGACCCTGGTGACTCACAGTAACTCAAACGTAGGCTAGTAAAATGAGTTTATATCAGTACTGCTTCTTTCCAAGCAAACAGTTATAATTTGCCAGAAACTTTTAACAGCCACACAGAGGAATGTAACTTCCTTTTAACATTTCTTAGGCAAAGCAGCAAAATATAAACCCCTGCTGTTACACAGAAGTACAGTAAAGTACAGGCCAAGAACAAAGCAATTGTGCTTCCAAGGCTGTGCAGGTCCCCTTGCGAGCACCGATTGCTACAGCAATCTCCTGGTGGTGTGAGAAACAGGCTGCACGGCAAAGAAAAACACACAGACCAGCCATAATACATAGGGTTTTATCTAATAGGCTATGATGTTCTATTTCAACTAGAATAGACCCTCACAATTAGAACACAAACATCTGTTAATGCCCACACATGTTACTGGTAACTTAACCTGCATCAAAATCTCGGAAAGCTGCACAATCGTAATGGTTGAGTATCAAGTCAGATTTTATAGCTTAAGTAGTAGAGGTAAACAGCTTAATTTCGAAAGACTTCTTCGTATTAAAAAAAAAAAAGTTTTCATTCCAAAACATTCTTTTTTTAAACACAAACTAACACTTATAACAAACCCTTGTAATCCGACCACAAGGAAGACTTCAATATTTTACAATGTTGTCAGATTACTTGATTGCAATATACAAAACTGAGAGTAATTTTAGCCTTAAATCTTAAGTGGCAGCTGACTGCCTTCCCTAAAAGACTCCCTAAAGCCTTATGACTTCTGTTTTTGTAACTCAAATCAAGGTAAATTCAAGATTAATCCCCGATTCTTCTCCAGGTAACAAATCAGAAAGCTGTTACTCCCCTTGAGTCCACAGTGACCTACTGAAGGATTCCTTACCAAGTCAATTAGCAATATAAATTCCACCCAGATGAATGTATTTATGTGCATAGTGAGATCATTAACCTTATTATGCCACTCTGTCTTGTTTTCAAGCTTCCTACTAATCTGTTGCTAATAGATACAGGTGCCAGAATTATTGCTTACAAAGGCTCTTCCTTATGATGGAAATAATTTGTGGTGCTGCCATTTACCACTCATGTTTCTAAGGTGCCTCTTTTATGCTAACATGTGGAGGACATCACAAACATTTTGTAACTCCACAGAGAGAACTGCCAATGCTGCTGGTTGTCTGCTCGTTCCCATCTGTGGAGCTGGCTCACTTGAGAGCTTTGTTGTTTAGGTGATATCTTATGACACAGGAGAGGATCCTGAATTTTGAGCTACAGGTCCTAAAGCCTCCTCCAGAGGGAATTCTCTTTCCTCCACACTATGAGAAATAAAAATATGAGTTTATAGGTGTATTGCGAAGTTGAAAGATATCCAAGTCTCAGAGTGGACCTGGGTGTCAGTGTCTTATTTGGCCAGTTAAGAGAAATATAAATATTCCTAAAACTTAAAATCTTTTGGGGCCATGTGAGAGTTTGGTACACAGGGGTTTCTTTTCTCTCTTTGGGCTAAGAACAAAGGAAGATCCATCACTTTTGACAGGGGATGGCCAGCAGCCAATTAAAAAGAAGGACAAGCCCCTTTTCAGAGAAAAGAAACCTTTTTAGGTAAAAGTGAATATATTAAGCTTATCTGAAAAAGGTGGGATTTTTGTAAAATTATAAAATGGATGAAATTTAAACCCAAGGGGTCTTTTCTTCCCAAAGAACTCTGTGTGAGACTAGACCCAGCGCGCTGAATCAAATTCTTTCTTTTTTTTCATGAGTTTTTGCCGTCCTTCTAAATTCAAGAGAGTTTTTCTCACAACACTAACTTGCCAGCATTATGTTTAAACACATAACATGCACCCAGAACTTATACCCAGTGTGAAAAGCCTTAGTGTCCAGCCCTGATTGGAGGGACCAGATAGCAACAAGGATAAAACGTTTTCAATAAGCACTGGTCTCTAGCTGAGTGGAAAATGCTGATTTATGCATCCACATTGTGCTACAGAGAGACCGGTGATGGTATGGACCTTGAACGATGTGGCTCCGAGAGCTGCTCACCCGAAGCACCCGCTGCAGGTGGCACAAACCAGCATCAGCACTGTCCCACTATTCCAGGCTGCTGTCCTTTGTCATAAGACAAACTTTCCAACACTCCACCCCTCTCCAAGGCGCTCTTCCAGAGCTCTCACCAGAGCCTTACCACCCTCTCGCCTCAAAGCACAATCCAACACCAACTGATTAAGGGTGGACACTTCGTGTGGCCTCGTGACTTGCTAGAACCCACTTTAATTAATTTGTTATTTTTCACTTCCTTGATGGCTTTGGTACAAGCAGACAGTATTCTCTGGATACATTCTTTTCCTCAAGTCTTGCTGCAAATGTCTGTTAGCTACTTCTTTGTATTACTAATGACTCTAAACAACACCTTGAGGCGAATCTTGATTAGCATGTTAATTAGGAAATTCCTAGCAGGCACTTTGGGTGACAGCTTACTCCCAAACACCAACAGTAAAACGTGTTCAGATTGAGACATCAGGTTGAATTATAGAGATGGACACGCTGGAAACGCTGTCAAATCAATCTCCTCTACACTCCCAGTCCCTTTTCCCAAGTTCCATAGTACAAGTCCTTAAAAACTAAATGCTTGCACAAAACTAGCCGAGCACTGGCTTCCCAAGCAACTTCCTGTGACTCTCTTGGATTTCCTCTTACTTTTACTTTACAGATGCTGGACTGGGGGCTGTGGAGAGAGCAAGGCTAGGCCAGTGCTCTGAGCACCTCCTTGCTGAGACCTGATCCAACCTGTAGCTCATGGAAGGCTATGGGAATATTTGCAGTGAGTGCTGCAGGCTTTGGGGAATGCCCAAAAGCACAATCTGCTCCTTTGGCAATTACCTCTCACAAACAAATATTTCTCTCCTCTGCTTTCCCCTTATTCTTCCAAAACAAACATAGGTCTGAAAATTAATCCAGGCCCATACTGGCTGGAGTACTGTTTATGTAGACTTAAAAATATATATATGTCTTTACTATTTCTCACATTGCTGTCGTGGAGCTAAGCCTCACTCAATACACATCCACTACACAAGCAACAGTGATAAAAACACAGTTGCAATAAGAACCAGTCTCCAGCTGAGTGAAGAATGTTGATTTTTTTTTTTTGTTCTACACTGGTTAGTGAGAAAAGAAAATGCCCATCATTGGTCTCAGTTGAATTATTTTCTTTTCAATAAGATTTTTTTATTATGAATGAATTCTCAAGGTGTCCCACTTCCTACTCACATAATTTCCTACTGAGCAGTGCTTTAATCTGGTATCAATTTCAGTATTTTCAATGGGGCTACACAAAGTACAAGGACTTTTGCAGGTAATTAACACTAAAATGAGGCAAAATCTGAATTATACTATCCCAGGTATCTACCTTAATCCACTGAAGAAGGTTTCTACCCTGGAAACAATGCCATGTTTGTCAATGGTGCATCACCAAAATATTTAGTTAAACTAGGGCTGCAAGTTGTTTACATAACATAAACGAGAAACAACACCCAGTGATAGTTTTCACCCTGGGCCTTCCTGGAGACCAGCTGGTAACCAGGAAGGAACTAGGGAAGTTATTTGACACAAAGATGGGGGTACATCCAGATGCAGGAGGTTTGTGTTCAGGCAAGTGAGGTTATTAAAAAACAAGAAATGCTGATTTTCAGTCTGAACATTTCAGATGGGGATTGGTTCTGTCACCAATTTAAGTCCCCTGGTAAGTAAAAGCATTGGATGGGAGGATACATAAAATTTAGACTCTCTTCTTTCAAACTTTCTTGTGACTGGAGAAGAGTGAAAAGAGACATTCTAGGGACTTATACATAAGTTTGGAGACTTGATGGAAAAATAAAAGGCATCAATAAGAGAGGCACAATAAGGAAACAAAGGTAGGGGAGAGAGAGGAAATTAAGTGTACAGATATTTCACACCAGCCAATATGGAATATTGGAGTATGGAATATGGAGCAATGAAAAACAAGTTCCATAACAGCTACTTTGCCAAGAATGAGCTATATTAAGAAGAGTGAGGGTGAAAAGATGGAAAAGTTGGTCGTGAAGTCACAGCAAAATTCTCAGCCTCACACAAAGGTGTTACCACAAACCCAAAGCAGGTCATCCAAATAAGTGGTTTAGGAAATTCTTGTACTGCTGGTAATCACATGTAGGTGTGGTATCCTTTACATAGATGCAATAAGGTATTTATCTGGAGAGATGTAAAGTTTATGGAAAGTTTGGAAGTCTACGGAAAAAAAAACCACGAAAAATGCAACAGCTCCAATCCTATTTGATTAAGAGAAAAAGAAAGTGAACTATAAATATATCTCCATTAGTTATTTTGCTTCAAAAGTGGTGTTTAATTACCTTTTCAAGAGTGAAAAATGTATTATTTATAATTTATTTATGAAACAGAAAATGCTACTGGGCAGGTCTATGTAATAAATACCCATATGTTGTTTGTATTAGAATAATGACAAATATAGGCAATATTTGAGAGAGTAGTTCTGCATATTAAGGTATTTACATTTACTGTTTGCCTGTAGACACTTCTAAAGTAGAAAAAAATAAGACAGTAGAAATTCAAAATGTTAATATTATTGACTTTTTACCAGAAAGGTGTTTACATACAGATTATGAGGCCTACCCCCTATGAAAAACACATCACTTTGATTCAGAAGCAGAATAAGTTTTGTAGAGGTAAAAAGTGGAAAATGAATGTGACATTCCTACATATTCATTGAAACATAGCTCCAGGGGATATAGAAATACATAGAATATAGGCATTGGACCTGTATACTGAAATAAATTTGAAATAAAAATAACATAATTTGAAATCCTAATTAATTTTAGACTGCATCTGAAAGAACAGAAGTGTAACAGTAATACAATTTTCAACATTGTGGATTCTTTCAGTACTCATTCCAAATATTTCACAAAACATCATTTTAGTCCCTCTACAGTTCACCAGGTTTCCAGATCTTCGTTCTTTTTTCCTCAGGGGAAAGAATAAAACAAATAACAACAAAAGAGCAAACACTTCCTTCTCTACCATCAAAGCCTGAGAAACCTGCATAATAAAATGAGAAATATGGTTTTGCCCTTAAGAGTTTGTTAGTATTTTCTTGATGTCAGATCTCTCTCTGGAATGTGGATAATGGCAGAGTACTTTATTCAGTTTACTAATTTCTTGCCTTTGATAAGCTTGATGGGAAACTACAAGAAGAAGGCAGGTGGAATAATGCCTTTCTTGAAGGCAAGGGGAAAGAGTGGGACCTGAATTTCACCAGGCTGTTCATTCATTTATATGTTGCAATTCTTCACAAAGTTGTTTTTTTTTTTTTATGTTGTGCTTCACATGCTCTTTGTAAGAGCAGCCTATTAGTGTCAAACTGTAATAGCATCAAATTAGGTGATGTGAGCATTCAGGCCTTAAGGCAACTGGTTTTGCAGTGTGGGAAAATGCACGTGTAGGATGAATCACACAGTCCCAGTGCATGTTGGTAACTGTGGCTTTATCTGTTTTGTTGTGCTGCTCCACTGAGGAGAGAAAGGCAAGATGCAAATCCCTGATATGTATGACCCAGAAACATGGAGCATTCAGGTGACAACATCCCTGCCAAGGAAATGTAGGCTCTTAATGTGTTTGTGAACACAAAACTGTGTAAGTGAGGAGGCTGCCTGGATATTGGTTTGATTTCCCAGAGAACACAGTGTATGGTTTCAAAAGCTACTTGGGTCTAATCCAAAACCCACTGAAAAAGGTGGAAAGTTTCCTACTGGCTTCAATAAGCTTTGGTAAAGGACAGTGTTGCCTCCAGCCTGATTTCCTGTTGAGAGTACAGTGGATTATCCAGTAGTTTAGGATTCCTGAAGATTTCATCTTGTTTCAGTATTATATTTACATAGAAACATGTGGTTGAGAACACTGCCTTCATCCTCTCAGAATGGGGACTATTATTCCTTACATTTTAAGAATCCTAAAAAGACTGTCCTTTCACCAAGAAGGTTAAAAAATATCCATGTTCTACAAATTGCTACTTAAAAAAGAAGGAATTACGGCAACATTTTACATAGACATTAGGACAGGGCTGCAGCATGTTTAGACACAGTATCCTCATTTGCTTTTAATTACCAGAGGAAGAAGGAAAAATCTTGATTCCTTGTAAGGACAGTCACAAGATGTATTTATCAAATTACATTTTAATTTATAGCCAGTTCCTTGCAGTTATTTGAATACACTGCCCATTAGTATACATTACCAAGTAACTGTCACCATGAGTGAGACTGTGTTATTGCAATATCTCACTAAAAATGTTGAGAGTGCACAAAAAAAAAAAAATCAGACTTACTTAAATTTTAGGAAGGTACTTGTTTTAACTGAGCAGTGCCCAGTGATAGCCTTGCTGAAATTCTGTAATAAAGAATATTCACTGAAGCCAGTAGTCCTATATATAATTTTCTGCAGAAAATTTAAGAATTATCCTTTGTGTTGGTGCAGACCAACTACAGAAGCCTACTGAAGTTCTCTTCCTTGTTGGCATATGTTCCTTGTTCTGCTTGCTATAATTACCATGCCTCTACTATACACTTGAATACACCAGAGGCTAGAATAAAACACATAAAATATTTAATACTAAACCTTCAAGGTGAGTACACACATACCCACACAGATATGTGTAAATCCCCTACTTCTTATTAAAACCCTGTACCTACATTGTTATTTTAGACTGAACACCCTACAGAAAAACCCTTTCCTTACATCTTAGCAATGCTACAGGGAGCATAAGCCAAAAAAAAAATCCCCAACCCACAAAACAAATAAACATTAATGTTACCTTCCAATTTCAACCTTACACAGAGCAGATGGAGCCAAAAATCATACTTCCCATGCAGGGCTCTCTTGCCTGTCGATGAAAGGCAGTGCAATATTCCAGCAAGCTTCAGACAGCATTTGTCTCTCAGGATAGTGGAAGCTATCAATGCTGATTAAGAAGCCCCCAACTAGGTACAATCTATGTCAAGGCTGACAAAAAAGCAACTGCCCATTCAGAGCCAGCAATGGTGGTTTTGAGGCCCTGGTGTTTGCTCTGTCCAGCAGATACTGAATGAGGAGCTATTAATTACAGCACATATTTATGCCAATGTTCTTCCCAGTCGGAATACAATTCAGTGCATTTCTCTTTGCACAGAACACCACAGGTTTTAATAGACTGGAGGGAAAGATATAGCAAGTAAATGTAATTTACTTACAGTTCTCTTCCTTCTATCCTTCCGTTTGAAAAAAACATTCTGCAGGAAAAAGCCTGTAGAGTGCATGTATTTCAGCAGGGTCATGATGGACTACTTCAATCTTATCCAAACAAGGTAAAAAGAAACTGTTCTGTTACAATATATAAAAAAATTAAAGGACTTTGAAATATTTTATATACCACTCCTTAATTTCCCATTTGAAATTTGACATCTATATTTAAACTCAAGTCAAGAATAGGAGAAGAAGTTACTCAGTATCTTTCCAGGAGGGACAAAAATACCAAGATTTTGTGACAGAGTTTGGATTTTTTTGTTTGGGGTTCTTTTTTTAGCTTTTTCCACTAGCATTTTCCCCTTCATTTGAACAAGCAACCACCCACAAACTACCACAATTAAAACACTCATCGAATGTCATAGAACCCCTCCTTTCCTCTACATTGCTCTGACTTTTATATGAATGTGTGTTTAATCTGATTCCAAACCATAAAACTCCTTGTATTTCAGTGTTTTCAGACTTGTCTCACTGTAACCAAAGCCATCCCATGCTTGCTTTATCAGGAAAGCAGATTCTTCCTCTCAGCCAGAGATCAAATCCCCCATCTCCAGCTGTCACTCAACACTTGCACTCCATAACTCACGACTCCTGTCATTCAAGCAATCTGGGGGGCAGAACAGCCTCACTGCTGCTCTCTTGACCCTTGTAAAGCCAGCAGCAGTGTTTCCCAGCTCAACAGATTAACCTGCTACTCGTGCTCCTTCCTGCCTCTGGCTGTGTCTGACTCCTCGTCTCCACTAGGAAATAAGTAGATCTGCAGTCACCACACAACCCTGTCACTCAGCTGCTGGATTTTGCTTCCTCCTCCCCCAGAAAGAAAGGTGGTTTGGGTCTGGGTCCATTTTCACCTGAATTACTGAAATCAAAGGGGACAAGCTTGGATATTCAACCTCATTCCCACTTAGGCATCCACTGCAATAAGCTCAGATCCCAAATCAACGACCTTGGCACTCCTGGGGAATGAACTGAAGTGAACACAGTCCCTGTCTGTGCTGGGAGTGCAGTGACAAGCCTCCCACACTGGAGTGCGGGTGCATCTGGGTCGTAAATCGGGACTCTCTTCTCCAGTTATCAGCAATATTGTAATGCAAATGCCAATAGATCTATTTTCTAAGTTACAGCTCCCTTAAGTAGTAGGGAAGCAGTGGTAGAGAAAAAGCTAATTAAGCAAGCATTGGAGGCATCTTTTACTGCCTCCTACATTAATGCTTCATTAAGGAACTGGAACTGCACTTCGACTGGAATGATAACACCATGTACGTGTTCAGTAGAGCATAAATTAGAATATAAAGTGCAGGACAATAGAGGTTTAAATGATAATCAGCTTTAAACATAATCTAAAATTTGTACTTTGATTTCAAAATATAAATACCAAGAAGGGAAACCCATATTTCCTTCATTAAAACAAACAACATATATCCTTAAATGGAGAGGAGTTTTTTTCCCTTACACCATCCAGAGGGAAGTCAAATAGAGTAAGACACATGGAGTTTTGCTTCCTTGTGGTTTTCACACACAGAATCTGGTAGGATGACTATACACACACTTGACATCTTACCAATGCTTTTCATTTTCTCCTGTAACAGATTTTTGGCAAACAGCAGCCAAAGTAGGAGTGTTTTCACAAAAGATGACTTGGTCATCATGGTACCATGACAGCTTTCCATAAAAATGAAGCCTGAGTAATGACATGGTTGGGCTGTACCAGCCCAGGAGACCTACCCCATAGAACTCTTCTCCTTCTCAGTTGTCAGGTGGAAAGACTTGTGTGCCATTAGTTCACAGTCCACTAAGCATTTATGATTTTTCATGGCAAGGTGACTGCTTTGAGTATAGAGGTTGACATTGCCGGGTAAGAGAGGACTGTACAGCTCTCTAGCAGATGGACAATTTTAACGTGTCATCAAATCCTGTGCTTTCTTACACAAAGAATAATAAAAGTACTTTCAGGCCTGAAACACACTTGATGTGAAGCCCCAAGCCCATTCAAATGAAAAAATGGCTTTCATATGTTTTGTGGAGACATGAAGATCAACCGTAACCCTGCATGGAAATATTTCTTGCAAACTCTTGACCAAAATTGAGCACACAAGTTTCACTTGCATTTAAAATTCCCCATACTGTGTATTTCCTTCTTCTTTACCATGAAAAAAAGCTTTAATCTATCAATTATTAACTTAATATTTTTATTAGATTCTGAAAGTCAGCAAACTCTCCTACAAGACACAAAAAGACCACAAAAAATTATCTGCATGGTCCATAGAGAGAAGATAATGAAGGTTGTGAAAACTAAAGCTTTGAAATCCTGATAGAATCACATTCTATAATTCTAATATAGGCATATGCCTGCTAAATCCCACACCAAGGCAACATAACATAATCTTCTAGTTAGCAAGATTAGCAGTCAAAACACAAAACTGACACAAGACTGAAATATCTCAGAATGAAAATGAAAATCCTGATCAATGTCCTGTTGATACAGGACAGATAAATTCTAAGCTGTCCTCTCATTTTTTTCTCATGTAGTTTCCATTTTCTTCCTCACAGAAGCAAATGGTTTTCAATGCATAATCATAACAGTATACTTCCATACATTTGGTAAACATATGTGAATGTTAGGATCTCTGCAGCAAATAAGGGAAAATATTGAAATGAATGACAGGTCTCTATTCATGAACACATGCTGTGTTCAGGGATACTTATTGCAGGAAGGGGGGGCTGCCAAATCCAGAACATCTGTAATCAGTGTTTGGCACCTTCTACAGTGCAAGGATGAGCTCTATCTGCAGAGACAGCTGCCCTTCAGTCCTTCCTATGTCATCAGGACAGATTCATTTCAGACTAGAGGATGTGGCCTGGAAGCTTTTACTAAATGCAAATGTAAAGCTCAGAAGCTTGGATCACATTAGCATGGATGCCAATAAAAATACAAGGGGAAAAAAAAAAGGCTTTTTCTTTCCTCCTTTGATTATAAGGTACATGTTCAGCTTTCACCTCTTAACATGGTGTCTCAGCTACCTACCAAGCTCACCACCATTATACAACATTGCACACACTGAGGAAATTTGTCAGTGTAAAGGCTCTCAGTTCCACCCAGGCAGGCTGGTTGCACATTTGACAGAAAAGCCTGAGCGGATCATGCTGTTCCTGCTGTGCTGGTGATGAGGCTGCGAGCTCCTCCTCGACAAGGCAATCAGAAAGTTCATGTACAAGAATGTTCTTTCCATTATTTATTGCAGTAGGCAGTGCTTCTACTGTTTTTAATCCAAATTATAATTGGGCAAAAAGAACTGGGCTCACTTATGTTCCTGTGTCGCTGCCCTACCCTGGGCAATGTACACATGGCAAAACAGGGAACGTGTGTCCACACGCGGAGAACCAGGATTGAAACTCCTTTCAAACACTTCACACACAGATCACGGACATTTTTGAGTAGAAAGCCAACAATTTAGCCTTTCCTAATGATAATAAAATTGATGTTACTGAATTCATTTTATATTAAGAGAACATATATGAAAACAGCGTGTTAAGGATGGCTTTTCTATGCCTACAACATTAAAGGTGTTTCAGAACATGAATAAAAAACTATTTTCTGAATTAGTAATATCCACTCCCTCTGGCATTACAGGACAGAGAAACAGATCCTGTTTAAAACTTACTGGCTGTGAATGATTCCCTTAAATCAAGGTGGAGCCAAATGTAACAAAGAGGGAATCACTTTCCAGCTAATGTGCCACACTGACATCGCTTGAGGAACTGAAACCAGCAGGAATGCTGTAAGGAAGGATAGCAACCTCATCTTACAGACAGGGAGATGGATATCACTTTGCTTCTGCTCCCTGTGAAACGGAATTAGTGCTCTCCAGAGCTGAACTTGCTAGAAAAGGGAGAGGTACTCACTAAATGATACACTGGAGCTGTATCACTTACTGATGCCAGGTTGGGTAGCAGCTGATGAAGAAAGCTCTGAATCTCTGCTCTAATATTTTATTAGAACACAAATTAAACAAACTTCCAGCATAGCAAAAGCTCTGACCTGACAGCTCAGAGAGAAAACAATAAAACCAGTCACTCTGCTCATGTCCTCCTTGGGCAAACCTTCTCTGGGCCTGCTCTTAGACTAAGGAGCTTTCAGTACCACCCCTGCAGACAACAGCTTTGTGTGATATCACAGGTTCTCTATAAAAAGTCTCTTTCTTTCCTACCCTCAGGGGCCTGGCAGGATGTCTGCTTCTGACTCTCTCAGCAGTATCCTAGCTTGCCCTTGTGCTCAGGGTCTGTGCTGAGTGAATCTGTCTCACACAAGCTACGCTAATGATGCACCAGAACCTTTCCCACGTGGAATGCACGGTTGGGGAAGACAGCATCTTGAAGGTACAGCCTGAACCAGAGTGCTGGGGAAGCCAAGGTGGGGCACACAGACAATCCTTCCTCTGCTCTCTTCTGCCTTAAAACCAAACCAACAAACACAAAGAACCCCCATGCTAGCAACAAACAGAATGCAGAGTGTCTGCCAGAGCTGTTGATACCAATACTAATGGCCATTCAAGACCTTCAGATTTTTGGTGCTCTGTGTTCTTGTCTGGGCTCTCCTCTTGCCAGCGCAGTGTGTTTAATTGGTACATGATTACCTACCAGGGGCCATGCTGCCAATCCACAAGAATGTGGCAAAAACATCAAAGCTCAGTTTTAACACAACAAGCAGCAGCTTTTATGCATTAGATGACCTACAGCCCACGTTGCCTAAAGGCTCCTTCCTCACAGACCTGTGGCACAGTTCTGTAGCAATCCTTCTGATATAGTTATGTATGTTCAGAGCAGTGCATGACTTAGTATAGACATACACAAGGAATTATATACCAGAGAGATTTTTAACATAACATTACCCATTTGTCTCTCTTATCACAATTATGAAATTCATCTGCAAAGACACAGGCCCCTGTGGTTGTGGGAGTCATGCCACACAGATGCTGCTCTATGCTGTTTCAATCCTTTTGTTGGTCTATAATGTGCCTTTGTTCCTCCACATGCTCCACAAGAGAGGTGAACAGCTGGTAATTGTCTCCAAGTTTACATCTAGCTTTTATTTAAAAACTTCACAGTGCCTCCAACCTTCCCAGCAGACTGAAACACAGAATGAAAACTCTTACTTACAATACACATTCCTCCTTTGCTTCTGTACCTGGCATTCTGAGTGCAGGTTGCTGGATTCCCTCTCTCCAACTTTATTCCCTGGGGCCCTTGTTTTCTTGCTAGAAGTACTCAGAAAGCATCCAAGTGGACCACTAACAGATGGCCTGTTGTGACTTCAGACACCTGTTGAGTCAGGTGTTGCCATATTGAAGCTATTACAGATAATTCAATCCATGCCATGGTGCTTTTTGAGATGCTAATGATCACTCAGATTTAAAGTACAGCAGCATGAATTTTTTAAAAGCCATATGCTATCACTGTTATATAGATAAGGCCAACTATTCAAATTGGTTGGTCTAAATAGGCATCACCTTAAAGGAAACCAATAGAATAGCATGATTTGCATTAGTATGAGCCACAGTCTGCAAGAAGATCTTTTACACAGCAATTTATTCCTGATGAATTGAAAAACTATTAACCTGTGGAAGTGGCTGCTCTTATGTCCTGGGGTTTCATTTGACTATAAGAGAGAGACCCCAGCTGTTAGACAGCTCTTTATAAAATCTGCTGTGGTCAGTTTGTAACACTGGATGCACTGGAAGGCATCACAACACATTGCACAGACATCTGACAGACCACTGCCCCCTCTGAGTGACCTGGGAAGCATCAGCTTTAGTCAGTGTGACTTGTATGATAATGCAAACATTCCAGTCAAGGGAAAGAAACTCAAGCTTTTCCCAATGTGCGAATTGTGACTACCCCTCGCATACAATGTCATTAGTAGCCTCTAAAAAGTGAATTCCAGTTTTTAGAAGGTTACCTGGAATGAAAGGGGATTAAGGAAGAGAACTTCCTGCCTTCTCCTTCAGTCCTACCCTGTCCATCTCCCCAGAAAGTTCCTAGAATTTATCGCCTTCAAGATTCTGCAAGGTCACAGGGAAGCAAAAAGTTCATCCGTGATGAGTTTAGGCCTTAGCAAGTACAGCTGGTACTCCACAATCCAACATGACCAAGAAGGAAACAGGACATTTGCTGTAATTTTCTTTGCCATTCAGACAGGCCAGTTTGCTACAAACTGCAGTGTATACCACAAGGTTTGACAGTCACATGGGATTTACAGGAGAAGCCGACTTAGGAACACAGTGATGTGTTGCACTGCACACTGTGCTGCATTGTTTTCAGTTCCCTGAACAAAATACCCAGTGTTTGGATTCCCAGCACTATTTGGGAAAGAATGTGAAAGCCAAAAGAGATGCCTGGGGCCAGCAGCATCTACAGCAGGTGGTTTTAGTAGCAGCCAGTGCTTCTAACTACACCATATTTGCACAACAGCATTCAATGACTCTGTCAATGTATCAAACTGCTTCATTACAAGGCAATTACTGATCTAGCTGAGAAAACAAGGGGTTGCAGTTGGTACTCAGTAGCCCCTGTCCTTGATGTTACTAAATACAGAAAAATTTGACTATTGCCTCACAGTGTGGAAAGCCAGAGGTGGAAAAGAAAAACAACCCTCTAAATGCGTGATGAAAATAACATATGAAGTTACTCAAACAAAACATTTGGATTCCAGAGGGTCAGTGGGATTCATATGTGCTTGATTTGCTCTCATTGGTTTTTGCTCATCCGTCCTGCCCCCCTCCCACACAAGCAGAATGTGATGGAGCACCTTTTCCCAAGCAGTCCCTGCTTCCTTCAGTCTGGCAGAACCCAGGGAGTGACCAGGGAGGCCAGATTGTCACTGCTGCCAGGGCAGACTGACAAGAGCAGGACCCACACCAATTCTCTTCCACTTTGCTCTAACGGAGACACAAACTGAGAACCCCTGTTCTCTCTCCCTCACCTCTGTCTCTGCTTCTCACTCTGCTCCTCCTTGCTTTCAGTTGCACCTCCTCTTTAACTGCAGGTTTGGCCCTGGCACATTCTCCAGCTTCCCATCCTTTGCAGGCAGAGAATACACTGAATCTACAGCATCTACAACTTCTCCCACCCATGTCCCATCCACCCCCATCATGAGAATCCTGAGCAGCCCCATCAGGCCAGCCTTTGGCCCATTTAACAATACTGAAGTCACATCACAAACAAGCACGGAAAACTTTGCCCTTTAAAAATAATATTCCAGTTAGAGAAATGCAATCGCACAGAAAAATATTCCCACTCGTTAATTTTTGCTATAGCTGTGTTATGTTAGCTCATTGAAATTTAATTGCTAAAGGGTTATAAGAACCTAGAAACAGACCTAGCATCTGTCTTTTTTTAATGTCTCAATTATCACCACAGTAATTTAATGGCACCGTGTTAGAGAATCACCATTGACATGCTAATGAATGGCATCATGTTCACTTATATTAGCTCTATTTTTAAGAGGTTATAGGTTGAAGACAGACATTTTATGCTTCAGATATCTAAGGCAAGCAGTATCACATTTAGTTCATTTTTGCTTTTATAACTGAAATTGGGTATCTTAAAAATGTTCACTGAACAGTGAACTGCAAGTGGGTTAAACTGTGGTCAATTACAATTATGTACTTGCTTCTTTAGACCAAGATAAGTAATACAAACCCTTTCAACCCATTTATTACTCAATTTGTCTGTCAACATTTACTGTTGAAATTCTCTTCTGTTTGTTTTGTGGGGATTTTTTTCTACAAACAGTACGTCCTTTACTATTAGTTTCTTAACTGAACAGCCTTGCTTTATTTTGTGTTTTATGCTATTCTTCTCGTTTTGCTGAACCAAGTTTACCTATCAATATTTTCCTTTCATTCACTCCACAGAAACTCTGTTGCTAACTAGAAAGTCCCAAATCTGTGGCATCTAAATGATCACAGCAATTTCCATAATAGGAGATGCAATTATGTATACTGAGCTATTTATCTGCAGACTTTTCAGCATATTGGATATGAATTTCTACAGACAAGCCACTTCACAAGCACAATGGAACAGCCTTCTGAGATCAGCTAAGTGCTACTTTTATCATCGGAATTGATTTTGCATGGAAAGCTGCATCCTGACAGGAATGTGAAAGGATTTCTCACTGCAGCAAATTTAGCATGAGGCTGGAGAATAACCCTATGATATTTAATATTAACATATATTTAAGAACGTTTTAATATTAATTTATTCCGTCATAATGCACGTTTCCAACAGTTCCACTGCACAGCATGAACAACCAGGGAGGCCATGCTACAAACAGTGTAGGAATGCCTGGGATGTGTCAGAAAGCCTCCCAGCTCTCCTGGCTTTTCGGTCCTACTCAGGTTGTGAGATATTCAGAGGAGGATGCTTCAAGTTGTATAATGAAAAAATTAAGTTTTCCGAGTGTATTGTTGTTAACACGGTCATTACGGAGTGTTTCGTTACGAGGCATCTCACAGGATACGATACCTGTGTTCCTTTTAAGCTGCGTGGAGAGGGTGGAATCGCATCCCAGTGTCTCGGCGCTGCAGCCAGAGGACATTGCACCCTCTGGTGTCCGCAGCGCCCGCAGCAGCACCTGCGCATCCCAAAACCTCATCGTCTCTCTTCCCGATCTCCCCGACTCTGGGGTTAAAGGAAAAAAAAAAATCACAAAAGCCTCTAATTCCGTGCACAGTTTTCAGGTTGTCTCCCATTTGATGTTTAATTCGTTCGTGTTGAGATGATTCCCTCCACCCCTGCAGGAGAAGGAGAGAATCCAAACCTGGGCTTTTCAGCAGGGGCAAGTCCAAGGGGTCTGGGACAGGCAGCCAAATGCTGCTCTTAATTTCTCTGCCTCCCATCATCTCTCACAGGGAAATATGACAATATGTGGGTCTGTTCTTCTCCTGCCTGAAATGTTTCTCTGGCCAAGTGCCAAGTTGTCCCTTTGTGGCTGAGCTCCTGCCTTTCAGGAGAGCTGCCACTAATTAGCTCTGTAATCACAGGGAGAGAAGCAATGAAGGTGGAGGGGAAAAGTGGTCGTTCCACGGAAAAAGTGGTCATTCCATTAACTCTTTCTTATCTGCAGCCGCAGGAGCTTACAAATTGTCTCACAGTTACAATTATCAGTTATCAAGAAGATTAAATTCCGTCAGGCAACTTGCAACATCTCTTTCCGTGGAAATCCTGTAGGTGTTTAGTTTATCTCCCCGTTTGCAGAGGAGCCTGTGCTCTGTCTGCACTTTGTCATTCTGACAAACTGATCCAAGAAGGGATCACAAGGGAATTGTGGCAGACAGTTCCTCTCCTCTCTCACACTGCTTTTTGTTAGTCAAAGAACATAATTTGCAGAATAAATTACAACTGAAAAATAAGGAAAAGGCTGCCTAGATCAGCTTAGGGCACAGCCTACTGAATATTTTTTCCTTAGTACCCTGTTGATTGCTTGAACGTGAGCTTATAATGCACTCACTGCTATAACCATGGCTTAGATTTGCTCATGCAACTCTTTATTAACCCACTACAACTGTGAGGAGCTTGATGTCAATCATTAGAGGGATTGCATCCATCCTCCCACAATTTAGACCTGAAAGGTAATGTGTGATCCTTAAAAGAAAAACTAATTATGGTAGGAGGAGTCCTATCTCTTTGTAGGTATCTGTAACTGGAGATTTTGAGAGACAGGACAGAGAATAGTAAAGATTTAAACTGTGATCCATATAATGTTGATCTAAAAGATGACAGATAATAGAGCTGACTGCAATTTCCTTAGGGGTCTTCCCACTCATGTTTTGCAGGGTTAGATTATATTGGTATTCGTGAATATTCATTATATTCTCCTTCACAGTGATCTGGTTAAAGGTCCTCATACTGACTAATTGATGTCAATGCCCCGTTCTAAATAGGAAATGAAATGTTCACCTCTAGGTGACTGATTGGGATTTTTGCATAGGTCAAGAGGAATTGAAAATCAACATGAATGTTTCAAATTTCAAGCAATAATCTCATGAGCTAGAGGTAGTAAATCACTGAACAGTGTCTGGTTCAATGAAGTTCAAGGCCTCCTCTTGTTCCAGACAATGTGGTTGGTATACCCATGCCTAGTTAGGATATTTCTAAACAAAATTTTGGCAAAATTCAGGTAAATTTTTTCCCAGTGATTTTTTTTTTTCCAATTTATCTATAGTTTTTGTGAAGCAACATAACAAATGGAAGACAGAAACAGAATTATCACCAAGATTGATTCTCATTTCATAGAAGGTGATAGCAGATGCCTTCCTGCAGTATCTCTATCAAGCACAGACTACTTTAGCTAAGCACTATAACTGAGTTTTTCACTGAATCCAAGTTCACAGAAAGAGGAAGGAGGGAAGGAGAGAGGAAGGGAGGAAGGAAGGTGGGAGAGAGGTAAGGAGGGAGCTTTCATGGCATGGCCAGAGCTCATTATCATTTACATAACCTGATCCACTAAAAAAACACTTCCACATGTCAAACTTCCCAAGTGCAGAACTCCCTACCATTGACTCCTGGTCTGCAGCTCTGCCCCTCAGGGTGTTAATTGTGCACATCCCCTCGCTACAGAAGACTAATGCATATTTACTTTTATAGCATCTCTGAGAGTAATCTACTGCTAGAGGGTGAATTTTCCTCACTGAGCAAGTGTTTTAATTAAAATAAGCCATGCAGCATTCAAGCACTTACAACCAAACTAAATCCAAATCATCAAAGCAGAGCAATGGTCACCTCTGGCAGGTTGGCAGGTGCCTGCAAACCCCAGTGCCTGCAGCAGGAGCTGCAGGAGCTCTGCACTGTCCCAGTGCAAGGACCAGCAATCCCCTGCTTCACTGGGTTCCCACTTCAAGGGAATGCTCTGCTTAAAGCCAAATCCAGTTAGCTGGAGGTTCTGAGGTAGGTGATTGCTGGACAGCACAGGAGAGCTTTCGATATCCACAAGTGGAAACAACAAAATTCTAGTCCTTCAAATACAAAAGGCTTAAAAAAAATGCCAAGGGTTTGGAGTGTCTAATTTTCTGCACGCTGAGGTCTTCTATTTATTTCACTGATAGATTTTTATAAAGTAAACCTTGTATAAGTACATATCACAAAACAAATATATTTCTTACTGCTGCTTCCCCACCTTGTTGAAATGAATTTTGATACTTATAAGGGAATTTAGACAGTGTAAAAAGCAAAATGCAAAGAGAGGTAATGAAGAGCACTACAAAGGAGAAACAATTATGCATGATAAACACTCTCATCTTTTGAGCACTAGTCCCTGGAACTTGAAAAGATTAGATTAAATTCAGTTCATTTAGTCCAATAACTTAGGCAGAATCAAATTTAATCATAAGAATAGGTATGTAATTTTCTGTGCTTGTTTCGTGTAGTGTTGAATACATTTAAAGATTAGCAGGTTGCAAGTTTAAACACTTCAATTAAAACAAACCTGATATAGCTCCAACTCAAGAAGAAGTGAGGGTAGTCTTCACAGTGTGCTTTTGGTCAAAGATTTGACTCTCATGAGGAAAGTTCTCAGATGGCCTTGAAGAAGACCACAGTCAGTCTCTACTGTTTGTCCAGGGAGCTGTGTAAGAGAAAGTAAAGCCTGAATGATATCAACATTTAGATCTGAGAAATTCAATTTTATTTGACAGTGACATTTGTCAAAGAGAAAGAACTAAACAAAACAAAAAAAACAAGCCAACATACTTCAGTGCTAAATTTTCTTTTCCCCTCTGCTGCAAGTTGTCTATTAATGAAGTTCTCACTAAGCTTTTCAAAGCAATGAGCTTTGATAAAAGCCCAGAAACAGCAATATATCTGGAAGGATTTTCCTAAACAAGGCAGTGGGAAATATGCAAAAAAATTCCAGGACAGACAAGTTCATGCCCGTTTACAGTTGTACAGAAAAGCCTATTGTTCTAATCAGATGATGTTTCTGCTGCAATCCATCTGGTGGAACACTATTTTTAGGTCCCTTGGGGTAATTCCACCACATGGTCTTTTCTGTGAAACAGTTTATTAATTTTTTCCTTGATGTGTTTATTCCATGAACTGCATGGTAGCCCTTACTGGTAGATTTGTGAATGTCACCATGTCCTTGATCCAATAAAAGCCTCTCCACATTATAGCCATACCATGAATCCAGTCATTCTGCTTCACCATGGAAAGTCACCAGATATTCCATGTAAGACTAAAATTATAGTCCTTTTAGTCCTATATTTGACAATTTCACTATCCACATGAAAACTCTGTAACAGTCAAACTCCTGGTAGTGTGACCACAGTAATTCATTCTTTCTGTAAAAGGGTGAATTTACCTTGAAAAGAAATGTCCACAGTAATTTCTTACAGATAAATGAGCAGTCCTTTTTCCTGTCCTTTCATTTGATGGTGATCTGCGTTCATGAACTATTTGATGCACATACATTCTCAGTTGAATAAGGACAACTTCATAAAATCCTGCAAATTTTACAGAGATGTGGATTAAGAAAAATCAAAAAACCAAAAGGATCTTAAGGCATCAAAACTATGTCATAAAGTGACAGATCTACTCGTTTTTCAAACACTTCCAGTGATGGTGACTCCACCACTTCCCTGGGCAGACTGTTCCAATGCTTCAACACTCCTTCAGTTAAGAAATTTCCTTTGTAAGCTCTCACACCTGCAAGGACATGAAATCTTCCTTAACACCTACTAATCCACCCACCAGAGACATTTCAAGTGACTGATTTATTGTTGCTCAGGTGGGTTGCAGCAGTAGGTACAAACTGGTGTCACTGAGGAACACTGGATGTTCTCAGACAGTTATAAATGCATTAAGGTACTACATGCACTAAAGGCAAGTGCCATAATTTTTTTTCTGACAAAGCAATGAAGCTTGAAATAATTACACCTAAACCATAATCCTTGGCTGTATATTGGCTTCAGACTTTTGCATGCAGGACTTCATCTGTGGGGAGGAAAAGGTCTTCATAGTATGTTCTGGAATCCTGGAGTTTATTAAGACAGTATGTACTCCTCTTAAAGGGCAGAACACGTCTGAGGAATTCAAAGCATTCAATCACTCAGCTCTGAGAAAGGCTTTCTCTCAAAGCTTTGTCTCTAATTACACTGGGTCATTCTACCTTATAGAGAGAAAAATAAAAGAATCTTAAAGATGTGACCTATACATAATGAAAACAAAATGACCATTGTTAAGTTGATACTAAGTTTAAAAAACCCCCAACATTTGTAGAAGTTAGCCATATAGCCAAATAAAAACAAAAAAGCAAATAAAAAAACCCCATAAAAACCAAAAACCCATCCAACAAACCAAAAATGAATTTTAGAAAAAAAAAAAACCAAAAAACCCAAACAAAATCCAAACAAAACCCAAAACAAAATCAAGACCAAAAAAATCAAAACCAAACAAAACTCAAAACAAAACAAAAGGACAAACCAACAACCAAACCCCAAATCTCTAGAAATGAGGAAAAAATGTCTGTAGCAAAAATTGTATAAAGTATCATGTGTTTGCCATGTTCCAGTATACAGCATACCTACCTCTCATGTAGTTAAATGCTTTTCTAAGTTCTTCAAAAGCAAGAGCTGGCATGTGCAAACTAAGACACATGAGGGGACACGATCTCTTGCCTAAGTTCACCACGTATACTGGAGACAGGTCTTTGTGCTGTCTCCAAGTTTGTCCCATTATCCAATTCAGGGTTCTTTCCACAGAGTTACATTATTCACTGTCCATTACAAATGTTGCAGCAGTTCCTGGAAATTCATCAGTGTGCTTGTGCAGTAAAGAGTATGTTTCACAAAAGCAAGATATTGTCCACAGAGCAGCTACCTTTGACTCCCACATTACTGCAACTGGGAGTCACTGTTTCAGCTCCACATGAACCCCTTGTAGCATTGCTTAAACAGGATAGAGATTGCTCTGTGAGCAACAGCAACATCGCTCTCCTGCAGCTCTCTAATTAGTACTAATTTCTGCATACTAATTGGGAGGATGCCAGTAAAGAATCAGCAAGCCTGTTCTGGTAGGGAGTCAGTAAAATACTTCAGATGAAAACCGGATCTCTGCCTTTTTAAAATCAGTTAAAATTTGTTGCCAGACTTTTCATTTTACTCAGTAGTGAACAGCAAAGAGGTAAATGGTATCTTAATTCGAATTCACAGAGGTCTTCATCCTCTGAAACATACTCAGTTCCCACTGCATTTGAGGAGCCTTTTACAGGGTCCTGGCACTGGTGATGGACATACAGATGTTCATCAGCCTCATCTCAGCTGCTGTCCAAGGGCAGATCATTGTTTCATCACTGTTGTATGGCTCGTAACAGGTAACTAGAGAAAATGTTGGCTTTCAAGGAATATGCAAAATCTGAAATAAACCATATTAATTAGCAGAGGCTGGGGAAATACAACAGAGCAGTAGATTAAACTCAGATTAGCAGAGTAAAAACTGGGCTGGGGGACAAACAGATCAAGGGCAGCCCTGCTGAGAAAGACTTGGGAGTGTTGGTGGATGAGAGGCTGGACATGAGCTGGCCATGAGAGAACCCAGAGAGCCAATCATGTCCTGGGCTGCATCAAATCAGCAGATTCTGCCCCTCTACTCCTCTCTCATGAGACCCCACTTGCAGAGCTGCCTCCAGCTCTGGGGTCCCCAACACAGGAAGGACATGGACCTGTTAGAGTGAGTCCAGAGGAGGGCTGTGAAGGTGACCAGGGGGAACCTCACTGCAGCCTTCCAGTACCTAAAGGGAGACTAGAAGAAAGATAGAGAGGGATTTTTTACAAGAGTGGGTAACGACAGGACAGGGCAGAATGGTTTAAAATGTCCAGAGGGCAGGTTTAGATTGGATATTAGGAAGAATTTATTTCCTATGAGGGTGGTGAGGTCCTGGCAGAGGTTGCCCAGAGAAACTGTGGCTGCCCCATCCCTGGAAGTGACTGAGGGCAGGCTGGATGGGGCTTGGAGCAATCTGGTCTAATGGAAGGTGTCCCTGCCCATGGCAGAGGGGTTGGAAATAGATGATCTTTAAGGTCCCTTCCAACACGAGCCATTCTATGTTTCTATTTACTACTCATTCCATACTGGTTAGATTTCAACTTGAATCTGATTTGTGTGCACTGGAATGGAAACAAGGATCTCATGCAGGTGTACACAGCAGCACATAACATAAGCATCTAACACTTTCAATCTCTTTTTTCCAAAGAATAGAGCTGACATACACCCAGTGAATGCCTCTGCTTTTTCCTGTCTTCACACAAACCCAACATGTGCTCCATAGGGAAAGGGAAGAGCAGCTGAGAAAGTGGTGATTTTACTCATCTGTTACTGTCAATGGCCTGGCAGTGACAGACCTGAGGTGTTTGCCCATTCATTCCCCCATTCTTGCACTGTTCCCCTCTGCCTCTGTGCCACCGCTTGTGCAAGGAAGCAAATTCAGCAGAATTCCTTGTTCCATGACATGGATACACAGTAGCAGAACTTCTCTATGAGAGGTAACAGCTGTTTCTTCTTGCCTGCTCCACAGTAATGGCTTTCAGATAGCCCCAATAAACAATGTTCTCCCTTCTTGTTCATGCTGAAGCTCACACTGCACAAACATTAGTTGTATTGATGGGAACTGCCATAACCATTCAAGTCAAACTACAACAGAAAATCTTTCAGTGCTTCTGGGTTCAGCAATTGGTAAGCATAAATCTAGAGCTTTTGGTGCAAATCTCTTTTAGTCAGCTGTTCTGTAAGGGCAGACTACGATTTATGGAGACATTCAGAGTACATACTGTGAAAAGAAGGAAATTAAAGCATGACCTCACCATTTCATAAACATTCACAAATATTCCTCACAAACATTGCACTTTGTATGGTTTTTGGATTAAGACAAAAGCTGCTGACAAATGCTTGCTTCTCTATTGGTTGCTTTCTTGATTTGGTTGTCTTTATCAAAGATCAAAATTGAAACTCAGTGTGCTCATCATGTTGACATTTTGTCTACATCAGAGCAAACCTTATGTGAGAGCAAGCTCACCAACCCTATAGACACTGTAGGCTTAGCAGAAATAGTCTGGAGTAACAAAGACAACCAGCAGTCACAGTAGCACTGGACAATTACTCCACAGCAAATGGTTCATTCAATACAACTTTTATAGTTTGTATTTTCTTCTTCTATTTCTGGAAGAATTTTCCCTCCAAATATCTGGCATTTGTCCCCTTTGTACGATCTGTGAGTATCAATTGCTGTGGCTGGCTGGCAGCATTTCTTCCAGCATGCCTTTGAGAAGGTTTGGACCTAAAAGGGGGTCACATGAATTCCCCTTTACAAGCAACTTCTTTTAACTCAGCTACACCTGCTACACACAGTTTGCTTGAAGTAATTCTCCTTGGCTAAAGGTTTATTCCCAATTTCATACACTTCTGATCCTGTGTGTAATGCACTCCTATGCACTCCTCTATCTTTTCTGTTCTTGATTGTAAAACCTCAAAGTTGAAGAATAAATAGAAAGAAGAAAAGCTTTAACTCATCATATGCAAAATCTCATGGAGAACCAAGTGGTAAATGATCCTGTTTATTTGCATTAATGCTGGTGAAAAGTCAAAGCAGGAAGCCTCTACACAAGGAATAAATAAAGGAAAGTCTTTGCACTCTTTCCTCACCTCTTTTGTACCCACAGTACATTCATGAAAGCTGTTGGAATATTCAAGTACAGTATAAACTATACTTTTGGGTGAGACTTTGCTTAAGAGAGGCCAGACTCTGAGGCTGGGTACTTGAGGTACCTTCTGCACATGAGATAGAGCAGGAGTTCCCTTCTGTTGCACCACAGGGAGTGTCCTGGCTCTGTCTTTTATTTTCGTACCTTCAGAGGCTACATGTGATCTCGCAGTGTCACAGTGCCACTTAAATTCTCAGATTTCAAAGCTATTTCATTTTCTAAAAGACATGAAGATACCTACTCTGCTCAGATTCTGCTCTTTGAAGACGGATCTTTCAAAAAAAACCCCAAACACAAATGTTCTGTGCAATTAATTAGAAAACAGAAACATAGCTTTGTCAAATAACCCATGTTTTCTTGCTTCCAGGAATCCTGTTAAATGGAATTTGTTTTATTGATGTGATTTGTGGTGATGGAACAGATTTCAGCCATGTGAAATGGCTGTCATGTGGCAAGTATAATCTCAGGTCTAGAAAAGAAAAGGTTCCTTATTTCCTAAGCTATGTATTCAACAGCTTTTTATGACTTAGCCTTCATTTTGTAATAAGACTAAACAGCAATCTTGCCCTGTACCTAAAATAATAATTTAAAAATCCCTTATTCTTTTGTAAAATGTCATGATCTTTTCACTTTAATTTTCAAAATCGCCCCAGAGCACCAAATGACAGTTACAACCAAATTAAACCAATGCACACATCAACACAGCACATCTGCATTTCCTTCTTTACAGGCTGAACAACCACGCTGTGTGTCTACAGGAGGTGGGGGAGAGAGACAGAGAGGGTACAGATGTACCTACAACCACACACACCAAGGCAGATATACATGCACAGCATACTGAAGGCTGAAGTGATATCTCCATTTTACTTAGAAAAGATCAATATTCTAAAAATTACTCTTTACATAGAGCAATATGACAAAAAAAAACCCAACTGATTTCTACGCTGGGAAACACAACTAAGTTTTGAGGTTGCAGGTCTGATAAACATCTATTCTGCATGCAAAGAAGTTTTGTCTAAGGGGTCCTGAGATGTATCTATCTGAAAATTACCTTTTGTATTCAACCCTTCAGCACAATAGCTTAGACTTCAGCAGGAGGACAACTGGAGGACATCACAGTAGAAATTATTCTATTATGTCAGCTGCTAAAACAAATGGAAGCACTGAATTACAGTGTATAGTACCAAAAAGGAACATTTTACTGGCATACACTCGCTAAAAGAATTCTGTGAATGTCAACAAGGACACAGAAAACAAAGGAATTTGAAGTGTTCTCCATGTCGAGCAGTGAAACACAGCAATGCCATATTCACATTCCTAGCTGTGCAAGTGAAATATCTTTCCTACATGGTCCTTTTGTTCTGCCAGCTCCTGTTCACACATTGTCTCAAATATATGAGTTGTACCTATATGGCTGATCACAGTTCATAGAAAAGGGTACCCCGAAGGTCCTTCTGGTCACGTGGGATCGACAGAACACAAAGGGCACTGAGCACAGCTGCCAGTGGAGTTAACGAGAGCAGTTATCTCTGTACCTTTGAAAGTCCGGGGTAAATGACTTTCAACCTTTTCATCCTTTCCTCCACAACAACAGTGACCTCATCCTGCAATGCCTCACTTGAGGAAACCCTTTCATCAGGTTTTGCAGCGCTGACTACCTTGCTTTGAGGAGACAGCCTGGTTTTATTGGTTCCGGCAAAAATACAATAGTAAATTTTAAAGCTACTTTCTCTTTGTCTCCACCCACATGTGGGATCACACTTCTGCAACCTGACTTAGCACTATGTTTTTCGGTTGTGTTGCATTTTCTTTCAGAGATTTCCAGCAGTTCTTAATTTCTTTCCACTTCAATATAAAATGCCCAAGATATCTCTGTGTCAGAATCTTGGCGGTGCAATTGGAGGTACAAGATGCAAGACTTGAAGACACAGAAGAGGTAATATAGAGACTATACTTATTAACAATATGGAAAAAAAATCCTCTTTGATTAATTGCAAAGATAGAATGGGTTTATTAAGCAAGATTTCAAAATTCCTATGTTTTAATGGATCTCAAATTGAGATATAACAGCCCTTTTTCAGATCTAAATTATCCCCTGAGCTCTGCAGAAGTTTGAGTATTAGGACATCCTGTCCAATTAGTCAGATTAGATACTTGTAGATGGAGCCTAAAAAAATTAAACCTTGATGAAGGGGAAATACATGTTGTAGAATATCTCAAATTATCAGAAAATTAGGTGATTTCACTAGCCGACAGGCAACAGAACTTTGAAGGGTGTGTTACAGAGTTATTTTCAACAAAGTGATTAAATAGTTATAAATATAAAATAGTCTACACACAGGTCAAAGTGCTTTTTATTTGGTGGAGGATGGCTAGCCACAGGAAAAATCTGTCTGGACTTCAGGCAGATAACAGCAAACACGACTCACATTTCAGAAAGGCCATAATTCCATTAACCCAACACTGAGATAGTGTGTGTTGCCACTCAGAAGGAATGGAATGGCCCGAGGTTAAGGACCTATGTGTAAAAATCCAGACATTTATCAGGGGAATTACAATTTAGGCAAAGAAACATCCGACTTCTTGTTACACATCCACTTTGCTATCAGAATCTCAAAAGCAGTTTCCTGATCTGCTTTATTTTTCATGAACGTCTAAGGCCAAATCTTTCAACCAAAGAGACTTCCATGATCTCGATGTTCTGAGGCTCTGTCACATAGCAAAGTAATTCCTAGTGCCCTGGTTTTACTGCACATAGATTACAGCTTGTAAGAGGTTCATGCATCTCTTCTGATGAAGTCAGCAGTGCAGTCCAGTTATAAATCTCTAGTCCTTGCTAAGCTTTTGTTGAGACAACAGTTAGTAAAGGCTCATCCTCCGAGATTAAGATTCTCTCGGTGTGCATTTACCCTTGTCACATAAAACAAACTGTGCAGCAGAGATGGACAGCTGGATGCCTGCCACCCATGAATAGAAAAGGTCAGCTAACTCTTAGGGCTTACAGAAGGGATAGAGCCAGAGCCAGAGCAGAGCTTTGCTCTGCAATTCCAGCATACGTGTTGTGAAATCAACTGGAGAGAGCTGGGGCTGGGATCAACAGGGGTCTAGCACGCACAGGTCTTCTTAGCTCCTTGTGATCATTAGGATCTGCTTATGTACACAGCAATCTGACATCTTTGCTAAGAAATTTGCTCCTTTACTAATTGCTGCAACTCTACAAATTGCAGATCTAGTAATGGATTGAAGTCGCCCGAGCTAGTCACAGATCTACGTCTGTGGTAGGTGTAGGAAATCCTGCAGGAAATCACTGAGGAGAGTTAAACTCCTTGAACAACACGCAAAATCCAAAAGTTGGAAACTGCTGGATTCTAACAAATAAAGAAAGACTCTTGACAGAACTGATCGCACTGAGGGTAAGAGACAGGAGAAGGAAGCTTTAATTCAGTGCTATGTAAAATCACACCTTCTCTGTGGAAGCTCTGTCTTTCCTGCCCTATGGGCAGGAGCACACATTTTTCTTTCAAAGGGTCATGCAAACTGTACTTAGTATAGCTCTATCCCGAGAAGCCATGGCTTTAAATCCTTCTGGTAGACAAGAAAAACAAATTCAAATCTCCCATTTCCTGCACAAATCCTCTGTCCACTACACCAGTATATGGAAGGAGGACAACAGATCTTCCTTAGGGTGCAAATTAAAGAATGAGCAGTTGGAGCTTATCTGTGATCCTTTAGTAGGTGAACCCCAAGAACCTCCACCAGAAAACCTCCATGGGGGTTAAAGCAGGGCATTGACTGAATTTGCATATAATCATCCCCAAGAAAGGTGAAGTAGTTCTTGGTTTGACCGTCTATGTATTAAAACCTGATGGGAAAGTGTCTGCAGAGTCAGTTATGCCATGGTGTGCAGGATCATCTCTTCGAAATTAAGTACATTGATTCTGCCATGTCTCATTGTGCATCTGGCTTGGCTTCTGAGTCCCTCTTTCTTGAAATAAGATATATATTCCCATACTTCCATCTTGGCCAGAGAACTGAAGTGGAACTTATACTTTAACGGACTAATATGTTTATTCACAAAACTGTGACTTTTGATATGATAATGCATGATAAAACTGAATTTTAAAATGTATCTAATTAATACAATTGGGTTAAATGTAATAATTAAAATAATTGGCATGTTATTTACCATGACTGATTATAAACTTACTTATTTTCCACGACCCATATCAGTGTTTCAGCTGCTCATAAGACATTGTCAGGTAGGCTAATCTGGCAACACCTTTGCTGTTTTGTTTCAGTCATAGTAATTAACCTCTCAGCATCTGTAGCTGCTTCCTCCAGTGTGGTTAATGCACACCTAAATTGTCCAACATGCACTATTTCCCCAAAGTGGTATATCACTTCAACTTGGCCACTGGCCAACTTTTTAATATCCACCCTTACCCTTCACTTGGCTTTTCTGATTGCTGCTGCAAGAGAGCAAAGGTAATGAGCAACTCCACCTGGGAGAACAAAAAAAGGGACACTGCATAGCCCCCTTAGCTAAAAATTGTCCAGGGAAAATCTGGCCCAGCAAAACCTCTGAATACCTTGACCTTTGATGATCTTTAGGAATCACTATTAAATTTTTTCAGTTCTTACATTCTATGCTATAAAAAAAGGATAGTCTCTTCATCAGAATAAATACTTTTTTCCTCAAAAAATGGTCTAATCCAGAAGCCACATCAAGAAAAGGAGCCCCTTTTAATTATTTCACTAGTCTTTGGATCAAGTTCACTTACCTTCAAGAGGGTTTTAATACTGAAATAGATTATTTCTCTTTGCCCAGGGGTTAGGTTATGTGAGGATGAAGCATGGCAGGTTAACTGATTACCAGAACAGTCCAGGAGTGAAATATGAAGTGTTAGCTGGATTAGTTGATGAGTTCTTTATTGCTTCTTTTTTATGTGAAGGAAAAAAAGATTCCTCTGTAAAATTATATCCAGTTAGATTTTACAAATGATAATGATGACAAAACTTTTCAGTGATCTGGGATGCCTTATCATCTCCTGATTAGTCAGGGAATATTTATGTTAAATAAAATAATCTAGCAATAAAAGAGCAGCCTTCCATTCCCCTCAGACTCTCTACTTGCTACCACTCGAGCTGTACTTCCGTTTTCAGAGTCAAGGGAGAAAGTCAAGGTCTGCTGATCCTTCTAAAAGCTGAAGGACTTTCCTGTTACAAAGTTTGAGAGGAGGACTTGTGGAGTTACTGCTGAAGCTATTAGATTTTAAACATCTGAACTGTGATTTAGCATTCTGCTCAGAGGTTTCACTGAACAGAATCTCTTTCATCCCCCCCAGATGTATCACAGCATCACATCCACTTCTCAGGGTGATGCAATTTGACAGGCACCATTATGGGGTCTTTGCTAGACCAGTCTATCTTGGTGCATAGTGACACATGAGAAGAAGAAAACCACCAGAAAACAGTATCTAGATAATTCTGCATTCCTGCCTAAGAATCAGTGTAGATGAGGAATGACAAGGATGCACATAGTAAGAAATGAGCTTGCAAATCCAACAGTCACAAGCCCTCAAAATGATGCCTATGCTCTTCCCAAGTACAAGCAGTAACTCTGTAAAGAAATCCATGCACAAATACGAACTCTTTAGACTTCAATCCAGTGTCAGCCCACTGGCACTCAGGGCAAAGTTCACAAAAATTTAATTAGCACAGACCCATAATGGACAAAACATCCACTACTAAACATAAGCAACTGAACAAGTGGCAGGTCCTATCAATAAAGTCAATAGAATTTTGGTGTGAAACTTATAAACTCTTAGAAGCTACTTCAAATTACGAAATTAGCAGTCTAGAAAAAAACAAGTGGGTTTTGACTGAAGATCTGCAAGAGCTGGAATACCATCAGTTGCACAACTTTCTCCTGATTCTGCACAAATTTGTCAATGGATTAACTTCCAGGAGCAGGGGCATGGTAAACATCCATCAAAGATTGCACAGTGCTATAGATTTTAAGGAACTCATAAATTCAATGTCACAGGGGACTATTATGGTTAGTATTTGACTTTTTGACTATTTGATATCCTCTAGCCACCCCTGCACTGAAGAAAGTTCTCTGCAATATGAAGTTGAAGCTGGAGACCTTAAAAACTAAAACCAAGTCTCTCATGTTGAGGTTTTTATACAAAGAAATGTGAACATTCCCAACTTTTCAGCATTTGGTTTCATTTTTTATGCAAGAACAGATTTAAATTTGTGAGGAAAATCTGCAAACCTACCCCTAGAGCAACAATTAAGAACAACCTTATGTTCTATTACATGGTAAAGGACAGAGACATCAGAATTTCATTCCACAGAAAAATACAGTGTGGGGTTGTTGCAAATAAGGATTCTCAGAATCAATTTTAGATGAATCTAGGTCTTTTAGGCTTAGGTAATGTACTTATTTTGCATTATTTGTAATTGCCGTGGAAAAGCTGCCCCAAGGTTACTTTCCCACCTCATTCTTGTTTCTCTTCCTCAAAGAGAATTTTAGGTGTTTTTAAGGCAAAAATAGGAGCTCCTGCCAGATCTGTCATCCTGCTGTGGCCTCACAGGAACACATCTATATATCCTTCAACATGTCACTAATCATAAATTTGAGTAGCTGAAGATCAGATTGCTCTGACAGAAAGCATTGAAAAGGACATTTTTTGAGAGTGGTGGTATATATATATATATGTGCATAAATATATATATATAGGAATAGGTATAGACATATATAGAGAAGTATGGTTGAATATGGTTTAAGACACAAAATATTTATCTTCTGAGAAGGGATAAATTTGAGTATGACCTTTCATTTTCATTTGACCTTTTAAAAGACATGATTAAACTCTATCTCCTGGCACTGCAATTGATTTTCCCCGAAGGGCCATTTATCAAAGAATAAACTGGGTTTGTACCTTGAAGTGTATATTTCATGGCTTTTACATATCAATTGGTATTTTAAAAGAAGCTCTCCATTCTGAAAGCACTTCTGAGAATACAAAAAAAAAAAATTAAAAATAACTCTGGCAGAGTCTCTGACTTTTTGTCGATACATCATTCCAGTGAACCTTGTCAGTTGAAAGACTAACTTTTGAGAAAAGCTGGATTGAAATAACAAGCAGAATTAGGTATGACTAGCAAGTTGTTTCGGCAAAGAAAAACTTGTTTAAACCCATGCACAAGGACATGACAGCTCATGTAGAGTTTGGACATTAATAACTAAGGTACCAAACCTCTTTCACCTCTGTCAGAGAGGGTGGAACTCTCTTCACAGATTCCTACCAAGCTCACAGAGGCATGGAATCCTTTTCTTTCTATCCCACACACAGTCGTATTCCAGTTAAGTCTCTAATACCACATGGACCAAATCTTTCATTTTGATTGATATCTGGGGATTACCATGCACACCAACCTGGCCATGGAGACACGGACACCTGTTCCAGCGTGAGTAACATCCCAGAAAGGACTGTCATGCTCGCTCTGCCCTGCTGGGATGGGGGAGAGAATTGGCAAAGTGAGAAAACTTGGGAGTTGAGATAAAGACAGATTAACAGGGAAAGGAAAAGCTGAGCACACAAAGTAAAACAACAGATTCATTCCCCACTTCCCATGGGCAGGCAGGTGTTCAGCCACTGCCAGGGCAGCAGGAAAACATCCTGTGTAACAGTGACATGGGAAAACAAACATCATCACTCCAAATGTCCCCACATCCTCCTTCTCCCCTGGCTTTATATGCTGAGCATGATGCCATATGGTTTGGGATATCCCTTGGGTCAGCTCCTTCTGCACCCACAAGTGTGTGGGGTGAGGAGCAGAAAAGGCCTTGATCCTGTGCCAACACTGCCCAGCAGTAACTGAAGCATCTCTGTGTTATCAACACTGTTTTCAACAAAAATCCAAAACCCACCCCCACAGCAGCCACTAGAAGAAAATGAACTGGATCCCAGTCAAAATCAGCACATAAAGATTATGTGTTGGATTCTAACTGATATCTGGGAATTACCATGTTCAACACCCTGGTCCTGGAGACACGGGCACCTGTTCTTAGCTCAGTGTGAGTAACACCTCAAAACTGCTGGGAGCTTCCTTGTGTTTAGAGCTGTAGACATTCTGTTTTGGGACAGGCAAAGAATGTTCATGGGTTCCAATCTTGACTCAGAATTGCTTAATGCTGAATATTTTAATCCATTCATTTTGACACTGTTTTTAAGCAGAGCATTTACAGTAAAGGGAATCACATCATTTTCATAAGTAGTCCAATGGTAGAATGTACAGAATCAGACACAGGATTCACTAGTCCTACAAACAAGATTTAGTACTCCAGGTAAATTAAAAATAATTTCATTGTTCCAACTACAAAGGAATTTAAGTTAACCAGAAAGTAATTACCTGTATGGTACAGCAGAGGTAAAGTGATATCTAGATTTAACATTAATGTTAATTGAATTATACACCTGCTGTGGGAAAAAAATAACTCCCTTTAGCTCAAATTATGTTCTCCCAAATGTGATTATACATAACACATTTGCTATTCTCAGACAATCATAAAGCAAATATTATTTCATCAGAAGGCAGAGTTACTAGGAATATTTACTGTAATGAAATACAAGAGCACACAGATAAACAAGAGATTGAGGGGAAAATGTTCACCCTCTATACTGACCTTTACTTGAGTCCAAGACTAACAAGAGGAGTTGGGAAGTGAGCCAACAGAGCATTTGAGCACATCCTTAGCCCTGAGTTTTGTCAGTCAGGCCTCATACAAACTGTTGATTCTCCTGGAGACAAGTGATATGAAGGTGTCAGTTTGATAAACCATTTGTAAGCTTTCAGGGTAATAATAAATACATCTTTGGTATCTGATCATCTCTTTTGGAAGGGGTTTCTTAAGTCCATTGACTTATGTCATGTCAGGACTCCAATCAGCATTGATGCTTGCCTGTCAGGAGCTACTCAGAGCTTCTTGCAATGCTCTCAGATTCAGTGTCATGCACACAGAAAAACAAAATCAGAGTGTAGAAAGAAAGATATAATACAGATGGATTTGAGGAGTTCTGTGGTATTCAGCTGTTAAATAAAACTTCAGTTTTCTCCAGGAGATCTTACAGCAGTGGCAGCTTTGCTACTCTCATTAACAGGAGGAAAAGTCAAATTGTTGGAGAACAAGTGACCTGCTGAGGGTTATCCAGCAGACTTGGGGCAAAGCCTGGAGCAGGGCCTGTGCAACAGCGCAATCAACTCTCCTGAATCTCTGACATGCACACTGGAGGGGGGAGGTTATAAACTGAGGAGAAAATCTCAGAAGACTCTACTTACAGAACAGCTTTGGTTTGAGGCAGATTAGTTTTTAAACCACAGAGCAACTGAGATGAAAACCACACTTTATAACTTGCCTTGCTTTCCAAGTGAATGATGGGTATAATTTAGTGTTCAAATGCACACGGGAAAGGATTACTTCAGTGGGCACACTGGCCTGCCACTGTCTGCATTTCAATCCTAGGAGCCCTTAGGCACTGTTCAGAGCTGGGGACAGCCCTGATTTAGCAGTCACCAACCAGCAACAGGGACAGCTGCACCAGAACTGATTCTCAAGCACAAATGCTTGTTAAGCTAATTGAGGTTAACTTCTTCTAACTCAAATCGCAAAAGGCTCTATCTTGCCTGACTTCAGCCAGGGGATATTATGACAACAGCTCAATATACCAGGAAAGCTGGCACTAAAATCAAGCAGGAGAGATGAATTGGGTGGAAGATAGAATGACAAGATAACTTGATCCCTGGAGATGTACAAATAAATTTGAAAGAATGTCAAAAAAATACTGATTTGAAGGGAATGTGAACAAGGAGCCCCTTGTTCTAATAAATTCAAACCTCAACTCTGTTCCTCGGTCTGGCACAGTAATTTACAGGGTGACTTGAGAATCAATGTGCAGATTTTAGAGCATTTAGAAAAGTCAACAATTTGACATCAACTAACTATAGCAGAATCGAATTTCCAATAAAATTTCCAATATAATTTAATGTCTCTGATCAAAGGAAAACATAAACCACCATCTTCAAAATCAGAATGATAAGAGGTTATCAGGAATATGCTCCACACCTTTCTAGTGTGAATAAGAACAGCAGTTCTGTCTGGGTACTCTGTAGCATAAAACAATCTGACATCAACTATTTGTCCAATCAAAGCATCACCCTTTAAACCATCACTGTTTTCACTATGCACACCCTCCAAAACAGAATTTGAAATAATTTCCAGAAGATGAAAAATTACCACAGAGGTATGATAAAGGCACTGGCAAGATGCAACACTGTGAAACTCTCATTTGGTGGTAAGGAACCCAGAAGAAATAGGAGATAATCGATAACAATTCTGTATTGAAATTCATGATGAATTAATTGAGGTTGCTCATTCTAACAAGTGTGCTAAATTCAGTGAGCACCAGTGTGCAAAATTATACCACTCCTAGAGAAAAATTTAACCAAATTGCACACCTGATGGGGGAGAGCAATATCTAAAAAGAGAACCACATATTCAGCTGGTTCATGTTAGTGGAGTCCTGACAGTCAGTGCAGCTGCACTGGTTTATACCAGCTGAGCATCAGTCCAGCATATCATCTAAACCAGCACATTGACTCTTTGCAGAGAGCCATCAGCATTTCAAGAAGACTGATGACATCCTTTCCACACTTCAAAGCAGGGATCCTGAGAGGATAAGCACAAGATGATACCAGAGACCTTGAAAATAGGAGGCACAGAATGAAACCAAAGCCCTCCAGCACCTAAATACAAATGGTCAATTATTACAGGAATGTAACCTTGAGAGATGGCTAGAACTGGTACTGGAGCATAACAAAGAGAGAAAAGAAGTGGTAACCAACATATGTAAAATTACATATATTAAAAAAACACAGAGGTGATAAGAAGGTATAAATGTGAGTCACAACCTCAATAAGAATAAAAGTATCCCAGCATCATCCCCACAACTCTGGTGGTGAAACTACTGCTTTTTGATTTTCCCAATCATCACATTTTCCTACTTCAGTTTTTCCTATGCAATGTACTGTATTTACTAAGCTATTGAGTAGAGTAAATTAGAATTTTAGAGAATGGCAGGTATATACATATGTGTGTTTTCTGCTCCAGCCTTATCACGAGACAATATGATTAATATCAGCACACCAAATCAGAGTAAACCTTATAAATATTTAATCTTTGTCCTTATAAATTCATTAATAAAGTAACAGTAACAGGTGTAACAATGGTGCCACGCTGCACCTCTTTGCTACTTTTATTTCAGATTTTTTTTTTAAAATCATGCAATGCATATTTTTCAGTTGCAAAGAAACTGAAAAATAAGATAAAGTCTTGGAAGATTTAGAGCAACTAGCAGCAAACTCATCATCTTGCAGGATTCCTCTTCACCCAAGGACAGGAATCTAAACTCAGCTATCTGTGGAGTTCTGGATACACAGACAATCTTTTATAAAGTTAAAATTTCAGTTTGAACTTCCCTTTTATAATCCTTCACAGACTTTTATTTCCACTCTTAATTAGCATGCTTCTGTTTGACTGTGAGCAAGATGTTTAACTAGTGGGCTAAGGTGAGAAAAGTCTGCTACCATCTAAAGAACCCTGGATCACAATCGGTTGTGGTCAGACAAATGGGGTTCAGTAATTTAAGCGCAAGATGAGCAGCCAACATCTTCAGCAGCAGTTGGATTGTAATTCCTTTTAGCTGCCTTCAAAGGCAGTTGTGCTTCTAAATATCCCAAAGACAAACTGACACAAAAACCTTTTTTCACTTTGCTTCTAAGTGGTGCATTGAAGCTGTTCAGTACATGAGAAAACCTTCTATCCATTCAAACTTTTTAAAAACACATTACATTTTGCTATCTGACTATCATTTGGCATATGTCACACTTCAGGGCCATTGCTTTAGTCTTATAGTGGCTAATGGGACACAGCAAGCCTGTTGATTACAATACCAACATATCAATGACAGCAATACAGGCATGAATATCCCTAAAATTTCTTTGATTCTTGTTCTAGACATCAAGAAGTGGTGCAAGTTAGGTGTTCACTGCAGCAATTTGGTATTTGGCTTCCTTAAAAAATATTCTTGTTCTGCATCAGACACTCTTCTCAGGAGAAACACACAGGGGAAAAACCCCTGCACACTTTGATATTGAGCAGTAGCAGGGAATGTTCAGCTGTTTGTGCTGCTCACTTGGTTTCACACTGCTGGGCTTGCTTCCCTCCAAAGAGAGAAATTCTTCTGTGCTGGAGGATTTGATTCGTGGTTCTGCACTGCTGGTCTCTGGATGGAGAGGAATGCTTTAAAACTATCGACTAATGTCCACAGGCAGCTGGGGAGCCATCCTTCCCTTTACAGAATCTTTGCACACAGATCCCATTTGGGGAAGATGTGTGGCACAACCCTCAAGGCTGCCAGTATGCATAACCCTCCTGTGACGTATAATCAAAGCACCAGAGTCCCTCAGCAAATATTATACACTGCCTGAGTGTTCCAGGCTCTGAAATTCAGCTTTAACTCTGACATCCACACTCCCCTGAGCTGGCTTGATACAGCACTTGAGTCACACAGAGGCAGACAAAATGACCTTGTGAATAAAAATCCGCTATGCAAACTTTCTAGTTAGAAAACTCCACTGCCATTTGCCTTCCAACCCAAACATTGCTCCCTGATTTCCCATTGTGGCTGAACCTGCACTCAAACCTGCACTCCCTCCTTGCCCAGGAGGGAGATTGATCTGCACAAAGTCAGTGGGGCAGGGAAGAGAGCTGCCTTCAGGTGCTGGTGGTTCCTCCAGCACCACAAAGCAGCAGATGAGGAGATTCTGCCTCTGACCTCAAGAACTTTCTTCCTTGCCTTATGCTACCTTCACTCTGCCATAAAATGACTAATCTCACCATTGTGCTGAATCAAACAATAACTGCCCTAGGCATAGTGACTGTATTGTCATTCTGCAAAATAAGAGTTAAATGCACTCCTTATGCTGTGAAAAGCAGGGAGGCAGATGATATTCAAAGCATTAGACCAACAAATAGTGCATTTTTAGAGGATTAAGTCTATTCTTCAGGTATGTGTCACATGGGACTGAAGGTCAAGTACACAGAGCCACCTGATCAGCGAAATAATCCTCCAGAAGTACCTTGCCTGAAGAGACTTCTTATTATTCTGAAACAGAAATTATTAAGGGGGAAAAAAAAATGGGAAAAAAATCAAGAAGCCTAACTTTCTCAGGGATTAGTTCTATAAATACAACATCATTCAAAACCAATCAGAAACTTAAAATATTTCAGCTATTCTGAACATACTCTACTTCTGGATTTCAGATATTATTCATATTGCTAGGGTAGTGCCGTGGATTTGTTTTAGCTGATTATATTAAACCAGTATTTTTTTAAAAATTCAAAAGACTATAAAAGCCTGCATATGTCTGCTGCCTGTGTGAATAAGTTTGAGGTCATGACAGTGGAATGACTGCTCAAGTTGACAGTTCTGTCTGGAAGCTGAAGATGCTGTGCCGTGGCCTGCCTTTCACATCCTTGAAGCACACTGTGCAAAGCATCCTGGAGTCAAGTTAAGGAGATGAGGATCAGTTTGTATATGTGAGTCTTGTTCTTGCAAGATCCCTTCTGCATGTCCAAGTTTTCACACCGAGAAAATCTGCTTAACTGACCTTCTGTGGCACTGCAGCTGCACACATGATGGAATGGTCCTTCAGGGCAGCTCCCAGTCAGGAGTAACTCCAGCTGTCCTACAATATCAAGACTTGGCAGAGCCACAATTTACCTTCTAATCACATGGTAGGCAGACTCAAATCCACTGCACAAGTGTCAGCTACATCAAGGAGGATGCATTTCCCAATGCCCGACACAAAAATTCCTACATAATTTCTGTCAGAACCGCATCTCTTTCTATTACATATTGCTAAACCACCACCAAGATGAAAAGCACATAAAAAATTGTGAAGGATGCAACTCATCTGATAAATCTCCTAAAGTTCTTATAAGCACTTTTTTTTCTCAGAACAGAAATCAAATAAAAGGAGCACTGAGTTTAGAGATGAACATTCACTTGATTTTCTGATTTCCCAAGAACAACAATTGACAAGCAAAGTGGTTGCATCACCCTCTCAGAACAGGGCAATGAAAGGTCTGATTTGAATTCATTGAGTTTCCCCAGGACTTACAGATGGCCCAATATGAAGAAGAGAAAGCAAATAGAGAATCTGGGTATTTGTGCAATTTTTTCAGCAAATCCTCTTTGCATTTTTTGAAGAAAAAGTCTTTCAATTACTTGGAGCACAAGTACATTGGGAGATAAAGCAATATCTATTTAAAATATATTGCAAGGTGATTGAGCTTGAATGGTTTATATTAACAAACAATTGGCACCAGTTGATGATCAGGTTCAAAATCTTGACATAGAGTCAATAAAGAAATCAAACTGGGGATTATCATCATTTTATGAACCCTATATAACACCTCCTCAAGCATGCCAAACAGCAATCCAATTTCCAGAAATACTGGTTTTTGGATCTTGTATTCCAGGAATACTCTACAGGCAACACCTGCCATCACATTGGGAAACCACTTCAATGAGACTCTGCCATCACTACAAACCAAACCACTCCCAACTCAGGCAGGCACAACCTCTTCAAAGGGTACCTGCCTGTCACCTCACCACTAAGCTTTGTATCCAGAACCTGTCCCACCCTTCTGCAATCTCAAAACGTTGCCTGAGGCATTTGTTTCCTTTTCTAGTCCCATAATTGCAGTCAGTTCCTGCAGCAGATTCTGACATTCTCTTGTTTGCTGGCTGAACTCATTCTGTCATGAAAGGTCAGAAAGCAAACACCTTCAGAATGTCAATAGGTGTTTAAAGTATTCCATCCCAGCCTGAATTTCTTATGTGCTAACCATCAAGTGTTGATTCAGAGGTCATTAACTTTAAGGTAGGCAACTTAAGCCTATAAAGGGAAAATTTTCTCTTTACTTACCTTCTTCAGTAAAAATTGGAGTCCAGGTCACATTGACCATTAGCAGCTCTTTGGAGTAAGATGAACACTATTGCTCTTTTTTAATCCTCCTTAATAGTTCCATGATGTGTATTTAATGACAGTGACATTTAATATATTTACATTTCAGGAGGGTGGCTTGCTTAACAAAAGAGGATACCATGCTACAGAGCTATTTAACCTGACTTTCCCTGATTTACCACAGTCCTGCAAAGGAACTCTATCACAAGTCAAAATAAATCATATCTATTGCGATGTAACATTTTTTTCAAATGTGAATTTCAAAGGCACTTTACAAATACAGTTCGGGTTCATTGTTTCTAGTAAGAAAGAAGAAACTTGTTGAAAGCTGGCCAGTATAACCTTTAAAATTTCTAACAGAAAGATTCTGAAAATTACTCTTTTCCTTATTTGAAATAATAAAAATTAAGAGCAAAATTACTGTTAAATTTAGACCATAATTGAAACATATTTATTAAAGTATAGCCTGTATTCCCCAAATTGAAATTATTTTTGACCAAGACTTCTTAAGTTTTTGTTTGCAATTTACATTAAGATTCCTTTTTTCCCTTTAAAAAGAGAAGAACAATGAGAAATAATGTTATTTTTTGCATAGTTTTAGGCTGGTTGTAGTGTTGTCTTTAACACTTCTTTGAAGTTCAATAATCTTTAATGGAATTGAGCTTTAAGAGCTCATTTTGAATCCACTCTATTCATCAGAATAGCTGCAGAAAAAATTATACCATGTACCAGATCATCTATAAAACCAATACATCTTAAAATTCAGATTGAAAAAAGAAACCTATCAGAAAAATCCCACTGAGAGTATCATGATAGAGTGGGAGAACTGAATACACATTATATTTTAAAGCTTGTGAGCTTATTTTCTCTAAAAATAGTGATCTCTCTATATTGTTTCTCTTCTTTTTTTTCCAGTATGAAAGAATAACAAAAGGAAACATTTATTTTCATGTTCTTAATCACTTAGTGCATGTTTGCTTTTGAACACTACCTTTAAAGAGACCAAATAAGACCCAGTTTTGCAGAAACAAACAAGCACCAAAATGTTAAGATCAAATGCAGGACACTTCAAGTCAAGGGGACTTCTCGTTTGCCAAGAGAGGAGCAACTGAAAATGGAGTTTACAGTGAGGCTGTGCTTCAAGCACAACTTTCTGTTTGATAGATAAATGATAGATCTCTCAATGAGCACTGCAGTAGTTTAATTGAAAACAAACAAAAAGGCTAGCTGGCCTCTGAAAAACAAATCAGAGACTGAATAATGAAGTAATCTCTGCACACTGCTCCAGTTTGCAAGACAGTGTCTGTTGCTTTTATCCAGCAGCAATTTGAACATTTTTGCTTATTTCTTGTTTCTTTTCTTTGCAAGAACAGATAGACAGAACTGCTAGTAGCCTTCTCCATTAATATGCCATATGCATGCTCTGCTCCAGCTGTCATGTTAAAAATACATAAGGCTAAATTAAAAACTGCTGCAAAGCCTTTTGGTGGCAATCAGATAACTGTCTATGCAAAATATGATTTAAAATGATAATATTTTCCACACATTTCTTATCAGTAATATAGCTGAAGGATAAAAGAATACTACATTTTGATAATTATCCTTTATGGACATTCTGTGTCACACTATAAATAAACTGCATTTCTCAATAGCATTTAAAAGTGCAAGTACTGAGTCATAGCTTCAGCTGGTACAAACAGTAGTGAATCCAGCAATTTTCACCAGCTTGAGTGTCATGATCAAATGAGAACAGCTTCTCTCTTTGGAAGGAAAATAAACCCTTGCAAAGTAGTTATCAGACTAGTCAATAAATGCAGTCAACTGAAATACGGTGTTCAGCCAAAACCACACCAAGTGGCAACAGTGAAGTAAAACTCCTGGTAGTTTTTGAGAGATCATGGTGCCAGGATGGATTGTTGCTTTGGTCACAAGAAGGGAAAGCAGAAGGAAAGGGAAGATGGCAAATGCAAAGTGTGCATCATACTTGATATGGCCATGAACACAAGAAAGTTCTCAGTCTGAAAGCGAGTAGGATTTTGGGAAGCTGTTTGGTCTCAGAGGGAAGATGAATCTCACAGCTGAGGCTGCAAAAGACCCTCCTTCCTGCATTACTCTTCAAGCAAACGCATTTTAACTGGCTTAGTCACAACATTGCCCACCCTTCTGCCCACAGCAGGGGGACATGAGAAGAAGTTTGTTGTGCTTTTTGGACTCCTTTATCCATATCTCCCCAGTGTCAGGCGTGATTGCCTCACTTTCTGCATGTAGCCTTGTCTGGAACACCCCAGGGATGCTGAGAAGCAGCGTTGGGGTGTTGCTGGGAATGTCCCAGCAGCAGTGCTGGTGACACTTGGGATTATTCTTTTCAGTAACAGAACACTAGAAATTGTCTTCTCCTTCCCCAGCCGGTAATGCAAGTTTTCCAGGTAGCACTATATCCCACTGCTGCCAAAAGGGCAGAAGAAGAGCCCTAAGGCTCAGCTCTGTGCCAGCACACCCACCCTGTGCACAGCAGCGGGTCCAGCACTCCGAGCTCTCCAGGGCTTGGCTTCCCTGGCTGTGTGAGGCTTTGTGGGCAGTAATTTGCAGGCACAGAGTGCAACAAATCCAATAACACTGTTACTGGGTCCCTAAAGTCCACTGCTGGACTTGGGACAGCAGATCTCATAAAACAGTACTCTGTGAGGGATTTGGAAAATCCTTTCTCTGCAGACAAGGAGACCATAACCTAATACATCATTTAGGTCTGTCTTTGTTCTTACACATGGGAAAGAAACCCATCAAATCTACTGTTCAGCTGTAGAGATTTTTTATTTTTTTATTTTTGCAAAAAAATTATTGTTATGGACCAACTGTATATCTGCACAAACGTTAATAACTGTAAAGTCAGAAAATATTGGGCACAGATAGCTAATAATTTTAATTAAAAAAATTATTGTCCTACTGCATAATTAAGTCTAACAATTCTTTCCTCCAGCTACAGGAAGTAAAATTCTAAATATATGATTATTCCATTTACTATAAGAAAAGTATTGTGGATCAACTAGCTATTAGAAATAGATTAGAATAAATAAATTCCTCTGCTGTACATTATGAAACATTACTATATAATTTTTAAAAGACATATGAAAATAACTTTATATTGAATAATAGGGTCATAGGGTTTATAATTGAATAATAGCTTCATTATGCATTTTACAGTAACAGATAATAAAATAACTATCTTGTTCACAAGCTGTAGTTTCAGAGTCAAGAAAATAGTCTGCATCATTCCAAGAACCATGCATACATAATAATAACAAATAAAAACTAAATCACAGGTGTTTTAAATATGAGAGAGCAATAAAGCAGTGTTGGAACATTAGTCTATTCTGAGATTCAAGTGCACTGATATTGCAAAACTTCTCTCAATTACTGAAGCTGTTCACACCAGAAAACTCCACTGAGAGAGGTTTCACCAATGCAAGAAAAATTGCTATTGGACTTTCCCTGATAATTAAAATATGTGTCAGCTCAACAACATAAGAGTTATTTTCTTTGGTCATGGCCTGTCTAACCTAGAGTACAGCACTGGTGCAATGGACTGAACTGAACAGGGCATTGCCAAGAAAAATCTATAAAATACCTCTATTGCACATAATACCATGGGAATTAGGTCACTGCTGTTCAATGCTGCCATAAATAGGATAAACCCTAAACATATCCAGTTTAAAACAAGGGATACATTGACCCTTCTGCCTGCTCACTCTCCTCAGATAACACACAACAGAGAGTCACATGAGCTTATTCAGTGTGTGCTTTTCCTTTTTGTATTGAACTCTGTAATCAAAAATGAAATGTTAAACCCTTTAACTTAAATGTATTGGTTCAATACATGGTGATAAAGGTCTCAAGCTTAGGCCTCAGTGCCAATGTAGGTTGAATGTGCACTGGATGGGGGGATGGATGGCACTTGAGGAATGCAGCTGCTGTGCTGTGGAATTGCACAGCAAAGGCAGATGTGGACAGCAAATACAGTCAGTGGTCATTTAGCAAAACCTTCAAGACTTCTCAAAAATCACTGGCTCAGCACTGAAAGAAATAGATTACCTCTCTATTGCTAAATCATTAAACATGGTGGGTTAATGAATCTATAATGAAACAGAAGATCAGCATTTTATTTTAAGAAGAAAGCATTCAAGTTTGACTTGAAAGCAACAGAGCTTTTTTTCTGGTACAGAAAATGAGTACTTCACAGTAATATTAACCCAAGCAATTCATTTGGACAAACACAACTCCAACATTCAGACTTGAACAATTCAAATTGGTCAGACAGTGTTTTATTTCATCTATTAGTTACACTAACCCTGCTAAGTGTTTGAAGGAAATATTATGCATCTGTTACGCAGGACAAACTTGTTTCTAAATTATGTTAAATATAAGTATGTAAATTCCTTGACAAGATCGACTTTGGCAGCTTTTTTCAGGGGAAAGACCAGTTCAGGGAAGTCTCCTGAGTGAAGGAACACAGCTGCTTTTTGCAATGGGAACTCAGGTGGAATGGTAACACGGCATCAATCTTTCAAGCCAACCTGTCCCTTTCACATCAGTGCCAAATTCTAGGTCTTGAGGGAGCCTATGATCTACTTCCTTGCAGTCTGGTGGCTGTTTTTATTTTGGTTTGTTTCTTTTCTGTTTGTTTGGTTTTTTGGGTTTGTTTTTTTTAATTTCAGTTTACCAGAAATTAAATCAATCATTGCAATAAAACGCTTCTCTTTTTCTTTTCACTGGGTAAACTCCTATGTTTCTCCCTGCAACATGTCCTAGAATCATCTTACTATTACATTTCTAAAGAAAGTTTTGCTTTCTTAATCACCTATGTAATATAACATGCAGCATAACACACCCATCTACCTTGTACATCTTAGAGAGTGGAGAGCTCTGAATCCAGGTGTGGTCCAGGTAAATTTGCCCATGGGAATGAAGCTCAAATCACTTCTTTCAGATTCATCAAGCTTTCTTGACTTTTGTCATTGCATAGAAGGGAAAAAATTGGAATTCTCAGAACAATGTTCCCTTTCCCTCTTCACCCAGAAATCTACATGTGGCAGGATGACAAGAAGGAGCTGGCAGCTGCTGTGTTCTTGGTGGTTAGTCAAGGCATCTACATCCCCACAAAGAGGAAGGAGTTCCTAGAACCTCAAACTGCCTTTTCTTATAGAGAGTAAAGAGGAATTGCCTCAAACCAAAGTATTGGCAGAAAGAAAAAACTCCAGAATGAATCAATAAAATGAACAGTAACAAATTGCTGTTACTGATTCAGCAGTTCTGTCTATTTTCTAAACTCTCTTGAATTCACTGACTATGCCACATATGGGGACTACCTTTCACTTTAGTTCCCTTTTACACTCAGGAACTCTTCTTTCTGATACAAAAATCAGACCTGTTTCCTGGCATTTATCATTCTCTCTGATGCTCAGTAACTTGTTTCATGCTCTGAAACTGCTTGTCATTCCCAGACTTCAATTAATCATATAAATAGTTGCTGCAACTATTTTATTTGTTTTGTCTGAAAAGACAAATCATGGAACATAATGATGCTGATTTATCTTTTTTAATTAAAAATAAGAAGCTTGGAAAGCAGTGCAGGATTGAAAAATGTAAGTAATTTAATTTTTCCTACTGTTTTTTCTATTGCTGTTACAGAGGTATTCTTTCCAGCCATCAGCTCTCATATGTAAATTTTAATATCAGTGGTATAATTAGAAGTCACAGAAATGCAGCTGAAATACTTAATCTCTAGGAAAAGATAAGTAATGTGATTACATTGTATCTATGTATGATTATTAAGCAAATAGTTGTATGGTGTAAAACCAAGAACCAGAAAATTACCCAAAGTATCTCATTACACAGTACAATTTCTCCAGATGCCCAATTCAAAGTCCATAAAATGTTCATTTTCTAGTTCTTAGAATAAATTTCTTATCCAGATTGCTATTAATTGAATAAACAAGATTAGCTGTGTTGCATCTTCAGTGTCTTTTCAATTTTATATGCAAACTTATTAATATACTCCCTTTCTCTTCTAAAACTTGTGCTTTGTCGAATGAAGACTCACTTTGCAGATTTTCATTACGTCTTGTTTCTCTGCAGTATGTCAGAGGATTGCAAGTAAATCAGTAGCTCTAGTGCTTTTTGAAAACTTGGGCAGCATACAAAAAATATCTTTGCACTTCAATAGAACTTGAAGTAAAAGTTCTAAAAGATCTTACATAGTTTTATACAAGAACTCCACAAAAATTATATCTGAATAACAAAAGTAATAGGAAATATAGGGAATTATCACATAGGTTGCAAACAAACAAAATATATTCTACATAGCTTACAATGGAAATAATGACAGAGAAATAAATATTTTTGTGTTTCACAAACCTCTCCAGTTACAGGGAGTTTTATATTTGTTAAATCTATAAAAATAAACACACCCTCTATTCAATTATTTAAGAAAAAAAATTGTTTTATAGCAAGTAGAGGGTGCATGAGAAAAAAAATTGAAAAACAAGTATTATCCAGGTAAAATATAAATGACAAATTGAAATTAAGAGTCTCCTGTGGACATCATGTTCTTTGTATGGGGGAATGAGGAACAACATGGCAAATAACAAGCAGAAAAGTGTATTTTTAAAATTAGCATTACCAAACATCAGACATGGAACAAAATGTTTGATTTTGAGGTTCTATTTTATAGGATTTTTCATAGTGACAAAAATATCTGACAGACTGTAAAATATTCCAAACACTTAAGTTTCTCAGTGCCAAAAAGATGTGAAGCTGAACAGTCATGCACACATCAATAATCATGATATCCACGAGATACTGGTGAGTGTATCTAATGTTCAAGGTTATGTGCTTTAAATTTGTTGGTAGTGAATTATTTACACTTATTGTAATTAGTGCATCTTGTTGATTCATAGTTTTGGCAAAGATTTCTTTAGTAAATCTGTGAATTTGGCTGTTCTGACACGAACATAAAGAAAACACAAGAAGAAAACCAAGCAACCAGAACACATAAATAAATGCGATGGGGAAAGAATTTTCATCAGTTCCCAGGATGCTTGAGTTACAGGTTTGGTGCTCAGCATGGGGTATTGAAATATGTGATTTAACAATTCACTGAGATAAAAGGGCAATTCACAGTTCCTAGAATTATAAAACACCCCCACTCCACTTACTCCTGAACATAATCTCTTCTTAAGGTTTGCTACCAACATGAGAGGTATTTATGCCTTCCTGTAGATAGATAATACTCAGCTGACAAAAGGGTGAAGTATTACTGAGAGTTTCCTCATAAATAGCTATAATTCTGGTAAATGGGTCTTATGGCTGTTGTGGACAGCCCAATAATTCTAATAATTTTCTTATTACCAGTTTCTCCTTGCCTTCACACTAGTTGGATCACTAACATCCACTTTTCAGGCTCCAAAAGTGACTGAGAGGAAAGATGCTATTGACAAGTCATAGAAATGAACTTGATAACAAAGTTAAGTTAATATATTAGGTAAAATAAGAGCACTGCTGTTATTGATATGATACGATTTGTTAGTTTAAATAATAAGACAGATACTATTCTGAGAGCGTTCTGAGCATCCAGAACATTAATAGGTACAGACAGGAAGTTGCAGGATTCTGACATTTTCATTTGTAACTGTATTTCATGGGCTGACATTAGGATTTGGTCACACTCTTTCAGAATCTAATTTGAAAACAGTCCTATTCTTTAGAAAGAGCAGGATAATCTACACAGCAGAAGTGGAAAATGGGGGATGTGGGATTTGAATTGATCTTGAACAAACCTTGGGATGTCAGATATACCAATTGCCTTGACCTATTAAATGCTAAGCCTAAAGTTGATTAAAGCCATAAAAAAAAAAGGGTCAGTGAGTATGCAGACAGCATTCCAACACAGAAAGAGGAAACAGGAAAAGCTTAACACCCTCCTGTTGAGATGTGCTGGCAATTTTTGAGTACATTTGTTAAAAAAAGACTCAGTAGATGAGGAGCCGCTTCGTATAGGCAGGAATTAAAGGTGGGATATATTGGAAACACAGTTAAGAGGGAAATCATGGCCTGGGAGCCAATCCCAGTACACTCACAGACTACACTAAAATCATCTCTCCCCATTGCCGTCAGCAGTGTGGGATCCTCTGGGATCTCTTCCTCACCCATGATAGTCTGTGTGTCTCTTTAATGGCAGAAAATATTCTTCTAATGAGGCCCCCAAGCGATGCCAGTAGAAAATGTCCAGTTAAATTCAGAAGGCCTCAGATCCAGCCCAGAAAGGTTTTGTGTGTTGAATTTCCCAAAATACACCAAGACTCACTGTGATTATTCTCCATTTTGCCAAGGCTTCAGTTTCCCCATGAGGGGCTCAAGCAAGCCTTGAAGTGAACTTCAACAGGCCAAATCCCCTTTCCACTTGGAAATGAAGCATGAACAGCTACAGCTGGTTTGCACCTCACGTCCCACTGATTGCAACAATTTCAACAGCTGAGGGATCTTTTCCCTTCCTCATGTCATGCTGCCACTTAGGGCACATGCATAATGTTTTCTTTTATTTTGGTTGATGCTTATGACTAATGTATGTAACATGTGGTAGCCTGTTATAAATTCAATTAAATGTTAATGCAAACATCTGCTTGACTTCATTTGTATACTGATATATCAGGCCAAGAACTAAAATTGTTACCCTCTGAGTTGCTTTTACATTATGTGCTCATCCAAGGAGAAAGAGACAAGAGAAAGGAATCTGTTAAATTGACACTGGGCAGCTAAACTTCTCTAAATCATTGACACTGTAAAAGATATCTGTATCAAAGCAGCAGAGATTAAAGGTAAACAGTTAAAACATTTCTTGCAAGGCTCAGGAGTACCAGCGTCTATTAAAGCATAAATAAATACCTCAAAGAGAGTGCAATTGGAAATATCACAGTGTGGGGAAAACAGGAGCATGAAGCCACTTGCACAGGCAGGAATAGTTACACTCACTGGACATATTCAACTTGTCAAAAAATGTCATAATTCTCAGACACAATCACAGGTCACTCACAAAAGAATCACCCTGAGGAGCAGCATCTGAGAAAGGCAGATAAATAATAGTTTCGACTGCTGCAGCTCATATAAAAAGAAATAGATATGGCCAAACAAGCCACAGCAACCTTGGAACATGAACCATTACTCAAATACATCCCTTAATTCAAGAAAAACTGAGAATCATTAGAGAAAATGTACTCTGTTCTATCATGCCAGAAAGCAATTATCACCTTCCTCTTAATGTCATTTCAAAGCTTGATTTCAGACAAACCATCTCAAAATTAAACAGAACTTTAGAAAGCAGAAAAATATTCACATGGACTAGTCATAGAGGGGTGATAAGAATACCATTAGTCACATCAAACATGAGAGCCACCCACAAGAACCTGGCATACTGGAGAGCAAGGAGAGTTTCCACTGCATGGTGCAGATTGTGAAAGCAATGAGTTGAAAATTAAATTACTGACAGATGCATACACGATTTCTGACTTACACAATCAGTGTAGCTCTTCAGCCCTCATGGAGGCACCTCCCTTCTTTTAGGTGAGCAGCTGCAGGACACAGATGTGCAGGGCTCTCTAACACTTCTGGGCTACATGATTCAACACTGGCTCACAGGTCCTCGTGCTGGTCCAGAGGCAGCTGGATACCTACATGGCACTGTAAAGAATCACTGATTTACCCAGCAGCTTTATATCCACAAGCATTGTAACACTGTGTGGGACTCTAAAGTTCCATAAGTCTTGATATCAAAAAGTTGTGTGTGTGAGCTTTGTTTCTCCCAGCCAGCTGAATAAGAGACTGGAAAGTCTGGCAAGAAAAGTCAGCTCAGCGGATCAATCCTATTTTTTGCACCTTTTCCAGTACTGTGCCTCTGATTGGCAATCTCAATTAGAAGTGGTGCCATGCAGTTCTACTAATTACTGTCCTGCCTAATCCTTGTCAAGTCTGAGAGAAGATAAGATTGGAGAAAAGTTGGTGAATCAAAGGAACCTGTGGGTTTTCATGGTATCTGCTGACCTATTGTCACTGAAGCATGTAGAATAACAAGATAAAACAGGTCAGAATAGATAGTGGAGTAATGGTAAGGGGCAGCAAATAAAACAGGCATTTTAGGTTTCATGGGTTATAGCATTTAGAGCACTCTTATAACTGTACTAATTGTCTCACTCTTGGGAAGGAAAAATGGAGCATCGGTGGTCTCTGATGGCAACGCTATGGAGGTTGATGAAAATGTTGGTGGAATGTCTTGAGGACTTGGAAACTAATTGGATTAGTGCTTATATAATTAATAGGATTACTCTGACTCTGCACATTAATAGGATTTCTCCTTATCAATTCCAAGCTTAAATGTTATGAAACTGCATGTCTCTGTATGCCTCCCCCAAGAACTGTGTGAATCACGACAGTAGCCGCTCTCATAACCATGAAGAAGTTCCTCTGAAACCTCCCCCCTGAATATATTTATCTGGTGTTTGCAACATCCTCTGAATAAAAATATACACTCAACCCCATAAATGTTTTCCAGTGTCTTCTGTACACCTTTACCCCTTCTAAACTGAATTTTCCAAGCACATACATACTTTACTGAAACAAGGTTTTCACTGAACGCATCATACCAAGTCCTCTCCCAAGGGTACATTTAAGATTATTCAATTATTTTTTTTTTTTTTCACTTCAACCAATTTCCAGTCCATTAAGCTGCTCTACTTTTCTCTTTTCAGCAACTATTTAACTTGGACATTAACCTGTGTGGCCCTTTGTGGATGGCCACAATCCCTTAAACACTTTTCTTTGCAATATACTTCGCAATATAGGTTGTCAGTAACATTCTTCTTAGAGAAATATGAAGGGGAAACTAATAAGCCTTAGGATGGCATCTTTGCTACCATTTTTAGCTTTTGACCTCCCAGGAAGCTTTCATATGAAACTTCTGATAAAAAAAAATCTTTTTGGACAAAGTACAGTATTAAATCAGTGTAAATGAATCCATATCAGTGCATGACTGTTTACAGCACCTATTTATATAGCAACTTATACAGACCAAACAGAACACACAGAAAGGAAAGCTGCCAGAAAAATCCTTTATTATTCCTAGGTACTTTTCTTAACCATCTCTCACCTGATTGTGATCCTTTTCAAACGTATCCTTGGCACAGAGTAGCAGATGATAATTTGAAACTCTGCCACATTATTTGCCATAATAAAAACTTAATTATTCTATTTTAGTTTTTAATTGTCAGTTTGCCCCTCAGGCCTCCAGGATCACATGTTACTCTAAATTTCATAATAGTTATTAACACACAAACTCATATTACTTTTTTCCTTCAATTAAATTCAAGACCATTTTAATTAACTTCTCAGAATACAACTTTTTTTTTTTAAATGCTACTTACTTTCCTAGTTGGTCATTCATACTTTAATAATGAACAACTGTCAGGTATGATATATTTTTGTTAACTTCTATTATTTCAATCTTTTCTTCAATAATTAAAATGCCTTTCGAAATTAGAAGTGCTGTATTTTAATTCCACTCGCAGAAGATATTGATGTAAATTATGTTTCATGCTGAAGATACTTTCTGTGACTACCTCCAAATGCAAAGAGAAAGAAAGCTCTTCAAAGACAAAAATAATTGCACATACAGATTGTGTTCTGTGTCTCTGCATTGGCTGCCTCAGCAGTCGTTTCTTTCCTCATTTCCTTGTGTCCCCTACTCTGGAAGAATTTCATCACCTTACTTATACAGGAAATGAAAGTTTCTTTGGTATTTATGAATTGATTTTCTTTCCAAGAATTGAGGGTCAGTTATGAGCTAGATCAGCTGCATTCAACATCACGTACCCAGCCTGTGATATATTTTGTTACAAAACTACATAACAGAGGATGATACCTCTGCTTGGTGACAGGGATGAGTTTTGAATCCTTGCATGGAATTTTTTGTCTTTGCATGAGTACATTCTCCCATTGGCTGATATGCCACTCAGATTTCAGTAGAAATCACCATGCCCGAAGATGAAAACTAGCCAACATTCCCTCTCCAAATCTCAAGACTCAATCATGAAAACGTTTTCTGTCCTGGAATCTTCAACCTTCAAGCACTTGCAGTTTAGCAGACGTGGTGGATAAGGTACTCAAGGTTGTGATGTATTCAGAGTGTTAAATACTTTGGAATGACCCCAGGAATGCATTAGTGGAGAATGCAAGATACACTGAGATGTAGGAGCAGTGCTGGAAGAGAAAATCGTGGCAAACTCTGAGCTTCAAGGAGCTGTAACTGCTGAGAGGCCACGATCATCACTTCCAGCCAGACCACAGTGCAATACAATCAGCTGCAGAAGAGGAGTGGGGTGGTGGCTGTTGACAAGTCTCTACCTCCTTATGAATGAGTTCAATATACTAGCTGAGGCTAAGAAAACCTCAACGTTCAATTTGTGTAACCTGTGAACTCAAAAATGTCATTAAATCTTTACAGCTATTTTCTGTGACAATTGCCTTTTTCTTTTGTTTTTTGCAATTATGATAAAGTATTGAGCAGCACACAGGTTACTAGGAAATCCAGGTCTGTTCAAGATAAAATTGTGCTGGTTCATGAACTCCAGGAAATATAAGCCTTGGGATTTTCATTTACAGAGCCAAATTTTCTTACTTTTAAATTGTTTTTTAACTTATCATTCTTCAAACTATATATGAACACCTGAGTTTACAAGTGCAGAACTGTAGCTTGAGGATTTGTGGTATATTTACCTCATCACAGGGCAATGCTGCCAAGAGAGTCAGTAGATTTAATACTATCTATTCAAGGACAACAACCAATCTAAGCAGTGTGTTTCACTACGTAAAAATTAGTATTCATCATTAAAATTAGCATGTGTGTTTAGTTTGGCCAAAACCATCTCCATGCACAGTTACACCAATTACATTCCCTTTCTTTACCATGATAATTAACATCTACTGAATGCCCTACTCAACCAGAAAGATCTGGCTCCTTCTCATGGCTGTTGGGTGTCAACTGTCTTTGACAGTGTGTTGATTATGACATTCAAAGGCAAAATTATCATGTATGTAGTCTTGCTGGTGTTGGTTTTTAAAGCCTCTGTCTCTTCTGTAGAGGGGAGTGTTGCCATGGCAGCGCCAAAGTCAATGGAGGCCACAAAACCTGCCCAAGTTCAGGGATCTGGTGTCCTCTCTGCTCTTGGTTGCCATGGCTGCACTGCTAGAAATACCAGTTAATTTAGCAGGTTATAATCTGACTCTGTGCATTTGCAATCCGTGTCTTAAATTGCTCTGTTAAACCGACTCTGAGATTGAGAGGACAAATTCTAGGGAACAGTTCTGCCTGCCATTCCCCAGTCTTCTAAAGGAGATGCTGGTTGGGAAACATGAACAAGGTGATATCATCTCCCAAAAAATAAACAAATGTGATTCATACAGCTAACACACTTACATGTTTAGCACAGTTCTTCATAAATATGCTACCTGACCACACGTAGAAGCCACTGATGTTTACTTCCCTCCACCCACATTTCATCTAGATTTACACATTCACCAAGACAAATGGTGTACTGTATCTTCTGAGCAGTGCCTAACAGCTCATTTCAGTGAAACAACTATCAAGATCTATTGTGTAGGACAAGGGGAAGGTATTCTTTCTTTTAAATACCCAAATAACTCTACAGTGAAGTCAAGAACAAGTTATGCCACTTTCCAAAGGACCTAAGAGGGAAACAATGCTAAACTCTGAAAACTATTTTTGGTTTGTTTGTGTTTAGCTAAAAAGCCTCCAACTCAAGTATGTCACCTAATACATGGAATTTGTCATCAAGTTCAGTATTTTACCAAAACATCCAGGTTGATATAAATCAGACAAGCTTTTTAGACCATAAACTACAGGAAAAATGGATGAAATTAGAGAAATGTCGATGTTCTTCCCCACCAGAAGATGATGATGATTTTCTCCAGATGAGATTTAGTTGTATTACAAGATATAAGAGCAGCAAATCCATTTAAAAAAAAAAACACCTTCCCCCAGTTTTTACTTCCCAAGTATTCCCAGCACTATTGTCACTATTAGCAGAATTAGTCACTCCTGAGTGTGCTGAGCACCTCTGGTTTTCAATGGGACAGGAACAGTGTTTTCTCTGATACTTTCTAGCAAAGTTTAGGATGCAACACACTATGCTTATCCAGTCCTGTATCTGTTTAGGGAGTTAAACAATGGCTCTGCTGCTAGAAAAATCTCCATGAATAATGGGAGTCTCAGTTTTTCTGATTGATGAGATTTGAGTTTGAAATTGAATTACTTTCCTTAATTACCCGAAATTACTCCACTAAAAATAGTTTGTAACCAAATTTTTTATCCTTCTGTCTACTTTTTTTTTTAGGATCATCATTCAAAATCTGAGGAAAATTGTTCCTACTCTAAATGTTTACAAAATATTATTTTCTTTACAATAATGTGCAATTTTTAAAAAATATTTATTTTTTATAAATATCAAGTTAACCAACTTCAAAATACATTTCTTCCTAACATTACCTATGACACAGAGAATACAATCTCCCCATACATTTTCTCTTCTTGCTAAAGTTCAGTCAAAAATACTTATATATCCTGTTGTAAGCACTGTGTAAATACTTGCATCAACACTGTCATGAACCTGAAGGAGCAGACAGAAGTGAAATATTATACTTTGGGAACAGTTATATCTGCTCCTGTCCCAAGAGCAGAGGCATCATGTAGATCACGTCTAAATTTAATTGAAGAAGGAACTGCTAATGGTGATGGATGTTGGTGTTCGTTCACATTAACTACCAGAAAGAAAGAAAGATTAAAAAAAAAAAAGAGAAGTTAATTTTAGTTTTCAAGGGAGGGAATCAATACAGTGAAAGAATCAGAATTACAAATCATATTGTTCCCAATGCAATAGTGCAGAGGAGCACAAACCTGGACTGTAAACTCAGATGAGCAGGGATCAGCTCTGGGTTTAACAAGAGCTTAGCAAAGATACCTCTCAATGTGAAGAAATTACAGACAGATAAATAAACCTCACAGGTTTGAGAATAACTGGCAATTTCCCTGTTATTCATTACTCTAGGAGGAGAAGAGTATCAAAATATGCTTTAGCAGTGCAAACTCATCATGATCATTCTCCCTTGAGAAAAAGCCTAAAATTTGCCTTCAAAGCATGGTCAGGATGATTTCTTGACTGAAAAAAAAAGCAGAAATTATTGGATTGTAAAGATTCTTGATGGGCTTTGATAGGAAACTTCTCCCTCTTATAAGGAAAAATGTCACTGTACATTTAAGCACTGATATTTACTTTGAGACAATTGTTTTCTTTGAGGACTTAAAGCAAACATTTTGGGTTTTGCTGCTTCTATAATACAGAAAAAAAATCTGTTTCCCATTTTAAACTGGAGGTGTAACAAACTTCTCTTTAAAGTACTCATCTAGGTAATTCTCACCCAAGTTTCTGAGTAACAAAGCCAGGTTAACCAAAGCAATATTAACCTTGGGTTAATATTAGTTATAACTCACTGTACGTTCTATGTCTGTCTGCCTCTCCATTTATCTTTTCTGGAAAAATAAAATACATATCTGGTGTACAGAACAAACTCTGATGGTTGATAGTCCACAGCATGCAGCTATTGTATGATGTATACCGTCCTCTGCTGAAAAGAGGAGAACTTCCACAGAGAGCAGCAGCACGGAACTTGCTCCTCTGATTTTGTGGAAACACTTCAGTTTTGGTACCTCTATGCAGTACTGTAAAGATATTTTGCAATATGAGGCGTGCCTGCAAAACTTTAAAGAGTAAAAATTAACTTCATTCTCCTGAACTTTATGAAAAGTTCTGGAACGTTCATTTTCTGGTTATTTGCTGCGACTGCTGCCTGTGCTGATATAGCCCAAACAGACTGGGTTCACCAAGATCCTGAAGACAAATGAGAATGAAAACAAGCTGATAAACAGCTGTTGTAGGTTAAAACTACTTCAGTTATGATCCTGATTCTCTGGAACTGAGAAGTACATCTCCACCTACTTTCCCTTCAGAACTCCAATGGTATGTTTAGTTTTGTGCCTGAACTCTTGTTGATGTGTGATATTTTGGGGAAGCAAATGTAGCAAGATACAGCAAGTCACATTTGACTTCTCCTATACGTGTCCTTTCATCATTTCTTCTACACTCCACCAATAAAATTTCTTGTCATGATTTAAAATAAAGAATCAGATCTTAGATGTTCACAGATTCTCAAGGTGTAATACTGAGGAATGATTAGCATGCAAGCAGCTTTCCAGAAATTCAAATATAGGTCATCTCCTATATGTATGTATATATATACACACACACTTATATATGGGCATCTGGTTACAGGTCATTTGCTTTTCAGGTATATTTCAGCAAGTTTTTTTAATATATTCTACACCATTACCAAGGAATATCTCAAAATTCAGTGCCTCAGGAACATAAGAAGATGTTCTTTTTATTTATAGGTATGCAACTGTATACTTTAATTCCAGGCATGATCAATCTCCCTGTAAAGGGGCACACCATGTTTTTTTAAGATCTTCTGGAGAGCATAATTCTCACAGTAAGTGAAAGCGTAAATAAATATTCTTGCAAGCGATATATAAATTATTCTAAGTGAGCAGCAGCCTGTCAGTCAGGATTGATCAGATTCGTTCCAACACCATCTTCTGAAAAGAGAAAATGTTAGCTCTGGGTCCAAATATGGACAGTTTTGTGACTCACATTTGTGGAACTTTTGGGATCAATGAACCTTCTGTCATAAACTGCAGCAAAGTTTTTACTGCAGGACAGTGAACACTTTTTTGGAAATTCAAGGTTGTGCAGATTAGAAATCTGAATTATATTAGGACCTGGAGAGCCCAACTGAAATCTGCCCTCATTATAACAGGTCCTATATTTATACGTAGTGAGAGATGCACAACTCTATTACCCTACTATCAAAATTACCTAAGTGCTAAAGAGAGAAAAGATAAATGGTAGTCCAGGTCATGTGCAATTCCAGGCTCTGATGCTGACTTGACACCTGGTTAGCAATATTTCCTATACTGTCCTCCACACTCTGGCAGCTAAATCCATTTGAAGAGAAATGGCATCACAAAGAAAATTTATGCAAGTGCATATTGTTCCAGGAAACTCGTCTAACTTCAAGGATGCAGGGAAAAAAAACCCACACATATTCCTCTAGAAGCAAGCTCAACAATATATGGCCTTCAAAGCATAAAATAGCAAAGAAACACAGTGTCTCCAATTCCCATCAAGATATATTTAAAAGCATATACAGAGTATCTATATGAAACACACCAATGAAGGATATTTGATTACTGTAAGAAAATTATCTGACAATTCATTCTTCTTTCAAATCCAGTAAAGGAATCTCTCACAGAAATCTCTTACAGTAACAATACTGCCTATTATTTCAGTAAAAGTTATGAGCCTCTAAACTTTCAAAAAGATTCTTGGACAAAATTTGTTTACAGTTGTAACAATTTAAATCAAGAGTTACTTAACTGGTATCTACAGAGCTGTTCAAATTTACACAGATGTCACTAAGAAGAATTTGGTTCTGTATTCCACATCCACAGACTTAATATTTTTCCTCTGTAAAGTGCAGCTTAGATGACTACAGGTATTTCAGGGACACTCTGGTATAATATTCTACATGGCAATTCTATCTAACTTGAAATAAATATGTTCTAGCATGTTGCTGTAAAATCAATCACTGCTTTGTTGTGAATAGCCATGCATTTCTAGACAAAGATGAGTGTCCCTTCCTAGGAATGGATCATTTCCAGATTAATGGGTAAATTGCTGTTCCTTGGAAATCAGCACAACGTGGTCTACTTCTGCAACAATTGGAATATTCACAAATGAAGCTGAAATGCTTTCATTTTTTCCAAAATGTGTTGTCACAGCCATGGAAAAACAACTTATAATATTACTATGTGGTGTTGTAAACACCAATATTATAATTGTGTTAAAAAAAAATGAAATTTTTAACGAACAATGTCAAGAAGCCTACTTTTATTTCTTTGTTTTACCCTCTAAAGACTAATTCCTTCAGGTTTTTTTTCCAAGAAGTGTATGGGCTAGGATCTTTAAAAAAAAAAGCTGTTTGCACGTAATCACAGAGTGGGACCATGGCAAAAACTGAGATACAGAAATGATTTTGACAGTAGCTTAAAGTGGTGTCTTGAGAGTTCAAACTGGCCCTAAGTTGGTTGTTTGCCACTTCATCAGTCATGGACATTATCTTTAAATGTCTTTTTCTTCTATTGCTTAGATTTGCTATGAAGTACCATGGAAACCAGGCATCAGTGTGGTATTGCAAGCATCTACAGGTTTAACAGAAAAACTTTACAATTAAAGAGAATCTGTGAAAACTGTGTTTCTCTGATATGTCAGTTTTATTAAATGTTTCTTCATCACTAACCAATTAACCTATTCTTCCTGTTGTAAGTGAGAAAATGACTTATTTAGTTTTTAGAAGCTAAAAAGGAGAGGAGAGGAAGTTTATTCTTAATGGTAAAAGAAATCTGACAGTTGGGAATCAATAAGAAAATGCCAAAAAACTCAGTGGATCCTGGTGGCTGATGACAGTATGAAAAACCCTCCCTGGTTTCTAAAGCCAACTACATGCAAGTATTGTATGTGGGTGGTGACAAGACATGCCATATTTACCTCTGCAATCTCAATAGTCAATACTCACATGGATAGACATGGGATAGGAAATAGCATAAATCTCAAGGAAAACTTAGAATAGCATTTGTGGACCCAAGTGACCCTAAAGAAACTGATATTCTCTACTAAATAATAAAACGCTCAATTTATCTCTGTGATTAGAGACACAGTTACACTACTCACCCCTACTAATTTCATATATTATTCTGCAATTGCTTTGTCATCTGACCTTTCAGTGTAGATAGATACTATTTAAATTAATAGAGCTAACACTAATCCTGTATTTTCATTTTTCACAATATAGAGAAATTATGGAAAACACATACAAATTAAAAACTGCCACTGCTTTGCTTTTATCAAAAGCCCTTTAAAGTGCAATATAACTAATAAGGTATTACTCTGAAATATCATGTAGTAGACTGATTTTACTGCAATTTCCCACTCACTGCAAAATGCCTCCTAATTAAAATAAGCTCAGTCTTGCCCTCCAGCATCTACAGCACAGTTCTCCTGTTCTGAGAATCAAGACAATTTGTTGTTCTTTTGTAACCAAAATGTAAGAAAAACGTTTGAACAAGCCCTAACTTAATGTTGAGTAAGTGAATGAATGAAGGCTGAAATCCACTGCTGCTTTTTTTTGAGTGACAATTGCAAAATCTACAGGTTAGGTAAAAAATTTTGAAATTCTAAGATAGAAGGAAGGTCTGAACTTTGTGGAACAAATGTATTTACTTTCATTTTTGCTTTTGGTGAGCAGTATACTTACTCTGGTATAGCTTCTTTGATGCAATATTCAATGGCTTGTTGTATCACTAATGCACATGAATTGAAAACTGAAAGAGGAAATAGAATTCCCTTCAAGAATTTTATTTCCTCTCAAACTAAAGGTTGATGAGTGTTAAATAGAATTCCACTCAAGAATTTTATTTCCTCTCAAACTAAAGGCCGATGAGTGTTTTAAGTATTGTGCTGAAAAATCAACTGACATGAAGGCTTTTAGTGATCTGCCCTGCAACAAGGCTTCCCAGAAGAAAAGAAGTAATCCATGGGAAAGGAAGGCATTACTTTTCTAAACAAAGATCTTACAATACTGCCTGAAAATATGTGCACTTCATTTCATTTGGCAAATACTGAATTCAGGTCACAGTAACCAATTCCTGTGAAGGCAAAGCCTTCTCTACCTGACTAGCTTGCACACTAATTTTAGGAAAATTGCATTGAAAAGGAACCCAGCACATTTATGGAACTCCACCACTGCCTGTTTTATGCACATTTGAAAGAAGTCCTGCTGCTTCCAAGTTTTGCCTGTAACTGGAAATCTTGATTTTCTTTTCCTGACATCAAATCCAAACCTCCCCTGGTGCGACTTGAAGCCATTTCCTCTTGTCCTTTCGCTTTTCCTTGGGAGAAAAGCCTGACCCCTGCCTGGCTACAACCTCCTCTCAGGTAGTTGTAGAGAGCAGGAAGGTCCCCCCTGAGCCTCCTTTTCTCCAGGCTGAACAATCTCAGTTTCTCAGCCACTCCTCACAGGACTTGTTTTCTAGACCATGCTCTGGACACACTCCAGTGCCTTAATGTCTTTCTTGTACTGAGGGACCCAAAAATGACCAGGCTTTTGCTTGCTTGTTTGTTTGTGCTATTCAGCTTGTTTTCAATCTCTATTTCTAGGTATCTTTCTGTATTTTCAAAAGGTTTATGGAACTGGTCTACAATTGTAGGAGACACAGTATTTATAAAAGACAGAAAAAAAAACCTTTGTGGTAAATATGCTACTAATTTAGCACAGAACTGACAAGTTTTTGTGTAGAAAACTTTATATAGAGATTTGCTTTAAATAAAAGCTCTCTTTAAACGCACATTATGGTGTGGCATGGGAAATTACAGAGCAGGGAGTATTGTCCTTTATTTTTTCCTCTCCCAATATAAACTAATATTAACATTGCAGCCACAGTTCTTGAAAAGAGGCAGAAGTTTCCTCACCTTGTAATTTTTTCAGTGTTTCCTGATGCCTTGACCAAAAGCAAATCTAACTCCAGACATCTTTATTCAAGCCATCTATCCAGCTCTGTGGAAACTTACCCTGTGCAATGAAAGATGTGCCGAACCTTTGACATTTCCACAGATATACATCAGTGCCTGCCAGATTTATGTGGACATTTCCATTCCGTTGCAGTAAACACATCGCTTTGATTGATTTTAACTTATCGAAACAAAGATTGAAAACACTAACTTCATAAAGTCTAGTTTAAAGGTTTGCTAGGTGATCTTATGAGCAACACTTACAGTCCCAGCAATGAACCCAATCCTCTAAAATGCATGAAAATTTCAAGAAATAAAATGAAACTTAACAGCAATTGCAACTCGAACAGACCCTGCCCCAGCAAACTTCTTGAAGTGCAGATTTCAGAAAAGGAAGAAAGAATTCTTTTGACTAATCCTTTGAATTCTCATGCTCAAAAAAAAAAAAAGTAGTAAACCATAGGAATCATGAATGACTGAAACACCAAAGCTCACAAAGGCGAACCCAGCACATTTCACACAACAAATAGGACACATTCTCACAAACTCACAATCATTCAAGTTTCACTCTCTGGGTTTTTTTTACTAGTTGGGGTTTTTTTACTAGTTAGTTTTACCAGGTTGTTTTTCTTTTAAAGCATGGGTTGATCTGACAGAAGGATAATCAGTGCTTTGCAAAGTTCAGTACTTGAAAGAAATACTCAGTGAGAAAAAAAAGCTAATATATTTTAAAACTTTCCCATCTAGTGCTGTTCCCAGTGGAATGCATGCAAAAGAGCAGCAACAAACAAATCATCCTAATAAACGTTGGGTGAGAAGGATGGTGGATGGTTTTTAAGTAGCTTGGACTTCAATTAAGGCTTTCAGGCAAGTCTCCTCTGCGGGTGTTCTGTGATGCCTGAAGCACAAGGTCGTGACGAGTTGCTCTACCACTTAATTCCAAAAGAGCTACATCCACTTTAATTCTACTTAATTTTTGGCATCTATCACAATGCCTAAAATAGAGCACAGTTCTCCTTCAGTCCTCATTTACTCAGGAAAGAGGAACAACCATCTATGAAAAACAATTCCTTTTGTTTGTTTCTTAAGTCACTTTCTGGAGAGTCTTTTCTGCTTCTTCTCTGTGTCAGAACTTTTGCCTGACATTTACAAGCACTTTGCATGAACACACACCTTGGTCTCAGAGAGATGGAAATGAGTGAAAGGCTTGTGTAACACACTTCTTAATAAATTTTAGACGATCATTAGAAACTCTCTCCCCTCTTAAAACGCATTGTCAAAGGTGAAATTAAACATTTAGAAAGCTCAGAGTTGCTGCAGATGTGCCAAAGATTTCTTTGGAAGGATATGTAAAGACCTTTTTTCCTGTTTAAGCCATACACTCCCATCTCATTGCATTACTTATTTACTTTTAGGGGCTAAAAGATTAGACTTAAATATTACCATGCACTCAGCTCCATAATTACCAGCCTTGGTCACATTAAGGAGAGTGATAACAGCTAAACATGTATGATTCACGAGCCAAAGTGCCATCACTGCCTTATGGGGGTTCTTTTACAAGACAGAGTTTTCATTTGCAGTCAGAAAGGATCAGGCCTGCACATGGTGATCAGCAAGGACACAATCCAGCTCCCACTGAAATCTCTGGGAATGTTTCCATTTGCTTTACCAACTTTTGAGACAGAATATTCTGCTGGAATAAGGCTGACTCCAAAAACACTCCAGTGGCAGTGACTCTTTTAAGTCTGGAGAGCCTGAAAAAGACATGTCTTGAAAAGGGTTGGGCAGTCTTGGAAATTGTCTCAAACTCTTGCAAATTGACTCCTTATATGGGTTCTAAGGCAAATCAGCAGAAAAGTTTAAATACTTTTTATCTCCAGCATCTTAGTCACCAATACTTCCTGTGCAAGGACAACATGTCAAATTAATGTTTTCTCTATATAGAGAATCCACCTTGGAAAGTAAGTGATGAGTGGGTTGCCATTGTTTTTATAGAATTTTGCTCTACAGGGGCCAAAAACCTCAGAAGGGGCAAGTATGTTGCATCCAGCTTCTTTGCCAGTGCAACAGATTGTTTTGGAGTGATACCTCACTGTTTTAATCTAGGTAACCCAGCTGTCTTTTAATGAATGAGTTAGAGAGTGGCAATCTCTATTTGGATCCAATGACTGGATACGTAACTCATTTTCTCATCTGGAAAAAAAAAGAAGAGAAATTTGTAGGAATTTTTATTCTATGGTGTCAGAAACATTTCTGATAAATACATGAAGGCAATCTCTTCACCTTAGTTTCAGAAAGAAATACATATATTACTTTATTTACTCAAAATTCTTTGTGAACATCTGTTAGCAATTAAGGACAATGTTGTAGTAAAATAAATGTGATAAATTTGACAAAGAGCAACATTTTGTTTGAACAATGTAAACAGGAAAACATAATTTAATCTTCTTATAATTTAGACAAGTTCAGGGCAAGTTAGAAATAATTGCCCTTAAGTTACTATGACGATTTTCTAATCAAAATGTAACTAGATTATTTTCAAATTTAGAATACAGCTATCCCTAATGTGAGAGGAGAACACTGCATTATAAAAAGAAAAATGTTACAACTTCTATGCTGGAAAAGCCTAAGAACCTCCTCTCTCTTATTAACCCCAGGTATAGAACCTGCCTTTATACTGCTTTAGTTGAATGCTAATTCACTTTCTACTTTGCATCTCTATGAAGAGTGTTTTTCTTTACTGTAGGTAACCATGTTGTGAGTTTTGTTCCAGCAACCCCAAACTTCTAATTGATCTTCACCACAATTTCACAGGTTTTTTTCTCCTCTCAGCCATTAGCTCCTTTATTCAATTTTATTCAAACACACACAACTTTGCCTCCTTTCACATAATGCCAAAGCCATGCAAAAGAATGTTCACATAAATTTGTCATATCCTCATAATACCTACAGATAAAACAGAGAACAGCAGCAACAAACATGTATTTACCAAGTTCAAGATGTGCCAAGTCTTAAAAACCAGATCAGGTGTTACACAGGGCAAACATCTGTGTTTCTCCATGCAGCTAACCATTACATTTCCAGGCATTTTGTGGTTAAGTTGAAAGATCTCTTTGAAAATCCTTTATAAAAATCAGAAGAACTTTTTAAACTTTTTTCTTATTCCCTGTCTTCTGGAAGCCTTTTCAAAGTCAGTGAATATTTGTAGCTGAAGAAATAGCTTATTTGTTGAGCACTGTTGATGATGGACACCATCGCTTACACCTTTCCATTTTACTGTCTATTCTATACAATATCAGCCTATGCCTTGCTTGTCTTAATGTCAGCAAGGGTTCAATCTCACCCTGCATCTTCAGAGTAAGGCTCTTCCCTGTACTTGACTGCATTCCTTTAATAGTCCCTCCTGGGTATATATTTTAAAACTCTTGCCTGCTGCCAGATGCATTTGGCATGGCAAGCAGATTGCACCCTGCTGTGCTGTGTAAAACACCGTATCCCAGTGGTACTTTTCAATGGAATCTCTGCAGTATGGCAACTAGCAGAGGAGCATAAGCAAAAGGGATAAAATCATTTTTGTTTCATATTTCAAAGAAGTTGGATTCTTTTTCTTTCTAGACGAGCTACTGAAAAAGTACTTTCATTCTACCACTGGTTTCTTAGAATGCCTTATGAGATATATATACAGAAACCTGATGGTCAGAACGCTCAGCACAGCCAGAACTCACTATGCAACAATGGGCTTAGACTGCTGGACAAAACTATGTTATTAATTCTGTTGTAATTAAAACTATGCTGCTGTTTAAGTGTGCCTAAAATCTCAGCAAGACAGAGATATACAAGACTTTCATTAACTATTAGAAGGACTCTTCCAACAAAGTTTCAAGGCTCAAAAACTTCCATTAGATGTTATCTAGTTTATGATAATAGCTAGAGACATTATTCCTCATCATTGCACAATATGAGAGCCACTCCCTTCAACAAAGACATCTTTAACTAGAGAAGGTAAACTGCTGGGAGAGAAACAGAGAGAGAAAAAGGACAATTTTTTGAGGTTACAAGGCAAACTAAAGGCAAAAATCTCAAATTTGTTATTTGGGCCACATGAATCTCTTCCCACCACCCTATTCACTAAGCACATGTTAGTCACAATCACTGCATCACAGGTTTTTTTCTTTTTTTTCTTTTCCTTTTCTTTAAATAATTCAGACTTTATATGAATATAACTAATTTCTTTATTGAGAGGGTGGTCAAACAGTGGCAGAGGTTCCTAGAGAGGTGTTTGATGCCTCAACACTGTCACTGTTGGAGAGGCTTTTGGAAAATGCCCTTAAAAAACATGTTTTAACTTGGTCAGCCCTGAATGGGTCAGGCAGTTGGATGAGATGATCCAAGTGAAACATTCTATTCTATTCTATTCTATTCTATTCCATTCCATTCCATTCCATTCCATTCTATGTCTCATAGCAGATTTTGCAAGAAAAGAGACATAACAGAAATCAAAGTCTTGCCTTGATTTACATCGCATTTTCTACAACGTACGAATTCTCTACACCCACCATTTCCCCTTTTTTTGCTCATTCAGAGCTCTTCAGTGCTTTGCAGGAAACTCTGTACTCTGGAAAGTATATTCTGGAGGAGAAAAACACCCTCTGCCATAATTGTGAACCAACCAAAGCCCAATTCCCTCTTTTACAACAGTACAAAAGTCTAGTAATATGGGAGATCAACAAAGATGCTGCTAAGAGCTGACAGAATGATTATCTATTTCCTCATAGCCACTGACAGATCTGACTAGTACAATTTCTCGCAGCTCTCATCTCTATTGTAAGAACAGAGATCAGAGGAAGCACTCTCCCCTGCTCACCACAGCTCCTGGACACACTCCTCCTCTTGGTGAATGCTGTGTGAAGCAATGATAGACAGGGAGGAAAATCTGAAAAAAAGTTCCAAAAGCCAAAAGTCACCCTTCCTACAAAACTAGATCCTTACTGCTTATAACTAAATCTACTTTTTGCTTCCCAGGTGATATTGTTTTGTAATACAGACAGTGTTTACAGAATTCAAAGGATAAGGCCACTTGTAAAGAAATCATTACCAACAGGAAGTTTGCTAAGTAGACCACTGAATGGCTTTGAAATGCCATCATTACCCACCTCAGTTTCCAACTGTGAATCTCCATCTTCCAGGCTCCTGCAGCATCAACACTCCCACCTCTAAGTCACTGATGTTAAGGCATCTTTTTTTGGTCATTCAAAAACCAACAGCTTTTTCTTTTTACTTACACACACCACATGCATGCACACACAGAAGCACAATAGGTTGGTATTATGCCAACATGAAGACCTTGGACTCAGAGAGAACACTGTGAGTGAATTGAAACCACTGCTTATGTGGCAGAGCCCAAACACACCCCCTCTGTCACCCACTGTTGTTAGGAGATTTAATTCCTTTGTGCATGGATATTTTAAGCTTGGTACTGTGCTAGCACTGCTGGAACAGGGACCTTTTGCTCAGCAACACCTTGTGGGAACTCTCCTTCCAGTAGTTCTTGCACTTTTCTTTAGGGTCTTTCTGTTTCAGACCAGCTCTTGCCACAGTCCTGCCGAAAGTTTTGAGGGATTTTTGACTCTGGGAGGATGATAAATACGGTTTGACACGATGGATATGGTGCTACATGGAACTTTGATTTGTCCTCATGTGACATGAAATAAAGGTACGGTCCAAATCATTGCACAGGGCTTGTGAGTAAATAATTAATTTTTCTTACATGATAAAGCCCACAAGAATACCTCATGTCATCTGTTTAATATTTTCTCTGTGCTTGTTTCATTCTCTCTCCTATGTGATTCCAGGAAACATGTCTTGTAAGCCCTGCCTACTCCATTTTTTCCTCTTTTGGGAAAAAGAAGACACACACACATAATTTTTTTTCCTCTCCTCTTCTCTCAGTTCCTCCAAGTAATCAACTGTCCTGAGGTTAAATGAGAGTAGGGCATGAATGCATTCTAATGGTGCAAATTATCTTGGGTCTGACATGACAAGAGCTAATCTGACAGTCTTTTATGAACTGTCACATTCAGATATACAGACAGCAATTTTCATAATACCAAAGATTATTCAAAAGCTATATAGATAAGTTATACAAATATCACAGTCAGTGATTTCCTTAGGGGAACCCTCCTCTACTGCCTCCTCACACCTTTGCCAAAGGAAAGGTATGGCATTATTTCATGTGCGGCTTAAAGCAGGATTTACCTATTAACAGAGTTTGTTCCATTCCTGCTGATTTTACTGGAGACACAAAGCCTACTAATATGACCACAGCATATCCACATGTAGGATTTCCCCAGCTGCCAGACCTTCTGATTGTCACTTAAGAACAGCCATAAGCAGCCCTGATAGATGGGAATGTCAGCAAACTGACCTGGAACTGTGCTGGCTCTTTCCTGGGAGCCCACAACTGAATTAACTTTTCTGCAAAGCTGCCCCGAGGTTGTTCTACATTGCACTTACTGCAGGTGCAATCAGAGGCTAAAAAGAGGGAAGAGAACAAAAATATAAAAGAACAATCCTCATCCCTTCATGAACATAATCTGTTCCACAGCTGTGCCTCTATCTCTGTCTTTGTGAGGGGTACAGTGAGAGAGAGTTCCCAATTCATCAAGGTCATGGTTGCAGAGAAAGGAGGTCATTACCCTAATATAAGCTACCTGACTGAGTAAGAAAAAGTGGCTGTCCCAGTCAGAGAATAGCCCAGGAGCAGAGTCAGAAAGAAAAACCAAATCTCTGAAAGCCAGAGCTGGATCTAGTTGCAATCTCAGTTATGTTTGGACAATATTTTCTTTTTTTCTTTTTCTTTCTTTTTTTGTTTAGTCTACCATATGAATCTAGAATAAAAGAACACTTAAGTAATTCAGGCAATTAAACATGAACCTTATTTTTAATAGTAGTTAATAGACAGGCAGATGTGATGCTCAAACATAATTTAAATGTCTGGAGCACAATAAGCGAGTCAGACTCAATCTGCCATAATAAGTAACTTTATTGCTGCCTAAAGGCTTTTGGGATCTTAATATGGAGCAGATGTTGAGGACTTCCCTAGTAATTATGGGAAGAACTAACTCTGTCCTCCCCCACAGATATGCTTTATGTGATCTTTTGTTGCATTTGTGGTTTCTTGACCTATCTGTCCACACTTTTCACATATTTGCCACATTGACAACCACTTACAATAAATGTTCTATATATATATATTTTACCTATATTGATAAACAGGATTAGTCGTCTGCCTAAAGTTAAGGACGAGTGGAAGAAGGGAAGAATCATAGGTTTAATTAATCTCTTCTAATAAAATTGAAGTGCCTCCAGAAACAGTAAGTTTGCTCAAACTGAACCTCCCAGCTACTGACTGCCCACCTAGGAAAGGAAAAGCAAAACTCACAACTGAGCAAAGAAGTGTGAAGATGTCTCAGATGAGGATTTAGGAGGGAAAAGAGGCAGTCCTTAAGATCCAAATTAAAACATCAAGAATTGGCAAAAGTGGCACTGTGGCAAAGGACAGCCAGCCAGCATCAGCCAAACTAACATAGAAAATTCAAAATCTCCCCAGCAAGCCCCATTTGAGAACTAATTGGTGAGCACAGTCCTCATCAAGAACAGTTTTAAGAAAAAATGAGAGTTGCTGTCACATCTCTTTAATGTAAAAACAGCCCCGTGTAGACAGTCAGCCAAACTCAAACCAACTGCACACCATTAACAAGAAGAAAACAGGACTACGGACAAGATCATGGGATTACAATGGGCTTGGAAAGACAGCTACATTCCATCTGAACTGTTTTCTTTACTACATGCAAAGACTCATTAATTATTGTCACTGGGAATGATTATTTTATATAAACCAGGCAACACTTCATGCCAGTCAACTGCCCACCACCCAACAGCACCTGCACTGTAATGCAATGAAACACTGCAACCAGCTCCCCTCTGACAGGTGTCACACCAGTACTGTAACCTATCAGCAAGATGACTTCGGATTTTTTATGCAATTCTTGAAAAAAAAAATTATGGAAAGTGCTGCCTCTAATTTTTTGCTATGGAACAGTGAGACATATCAGCCTACAAAATATATCCAAAGCACTCCCCATCGGTTTTGTTCTCATTGCAAAACTTCTCTTACACAAGCACAGTTTCGGAGTTCACATGAAAAATACATCTTGTTTCTGGAAACTCCAAATTAATTATTTACTCCATTGATCAATATTAGAATTAATTTTTAAAAAAATATTGTTTATCAGTGACCTGGCTGAAACTCTATTCCATAAGGATCTCCTAAATGAACAAAATAAGACTACTTCAGCTATTCAATTATTTCAATCTTTCTTGACCCTGAAAGACCTTTCCTGCTAACTCACTACCAGTATTGTAATCATGCCTTTCTGTGAAACAATCCAATATGATTTTTGGTCATTTTTCATTTTGCTGTCTCCACAAGCAAACGTGCCACTTCACCAAAAGCAGCATTATTTGGTTTTAGCTTAGCACTAACATTTGATGAAGTCTAACAATGAGTTTGACAAGGACACAGATCTCAGAGCTACCTGAGATCTAAAACTAACACTGTTTGGGCAGTAGCCTTTGCCTCCTGCTGCATGGCAAGAGTAGTGTATCCCAGCTGGAGTCCTCCAGTGACTGATGTGCAGGTCCATGTGATCACGCTTATCACACCCTTGTCAACTCCCACCTACTCTCTGACTGCCACTGTGGAGTTATGTGGGTCTGCTGTGTATTCTCTATTAACTCTTTCATCTCTGTCTCACGGCCAAAAGCTCTCCTGAACTCTGAGGTGCACAGATATCTTCAGTGTCCTCTCAACTACTCTGCTGCTTTAACTTGCCATAAAATGACTGAACTCTATGGACAATCCCCATTTTTGTTGTCCTGTCATTGATCTGCCAAATTCATCATGACTTTTCCAGATGCTTTTGAGCTCCACACTGGAATGCTACCGGATATGGCCAGGGCTGGGTTTTTTAAGCAACCAAAGCATCAGATGTGGCCAGAAGCATGATTCAGACTGCTCTGTACATGAATTTTATGGGGTCAAAGCATGCTGGATTTATGCTGAATGCTTTAGCCTGGCAAAATCTGCAAATGATAGTAATAGCACAACATGAGTTACTCTGATCATGTCAGAAATCAAAAGCAGCCATTTAATTATTCTTTCATACTGTCATTGTAAGGGAATTGAGTTCTTACTCTGTATGCTCCTTGAAGGCATAAAAATCCATTAAGGCAATTTTATCAGTCACACAGGGCAGAAAATCCAAAATTGTAACACAACCTTAACACTGCTATGAAGCCAAATCATACTAAATCACCAATATATTCATCAACCTATGGTAGATAATAAAACACAAGTAAGATAACAGTTGGGGGGGAAATAACAAACTTCTTAATATTTTATGCTAATATCTTTAAATTGATTAAAACTAGTCTTTTTTTTTAACTGCCCCTGATATTACATATGGATAGAATATTTTAGCAAGGATTTTATTATGGAGTGAGTTATTTACCTACCTGCTGTGCATGAAGTATTCATTCAGTTAAATTAATTTAAATTAATTAAATTTAAAACAAAAAGGGCAACTGAAATCTACAAAGAGAAAACTAGGGGGATTTTCTTATGTTGCCCATTTTAAATAGCTGACTCTTTGGTTTTTTATCTCTTTTGACCAGAATGGAAACAGTAGAAAATGTATTGCCATGTTGAATTTAAACCCTGGGAAAGGGGAGCTCAGACTCGATTTATTACACAGTGCTTTTACTTTATTGTGCAGGTGGACTCAATAAATTAAAATGCTCATTAAACTGAATGGAACTTGTGGCATCATCTAGATTCAGGCTCTCAGCCAAACCCTTCCCTTCTGTAAAAGGTCCTGTGGAGCTTTAGCTTCAAGGTGCCTGTGTGGTTCAAACTGGGCACAGATGTGTTCAACATGCTGTTGATGCTTGTTCTTTACCTCACTGATACATGGATCTGTGTGTGGTTTCATGGAGTATTTTAAGATTGCATCCTTTCAACCTTGTTTTTCGACCTAAGGAATTCTTTTTCTTCTGTTTATTACATAAGCTTTCAATGGGGATTATAAAAGAAGAATGTGGATAATTATTTCTTTATGAAGAGCAGCAAATCTCACTCTGGTGGTCTACAGCTTGTTTTGGGGCTTCTCATGGATAGTCTTCATTCCATGTCCAGAAGCTGAAACAACAGTGTGCTCCCTATCCATGTATCCATTTGGCTTAGTGCAAGAACCTGGGTTTGCAGGGGGAACTCAATGACTTTACCACTTAATTATATGTCAAAAGCATGCACAGAGATCTAAGAAAAAAATCTTTGTGAGTCAAACAGCTTTTCTTAGGAGAGCTCTTATTAGACTGCCGAGATATGCAGAGCAGTGGCAGGACAGGGGAGACATAAGGATATATGAAAGAAAATAACAGGTACGTCCAAGTCCAACTTTCTTGCAGCTTTCTGAATTTAAGAGATTTTGCAAGTTGTTGCAATCTCCTTTCCCGGGGCTGACCTGAACTACCTTAGGCTTAGACTGTCTGCAGGCTCAGCAGTCCACCTGAGGATAGCAAGAAATATCTTAGAGTTACTTCCCGTGCTGCTTTTTAAAAGGATAACACATAGGTGATTTAATAGTTTCAGACCACTACCCAGGAACATCTCACTGGACATACAAAGAATTGTGAACACTGCTGTAGCTCAGTTTGTCACAATGCTCACTAAACAGGTTGTTTAGTTAAATCAGTTAATGAAAACACCTATAGCAGCCAATACTTTCTTTAAAAGATTCCACATCATTACTCTCTGCCTCTGCCCCCAGTTACAGCTGCTATTACCTTCTGCAATGTCATCTATATTTATTCCTTCACATCTTCCTCCACTTTTTCATCTTGTCCTTCTAGTAATTGCATGAGAGAATCTGTGGAACCAGTGACTCATCCTGTACCTTTGATATCACTTTCAAATCTACTGTCTTACAGCATAGAAAAATCTGACGTTTTAATGATGCAGCTACTTTAAATTGCCCGACAACTTTTCTCTGGAAGTTGTTCTGTTCTGTGCACCTGTGACTCTATGTAGGGCAAGGCATTAGAGTGCATTTTAAAACATTCATCTGTTTGGTTCTCACTAGCCCTGGTTTTCTCTAAAACCAAAAATAGAGAGACCTCTCATGCAAGTTACTGGAAGAGAAGTATATAATTTTAGGATGCCACGGATCTACCTGCAGCCAAACTAAATTTATCTCCCAAAAAGGGCCTATCCCAAGTCCTTTCACTATTTAAACAGGAAAGCCAAGTTTTTTAAAAGCTTATTCATTCCTTGTATCTTCTGGCTCAATTATCTGATTACTAAATCGATTTTGTAACAGACCCAAAGTACTTCATGTTTCTTTTGTCTCTGAATATCTCTTTTCCTCTTTGGACAGTCAATGTATGTAGGAGCATGCTGTGATCACAAATGATTTTTTTTCTTCCACTCCTACAACTATTGTTGTTAATGGTTTTCAATTATTAACCTTGTGACAGTATCAGCTTCAGAAGAACTATGCTGCAAAAACTTTGCTCCAAAAATCAACACATAAACCAATACAAGATCCAAGTCAAAGACTGTGCTTGTGGACCTGAATGTTTATTTCACTGTCTACTTACATTAACAAAGACAAGACTTTTCAAAAAAATTAAATCCAACCCAAAAAATGAAACTGCTTTTTTCTTTTCTAAAAATACTTCAAATCTCCATGTTTTCAGTTAGTGAGTAGTCTTTTCATAATTCAGACTTAAATTTTCATGTTGATGTAAGTCTTTCCAAAGATTTAGTTGCACTCTGAATCTATATTCTAAACCCACATATCAAGGTGCTTACATATACACTAATATTTTATTTCCTACATAGGAGAGACTATAATGTTAATAATGTATTTCTAATGTGTGCTGCTCTGCATTGCATTTTGTCTCGTCATTCTGAAATCAATGGCTCAATTACATGATAGGTCAGGCACTGCCTTTTTTCTTTTTCTTTTTTTGGCATCCATGGTGTTTCGATATATTGGAATTTCATAAGTTTTTTAAAATAGTCTTTCATGAATGAGTGTTCATAGCTATCACCACTATTTTGATATCAAAATGTTGGTCATTGTAACCAGTAATACAAATACTTCAGTGTATAAAATAACATTGGTTCTTAAATGTTTTTCATGTATTTTAATGCTATCAGTGAGACACAATTTTAGTTCATATTTTCCTTTCATAAAATTATTCCCACTAATGTTTTTGTAATGGTATAAAATGGCATTTCTATTACCATACTTTTCTGTTGATTTTATTGCATAAATGCATTGCAATAATAAAAGCCAGCTGTCAGTGCTTCCACACTTTCAATGTTTTAATGAATGGCTCAATAAACATGTAAATACCTGCCATACTATTTACATTCACAGTAAACATACCAATCTTATTCGGAGCCTAGTCTTAGACCAAAATTTATTCATCTGTATAAGAGAACTCTTCATATAGGCTGAATACAGTTATGCCTGTACTCATTTACAGTACAGAAGCACTTTTACCAAAACTAAAGTGTTCATGTTTTGCATTCTGCATCAATAGCTGACAGTGAACGTCAGTCTTCAGTCCTCAAATTATTTTGCCACAGCTGAAAATAGTTCAGTAATAATGTCATTTGTTCTCTGATCAAATATTACAGCGAGGCACTGCCTTTGGAAAAATACAGAAATGCCAGTAACTCACACGGAAGTACATTCACAAGATCCAAATGATCATGGCAGAGAGAAGATTCATGAGGATGTAAAGTATCCAGCCAGCTCCATACAAAATAAAGATGAGTAGAATTTACAACTCCATTCTGAAATATTTTGTCTTGTTGTTATCTGTATATAAAGAATGTCTACCTGTGCTGGCAAAAGACAGGCGAAGATTTCCCCAGCTCTGAAAAAAGTCATTACTTGTTGTCCATGAAAGGCAAGACATTGAGAGCTTAAAAAGAAAGAAAAGAAAAGAAAAAGAAAAGAAAAGAAAAATCGTCTAAGTAGCTGAATTTTGCAGTTAGATGGACATTCACATCTCATAGATGTTGACAGGCTTTTTGCTCAAATAACATGGCATACAAGATTCAACAGTTATAGTTCTCTGAGAACACAACATTTTATTCTGAATCGCATAAACAATAGTTATCCTTTCTTAGTCGGAGCTGCTACTGAAATAGTGTTTCCCAAAAATATCACAATCTGGTATGTGAAGTGCAGCTGGAACCTGCAGTGTGTCATCTGAAAAGCCTGGAAAACAGAAAGTTGTTTGCCTTACTCGTGAGGATCACCAGAGCACCAAAAGAAGATTCCTGCTTGTGCATCACATGCTAATACATAAGAAATATGAACTTAATGTCAGCTGCCAAATTGGCTCTAAGTTTTGGTAGGTTTGTTTGTACTCCACTATTTATATTTATTAACAGTTACATTTCTTTTCACTGTAAGTCACATCAGCTTATATTAAGGGTTTCTGCAACAACATAGGCTGTACACTTTGTTATATTGACATTTATTGTCAGTTTTATTTGCAGTTTTATGTTTGTCATTTCAAATACTTGCTCTATTTCTGTTTTTTTCCAGCACAATATGTATATGTGATGGTGCACTTGCTAAAACAATTCCTATTCTAAAAATGGGAATTTGTTCTATTTGATTTATGCCACTCAGATGTGACTGATGGAGGCTCTAATGACAGGCAATATTTCATATGATGTTGTGCATCTCTTACAAACACAGCACACTTTGCCTACATATTACATACTGTCAAAAGTGCCAAATAAAATTTGCTAGACTTGTCAGCAAAGAATGAAATAAAATTCTTCAGTGATGGCAGCCCAAATATTCCATTTAGGTAGTAAGCACCACTGATTTGGAAGCTATTTAGCTGCATTTGCTTGCACTATTGAGCGGAAATCAAGAAACTTTGAAGTTATTTGCTGGTTTCACAGCAACATCCACAAAGAATACACCAGAAGGCCTAATCAGCAAAGCCTTATGGGAGGTAAATAACTCAGCTTCTTCCAGCATCCAGGCTGCAGTGTTCCCATTTTCACCCATCAGAAATTATTCTCCGTGACCAGCAGCAGTTAAGAATTGGCAACAACTAGTACTGTATTTATAAATGCTTCACATTTTTTCATTATGTAGTTAATGAACTGAGTGAGAGCTGGAAGACTTGAGAATACAAGGCTAAATACTTGATACAACCCTCAAGAAAGGTTTTCCAACATTATATAGCCATGATAGATGAACAAGAGAGGGCTTTGGCCCTGAGGAGACTGATTTTTTTTGTTTTTCAGAAACTCAGTCAGTGCTGATGGTTGTTTCCTAAGATTTAAAAATGATTACTGTTTAAAGAAAGTTGTATTTAATATGGAGAAAAAAATCAAAGAATGCAAAAAAGAGGTAAATAAAGGTGTAATAGCATACACTAATGATACTAAAGTGTTTCAGAGTACTAAAAAATGAGGATTGACTGAAAAAATACTGCAAAAGGACCTCGAAGCACTGAGCAATCAGATGACAAAAGAGCAGGCCAACCTGCACGGTGATAAATATTAAAATCAATGCACTGAAAGGCAGGAGAGTCCTCATGGCACACGGGCAGTGATAAACTCATGAAAGAGGAAAATAGCTAAAACTCAAAAATTACTCAGAAGTGCTCAAAAACCCAAATTAATCCAACACTTCAGGAAAGGATCAAAAACCCAAACAAAAACCTTATGATAGTTCTGTGTGGACCCACAGTTTACCTGCAATCAAAGTGATACAAAGGGAGAAGAGACCAGGACTTTCTAGCACACAAAAGAAATGACTGCAGAGGTATATGCAGAGTCTTCATAAGTTACAATGGGAAATAGCTAATCTCAGATTTTTAAAATAAAAAAATGGTGGAACTTAATTACACCCACTGTAGTTAAATGCTATTATTAATTGCCTCAGGAACAGTGCAGATATCAACAGTTTACCTAAGTTAAAAAAACTTGCAGAAGAAAAGCTTCCCCTTGGGTTAATTAAATTCAAATGTGACAGTTCTGATTAAGAGAATTCTTTTAACAGTTTCCATCAGATTCCTATCATCCTGAGGAAGGCCAGAGAACATAATGATACCTTGGAAAGAAAGTAAACAAAAAGTTATGCAAAATCATATAATAATTATAATCTTAACAGGAATACAGTCCTAAGAAATTCAAGTTTGAAAAGTTGGACACAGTAACACCAAAGATGTTTTGATATAACAGATGTATAGAAAACATATGAAAATATTAAAGACGTTATGACAGAGAGGTATATTCAAACTCTGCATCTCTTTTCAAGATGATCAACTCTGTCAAGGAAATTAGGTTTTTTTCTGAAAAGACTTTTCAAGAGTATTCAGCTAGTGAGATAAGATTCACTACCTTAATTTGCTCTGCTTTGAAAATTATAACTGCAGCAACAATGTAATGAAGCATAGATTATACTCTTTAATTTCCTAAAATGATTAAACAATAGAAACAGCTGAATGTCAGGAATTTCAGAGAAAGCTGTTTGAAGAGCAGATTGTTTTATCAGCTCCAACTCATTTCAGCCATTAGGATCCTTAGGAATAGCTATGAGTTGTGTTCATCAGCCCATGAAGGTTATCAGAACACTCTCAGAAGAACACTTGGAATAGTCAACAAAAGCCAAACATCACCTTCTTTAAACTCTTATCCTATTAAAGCAACAATCACTCGTGCCAGAATTTAAGACAGGGAGAGCTGGTACTTAAATAATCTTGGGCTGGTATTTTCCTTTCTTTTACTTGACATCCCTTCCTTTACATCCCATTTCAGAGACAGGACACCGAATTAGGCTGATCTTTAGTGTGATCCAGCACAGGTGCTCCCACACTGTAGGGTCTGTTTGCAGTTTAATATTACCTTCCTGCACAGTCTGTGCTGATAATTTTAGTCTTAACATTAAGAAACAAACAAACACCATCCCTGCCCCCAACATTATTAATGAAATTACTTTGTAAGGATAATATTTCAAACAGCATCACTCGGGAAAAAGAAATGGGGAAGGGACGAATACAGGCTTTGTTTTCTTTAAAACCACATCATAGTTGAAATATTGCTGAATATCCTTTTAATTTCTTTTACTGTTAACATTGTGTTCCTTCTTTCTTACTCCTCTGTCTTTAAATCTCCTTTAAAATCCTCCTTTGGATATTCCACTGCTCTGTGAATAGGGTTTCTGAACCTGCTATGGGCAGTGAAGCTCTACCAGGTAACCCATGCAGGGTAGTTTAATTTGGATTTCCTATTTGAGGGGATGATGGGTGATACTGTGTAAAATATAAAAGTGGACAAAGATTAACCAGCACCCTGTCACGAGTGTTGACAAACATTTATAAGTAAAATCAGCAAACACTTTAGAAGCACTGTGTAGTCTAAATGGAGCACAACAGACTCTCCAAAGGATATCAGGAGGCCATAGGACTGCCACTCAATTGTCCTGCATGCAGTATTCTGCATTTACTAGTAAAGAACTGCACTCTAAATCCCCAACTCTATATTGGAGTTCAATATTTCTGTCCTACCATTTTGTATACAGGTATGTGTGGGTCCTGTAAACAGAGAATCAAAGAGAACTCTGAGATTGGTTTTTCTAATGGGTATAGGCAAGGCAGCAAAACTTTCCAGTGGCAGAGATGATATTTTAAAAAAATAATACAGTTATCCATTCTGGTGTTCTGCAACAGGTCCAAATACATACACTTACTGAAATTAAAGTAATACATCACATTGATCTAAATGACAGTGATGCATCAAAGAAAAAAAACAACCTTACATCTTCCTGGAAAGAGCAACAAAGCAAAACAGAAACTACTTCTAAATATAAAGCATTGATCAATATGATTGGTGGGAGCCTAATCTACCTGACTGCCTACTCCAGATTTCCATTTGTATTAAAGAGGAAACTTTTCTGGCCTGCACATATACAGACTGTAATTATAGGCTACAGGCTGCCATCATACTTTTTAGAGCAAGGAATCTTAACATTCAGATACCTTTTAAAGTGAAAAATTGTTCATATTTATGCTGATGTGGTTAATGACTGAGCCCCACATGTTACAACCCCTTCCACAGTTAAACGGAGTTCAATTTAAAACATGCTCTGACAGCAGCACACCGTGACTTAAGAGCAGAAAAGCTGCCACCCAGCTTGAGTGACATGAAGATCTACATACTTAATTGTTCTGTTAAACCCACTAAATACATGTTGACAACTACTTTAGGAACAATTTTAACAATATACTCTCAGGGAGGGGTGCTAATCACCTCTTCAAAAAGGATAGGCAGATCATGGACCAGTCTATCCATCTGGTAACAGCCAGTAAATATCGTTTATCCTTCACATTCAGATAATATTCTTGACGCTTATGAAACATGCCTTTGAGGAATCTTCTCACCCTCCTTCTCAGAGAGCAGGCACAGACAGTGACACGAAAAGTTTTGATCCAGGACCTACGAGTTCCATCAATGCCTCATGCATTTCTTTATGATGAATTTTATTTCTTTTAGTGAAGAAAACCACTTCTGTACATACACATATACAAAATATGTGTAGAGAGTGCCTTGTCCAGCTTGGATATCTGAGTATCCATACTGCTAGTCCACAGAACAGATATTCAATTGATTACTGTGACAGGAATGAAGTATGTTAGTGCTGTATGGATGTGATGTAGTTATGACACAGACAGATAGACATAATCACCAAATGACGATAGATTGTCATCAAATCCTGTGGTGTAAATAATGCCCACTGAAATTCTCCCATTTTCAATTAAAAGGAAGGCAATTATTCATTCCAGATTCGGGAAGGGTAATTTTATATGTAAATGGCATTTAATGAAACATTAATTTCTTCTGACTAATTGGAACTATGCTATCAACACGTAAGAAAACTGTGCTGGCTAAATCTAAGACAAAAATCTGCACTTTGCATTTAAGAAGAGTGAAGGAAAAAAAGCCCATTTTTACTGTGAATCAAATCTCATTAAGGATTGTTAAGCTGTTTACATTTAGAAAAAAATAGATAATTTATACATGTAGTTCATAGTACAGTTGCATCTTTGTACCAATGAGACAATAAAGGCACAAAGGTCTAAAGAATCTTTTTCACACGCATCTGTTACCCACTTGAGCACATTTAGCTGTTCACAGATGTATACAGTTGGGAACTTTTGCATCAGCACAAGTTGAATGTAGATTAGCTGTGAAACATCTGTGCTCATAAACCATAGGATCATACAATTAATCTAGTCAGAAAAGATCCTCAAGATCATCGAGTCCAAACAACAACCTCACACTACCAGGTCCACCACTAACCCATGCCCCCAACTGCCACACCTGCACGTCTTTAAATACCTCCAGTGACTCCACACTTCCATGGGCAGCCTGTTCTTGACAACCCTTCTGGTGAAGGAATTTTTCCCAATATCCAACCTAAAGTTTCCCAGCTGCAACTTGATGCTGTTTCCTCTTGTCCTGTCACTTGTTACCTGGTTGTAGCCACCTGGCTATAACCTCCTTTCAGGCATGAAAATCTTACCTTTTCTAAGTCTTTTACAAAAAATCCTCTATGAGGTGTTTACAGTGGAACACATATAAAACCTTGGCTTTTAAACATCTTCATTTTCATAAATTAGAGATTTAATGACGTACCTAATTTGAACGTAGTTGTATGTTAATACTGCAAGTATTCAACATCTAACCGGGGATCTGCTTCTCTCCCAGACAAAGCATCAGTACCTACTGAGCCATTCCAGTCATACCTACTTCCCATCCAAAGAACATTTCATATTTCTCAATCACCTGTTACAATTTGGATGCAGATTACCTAGGATTTGCCAAAAATTTGAGTATGATCCTTGTCATTACAAACTCTACGTTACTTCTGTAAGGAAATTGGAACTTAGCACCATAAATCCCGACAAGAGTTTTTAGTTCATTTGCAATTTGACCAGAAAACTTGAGAGATAAAACAGTTTTATCTCCCCTCATCATTTTTTTCCTAAGTATTGAAAGTAGCAGATTAACCAGAAGGAAAACATATGTGTGTGATTTAAGGAAACTATGCTGGCAATGCACATAATACTAAAGATTTTGCAACATCTAGTCTCTCCTTTCAGCCTTAAATATAATGTACTGCTTTCAGAACTGCCTATAACATTGGTAGGTTATTTTAAAGTGAATTTTAATAGTGTTGTATGTTGCAGATGAGAAATAAACCTCAGGTTTTGTCTCAGAAAATTAGCATTTATAGTTAGTAAAGCAAGAACGAAATGAGGTAGTTATACAAACCATCTTTTATTACTCAAATCATAAATATCTATTTGACTGTTCACTGTGTTGCAGACTAATATTTACCTGCTAATAATAAAGAAGAAAAAAATTTAAATTATCTTAGAATTTGGTAGCTTTAGTGTGCTTTGGGCTTTCCTAGAATCTCTTTGGGCCCTATATCTTGGCTTGTAAGGAGCTGATATTTTATTCACTGCCTCATCAGTAGTAAATATTCCAGTGCTTGCTCTTCCACTTTCAAATATTTATACATATGTTTCTTCTCACAGACTTGGAGTATTTCTATCAATGACAGCAGTGAGACTACTGACATATGGTTAGAGAACAGAAGCCTGTTTCTTTAACTCAAGGTATTAGCCAATCAAATAGTTTTAGTTATAAATGATTTACAGAGCTGTTACTAACAGCAGATTACTCTACTATGTCTTCCTGAGAATATACCCTGTACAGTGACATCCACATCCCCTATAAGCTCCAGAAAGATGCTGTGCCATAACCTTTGTGCTGTGAATAATGCAGAGGTTTTACTGGCTCTCTGTGAATTCCCAGATGAACAGCAGGCCAGTGACATGTGAAGAGAACATCACCTTGTGCCTTTTGGTTCCTTTAGAGCAGGAACTGTCAAAAGGAGTCTTCCTCTTACACACTCTTATGTTGACACTGTGGAAATGCTGAGGGTACTACATTTCCACTGCCTTGCTGATCCATTAAAACACTATCACCTGTCACAATTCTGGTTCATGCAATGGTTTGTGGGGTTCAAAGAACCCCACAGAGAAGTTTGGTTTTTTTAATCTGCTCTTCAAATCCCCGTGCTGTGCTTCGTGGAGAACAGCAAAGGCTCTATCCACCCTTGTATTGTGGCAAAAAAGGAAATCATCAGATCCACCTTCAGATTGTATTTTCCAGAGATAACAGGAAAGCTATTAATAGCTACGTTTTCCAATCCATATTTCAAAAATACCCCCTCAAAAGCAAATGTTCAAGCATGACCTTTAATTCTCCCTATATCAGCTGCAAAAGACCTTTCCGGAAATATTTAGCCCAATGTCACTCATTTTGTATTTAGCCCTTGCTCATTCAAGCTTCTTGAATACATCTGGAGGGTCCTTAAACAAGTTTTTTGACACTATTGATGGAACCTTTCCGACAGCTCATTAGGCGAATTCATGAGCTTTTCCAAACATGCCTGGAGACTCGTGTTCATCAGAGTTCAGAGTCAGCCAACAGATTGCTGCAGCTCAAATTAAATTGGAATTCCAAGCACACAAAACTTTGGCAAATCAAACACACCAACTGATTTTTTTTAAAAAACGTTTCAATTGTAAGAATAGTTTACCAAAAGAGAAATGTTTGCTCTTAATGAAAATGAGCAACAAATTTACATCACTGAATATCTAAAAGCTGAGTGGAAAAAAAAGACCATTTTAAGTAAGTGACAGCATATAAAAGAGACTCCTTGTTGTGGTGAAGAGATTATGAAAACACATTTTTAACACAAACTGCCATGATCTCCAGATGGAATTTCTAATGAATTTTACCCTTCTGATAATATTATTGCTTTTAAAAGTGTTTCAAGGAAAACCCAAAATATGGTAATAATTACAATGCTTCCTAGGGAAGTGATTTCCAAAACTGAAATTGAGGTCAAAGGCCAACAACATTCTCATTAATACCAAAAATTTCTCTTCATATTGTTTCAGTATAACCTATAGCTTTACACTTCAGATCCACTAAAAGCAGAGGGAATAATTTCACTATATATTAGCTTAGATTAGGGTGGTTGTTTTGCAAATGTTTATTGCCCCAAAGAGGTTGAAAGAAGCAAAGAGAATACAAAGAGTTTTCAGGAAAGGTTTGTACATTGTAGAATAGGGCAGTGTAGTTGCTATTATTGAGACCAAACTTGTGTTCACACCTTGAATACCAAGCTCACTTGCATTCCCCATATCACATACTGTGAGAAACTTATGGCAAAAATGAATATATGTGTAGAATTCCACAAGGGTACATCCCTATTACAAAAATATCAAGAACATTTAAATTAAAAAGTTAACCTACGTAAAATATACATAGAAATAGACATAATGGAGAAAAAAATTATGACAAATAAACAAAAATATTGGAAGATTCTCCTCAGAGGCTCTGTAGAAATCCATAGAAACTCATCTGTCTCATGGGGTACCTTTAAAACAGCATGAACCTTAAATCTGTCTCATGCACCAACTTAACCACTAAGGAAGTACATGCACATGAGTGATTCATTCTTGCAAAGTGCAAGTCCTATTGAGAAGGAAAATACATCATTGCAAACTTCCACATTTGTTTGAAAAAGAGCAAAAAATGTGCCACATACTTTACAACACCCAACATTTTATTTCTAGCATAAGAATAATTTAGAGTTTATGATCTTCCTTCACTGTTTCTCTGCTTCTTTTCTCTTCCAACAACAGAGGAGCTTAACAAGATTGGTGCTGTCAGCAAGCAGCAGAATTCACTCACTATCTGCACCACTGGCTCCCTCTCTTGAGGACTCAATGAATTAGAGCCTCATCAGCTCACAAACATGAAGGTACAGAGGGTGACCAATGATGCATCACCCAAGGCCTGCAGCAGCATCTATTAGCAGCTGATGTGGAGAACAGTTTTGCCTTATCACAGCAGTAATGAAATCTACAGGATTAGACTTCTGTGTGTCTCCTTGCAAAGCTTCACAGCCAAACTTCTCTCTTGTATGTGTTAATGAACACCATGTAAAGCAGGTTTTCCCTTCCAAATGAGAGCTGCTCTAACACAGCTAATGCATGGCACAAACACCAGCTGTTTAGCAGAACATGCTTCAAATAACTCATGAAATCCATATTCTTAATCTTGCATCCAGTGAACAAGCTGACAAAGAAATTATGTCTGATGTAAGGGTTTCACTCTCTCTGAATTGGTGGCTTGAAACACAACGATCCTCAGACTTTCAAGCACATGCTTAACTTTCAATGTTGCACTAAAATACATCAACTTCATGGGACATAACAAGGCTGTATCCAGGAAAACTGCTTTGCTGCCCTACATCTCTGAGTGAACAGGGAGAATCAGTCCTGGAAAAGTAAGTGCCACATTCACCAGCATGAGTACAACAAAAACTGCATTTCTACTGCACTCTCTAGCTGTTCACTCCCTTGTTATCTGACTTGTTAAAATAAGATGAGGGAGAAATGACTGCTCGCAGGACAAACTTGGTTAAGTCAGAATTTCTGCATAGAAAAAAACATGTTTAAGAGGCTTCATGACTGACTCTGCACCTAAATGAGTGACTAGTGGCCTGCCACAACCCTAACTACTGTCAGTGCCTTTCATAGACAGATATTAAACCCACTGTTATACTTAAAAAGAAAAGAACAATTCCTTCTCTTAAAAATTAAACCAAAATTAAAACTCTTTGCATTTTCCAGTCGATAGTGTTAACAATCTCTCCTCTCTCTGCCTTCCCTGCTTTTTAAGATCTCCCATGAAAATGCAGACCAATGTAAAACCATATATTCTGAAAATACACTCCACTGGGTGTTTAACCATCCTGCCTTTGCAGCCCTGAAACTGTGTGACATGTCAGCATATTCTTTCAGCATATTGAACTCAGTGATGTTCCTCACCTCAGCAAATATTTTATTTTTCACCAGAGCCAGAAAACAGGTGAGCATGACAAGAAGTTGAAAAGATTTTCAGTATAAGTGGCCTTTTTTCTTCCCACCTCTTTCCTTGTATTTTTTTCCACATCTTATATAATCAGGAGACAAAGTCTTCTACTCCTGTAACTAAACGTTTCTGCATTTATTTTTCTGAAGGTACTTTACAGGCTCTAGTTTTTGCTGGAATTGTATTTCAACTAATCTTTGTGAACACTAGGAAAAGATGAAACTTGTTTTTGAGATGTTCCATTTCTTTTCATCCCTGTGCTGTCCTTCACTTCTTGAGGGCTTTCATGGGTTCATATGGAATTCCATTCAGGCAGATGCAGATGGAAGGTGGCTGATGAGCTGCATGGCAATGAAATGCTGTATCCTCCCTGCACATCTCTCAAAGGCCCTTCCTGCATTGCTATTCTGCCTTAGGATCTCTGCGTCTGTGCCTTTATAAGCACAAAGGCCTAGTCAAGAAGAATGTTATATTTAACAGCACAGAAGTCTAAAGAAAATTATAGTTTGAAATTATAATAGGCTAATTACCTAGCCTTTGCTTGTTGTTCAGCTCTTCAGCACTTTCTCACAAACTGACATCAATTAGGATAGGATTATATCACTCATTCACGCATTCCAACATTTTTATGTTAAAAAAAAAAAAAAAGCAGACTGAAATTTCTCTTGTAAAAATCTTGCAAAAGATCCTCTTTTTAGATTCTTGGAACTCTGTTTTTTTGTGCTTGAGTTTGTCCAGGAGCAACTTGTCTATCCATGAAGGCCTCCTGGCATTTTTGCCTGATTTCCTCTTTGCTAGAATGCATCTCACCTGAGCTCGGAGGAGCCAATCCTTGACTATTGACCAGCTTTTTTGGGCCCCTCTTTCCTCCAGGGCTTTATCCCATGATACTCTACCAAGCAGATCCCTGAAGAGGCCAAAGTCTGCTCTCCTGGAGTCTAGGGTAAGGAGTTTAATGTGAGCGTCTAATTTCCCACCATCTCCTCCTTGCTATGTAAGAACAAGGTCCAGCACAGAACCTCTCCTTGTTGGCTTCTCTATCACTTGGAGAAGAAGTTAGAATTATTAGCATGTTCCAGGAGCCACCTGTAATGCTTATGCCCTGCTGTGTTGCCCCTCCAACAGGTATCAGGGAGGTTGAAGTTCCCCAGGAGGACTAGGGCTTGTGAACATGAGGCTGCTCCTCTCTGTTTATAGAGGGGCCTGATCTGCTCAGTTTTCCTGGTTGGGCAGCCCGTAGCAGATCCTTCCTGTAACATCACCTGTCCCTGCCCCTCCTTTAATCCTGACCCTTAAGCTTTTGGCTGGCCCCTCATCCATCCCCAGGAAGAGCTCCATGTGTTCCAGCTGGTCATTGACATAATCTCCCTCATCTCCCCTACCTGTCCTTCCCAAGGAGCCAGTATTCTTCCATTCCAACACTCCAACCACAGGAGCCATCCCACCATGTCTCTGTGATGCCAATGAGATCACAGCCCTGCAGGCGTGTGCATGTCTCCAATTCCTTTTGTTTATTCCCCATGCTCTGTGCATTTGCGTAGAAACATCTAAGCTGGGCCCCCAGTGAAGCTGAATTACTGGCTGGAGTGGCCAGAATTCCTTTGTGCTGCTCTTCAGGTGCTCTCCTGCTGATCCATGAACCCTTTGGGCACCTCTTGCTGGCACTGTCATCCATCTGGCAGGAGTGGGATAGATTGAGGTTCCTCTCCCCAGGCATCTTTAGTTCAAAGCCTTCTGGAGCAGCTTGGCCAGCCTGTGACTGAAGATGCTCTTCCCCTTCTCTGCCAGATGGACCCCACCAGCCCCCAGAGGACCAAGATTCCCAAAGTGAGTCCCATGGTCGAAGTAGTTGAACCCCTGGCATATATCCTGTGACCATCTGTTGACTCACCAGGTTGGACTGGCCCTTTCAACCCCCTTCCCTGTGCCTGGGTGGACTGATGAAAATATCCCCTGCCCTGCAGAGTCCCTGCTGTATGGAGCAGTTCCCAGGCATGACTAACCTTGGTTTAGGGTGAGAGCTGGGGCAGAGAATCCAATAAACTACATCTAATAGAGTACCTGACCCTTAATGCTGCAAATGTTCTCATCCCTTTTCCTCCTTTCTTTTATTTTTAAAAAGTTCACAGGAACATTTATTCCAACCTCTGAACATAATCACTGAGTTTCATAAAGAACAAGATTCCCACAAGGCCTCATAAAAGTTATTCTCGGTGTTACAGTTCTACTTCAAAGGGAAAAAAAAGCCATTTTACAATAACCTTGCTGTCACAGAGTGCTTACAGCCAGGGTGTTCACTGGGAATAATCCATAATAAAAAGGAACCTTTTGGGAATTCCTGTCCAATTGCCATATATAAAACAAAGCAGGAAATAAAGTGGTGGATGTTTAGCTGTACATTCAGCTACCGACACCCGCAGAGTCAAAAATAAGAGGAGGAATAAAAAGATAGTCTAATTAGATAGCAGTATCTGAAGAGCTGCTCTTTGTGGGGTTTATTTGCTTTACATCACATCTTTTACTTTCAATTTCTTCTTTTTTTTTTTTTTTTTTGTCTCAAGCTGTCATTACTTTCAGTGCACTCTGACCAACTTTACAGTGATACAGGCCCTTTGAACTCCATGTGGACTGGAGTTTAACATATGCAGATGCTGGAAAGAGGGTGAGGACTTTAAACACTGAAGTGATGGAGCCCAAAACAAACCCTCTCAAACTTGATGGCTGTTGTACCTCTGAAGACAAACATCATTATATTTTACTTAGATTTTGTGCTTTTTTTAAAAACAGGTATGTACCTAAAGACTGGGGTGTCTAAGACATGAATCTCCAAAAGCTAAACCCATAGAGAATATAAAGGAAAAATCCATAAAGAGATATATTTTTTTTACATTATCTAGCAGCTTCATCTCAGGTCCACCTCATTCTGACACTTGTCTGAGTTGAAAATAACCACGTGAGTTGATGATCTCCAGAAATGCAGAAATTCCTCAAGCACCACGTAACTTAATTTTCAGAATAAAAATTAACTTTATTTCCACAGTGCAAGATGATGCAGCAAAATGCATATTTCCATGTGCATTGTGTTTTAAAAAGAAAGTAATTACATTGATGAATATGCTCTTCATTCTTTTTAATAATCATATAATGATCACACAAGCAGCTTCAGAGTTCGACTGACGATGTAATAATTCATCCATGGCACTGTCGATGACACTTGGCTTTTGGCCTCGTGTTTAAACCACGTTAGCTATAAATTATCATTTTATAATTCATGCCTTGGTGCTAAAGAGATTATTAGAGCATAATAGTTGTAGGTTTGTATTCAACTACTCTTCTTATTCACCCAGTTAAGTATTTTCAGCACCCTTCCAATTAATCCTTCAATCAAAAAATTTAAAAAGGGGATAATACATACTTGAGAATTTTGGATAAGAGCTACCATTGCCTTCTTAGAGACCAGAGAACCATAGAATAGGGAGAAATAGGATGAGACAGGATTTATGGGAGCGTTACATCAAAAAAAATCATCGTTGCCTATAATAGACATTTCTAAGCACATGAATAAACATCAGCTAAAATATGATATTTTACAGTCTGTTGCAACTATAGAAAGACTTTCCTACTGCTTGGGAAGTGAAGACTGTCAGAAAACTGCTAACTTCACAATATGTCTGACCATATCAAGTAAGAAAACAAAAAAATCAAACTTTCTGTGAAAACATTTACATTAGAACAGCTTTGTAAACTGACTTGGGTTGCTGAGTTTAGGTAAACTATTCCAAATCATTATCAACAGCGATTTTATACCTGTGGGACATGCTGTCCTAATGACCCACATTTGCCATTTGGAAAATTTCTACTCTAGGAGCAACGTTCCACAGACAAATGCAGAATGACAAAATATAAACCCAAAGAGCTTGCAATCTGTACAGGTAGACAAGGAACAAGAAATTATGCCTGTTCCCACTTTATATGGATATGATTAAGAAAATAATGCTCTGAAGTTCCCCTCCTAAAAAAAAAAAATCAAAAATAACCCCACATTTTGACACCGGAGAATACAAAAGGCAAAATTTCATCTCTTAAAACAATCAGGTATTTTTTCTTGGATAATTTGATAAATGCTCTTTAGGTAGAAGTTTCTTTCAAGCTAGGTTAAAGGATTTAGAGAGGAGATATCTATATAGAGGATATTTAGTCCTACAATTAATGCAACTAGACTCATGGTAATGTTTCATGTCTCCAGATGATGATATGCCAAATAAACTCCTGTTAGTCCAGCATCACTTCTTATTCTGCAGAATGCTGTGGTTTCATTAATCATCCTGAAGCACAGCAATTAGTTTTGAAATGTTTCCTGGGCAGTAAAATTGTTTTTTATACTCTATATTGGTATTTTCTTCTCTTACGCTTAAACTATTTCCTCTTTTCATACTTGGAGCTTTTGCCTTCATTTTCACAGCTTTTGCCAGTCTTTGTTCACAATGGCAAAGCAGCCTCATCATTTCCCCAGTTACAGCTCTGACTCTGAGCGATCATTCATGTCACAGCATATTGAGTTTATTTACACATAATTGTACCATATCAAGCTTTCCATTATCCTACACCAGCAATCTCAATAGAATCACACACAGTTGATAATGATGCTATCCAGAGGGTTCCCCCCCCTATTTCACAGCACAAAATTCCTTTTTGCAGCTTACTGCAACCACTCAGGGCAATGTCAAGGTTTCTGCCTCACACATAAGTAGTGTCTTGATTCCTGTTCTCATCAAAGCATGAAAGGAAATTCTGTGTATGCAACCTATCACCATGAGGTGCTGGCAGCTGACTCATAAGAGATCATGCTGGAAATACAGTATTTTACTTTGCTTGAAAATGACAAATATCAGATGATCCCCAGGAAATAACTTGCATTATAACACAAGGATATCTAAGAGTCCTACATCTGCAGCTAGACCACTGACTTCACTAAGGGTCTCTTTTCTCCTTTTGCTCTATTCATTCAATTCACATAACACTATGATGAGAACTGACTCACAAAACTACTTCTGGAAAATGGGAAGCCTGAATTGCACAGCACTCCCACATCAGAAGAGATTAAGTGGTACTTTGGCTGTAGAAAGTTGTGGTAGTAGTGTAGAAAAATACAGGCAGCAAGGATTTTGAATTTGAATAGGTAAGAGGAGAATCCAGCTCCTGAGTTTGCAGATCAAGGTCACTGGGGCACAGTACCTAGTAGGGTAATAGAACACCTGCAAAAAACTCACTTGAACTACAGATCTGCTCAGGGATGATCTCCCCCACCATAAATTCTCCCTGTGGCCTCTCTGGATTCAGGGACATGGAGCAAATCAGACAATATATTTTACCTGTAAATAAAAAGCTGGAGAACAGGAAGGAAAAATATAAGCTTTGTTAGGCTAAGGTGACTGAAGTAGAAATACTTGACCCAACAGCAAGCCACAACTCTCATCTTGATAATCAACAAAGAAGCAAGGTAAAAACTTTCAAAACTTCAGTGTTCTACAAAGGCCACAGATTCATCTTCAAGGTACATGTATTTTGGAAATTAGAATCCACATGTGTAGATTCAAGGCAAATTAAAGAACTCTAGAGAGATCAAGAACAAATTAACTTCATGTGGCTACACAGAGTTATATCCACACTCTGCTCCCATCATCTTTTGGGATGTAAACAACACAACAAAATCCATTCAAAGACAGTTGTAGTCTACCTAGTAGGAAGATTGCACCAACCATCACTTCCATCTAGGAGACAGTTCAACTGCTCTAGGACAGGAATTTCTGACTTCCTACAGAGAGTAGGGTTCCTTTGGCACAGTCACTGAACACACTTTCTGTACTTTTGTCTCTTAACAGAAGAGAAAGCTACATAAAAATGGAGGCAAACATTGTGCTCATGGTTTAAATGGCTTAGATTAAACCTGTGGGCTTTCAGCCCCTAACATTTCCTGACAAAACTGAACTCCTGACAAAATAACTGGTCTCTAAATTTTTTTAATTTTAAAAGAACTTGAACGATCATTCATCACCACTAACCTCCCCACTAACCAGCCTCAACAAAACAATCTGATTAAAGTAAATCCACTATAATTATCCATGGAAGCAAGAATCACATGACAACAGCATCAGTAGTGTCTAAGTCTGGATGCCATTTTAAAATTACTTGGTCCTTTGAAGCCTTAAAATGCCTGTAGTGGAGTGTACAAGACACAAACTTATTTGGGAAAAAAATTTCTCTATGGCACTGTAAGCTCATTGAATCTTCATGTTCCAGTTTGGACACCGAACCAGCAATTAGCTTTTTATTACTATTATTATTATTCATTTGCATTTATATCTCTCATTACCATTTCTGGACTGCTACATGAATTAGCTCAGTAACATATTGCAGAATTTTTCAAATAGGAGGATCTGTCCTTCCTTTACACAAGAATAAAACACAATCACAGTTTCTGTCTGGGAGGGGAATCTTTGGTGTACATTTACATCAGAGGTGTAACAAATGAGATGATAATCAGAGCAATATCACCTCATTAAATACACCCAGAGCTATTGTTTAGTGATTTACTGCATCATTCTTCTTTTCAGTGTCTTGTGCTTTCCAAATAACACATAATTTGACAATTACAGAAATTGCATCCAAGTCTTTTTTGCCTCTCTAAAAGTTATCAGGTATAAGGATTACAATTTAACAAAATCACTTCATTTTCCAGATATTAAAGTGCAAATACATTCCCTAATCTAAAAACTTGAGAAAAATAGAAATGTGACAATCAGAAGTCAATAACAAATAAAAGTAAGGATTGATCATTGGTCTAGAGGGTATGAGGGTGTTTATTTGATGTAAAAATGCATCAGGTAAAAATACATCTGAGGAAAAAAGAATGAGTTGAGAGGTAAAGGAAAATCCACTGCTTTTAATAAGTCTACTAAAATAATTGTGTTTGTATTACTGAAAAGAGTGATTAAAAGGAAGCTAAAGAAGATATGTAAAAAGGGTTTTTTGGTGTTGCTTAACACTGGTGGCAGCACAGCAGCTCTATAGGAGTAGGAACACTTTGCACCCAGTATTGTATCCCTGCACATCACCTGCTTCTGAATCCTATGCTAGAGCAATAAACAACAAATTTACTCATCCCATCCATTTTTGTCCTTTTATAAAATACCAAACACACTAGTGAGTCTTACTTCTCAATTTTCTAACAATGGGCCAATCACCAAAAGGCCAAAAGTGACTTAAAAATATTAAACATATTTTAAAAGTATGTTGAAAACAGACGTAATCCTCATTGTCTTCTTTTTTTCTGCACTAAATCACAATGCCCTCCCCTCCATCCTTTCTCTGATAATTCTATTGTGGTGGTTTTTTTAGTTTAAATTAATAAGTTGCCAAAGAAATCATAGTTCACCATTGCAGTCTCACTGAAGTGAGAGTTATAGAGGAACTTTTGCAGTATTGTATTTTTGCCATTATTCCCAAGACCACTGACCCAGGAATTCTCTGCTCTTTTCTTTTTTTGCTTATCTACCTTCCAGAGTGCAGATTAAGCCAAGCTCCCCGTCTTCTGTGACCAAAGCGCAATAAAAAGCAACAACTGAATTTGAAATATTTATTAGAAGTGTGGAGAATGAGAAAAGAAAAGCAACCAAGGGAAAAGAAGCAGCAAAAGAGCATTGGACAAGGTTACTTAAACTGCCGATTAATGTTTAAAAATAACCTCAGCAATAAGCACAAACGTGACAGTCCTGACAAAGAATGAGGCTGCAGGGTTAATAAATACTCGATATCAAGTGCAGCAGCCAGAAATTGTTTTTTTCCCCAGGATTTCCTATATGGAACAATGCATTTTCCTCACTTTGCCTGAATGGGCAAAGGTTCAAAGCTCCAACGACCCCTCTGTTTTGAATGCCCAGCCAGGGCACTCAGAGCCAGGCCTGTGTGGAGCAGCCTGGGTCTGTCAAAGTGGGCACCAAGTGAACAAAGCAACGTTTGCTCCTCACTGAGATACCTGGTGTGGGGATCTCTCTGCAGCCTGAAGTTTACAACTCACTTTGCCATCGCTCTGCTCCATCCCCTGGGGCCTTTGTGCCCCTCAACACTTTGTTTAGTTGGAGAGTTCTTTGAGCAGGTATTTTACAAACATAGAATCATAAAATCAGCTGGGTTGGAAGGGACCTCCAAGATCATCAAGTCCAACCCTTGATCCACTACCGCTGCGTTTCCCAGACCATGGCACTGATGCCACATCCAGTCTCTTCTTAAAAACCTCCAGGGATGGAGAATCCATCACTTCCCTGGGCAACTCATTCCAATGCCTGATTACACTTTCTGTAAGGAATTTCTTCCTAATATCTAACCTAAACCTCTCCTGGCACAGCTTAAGACCATGCCCTCTTGTCTTGCTGAGAGTTGCCCGGGAAAAGAGACCAACCTCCACCTGGCTACAACCTCCTTTCAGGGAGTTGTAGAGAGTCAAGAGGTCTCCCCTCAGCCTCCTCTTCTCCAGGCTGAACAGCCCCAGTTCCCTCAGCCTCTCCTCATAGGATTGTGCTCAAGTCCCTTCACCACCCTAGTTGCTCTCCTCTGGACCTGCTCCAGCCCCTCAATATCCTTCCTGAACTGATGGCCCAGAACTGGACACAGCACTCCAGGTGTGGCCTCACCAGTGCTGAGTCCAGGGGAAGAATCACTTCCTTGGACCTGTTGGCCACACTGTTCCTGATCCAGGCCAGGATGCCATTGGCCTTTTTGGCCACCTGGGCACACTCTGGTTCATGTTCAGCTTGCTGCCAATCCAAACTCCCAGGTCCCTTCCTGCCTGGCTGCTCTCCAGCTCCTCTGTCCCCAGCCTATAGCGCTGCAGGGGGTTGTTGTGGCCAAAGTGCAAGACCTGACACCAATAGAAAGGACCCAGTGCAACGGGGTCTATGAGACCTGAGGCAGAAAGTTCTAAAAAACCCACAGAAACACCAATTCTTGTGTGAGACTGTTTCTTTACCATTGCTGTGTCAAACTGTTCTGAAACGGCTCGTGCACCCCGTGGTTTTCACAAACCACACTCCTCTCCAAACAGACCAGGAAGGAGCCAGACTTTTACACAGTCAGCTTTAGATCTGAGGGGTTTTTTTAATTGTCTGCTGTCTCCCATACAACCTGATTAATTACATGCCTTTTTCCCCATCAGCACCATGTGTTTGAACACTGGGTTGAATTGTGACTTTATCTAATGAGCCACAAATGCTGTCTTTTATAATACATCAGCTTCCGCCTTTGGGCTTCTGTTACCTAACACAAACTTGTCCTGTTATTATTTCTGTGAAGTCCTTCACAGTTTAGAGTTCAATTTCGATAATATTTCACTGTCTCCTTTTTTAAACAGCTGACTTCCCTAACAGTCATATTCATAATTTAAATTCTATTTTTTAAAGAGTTTCAATTACTATTCTATTGAAATCTTTGCTATACAAAAAGAGAAAACAATAAGCAAAATGAGCTAATTAGAACATAGTTGTAACTAATTAGAAGATAGAAAAGTAACAAGTGATTTAGGATCTCTGTATTAACTCTGAAAAACAGACTTACATTAGTGTTTCTGAAGTTCTTTCTCACCTAAAGATACAGCAAGACCTGTCTCTCTTCGAAATCAATACTGGAAAAATCTTGCCCTAGGGTTCCTAAGTCACTTTTGAAAACAAGACAGTATTGAAAAGAATAGAAATTGCTTATTAAAGTGCTTGAAGCTGTTAGTGGACACTGAGTTGCAATTAAAGACAAAGAGGTTAATTATATCTAATGTTGATCTATGAGTTTGTTGCTTGGCACACAGATAATTTTTTGGCTAAGGATTTTCTAAGAGCACACATTAACAAATGGAGGTGACAGGAACAACTGAAGAATATGTCTCATTTAAAATACAATCTCATGCATATGAGCCTCTCTCTTCACTCAGAAATATATTATTGAATCACTTTGAAAATGCAAGCACTTTTATTGTGTAGTTTGGGCAATAATTCTTACCTCTTCCTCATCATATATATATAAATGTAGCATAGTCACAGTATCTACACTTGGAATTATGTTCTGTATAATAGCTGTCTTATTATACTGTGTTTTACTCTCCATTAACCCTTACAAAAAGGCACAGCAGCCCTCTCTCCTGACATCTTCTCCAATAATCCTCTGCATAATCAGTGTGGCAGAATGAGTCCAACACTTACAGTCACTCATGCTACACATCCAAGAACGAATTTTAAATAAGTGGAGAAAGGTGAACATTCCCTTGGTCTTGGTGTAAAACAAAGTTTTCATAAACTAAAGTATATCCTTTCTCTTCCACAAGGAAAAAAAAAAGGGAGAGAGAGATCAGTTTTTTGAAAAGAGACTAAGTGGGTGACTCTGAAGGGGTCTACCTCCAGTAAGAATACACTCAAGCAAATAGTGACATATTGAGAGCAAAGATTACAATTTTCAGAAGCAAATCGACCCAAAAGCAAGGTGAAAAACCCCCTGTATTGAGATCTACCGTGCTGGAGGTTGGACCTCCCCCCCCACTGTGCAGAACGTGGGTGAATTGATCTTTAGAGGCACACAGACATTGAAAGGAATGGCAGTTTGGTTCCATGGACAGCCTCTTTCCCATCTAGGAAAGGGAAGAAGACCACTGCATGTGACATTTAAAATGCCCTTAGTGATCTGTCTCTTAAGATAATTCCCTAACTCACAAAATTGTAAGTACTGCTTACCTTTAAAGCAGAATATGAAATAAAAAAATAAATATCATCATTTACGTGAAAAATCTTTTAGCCTGCCATACTAGTATTTCAACGGGAATTCAGATATTAGTATTCCCTCTCCTAGCAAACACATCCCTAAGCATCTGGAATTCTCAATATTTTAGAGGCCTCTAACTTATGACTTAAGCATTCAAAACTGACTGCAAGACTTGTGAAGTTGTAAAACAGTCTGTGGTAGCAGTCTAACCCAGACTGCAGAACTGCATCACTGGTTCAGTGCTTCTGGAGCTGGGATCTGCAACAGAATGCAGGAATGCTGACAAATAAGGAAAAAATACTGACAGAGTCATTTCTGCCATGGGGACATTTCACCAGAGCGACAACATTTCTGTTTCAATAGCACATATTGATTGCAGGGCAAAAAGGTAAGAAAGACACTATAAAAGATAAAACATATCCTAGACTGGGTGAAAGCCAGGTTCAGGTTCCTTACTTGGAATGATTTAGAATGATGCAGATTAAATACCCTGCTGTATCTCAGCCAAAAGATCTTATTCCAGATCTTTCTCAGTCAAGACTTAAATCTGCATCTCTCACATCCACAGTCAGTCAGGACCCACAGCTTCCTTCAACCAGCCATTATTTGCACAACAAAACATTCAGGAGGGTTTTTTTCCTAGCTTTAGCTAGTGAAAACAAAACTGCAAAGGTTCAGAATATGATGCAAAGCAGAGTAATTCAGCTGTCTCAGGAAGACCCCATCCTGACATAATCAGCTAGAAATCTAAAAGTTGAATAGAGGCCCCAGAAGAACAGTGTTGATTCATGGCACAGAGAGTTCAGGCTGAGTAATGGCCTTTGATGGATCAGTCCACAGCACACAAAAATATGGGGAAAGTAGCAAGATGTGTATTCACAGTCAATGGTGTGTAGCCCAAAACGAAATACAGAACATGTATTAAAGATACTGAAGTGTGATGGCTCATCACTTTCTTGCATCTAAATAGTTGTTAATCACAAGAGAGACCTTCAAAAACCTGGGAGAATTTTCCTGAAATATAACTGCTAAACCTAGCAATGTTATCATCCACAACTTAGGCAACGTTGGGTTTTCTACCACTGAAGGACACAATGCAGTGAGGGAAGAGGTGTTTGCATTGCTTTCTCTTCTCATGGACCTTTCTGAGTTGCAATAAACTGATATTTTTCAAGCAATTACACTGTACAGGTACTCCAGAGTCGATTCAGAGAGAGAACCTTTCACCTATAAACACACATACAGGCACAACTTTTAAATCTGTTCTCAGATTAATGAGGCTTAAATTCATACAGGAATTCTGCATTCTAGACTACGTATCTGTCTTGACAATTTTAGATAACACCAGCAAGCCAAAGACATTCTCCTCAAATTTTGTTGTCTTTGCAAGACATTGTGCTCAAAATAAACAGTGATTACAGGTACTTTAAAAAGATGCCTTGGACTCTGCTGAGTCAGTATTGGCTGTACACAAATTGTCCTTGAGGATTTTGATTGTTCCATAAATTATCTCTGGGACTGTTAGGAACACTGCACACTCTCTTTGCTACCATTAAATGAAATGATGCATTGCATACTGGATAAGAAATCCCGGAAAAACTGGCTAAGGTTGGAGGGGGGAGATTCTTGCACAAGTCTGGAAAATTGAGCAATTTTGAAAATCCATAGTAACAAACAGTTTGTCTAAATTGAGCAATACAGAATGCATCTGAACTGAAGACCCACACAGAGATAAAAATCCCTTCTGCATATAGAAAACAAAGAATGAAATCCCCACAAAACAACACATTACCAAGTGCTTTCCGCTATTTGCTCTTCCAAAGTGAAAACCGTCGCAAAATTTTAAAATCACTGCAAATAGTGCTTGGATTTTTTTAAAAAAAATGCACACAATAAAGATACAGCTAAAGCTTAAATCCAAACAGTCAACATTTTACTAAGGTCGAAGAGAATCCACCCCTTTGGACATCTTCCTAACCGTAGTGGTTTGTGAAATTTTGACAAATGATTTCGGGTTTTTTTTAAATCCATCTGGGATTCCATCCAGTTAATCTCTTATATGTAGTATCTTGGTTTGTGAGAGTGAACATTGTATTTACTCCAATCTATTTTTACAATTGACAAATTCAGACATTCAAAACCAAATAATTTGAGTTTTAATTAAAAACCTGCATGCTTAGAATTAAGTATACTTTTTAGTTACTCATGGAAAGGGTATATCATATCTTCACTTTTACTCCTGTTTAAAATGTATTGTCAGCTGCTATTAGATCACAGACAAGTTTCAGTAACTGTACTTTCCCCAGTAATGCAATTTCCTTGTTTCTCAGTGTAACTGTAAGATTTGAAAATCATTCAAGTCCCTTGTAAAGCTCATCTTGAGGGCTTAAATGGGATGTACATTCATATAATGCATAAAATGGGATGTACATGTAAAATGGGATGTTTATTATACATGAATCTAAACCTCTAAAAGAGTGTAATAGTCATTTGTTTAAAAAATTTTGTGCATTATAGCAGAATTAGAGCAGAATAGATGATGATTAGGCCATGGTGCTGCAAAAAATAATAAAAAAAAAGGGGGGGGAAGGAAGCAGTGAAACAATATTTGGATAAATTAAATGCATCCAAGTTGACAGGACCTAATTCAGTTCAGCCTCAGGTAGACAGGAAACCAGCCAATGAGTCATTAGAGCTTATTTTTGAGAATTTGTTGAAGATATAAAGGGAAGTTTCTAAAGGACTAGTGAAGGGCAAACTTTATGGGTCCTTCCAAAATGAGGAAAAGGGCCTGGAAAACTATAGATCAGCCAATCTAACTTCAATGTTCAGGAAGATGCTAGAACAAATCACTTAAGAGTCAATTTAAAAGCACCTACAGGATAGTCAACATGATAAAAAGCAGCTAACATGGATCTGTCAAGAACAAATCCCATCAAAACAATCCAATTTCCTTTCATGACAGGATAATGGGACTGGCAGATAAGGGGGAAGCATCAGAGACAATCTGTCTTGACTTTACTATTGCACTTGATGCTGCCCTCGGGACACTCCCGAGTAAACTGGGAAATTTGGGGTTGATGAAGACAAAAGAAGATGGGCACAAAACTTCATGTATGGGCAGTAATCAACAGTTTGCTGCCAACCACAAAAGCCTTTTAAGCAGAGTTCTAGATGAGTCTCTCCTAGGCCCACTTTACACGTATTTTCAATCCTTGCTTCAATGACAGGCCAGAGTAAATACTTGCAATGTTGACTCGCACAGACCACGAGACTACATACAATAGATTAACTGGATGGAATCCCAAATGGATTAAAAAAAGGATAATAATTTCACAAACCAATATGGTTAGGAAGGTGTCTAAACCATTATTTTACAGCAAAATGGCAGTGTAAAATAATTTTCCATAACCTTTGAGGAATGCTGGATTGGTCTGGGAACTGTCAAGTTCTGCTTTATGCCTTTATGCCGAAGTCTGCATAAATCTTTGTAGTTTTCTTACAAGTTCATATTAAATTAACTAATTCTGTTTAATGTTTATTTAAATGTTTCTACTGTCCTGAAATAGTAGCACAGGAAATGAAGTTGGAGGACAGCTTGTTTTATTTTAAGGCCCTTCATATTAACTTTCCTTTCCTTCATGATTTTTCTGAGCAATATTGTAGATTGAAATGTAGTTAGATTTTTTGAACTGTATTTTTTTTAAAGTAGTTGTTGTGCCATACTGAAGGACAAGGCTTATATTTTCTAATAGAGCAAAACCAAAAAATAGAATCAATCAATTTTTATGTTGTTATTTATACAATCAACCAGTACTGGCATAGCCTAAACTTTCTTCATGTCAAAGGGAGTCTGGTCTATCTCGTAATTTTAGGTGCTCATGGATTTGAATCATAGAAAAGATTAGTGCTTCATATATGTTCAGGTAAAATGACACTGATATTGTAATGAGAAATACATTTCTCAAGACTTTCTTGACATATTATGTTACTAAAATACACTGAGTCTTGAAAGGCATTGTAAGCTTCTTTCCCAAAAAAAAAAAGCTACAAGACTTCCACCTACTTTTACACCAGCTCATTATAGAACTGAGTCACTTCAGCTTTCATTCTATTTAAAAAACAAATGATAATTTTTCCTCCATTTACCTCCCTGTGCTGAATAATTAGTTAATCTCTGTGCAATTATTTCAAACTGTATAAATATGCTCAATATTGTTATTAGCATAACCCAACCTGGGTAAGAACACCATTGCATTTATTTTATCATATCAAATTGTTATACCTCGCAGTAAGAAAAAAAAAATAGTTGTTTTAAAGTAAGATAGAACAGCGAAAGGAGAAGCTGAATTAAGGTCTAAAAAAAGAAAACGAGAGAAGGTCTAAATAGAAATATCAACACAGAACTGACAAGTTGTCAGGACAGAATGGGAAAGTAGGCATGACCCAGTCAGCAAGACAACCACACCTCCAAGCCAAATACAGCTCATCTGGAAACAGAGCAAAACCTTTATCATGTGCTCAGAGTGATCTCAGTCATTCATTTAAATAGGGAATCCCTAAATCCACAACCTTAAGCTATTTGTAGCAAGTAAGAAACTTAATAAAAACTTGGAATTTGCAGAACTGCAGAGATTCCTCCTCTGCAGAAGGCACGACGAGAGCAGAGTGTAACACATTAAGGCAAAATCCCATTCACCACAAATTAAACACCAAATATTTCTGAAAGTGAAATGTGCTGCAGGTTTGGGTGCAACTCCAAAATCATTAAATACATTAAAATGGTTTGCCAAAATGCTGTTATTAGAGGGCATCAGAGGGTGAACAGTGATGGGTACATTGCATGATCAGTCCCCATGTTTGTTGTCACAGGTTAATTTTTTCTGTAATGGCCCTTAAAACCTGGGACCCCTGCATTCAGGGAGCTAGGTAACACATTTTTTGATTTACAGAGGCATGCTAATGTGTTCTGCTACAAAATCTTACGGTCCCACATGCAGCAAGGAAGCATCCTGCTGACCGAGTTAAAAAGATCAGTAATTGTTCAGCCAGCCATGGGATGAAGAATGATCAATCATCAGAGGAGGATAGGGCTTTGGAGATTACATTGCACTATAGAAAATTAGTTTTTTAACCATTAGTGACAAAGGTGATTCTTTTTCATTGCGCAATCAATAAAATGTTAGCGCTCGTTGTCTTTTCTCCACTGTCCATAAGCTTATTGTAGAGTATTTGTTAATAATAAACAATTAGGATTTCTACAGAGGCTCTGTAGATTTTTCACTGCTTAACTCATCAATTTGACAACTTGTATGGGAGAATCAGTATTGGTGAGGTTAAAAAATCCTGTTCTCCAAGGGCATCCATGAGTGACAGCAGTAGAGATTCAGAAAAAAATCAACTGAAAAGGTCCTGTGGGTGACCCAAGAATAGATCAACCATCAGTTAGCTTATCCAGACACATGGGCACTATATTCACCCCAGGTTAGGGCTCCAAAAGACTTCAGCAGGCCAAGATAATGAGCTTTTAAACACAGACTTAGGTTTTGAACATGAAAAGTCTATCAGGGCTTGTTTCTAGGGGTTCTGCATTCCTGCTTTTCCTTCCTCTGGTGACTGGCTTTGTCCTTTCCACCCAGTCATCCCATCAGGAGGAGTTGAGCAGAACTACAATCTGAGCAATCATTAGCTGTTCAAACTGTTAATCTGTTGCTCATTGCACTTCAAGTAGAGGAGGAGTCTCCAGGGAGAACAAAATCTGTACACGAGAGTGTGAAGTTTAGTACAGTCTACAGGTGTAAATTATATCTTTTTAGTCCCTCTAACTTAAGCTATACAGTCAAAGCTCAACCTATCCTGTCTACAACATCCTCTAAGACAGGAAAACCAATGGTTTTTTTCTTGCTACCTAATTAGTCACTGAAAACACTTTCACTCACTTGTGCTACTGAAGTGTTTTGTTTAGGATGTGGTTGTCATGACTGCGACCCTCTTCAGAGCCCCCCATTACATTTCTGGGCTAAACAACCAGACTCCAGAAAGTAAAGCCACCACGAACAAAACCCTGATCCTTTCCTACATCAAAAAACATCTCAGCTTTCATTTCCCTGACCACTCCCAGCAGTCATGGAGTTAAAAGGATGGGTTAATGTACTCCTACTGACCTGCAGAGTCACTGCACCAAGAAAAGGACCACTGATTGATGCCAGAGTCACTTTTCTGTGTTCAGTTCAAACACACAGATTTTCTTCCAAATTTTCTGACAAATTCCAGTGCACTGTTCATCTAAATAGAACAGGTTTCTATCACAAAGTGGTGCAGGGAAATTTAACAGTATAGTTGGTTTTCAAAAAAAATAGTTTATGAAGTTTCACTTCAAAAGTTCCAGTAGGACTAAACCAAAATATTTTGAACATAGGACTGACCAAAACAGAGCAGCTGAAAGATTCATCTTATTTGGTTCAGTCCACTGCCTGTGACAGCACCAAAGCAGAGAGAAACAGGAGTGAAGGACTAATTTAATACAGGCACGTGATGCTTTCTCCAAGTATTCTCCAAACTCTGCAGCTCAGGGACTGAGTCTGACTTAAAATTCTTTTAGTGGTTTAGTAACTATTAAGGAACTTCTCTTCTACAGTATTCTCCAGTCTTTCACTGAGCCTCTGAAAATTTTTCTCATCCCCAGCACGGTGCAGAAAGTAATCCCACCAAGGGTTCATCATACAAAAACTACAACCTTTTACCTTGTTTAAAAACTGCCACCTCCTAGTTACACTTACTAAAAGCAAAGCAATACAGACAGTGCATATAACAAATCTGTACATCCAACTATGAATAAATTTAAATTTTAAAAAATATTTTTCTACTGGATATTTCAAAAAAAGAGATACATGTAATATAACTTTATTTTAAAGTAATTTATGTAGTGTAGGCTATTTCATTATTTAAAAAAAAAAAAGAAGATAAAAAATTGGGTGAGAAGCTTGATTTTACCAGCTCTGTTATGTTTCTAGTTAGGTACATCTGTTGGATATCATGTTCTGTCAGTGAAGTACAAAACTGTAATGCAAGTAAAGTAAAAAAAGCTATTTTAGCGTGTGAATAAGACAAGTTTTATGTCTTTAGATACTAGCTCCTCTACTTACACCAACAATATATCAAGTTCCAATTATCTCTGTGTCTGCTTTCCAGGAAAATTAAACATTTGGTGTCTTGTTGTTCTTACTGTTGTTCTGTAATGAATTACACAACACATCTCAGTGTTACTTAAATATGCAGCAGAGCTCTGCTCCCCTAAAGTTAATTTTTTGTCTGTGAAAACATACTGGTATCTAACAAAGCAACAGCTCTTAATCAACCTTCGAGTGTAATGTCTAGTTTGGGTTTTGAAAACAGAATCACTGGGAAGTTCATAAACTCATCAGTGTTTCTCCAAATACACATCTTAATACTGAAACAATACAACATTCATCTCCATAAAGACAAAGATTAAATTATATATCAATAACTCTATAATTAATCATTTAGCCCTCTTTGACATGAACAGCAACTAAGAGATAAAAACTGGGAAAGTCTCAACAAACACCAGTGGAGTTGAATGGAGAAACTCTCCCATATTTAAGGATTGTCTTGGCAATGAATATGGAAGAATAGGGATCTGGTTAAATTTTTCTTTTTTTTATTATTCTGAAGAGCTAACCATAATTAATGGACATAAAACATTACGCAAAAGTCTCTGTTGAAGGTAGAAGTGGATTTGAAAAAACAACGGACAGAAAACACCTGAAAGTATTAGAAGATAATCCATAAAGCAATCTGTTCGCTTCTCAAGTAGAGCACAACATTTTATTTCCTGTTGCTGTGAACTTGGTTGAAATCTGTATTAAACTTTCCATAATGATCCTTATAACTCCCGAGGAGGAATATTCCTGAGGAAAAAAACATTCATCAGAAAATATCCGTGTAAAGGAGGAATTCATCTCCCTCCTTTTTACCTCTTTGACTTTGCTATGGGAACGTTCTGCACTGATTTGTCCTGCTCAGCTTCTCCCAAGCTGATGCTGCTGCCTGAGGTGGGGCTTCCAATCCACTCCCAGGCACTAAAACACCATCAGAGAATCAAAAAATTCAGATTGCAGTCTAGAAAATTTTGGAAAGACCTGTCTCTGTTCAACTGCCTAGATTCTGTTCTCTCCTTTAGCTCTGGCTTTCTCCCCTCTCCTCTCCCCTCCCCTCCTCTCTCCTCTCCTCTTCTCTTTTCCCTTCTCTTCTCTTTTCTCTGCCTTCTGCTTCTAAGGCATCTTTTTTTTTAACAAGTATTTCTTCCCCCCCCAGGGAGCATAAAGTTGGGTTCTCTTTCTGTAGGAAATCGACCTTCTGTTTCTTCTCCATGACACAGGGATAGCAATAGCGCAAGTGTGAAAAGGGTTTTGTGAGAGGTTTTGGAGGGATGGCTGTTTTTTTATTGGTTTTGGTTGGTTTGTTTGTGGGGGTATTTTAAGATAATTGCACATAATTGTCTCACAGCCCTCATCCACAGGAAATCTGTTTCCTCACGTGATGAAATTCTCATCTCCTCACAGTATTAACACTAAAATCCCTCCACAGTCAAAAATGAGAGAAAATAACCAGGTCCCAGATCATATCTTCCAAGGCATTACTCACAGGAACTGAGAACAAAACTCAGATTATCTCACAGTGGTTGAGTGTGTGATTGACATAGTTCAAGTGTCTCTTCAAGCAAAGCAAATCAAGAGACTTCTAAAATAAAAGTGGAGTAGGAAACAAAGCTCTCTACAGTCACTACTCCCTAATCTTAATTATTTTAATTAATATTTTATGGGTTTCAAATGCAAAGGGCTTTATACTTTGCCACTTTTGTGTAATCAAGTTTCTTTCACTATTAGCTGATTAATCTCTGTTTTCTCTTTTAGATGATTACATTTGTTCAAAGTCAGGGTTTAGCTCAAAATGAAACATTGTAAGAATAACCTACTGCAAAGGCTAATCCTTGTTGGTAATTAGCTGTAATGACTTGTAAAGGGAAAAGAAACGCAAGTGGGGGAATAAAAAAGGTTGTGGGGGTTTTTTTCTCCACAGTATTTTTGTCTTAAAGTTATACTGCATTAACTCCAAACATTTGTGGCTCATTTGTTAAATCACAGGTGGCTTGTTGTCAATTTGAGACTTAAAATACTGAACATCATTATCACTTGTGATATCAAAATTCCTGAAATTAAGAAACTGTAATCTAGCTACATTTAAATTTTTTAAGCTTCCTGATTGCTGCTCAGCCCACTAAATTTATTCTGCAGGCCTTTCTTTGCACACAGAAGCATATATACACAGATAAATGTTTATATACACACGTGCTCTCAAACAGCGTTCTATCTTCCCTTGAACTAAATCCAAACATGGCTGTGGAGAAGAAGAGGAAAATGAGAGGGGAAAAAAACAGGTAATTTGTTCTACTACCATTATGTCATGTCTTTTTGTTAATTTTCCAGATAATGTGTGAGACTCTCTCCCTGAGAATGCAAGTTTCTCTGTGGAATGAAAACAGTTTCTTCAGAAAGAGAAATATCAAACAGGTTATCAGGATGGAGGGAAGAAAAACTTGGATTTCACAGTAAAAAGGCTACATAGATGATTCTTACTGTTTTCTCCAGTCCTTTGGGAAACTTTTTGTAACCAAAAGTAAAGGGCTGTCACACACAAAGTACTTGCTCTTGGTTGTTTGTAGTTTAGCCACAACATATCCTCAAAACAACAAATGAAGAACTTTTTGGAAAATGGAATAACAACAGAAAAGGGGGAAGACAGATTCTTCATCCATTTGACAGGCACACACAGAAGAAAAAAGAGGGAGGGAATGGAAGATCAGTACTATGCGAGATCAGAAGAAAACTAACTGCAAAGAATGGTAAAAGAGGCTTGTTTGAAGCTCTCAGATCTCCTATCAGCAAGTTTTTAAAACTGAAAGGAAGACTCTCTTCATTCTCCTCCCTCCCTTCTAGATCAAAATGAAGGTCCTTTGAACAAGAAGTAAAACAGAGCTTGTAGACATAGAAGTGTAACAAATTGATAAAAAGGCTGGGGCCAGAATGAAAGCACGAAGGGGATCAGAGGATCAACAAAGAATCATTGGAAAAGTATCAGGGGAAAAATAAAAGAGCAAAGATGATCAAATAAGATGGATAAAGTTTAATGTTAAAACTGGACCTTTTGAGTCTATTCCTAGAATAGTTGTTGCTTAAAATATCAAGGAATGTGTTTAGTCCTGATTCAACTGTCATTAATATTCTCTGTAATAAAAACCCCTCCAGCATTCCTGCACTCAGAGAGAAAACAGTTGTTTTCAGAAGACTTTAACATGGCTTTGGCGTGTTCTGGTATTTTCATCTCAGTGTGCAACCATATGCTGCCTTTTGGTACCATGATTGTCATCTGCATAACTGGCTTATATTTAAGTAAAATACTCAACATATTTTAATGCCAACTGTATGGGTAAAGAGTTCCTGACAGAAAGGCAATTCAAATAAATGAAACAGGTCCTATCAGGTCTTCCTTTTCTCAGTATTTGTCATTGACTTATCAAGATTAATGTTGTGAGGCAGTGTTATTGCATCTTTACAAATTATTTTTGGGTTGGTTTGGTTGGGGTTTTTTTAAAATTTCAAGACACAGATATTTCTATAGTATTTCACCACAGAAATTTTGGCTAACCAAAATAAAAGATCAGAAAGGGAGGTACTCAGAATTTTTGAGAAAAGGAGAAAGAGAGCAAACATACAGATACCCCCATAACAAAGGGAGAATTTAGGAAATAAACTGATTATATATACTGACCTCCACCATAAATAAAGTCATCCCCTTTGATGTTCAGTTTTCACCCCTGTCATCGGGGATGGGAGAGAAGGAGGAATCAGGAGTCCTTCTGTTGTTCACCTAGCTCAATGAGGAGGGAAATCTTACACCCTAATATCTCAGTGAGGGTAGACAAGTCACCAACTTTACTCTTTTTTTTTCCAAAAGGTCCAGCCTGAATTGTTAACTTCAGTTCATTCGAGTCTCTGCAGAAGATTCACATCCTTTGTGATTGTCTCCTTTCACACAGAAATCTTATTTCTCCATAAAAGAATACATTACATTCAGATACTTCTGAATTTCTGAAGGAAAAGTCTTTTTAAACATACCAGGGGGTGACCTGGCCAGCTCAGTTCTAGTGGTCTATCATGACAAGATAACAGTTGTTAGATTACTAACATTTGGTATCTTGTGCCAGAACAATGAGGTAAATTTTCATGTATACTGTTGTCCTGCTTTCAGCTGGGATAGAGTTAATTTTCTTCCTAATAGTTCCTACAGTGTGGTGTTTTAGATTTAGTATGAGAATAATGTTAATAACACACTGTTTGGTTGTTGCTAAGCAGTGCTTGCTCTAAATCAAGGATTTTTCAGTTCCCATGCTCTGGCAGGGAGCAGGTGCACAAGAAGTCAGGAGGGAGCACAGCCAGGAGAGCTGACCCAGCCTGGCCAAAGGGATATTCCACATCACAGGACATCACACTCAGTGTATAAACTAGGGGATAAACTTGTTATAAACTTCTATAAACTTGGTCAGGAGGCACTGATCACTGCTTGGGGACAGGCTGGGCTTTGGTCAGCGGGAGCTGAGCAATTATATTGTGAACCACTTGTCTGTCTTGGGTTTTATTTTCCTCTCTCTGTTTTTGTTGTCTCCCTTTTCATTACAATGCATATTATTATATTGTTTTGTTTTATTTCAAGTATTAAACTGTTCTTATCTCATCCCAAGGACTTTACCTGTTTTCCCAGTTCTCCTCCCCATCCCACTGGGGGTGAGGTTGCATGAGTGGTTGTGTGGCACTTAGTTGTCAGATGGGTTTAAACCATGAGAGCTGCCCGTGTTCACAGTCAAGGAACATCTAAATATACAACAGAAACAGGGGGGCAAAGATGATTGTATCATAAAGAGCATTAATTTTACAGTGCCTATATAAATAGCATTTTCAGGAAGCTTTCCTAATGAAGTCTCAACTTATACTTGAAATTCAGTTACACGTTAGGTGATTTGACAACAGGAAATGAATACATTGAACTCCTAAGACATTTGCTCTTCAAGATCACCTGTTAAAATATGGCACTTTTTTTTCTTCTATCTGTAGAAGGAATGAGTGGCAGGACAGAATATAACTGATGACTAGATTTGAGTTACACTGAGCATATTGCACAGTGAATCATGAATTATTTCACTAGCTGATAAAATTATTTCCAAATATTTAAACAACATCATGTAAGATTAGAGAATCACTTAGAAATTTGGTTTTACTGTTTCTTAAATGACAACTTCTATCCTGAGACATGATATGGTTAGACATCAGATATGTCCAATTTTGGTGTAATTTTTGTTCTGAATGTGTATTTTTAGAGGCCACATAAGGCTAATGGAGAAAAAGCATTTTTTCCCTTTTAGGCTATCACATTTTTTTTTTTAAATGATTGTTATATTTCACAAATCTCTCACAAAAGTGAAATTGCATTGGAATGCATCAAGACTACACTGTTTCACATAATCAGCTATGTTCAAATGGAGTAAATGAGGAGATCATGTGAAAAGGAAAAAGCATTTCTTCCTTTTAACAGCCCCTGAATCTCTGGCTGTAAGATTTTTAATTCATAAATTTTACAGTATATTGCCACCTATAGGATAGTACCTAAATATAGCTTCCAAAAATTAAGCTGTGGTTATTTTATTTATAGCACTCCCTTGCAAATTTACATACAGCGAAAAAAATTGTGGTGTGTGGCTACTGTGACTCTATGATTCCATGTAAATTGCTGATGGATATTTCGTCATTCCAGCACAGCCACTGCATGAACAACTGCAAAATGCTAACTAGATAATCACTAGTAGAAAAAGATAATTCCATATAATGTGACCAGAGGAGACAGCACACACACCACCACAGTCCTCCGAGGTCTCTGAAGTAATGACCATCTAGAAAATGTTATATATTCATCAAGAGTTACAGTTAGTATCTTTTGCTTGGCACTCAAATCAATCAGGTTTTATCTTCTGAGCTAGTTGCACTACGTGCTGCACCTGGAGGACTTGTTGGATTCAGATTATCTTGAAAATTATGACTGAGACCTATTCTCATGTGGTATTTTCTTCCCTATTGGCTTTAATCTCCACCTAGTACAATATGCATTAATACATCATATTTGGGACTGAAGTCTCATGATGAATCATCAAAATTACACCCCTACTTTTTATGTTTCCTACTCTAAACACCTTTGTTGTTCATCTTTTATTTTTTTGCTTTGCCTTAGGTTTCCAGCTTTTTAGTTATTCTGACTGGGTTATTCTGTGAATTACTGGACATCATTCATCTTCTTCTGCAGTCAGATTTGCCTAGATAGGCAATTGTTCACAGTCCAGACGAGTGCTTGTGTCCCAACTCAATTTCTGTGCATCATGATGGAAGCATAGCACAGGAAGCAGAAATGATATACAGTTGCTTTACACTGTTATTGTAGCAACATTTGCTGAATCTCCTAAACTCTGTTGTAAATTCCAGTCTCTCAGTAGTGCTTTTTATGCCTTTCTTCCTACTTCCATTAAAAAAAAAAAAAATAACTTGTGTTATTCAAAACCTGGTTACAAAGGAAAAAAAAGGTATGACAACAAGCAAAAAGTAACACATTGGGCCAAGTTTGCAAGACTCTACTCACTCTCAATACCTTTGGTCCTGCACATTGCTTGAAAAAGAATACAAAACTGCATGTGGCATTTAACCTAGCACACATTTTTATGTCTCTATAGTAAGAATTCAGATTGCTCTGTGTTCAGATAGGGAAAACAGAAGGAAAAAAAACCCTGAGAAACCAAACCTTATGAAAACTAGGAGCTGCTGCTCCTGTTTCACTGCAGAAACAGAATAATTCACAGGGGGTATTTATTAATTTCTATTTGTCTTTTAGGTCACTCAAGTTGGTACTTAGTGCAATCCACACTTGTTCTTATTGATCCAGCTCCACAGGTTTAAACTTCTAGAAATAAAAAGCCCTGGAAGGCACTTGCAAGAACAATATCCAGGCTGTGCCCAGGTGATATGGCACTGCCAACAACAGCAGAGAATCTCTGTTAGGAAAACAAATTTCTACCAGAACAAAACTGAAAGGCAACGAAAACCTCAAAGATCCGTGATTCTGTATCTTGTTGAAGATGCACAACGGGCCTGAGATTGGTCAAACAACATTATGGAGTTATGTCTCAGCATTAATATTTTTGCTTCTTGCCCTGTGGTCTGACAGATGCAATTTTAGCTAATGCAAGCATTGCTATTGCCCTGTTTTATGCATTACGATGTATTGCCAATAATATAAAGATCCTCAGCAAGTGCCTCACTGGAACATCAAAACATATGAGTTCACCATACCTGAGAGATCCAGATGGCAACTTTTGAATGAAAGTAAACAGGAAAAAAACCCTCTACTGGTATAGGATAGTATTGGTAGGTATTGTTTAACAATTACTTTATAATTTAAAGATTTAGCAATGAAAATTAAAGTACCTCCCACAGTGACGGCTGGTCAACATCCAGCAAAATTTTCTAGAGTTATTCCATGACTGAATGAGACTCAGCAAAGAGGAAATATCTCCATGTCCACAGTGTTAAGCCAATCTTTTGGAGTTATCCACAGTTCATATGATGGCTCAGCTGATTTTTCAAAACTTCTCAGCAAAATGAGCAAAAGGTAATTCTGGGTGATGTTATAAACTCCCTATTGACCTACTTCTTTTTTCTTTCCTAACAATATTCAGTAATACTTACAGGGATATCTTTCACCTCTTAGTGAACAAGAAAGATATTTCTCTCTCCGTATAAGGTCTTGCTTCACTGAATTCACAGCAGTTTTCAATGAAAGAATTATTACATGAATGCAGGTGCTTAACAGATACATAATTTCTAATATGCTTTCATAACATACTTTCTTAACTAACTCTCAGCACACCCACTTGTGAAGCAATCCCAAACTCAAGCTGAGAAATGCACTGCCTGTACTACTTCTTACATCATCACATCATTCCCTGTGTCTGGAGTAGTTAAACTGAATCATTAAATACTAAATTATTAAATTTTCCATCAATGATCACATAATCTTAAGCAGATAGTGCGAAAGAGGAGTTATATAAGTTAATAATCCCCAAAAGAAAAATGCTTCAGTTTCTCTCCAGCACTTAAGAAAAGTTAACAGCATTTCTGTGCTTGTTTCTCTCTCTGATGCCAAGGAAATGAACATATTGCCAGGCTCCCACAAACGGGTATTGTCAGGTTTGCATAGCTTTGTTATTTCAAAAGCAATTGCCTCAAACAAGGCAAAGTGAAGATTACTCATACTCCTGCCTCCTGCTGAGCCCGATGCTTTCAAAGAGAGGGTTTTAGTCTTATGTAACACAAAAAATTGCCAGCATTTCCTGAATAGCAAAAAATACACTTTTCCTCACATTCTCATGCAGTGAGACACAGAGTTAGCTGGATGTTTGTTACGGAACTTTCCAAAACAAAAGCGAGTTAAGACCAAGCAGATGGAAGTTCAGTAAATCAATAGTAAAAATAGGGTGTTTGGAGGGAAATATCTTAGAAACTGAGCATTGATATTGCTGAAGCAGGCCCACTTGGATATTTTGATTCTGTACTGAATTACCAATCTGAATGCTTAAATTTGCACTTGGCACAGAAAACGGAAAAGCAAATGTCATTTTTCTGAAAATACCAAATTCCATCAAGAAGAACATTGACAGTATCAGAAAGGACTGTCCAAAATAATGCCACTTTATGAGATGAAGGTTGTCTATCCACATAAGAGTTATGTACTTAGCATCCACAAAACGCAGACCCAAATACATGCTTTGGATACATTTGCTTCTAAAGTTAGAAGCTGAGCAGCATCAGCCCAGTTTCAAAGATCAAAGCACTCAAAGCCTTTATTTTTACTTGAATCTGTAAATATATACTTTTTAAAGGAATCTTTATTAAGAAATCCTGCTATTATTCTCATGGAAACCTATCAAGAAAGCACTAGGTTTTGCACACAGGAGAGACATGCCCCCCCAAAAAAACCAAACCAAAACAAAACCATGTATTGGGCTGAGAGTGTGAAAACATCAGCTGAAAACAGCAAAGGAAGACTCATTTTCTCGCCTTTCATTTTACAATTTTTTTATCTCAGGGCAAATTCAGCATGAAATATTACTGAAAGTTAAATTGCTAGTTGAACTTGACACAAACTTTAAAAAAAATTATGAAACAACAGCGAATTTGGCCAGCTGAGATTTTGCTTACATCTCAGTTATCTCACTGTCACAATGACATTGTTCAGAAAGCCAAGGCAGTAAAAATATCAAGCACCCTGAATTCCTTTTCATTTCAAATGCCACACAGGCTGTTTTCAGGATTTCACTTTCTATTTACTTTACTTTCTAATATTCCATTTCGGGCAGCTAATAGTTACAGCTGGAGTTTTTAAGTATTCCAATTAAATCATTAATGAACATATAGCTGCTATACCTTAGCAGTTCCAAAGCATTTATAGCAGAGGTTCTAGCTTGTGGCAACTGCACAAAACTCCATCTGCTCATCTTCTTTCTCAATTATCTGGCCAGAAATACCAGAGAATAACTCTCTCTCTTCCTTTATTCATGCAGCCATGGCATTTGTCCATTTAACCAGCCAGGTATGCAACCTAGGAAAATCAGAAACCAAAGTCTGAAACCCACTGAGGGGTTTGGTGGAATTAGGGTGCTCAATCTAAGCACTTCAGTGATGCAAATGTGTGTGGTGTAGCCCAAAATCAGCACCATGAATCATCAGGCACATCATACCTGTGCTTAGTCAGCACAGTAATAACATAATTGATATTTTTCACGCAATGAAGTCAGGATGACTGTAAGTTTACTGTTGTGCTGCAAATTTTGAAAGAGAAGCTGCTAAAATAGGCAAATGATAAAATTATCCATAATAGCTGCCTTTGAATTGTGTCCATAATTCCACCAGGAAGGCAAAAGCAAACTGCAGTAGCTGCTGAGCTGACACAGAGCTGTGATGTGATGGTGCACCTGATTTGATTCCCAGGTTCCCCCAGTAATTAACACAGAGTCAGCTACTAACTTTGAAAGACAGGATGTAGTAATATGGTATTTAAACCACTTAGTATTATACAAGTAGGAAATTTTCCTTTTATGGAAGAAGAGGACTGCACACACCTCTTGCTCCGGCATTCACAGATTTTGAAGGTGCATCTCTTTTTCTCCACCACCTTGGAAGGCACAGAACAGAGTGGCCACAGGTCAGTGGATTCCTACCTTAGTGGAAACACTTTCAAATACGATGGATAATTCAGTTGCTGAGTCATTTGACTCTTTACTGGTTGCTTTCGATGCCCAAAAGAAAGCCCATCAATTTATCTAGCTTGGTTATCACTATAGAAATTGAGAAACTAATGCATCAGAAGATAAGATAGATATATACTCTATTTTCTTTCCTCCTGGCCAGCCAAAGCAAAGAGGGTATTTTGGATGGGATTAGCAGAGTCCATTTTTAATGTAAATTATCATACCGAAAAACATAAGGAAAAGGCAACGAAGGAGTCTGAGAGCAGAACCTAAATGCAGTATTGATAGGGCAGCTATGCACAGAACCTTCCTACCCCAGAGGATTTCTACAAAATTACTTTTCACATAGAAAATCTCTATCTGTACCTAGGTTTAGTGTTCTTTCCCAGATTTTTTTAAGCCCCAGGTGTGTGTAGGACTCCAATTACATTTATACTACCTACAGTTATTCAAGGGTGATATAAATATCTTTACCCTTTCTTTAGAGAATTGTAAAAATAAATAGCAAACCATTTCAAACTTCTGATTTGATAAAAACCACAACAAACAAAAAACACTAAACCATCAAGAGACTGGGAGAAATTTATCATCATCTTGTCCTCAGTTTCTAGAGAATATTCACTTATGGGTGTCTTTCATCAAGCCTGGATGATGAAGCTCTTCCAATATTGAAGACAAACATAGATTAGTAGAACATGAATGAAATGCTGCCCCAAAACCATGTATATTATCTACACAGAGCAGATGGTTTTACTCAGGAGAGAAAAAAACCCCTTTAAATTATTTGAAGAAAAAAATGTTATCCTACTAAAAATTCACAGCTGAAGTCATCCTTTTACTTGGCATGCCATGATGGAAGAGTGGCATCTTCTTAATTGACTTGGCAGTACAGAACTACAGAACCCAGGACTGCTTTGTCATCTAAATCATGTTGTTTGAGCAGAGTCTCTATTGCTACTTGGAAACATCTGGCCCAATTAAAGCAGGTCAGTGGCCCAACTCTTCTGAAAGGTAGAGGAAGGTTAATGTCACATGCCCCAAAGGCAAAAATCTGTTACATGCAGTAGCCAGGATGTTCCCACCCATTACAGAAATTTTGTCTGGCTGAGGGAAGTTTGTCAAGCCAGACAGGAAATCAAAAGTAGAAAAATAAAGGGGGATTTCTAGTTCAGCATGGATAAAACTTCTGCCAGTGCAAACAATGCTTAGGACTGCAGGCACATTGTCTTGGTTATTCCTATGAAATAGAAATACATGTAAATGAAGCTTCTGCACATGCAGAATGGATGTCAGGTTGAAAACAGTGAAAATTTCCAAAAAGAAACACTGCATGAGAGGTTGGGCTTCTTACACTCCCACAGAAAGCCATTCACCCCCGTAATGTACAATATGAATCTTTAGTTATGGGTTCAGTATAAAGTCTTAGTGAGCTCATTTAGCATGCTTTATAGGGTTTAAACCATGGTTTTCCAATAACTCACATCTCAGTCACAACAGTAACACTGTGGTGACCTGTTTAAGAGAGAGAAATTAAAACAATTTATTGTATTAATTAGAAGCTTCTCTTTTACTCTGAGATACTTGTTTCAAATAATCTGACAACTTAATTGAGGAGATCATTGATTTTAATTAACATTTTTTCCTATGAGAAAGACTGTTACTATTGGATAGTGCTGGAAATTAACAGTGGGGAGGAAAAAAAACCTAAGAAAGTTATACAGGCAAAGAATATTCATTTTTTCCCTCTACTGCAGAGTAGTTTTGAAATTCAGAGCATTTTCTCTAGTTAGCCTGCATGATTTTGATACATCGAAAATACAGATGGAGAAGTACTAACAAGCCATAACATCCCAGACTATTTCAATGATGGGATTTCATCATTATTCAAAAGGAGTCTACCTGCATAATATCACATTCATTGGTCTGCATTCAGATCCAGAACAACTAGTTTCCTTACAGTGCTCACCAATTTACTTTTCTTTCATTGACTAGTCTTTGATAGTTTTTGAAAACCTGAAACTGAGCTTAACCCTCAGGTTGAAGTAATTCCTTACTTCAACCCATCTGCTAATGTAAGCAAAAATTTGTGCCCATAACAAGGCTATTTAAAATAATGTGTTTAATTTTTATTTAAAAGACCGTGGATAGAAGCCATTAGCTCTGAAAAAAAAATACATAAATTGAAAATAAAACTCATATTTGAAGGGACAGGAAGTCTCTTCTGGTTTCTTAACAGAACCATATATTGACTAAATCAGAGATGGCAACAGCAGGAGCAGATCCCTTTATAGACACTAAAACATTTTAAAAACACAGAGCAGGAGAATTCAATTGCTGTTTATCACGCACAAAGGGCACCAGAACTTCACAGCAGTTCACTACCAGATGAATCAGAACCAGCTCACTAAGCACTTCATAGGCAAACACTTTTTTTCCTTCCTATTCACTACAATACCAGAGGAGAGAGCTGAGAAACACTCAAAGGACTCAATCTTCACACAGGCAGTTTTATTTTTGTCGGCACAAAGACACCTAAAAGCATTCAGGAATAACAACTAGGAGACCTTCCTAATTTCCTTATTTCAACTGAACCAAATTCTTAATTTATCTCTCTATTCAACACCTCCATACAGTCATGGCTAATTGTCACTTTAGACTTGCATCCTGAATAATTGAAGCCAAGGAGAGATTTGTTACTAAGTTTATTCCAAGCAAAAATTGTTCCCATCCCTGGGCAGAGACCCACATCTTCAGTTAGCTTTAGCCAGCAGATGTAAAGATTCTGTTCTTGTTTGCATCCAGAGTTGACTGCTTTACCTTTTTTATTATTATTTGAAGTGATAATTACTGACAGCAGGCTCTCCTGTATATCACCCAAAGCAAGCTCACAGCCCTTTAGGTATTTTCGTCTGTCTTTGTGAATGAGAGACATCAAGTCAGAGTTTGCTTTTAAAGGTGAGGAAAGAAAGCCTTTGGGGCATTTGAGATTTCAGGTGGCAGAAGAAGCACAGTCTAAGGCATCTCATTCCAGTCACTGTGCAGAAAAAGACAAACCAAAGCTGAATATTCCCCCTCCACCCTGTCCCCCAGCTTCTCCTATCAAACACTGGAAAAATCTGAAGAATTTTTCTTTCATTTCCATCCTATGCATAATAAGAGATTTTGAGTATTTGTTTCTTACTTTTAAAACATCAGATGCAAGACACAGCAACTCCACAATGCTTCACAACAAGTACACTGCTGAATTATTGTCATAAAAGCATTGATTATTTTGTGGTTAACTCAGGTTATTGTTCTTTTTAAAGGATATTTTCAAAGAATCCAGCCTAGGGCTAATTTCATCTTAATTATGCACGAAATAAGAGCATGACAAACCTCACCAGACTCCTTGATTGCTCTAAGTTATAGACCAGTTTAAGTGCTTCTCTGGACAGGTGCATACATGAAGATATGGTAAATAATTCAGCCATTAAGAAGCTAACAAGATTTAAGGACTGTCCCAGAGCTTCTTTATACACTAAAGTATTGTCAGTCTGAACGAAAAATACAATATGGGCCAACACTTAAATTTTCATTAAAGTCAGTGTGACCTCAACAGCATCTACAAATACTTTATCTGAATTAATAGTGTGTTGAGGGTTGAACACTTGCAAAATCTCTCTACCATAGTATTCTCTTTGTGGTACTCTAGAAATTTGACTTATATTTCAAAATAATAGTTTAATTATAATTTGCTTTAAAAAAAATCAGCTTTCAAATAAAACGTTTCTGTGGACAGCCAACCTCTACCTGGAGGTCAGGACAAACACAAAATAGATTAGAATTAGATTACAAGAATTAGAAATTTAGATTAGAATTTGCTGGATTAGAAGCAATTTTCAGTGATGCCAGCAGACTTCCAGTTGCACTCTGCTCATAAAATGACACAATATGCCTCAAGAGAGGTATATACTAATAAACTCATCATTAAAAATTCTAACTGCTGTGGAAATCACTCTCTCATCAGCTGACCACTTCTGTGATCTCTTTCTGCTATGTATGAAGGAAAAGAGAGCATGTGAAACATAATGAACTGGGGGACTAATAAACAGTGTCCATGGAAAAATTATCTGCTGCATCTCCAGAATGATTACATCTCTCCACAAAATTATTATTTGTATTAACAGTCAGAGACCAGAAACTCACCCTATGAGGTCCCATATAAAAAAATTCAAAAAATTTCGACCCAGTCCACACTGTCTTCCCAGTTCTGTGCTTAATTCTGCTACTGCAAGAACCACAATGACAAGAATCACACACAGACACTGACGGGTCAGCATCTGTATGTTACAGCAACTATCTACATCAACACTGTGAGGTTTTTAATTTTTTTTAAGTATAAAAAAAAAAAGCCAACAGGAAAAAGTCCCATTAAAAATAAACATAAGTAATTTATGCAGGAAGAGTAAGCTCCTGTTTTCCCCAAGGCAGTTAAAAGCCAGCTCCACTAAAAGGCATGAGTCAGCAGCAATCTGGGTGAGAATTCGTCAGAGCCAGAAACATCCCAAACTCCAAAACTGTGCAGCAAAATTTCACATGTTTCAGTTATGCCAACAGCTTATGATTCAGCCTCCTCCTCCTCACTGGAATCCCCCATCCCTCAGAAGGAGGAATGTCACCAAACTACGATGGCAAACTGCCACCTGCGCCTTCTCCGTTACACATTCCCGAGGCTGGGATACCCTCGGTGAGGTTTTTGTGGAGAGGCTCCGAAAAAAGCATCCACACAAAGTTTAACAGTTGGCACATTTGATTTCTTGATGCACCACAGGAATCTGTCAGCCTTTCTGATGACAAACCTCGAGGGCAGCTCTCTGAAAGTCACTGCAAGAAAACGTGAGGTTCCAAAGGCTGCATCCTGGAGGTGACACTCGCTGGGATTTGGTAGTGAAGCAATTTAAAGTGATTAATTCTAATGAGCTTTAATACCACCACTACATCAGATGGGAAACAGATGATATCCTGTGGCAAGAAGCTTTAATTTGGCTTTCTGAAGGAATCTGGAAATATATCGTCACCTGGTTCCACACCATACAGGATAAAGAAAGCTGGATTTCAAGCTTGAGTTGGTTCTCAGTAGGATCTGTACCATTCTGTGTATTTTTAAACAACCTTCGTAATTTCACGTGTAAAATTGAGACACCTTCATTTTCTCATCTTTTTACCCATTCTTTCTGCTTATTTGTATCCTTTTTTATGGGTATTTTCTCTCATTCTTTGTCTACAGTAAAGTATAACTCAGAACTTGTCTGTAAGGCCCAGATCAGCAACCAAACCAACAAAACAGAGATGGCAAATTTATTTTGAATCATTTACTATGATTAGAGATCTGTATTCAAATCACTCTGCATACTAATTTTCCATCTCTACCTCTTACTACAAGTTATTTTCTTCAAAAAACTGTCCCTGAGACCCTGGCAGACTTGTGAAATTCTGTGAGAGCATCCAGATACACTTCTAGCAGTTTATTTTGTTTTTAAACAGAACCCAAAATAAGCCATTCAGAATCTCTGGAGTTCACACATAAATTGTATAATTACCTTTCCTCCTGTCTTTCCTGCTAAAAGACTTTGTGTTTTTCCATTTGTTTACCATTAAGCATACCAACACATATCTGTTGACTTTAACAGCCCCCAGTGGTTCCAAACTGGTACCTCTGCGGGCAGGTACTTAATTTTTGGATTTGTGCCAAGTCAAACTGCACGAACAGAAGCTATTTGTGTGTCTACAATTAAGTCCACATTTGAGTGCTTTGCTGGAGCAGGTCCAGTGCCCTCACATTTGGCACCCAGGTATTTTTAAGAACGTTTCACAGTATTACACATGTTCTGCCATCATCCTCTGAGGAGAAGTCCCGCTGTAGACTCTGTATGAAAAAAATGCCAAAACCCTAAACCAGACCAAGGCATCCTATTTTTGTGAGTTAAGCACAGTTTGTGCTAAACTGTGCAACTGTGAGTCACCATTTCATCTATTGCAGATTTTATTAAGTTCTTCTTAGGAGGAAACCATTAGGCAGAAGCTGCATTTAGCCTGCAGGAGCAGAGGGTGCAGAAGGCCAATGCATTACTCTCAAACAGAAATTTTAAGCACCCTTTGGGCTCCACACAAATTTCTGGAATGAGGGTACATGACCATGATGGTTTGGAGCAGAAGGCTTTGACCAGAAACAAACTGCCAGCAGGGACCAAGTCTTCAGAGCTGTCTCATCCCAAACTGGAATCCTGCACAGTATTTTCTCTGTACCTGAAGTAGTGCAGTATCAGACGATTTCAAGTGCTATATGGTTTATTTAAAGTTGAATTTTTTTTCCCTAACTGAATCTTGAGTGAGTCATCAATCACTGAGCTGTTCCATGCTGGTTTTCCTCTATGGCAAGGTAACATTAAACTTTGTCTAACCACTTATGACAGTTTTTCAAACATTTTTAAAATGCAACCCCTTTTGCCTCATCTGTCTTCCTGCCACCCTTCCATTCCCTCCTCCTCCCCAGGCATCACCACTTCCATTTCTCCTCAGTGGGGGAACACAATCAGGCTGTAATTACTGCCTGCAAGTATTTACTCACTCCCACATCTTAATGGAACCAAACTGCTGATCTGTTCACAACCCTAAAATAGGTCTCAACCCTCAGTTGAAAAAAAATATTGATTTGCTAAGCCATGCAGTGTCCTAACATCCCAGTATTATCCCACACAACCTACCCTTGTGCCAACAACTTAAAAATATTTGAACACCTACTTTTACTACCATTGCAGCTTTGATATATGCAGGACTAAAATAAATGTTAATGTAGCTGCTACACATAGGACATGGAGGTAAGTGCAAGGAGGGAGGTCCTATCTACACCACTAAAATATGACTAATTCCAGATAATGTTTAGAATTTCCTCCTTAGATGTCTTCAGGCAATGTTAAGTTCTGTTTTACCCCATACTTCAATATACATTTGAGTATGGTCTGTGTGCATGAGAGGTGGTTGAAACATGGAGCAGAAAAGCAGGGCAAGACTCCTTCTCTGGAGCAACCAGAATAAGCAAATTACTTTGTGCTGACAGCAGGACAAGCCACTGGAGAAAGTGGGCAGGCAAACACACCAAGCACAACAGATAGGTACAATATTTCTGAATCCATTCAGCCTCCCTACCTTTGAGAGCCAGGAAACAGTAGGAAAGAAAATTGTTTCTCACCTTCATCAGAAAGTCCAATGAGTGATCATTAAAGCATGAATGAACAAGTTGGAATGCACTTTATTGCCATTTTAAATCAATTACCCATAGAGATGCTGGGCAGTCAGCATCTAATCAAACTTTTCTCACAGTATGCCTGCTACGCACAGTGAAAAAAGAACTAAATTCAATGAAATCTATTGGGAATCAACTACTTTGATTTTAGGAATACATTCAGAAAATCAACATGAAACAATTAACAGAAAGGAATGAGTAGCAATTAGTCACTGAATCATTGTAAAATGTATAAAGTACTCTCCAATCAGACACAGCCAATGTGCAATTAGCAAACTGTGGGGAGAGGTGAACTTGGTAGGCTTGATATCTTCTGTTGGCTTGATAATTTTGCCTCAGAGGTAAAAGAAGTGTAGAAAGTAAATTTTTTTTTATTCACACTTACAAGATTCCAGCATTAACCACAGTCTTAAATAGACCTAACATGTATTTAAACCTGCCTTTCTATGTTTCCTTAGTCGTACCACTTATAACATACCCCATTATACACTACACATGAATTAGGCCCCTCATAGGTAACCAAGTTCAAGACAACTTGAGAAAATGCTCATTAAGAAGACTCCTATTTTGAGGAAAGAAAAAAAGATTTTATATATATATACATATATATATAAAGCATCAAAATCACTGACAGAAGTGGGAAGAAAAGAAAAGTTTGCAGACAGATCCTCTCTCCCAGATCTAGGTAATTCAGTGGAAGAACTTGTAATACTTACCTACTTGGCAGTATTTCCCACTAGACAGGACACTCAACTAACCTTCTGGCACATACTATTTGTGAAAGTGCTCTCAGATTCATCTAATTCAGTCAAGAAACTAATGAGCTAAACCAGCCCACCAATTTCAAGAGCTTAAACCTACACATTTAAAGAGTTTTCGAGTATTCCTCTGAGCAGTTCTTTCAGCAAGCATTACAGAAAGGTGATGACACATCATGGTAACATCTTCCCATGACACAGAGGCACAAAAGCTCTCTCTACAACGTGATTTATCTAAGGATTAAAGCATCTTAATTTGTATCTACAGTATGAATTTAGTCCATTAGACCAATTTAATCGGTGCCGTTTTCAACCAACATAGAAATTAATTCAGCTTTTCCATTCAAAATGGACCTGCCAGAAAGGTCAGTCATGCACAATAACAAAGATAAAAGAACTGTTTATCATCCTGAAAATTTTCCTTAAACAAACAAAACCAAAATAACCACACCACCCTTTCGTCTGAGCAGAGCACACGACCAGATAACCACAAACATCACCTGCAAGGCAGGGTGGGTTATACAAGGATTAGTATTAATACATTTCTCACAGAGAGGAAGGAAACAGATATTTAGAGAATGTTAACTTCCATAAGAGCATCAGCATGAGCTGCCACTGCTCCTGTCCCACCACAGACTGCAAGGCACAGCCCCCAGGTGGGCTCCAGCTCTTACAAATGTGGGATCATCCCACCTCCATTACCACAAGGACAAAAATCTGCAGATCAAAATGCCCAGGTGATCCCACCAAGTGGACTGACACATATTCTATATAGGAAAGCAAAATAAAAGCCAGCAAGTCACTACCAAACTGACTGGGGAGAAATTCTTTGCATGCACCACAGCCAGCAACTCTGTATAGGTAAACTTCACCAATAAAATTTATTTGTATATACACTCATGCATAAAAATTCTCAGGAATGCTCTACAAAACAGATTTTGCAATATAGAACAGACTTTGCTACCTGTTCTCTTCCCAGGAAGATGTCATTTTGTCAAAGTTGCAGGCAGGCTTACTATAAAGACTGGAACTGAGAGCCAGACTGTTCTAAAAAGTTATTATGTGCATATTAATTACATACAAGGCATGCATTTATTTTTGAGCATTTATTTTCTTCCCCTTGCACAGAATGGATGGGCAGGGGGGTTGGTTTGGGTTTTGGTGTTTGTTTTTTTTTTACTGCAGCATGTGGCTCTTTTAATCTCATTTTAATATTTTCATCTTCTCTGGTTCCAATTCCTACATCGCTGCAAGACTGTGTCTCATCACACACATTTGAGTTTGAGTCATTAATCTTTGCTTTCCATTCCAAAGATAAGCCATGTTTAATAGCTATATTATATAATCTGCATCGAGGTGCTGGAAGAACTCTTTTGCAAACTTTGGGAAAACATTGTAGCTACACCAAATTTAATTACACATCCAAATATCATTTTTGAAAGGCCAAAAGTTCTCTCTGTACCAGCGGGAGCTAGGAATGCATTATAAATAATTTCTGCTTGAGTCTTGGGAGAAATAAAAGAATACAATCAGTTCCCTCATGTCCCTCTCCCCCAGGCTAGTAAATCTTATCTTTAAACAATAAAGATAAGGATGTAGATTTAAAAAGACATTAGTATTTATAATTATTTAGTAACCCAAAAGCACCCTCCCTGAAGAGGTAGAACACTTACAGAAGATTAGATTGCCAAGAGAATAAATGAGCCCTAAGCTGATATTGCACACCCTGAGACAGGATTTAACCTGTGACAAGCAACATGTCTTCAAACATTTCTCCAACTATCTGCCAGTACTTGCTCACCCCATAACTGATGACAGCATAGCCTAAGCACTACCAGGAGGGTATCAGACACTAAGACATAACATCCAAGAATCATGTTATTTTCACAGATTGACACATTTGATAACTTTGTCTTAAAGCTTCATAAATATTTTCTGCTGTATTCCAACAACACTGGGTCGCCTCCACCACGTTTTATCCGATCAGTGCACACAAACACTACCTTATCATCACCCACACTACATTTCTCCAAACAGAATTCAAGTAGAGGAAGTGACATAGAAGTGACACAGAGCTTTTTGCTTCTCCTCTCAACTCACAAGTCAGTTGTGATGCAAATGGTGCCTAAAATCAGGTTGTAGAGACTGAAGAAGAGACCAGCAATGAAAATTTTGCCAGAGCTACTGCAATAGGATCTTTGTTGGGCTTCATTCCTGCTTGACTCTTTTCTGTATGAGGAGGAGGTGGTGGTACACTTTAGAATGATCATCCAGCCTTTCAGCAAAGACATGTCACAAATTGGAGTTAAAATATGGGTAAAAAAGAAAAGAAAGAGTAAAGAAGTGAACCAACTGGTCAAGCAGTCTTGACCTGAGGGAACACATCTAATTATAGCCAAAAGAGTTAAGCAAACTTTGAAAGGAACTCTTCTAAATTTTAGTGGAATAAGAACTAGAAATAGACTCATTCACCAAATTTATAACAAAGAAGATTCCTTGCAAGAAGGGGATAATATGACAGCTCATCATAGCACTTAACATCTTAACTAGAGTCTCAGAGAAAGAGTAAATGTCAAAAATGCCTCATTTCTTGAAGTAAAATAGCCTATTTTTTAGGAGAACTGATGATTCTAGTTAACTGTGAATGATTACTAAGACCTCTTAGAGCAGTACCATTTTAAGAAAGTGTTAAACTTTCTATATGAAGAGTAGAAGCATATAGTGCAATTCAAAACTAAGAAACACAGCACTTCAAAGTTCATTGGCACTCCTAGAATTATATACAAGTGATCAGCTTCAGGAAATCATTATGTTAAATTAAGACACATTCCAAACCATGCAGCTGCTTCTCTGATTCCTGAATTCATAAGCCTAAGCTTTTATTTAATGAATATGTTTCTCAACATCTAGTTAGACCTAAAGGCTCAAAAACTAGAAGGTAAATAAAAAGCAATAAAAATTCATTGGATTTTTCTAAAATCTCATTATGTTTTAAGACAACCTTAAGAGTTAGAGAAGAGGTAAATAGTGAGTTCTGGCTGCCTGAAGTTCCTAAGAGCAAAAGAGCTTTTAGGAAAAAAGCTAGAAACGCAATAATAAACAAATATACTTAGATGGTTTGTTCCTATAGTTTTTCCATTGACAGTAAATTTAGTAACCATGTTTACTGTCAGCAAATGAAACACCTCAACTCAGGAAAGCCTCAGCTCCACCCCTTCACTCTTTTCCTTTTCTGTATCTAATCAGACAATATATAAACACTGTTGCATTCTCCAGTGTCAGTTGTGTTCCCATGTATGGGCTGCTTTTGATTTCTTCTTAAGGACTGCATTCACAGTTCCTCTGTACACTGGTTTGCTTCCATCTCCCTAAAAATATCTTCAAAATTTGAATGTGAATAAAGGGTCTCTTTCCCCCTTAAAAGCTATATTTGCAACATATGACATCATCCATCTTCATGATTTGACCCAGTCCATTAAAGTCAGATTGAGACTCACTGACCAACTCCTGCACCCTAAAGTGCTTGAGCTCCAGACAGTGATGGTACCCCCAAAACACCAAGTCAGGTCTTGCTGCAAGAACCCCCCTAAATTGTTTATCTTGGTGTTTGTTATACACAGCAGAGCATTAAGACCATTCAATTCCAGCATTATCTAGCAAACCATGGATTTTACAGACACAAGCATGGCTTTAGTACTGGGCAGAGATAAGGGAGAGTGTTGGTTTAATCATGAGTATTATAAGCAAGTACAGAAATCTCTTGTTGATCAAGGGCCACTTGGTTTTCCTACATCCACACTCTGCTCAACGCTTTCAATGTGTAGTGCAGTTTGTATGAACTATAAATGACAGAGCTTTAACTTCCTTGGACACCACCCTGTGTTCCCCCAAGTTCTTTCTGGAACATGTAGACCACCTAATTCAAAATGCCACTTACACAGAAGTTCTTAACTTCTAAGGAAATGTGATGAAACACATCCATATAATGAATTAAGTGATCCAAGACAGGGAAAGAAAAACAGAGTATCTCATTAATACCCAGCAGAGTAGTGCTGCATGTGTTCTACTGATATTTAGTACAGTGACTAGTACTTAATGCATTATACTGAAGAGCCTCAGGCCTTTGGAAGATTCATTCTGTGAAAGAAAAAGAAAAATCCTATTAAATGCCCTGGTGCTGGTGATCTCCCTATATTATAGTAAAGTAATCTGAGAAGAAATCAGAATGCTGATTATCAGCAAAACATCCAAAATGAACTATGGGACAAAACAGAGACATTGGAACTGGAATTTTTGCATTTAAGGAGTTTTATTTCAAGGACCTCCACTTTATCAGGAGGTATCACCCAAAAAAAATTGCAAATTCATGCAGATTCCTAGGGAAGAATATATATCACCTCTTCATAAGGAAATCATGGGAGAAAGGAGTTGGTTGGAAAAGGAAAAGAAGGCATACGGGATATGGTGGTTGAGAAACTTCCCAGGCTTACAACAGACCCTCAAATTTTTAGGAAAACTCAGGGTTTTTTTCTCTAAATTAATTTATCCCAAATGATTACTGGAGTGCATTGAACCAATACAAGCATTATTCCATTTTTTTTCTGATACTTCCTCCCAGTAGATGTAATAAAAGTCGTATGATCTACTTGGAAAAAACAGCCAGGGCTGTGATCAAGCTCAAGTATCTCTATCCTGCTACATCTCTGGATTCTTTTAGATTCACATTGTGCAGCTTTCCAGCTCTTATCCATGATGAATAACTTTTCTCAGTCATTAAAAATACTTTTTCTAAGCTGTTTCGATGTGATTACTCAGTTTGGAAACACTGGAAAAGATTTTATTTTATGCCTTGGGATAAAGCTTTCACTAGTAAGGGACTATGATAACAATCTTCATTAATTCCATGCTGATCTTGAAAATTTCAAGCCTATTCCCTCTGTTACTGAAGAATTGTCTGGAAGTATAGCTAATATTCACTTGATCCTAGTTATAGAGGAGCTGCACGCGAGATCTAAGCATGTAACTATAAAACTGCAAGAGCATACAGCTCCTTTCCCTCTCCCTTTTCTTTCCCCATGATCTCATACATAAAAATATTATCATTTGACACCAAATAAATCTTAACATTAGTGACTGGAATGCTTGAAATCTGCAGAAAATTTTGTGCTTGCAGTTAACACATCCCTAAGTTGAAAGGACATCTCAAGCTATTGAGTTTTTCTTTGTGCTGCATGTTTATCTTGCAATAACCAGTTGGCAAACATACAGCTAGGAATAAGTGATTTATTAATGATAAAAAGTAGTTCCAATGTGGATTTAGTAAAAGTCCACACAGAGGTAAATTATAATGGATTAGAAAGACAAATAACATCTCGGGGTTCCCACCCATTTATACTAAAGCTGGTACAAGTCTGCTGGTTTCCAGTGAGATAAATCATGGTGGCCTCAATAAGAGAAGCTCCCTGTAATAATTGCCAAAACAAGCACATCACAAGGATCACAGCAGTTCCTTCTAGTACCATAAACTAAACAAGACAATCAACCCAAGGCCAAAGTTTGGCTGCTGAAATTTGATTACTTCAGAGCACTTCAATCTCAAAATGCAGGTCATTTATCGAAGTCACACTTTTTATATAGGAAAATATTAATATTGATATCCCCTAGATCTATGCAACAGGTGCATTGGTATTGAGCAGCAGAAGAATTTTGCACCCACTACCAACTCCTGCTAAAATCATGGTTGTATTTTTGCATGATATACAAAATTACAGTTGTACTTTAAAAAGTGATGTTCTCACAGGAGACCAAGAAAGCCAGAATAGAGCTGCACATTTGTTGTTGCAGCTTCAAAATCTCCTCATGATTTATTCCCAGAATGTACTCTATTACGTCCTGACATATTACTTTTAGCACTGCCAAGCACAAATATTTTTTAAAAAATTATTTCAGTGCCCTGCAAAAATAATAATATTGCCTTAAAAGCCATGAAACTTCATTTGAAGAAAAGCTGTAAAGTTTCTTCCCTGCCTCATACTTTTCTGATGCTATTAGGTGTCCTTGCTTCAGGTTTTCAAGGCTTTTGCCGAACAATGGTCAGAAACAATTTCCCCGAAAATGAAAGCCGAGATTCTCATGAACTCTGTTGACCACAGAAAACAGAGTGTGAAGAGAAGTATCACAGAGCCATAACAAAACCTGACAGTTTTTCAGCTCTGTGTTTTTCTTCTAACTTCAGATTCACTTTGGTGGTAAGCAGCAAACACCTGTTTCCTGGAAACAGCTTTTCTTTTGTGTGTGTATTCACCCGAGCCTTCCTGATGGATTTGAACATTGTACTTGAGGCTAGGTTAACTTGAGATCAGGTATTCCTTTCAGTAAAACAAGCTCACCTCTCAATGTGTAAGACAAGGACAGAAAAGATGCAAAGCCTTCATGATAAAATAACAAGACTCCAATACAGGACTTTATTTGGTTAAGGTAAAAACATTCCTTACCTGCCCTTTCCAGTAACAGCTGTAAGCACCGTTACTTTATTTTAGAAATGAGAATAAATAAAGTATTTTGATTTTAGCAAGTGGCACTGAAGTAAATACATTCATATCTAACTATGGGATGAAGGAGTAAACACATATTCTGAAATCACTTATGCTTTAAAAATCAAACCATGCTGATTAAAGGCTTAACCCGGATGACAGATGGAAGAGACTGCCAGTGATTTCACTTCAGGTGCATTATGTCCTTTTACCATAAATCACATAAGACAGAGTCAAGCACTTACAGAATCAGCACTGACTTGTTTCCCAAACAGGTGATTTCAAGAATGATGTGACAGCTGAAAAATAAGTCCCTTAATTTCAGGTTGTCTTTACATTTCTTAAAGCAATATGACATAAAAACCTCATCACAAGATCACAAAAAAAGAGTGTTTTGTATGCTACCAAAATGCCAGAGAAGGTATCTTTCTCTGCCTCTTCTAAAGGCAGGGTAATGTGCAAAATGGCGCTTTTAGTTGGAAGAGTATCAGCAGCCACTTATTGCATAGCCATTGCAACACTATTATGCACTTACAGAAATAAGAAAACACTTTCATTTTCATTAAATTAGTCCTAGAGAACTTGTCTACAGACATCTCAGAGAGTATGCAGGGATATGAAGATGGCACCAAACATTTCTTTGGGGACTCACAAACCTGGAGTTGTAACCAGCTTTGAAACCCAGCAAAGCTCCCCACTCAAGCAATATTACAAGCATCAGAACTCAAGCATGCAGCTTCTTGATTTGACATTGTTTTTTCACGTTACTTCTTCTAAGCTATTTTTGCTAGCACACCATATTTGTTGGTGCACTGCCTTTCACAGCTTTTTTTCCCATTGTATTTGATGTTCTGCACTGTTGTCACACTTCCTTTCAGCAAGTCAGACTGTGCACAGAACAGAAAAAAATTTTATTTTATTACTGAGCCCAAAAGCCAATTATCAGAAGATAATACAGTCATGCAGTCAGGGCAGAAACATCATTTCCCTCTCTCCATGGGACCGAATAGGCCTTAAGAATTTTACATGTCATTGATTTGTTTAACTGGAGCTTAAAAATGAATCATCAGGCACAGATCCTTTCTGCAGCACCAAAAGCCTCATGCTGCAGTGAGTTTAGTAGGGCTGTTACAGGCCACAGCTATGATTTCTGAGAGGATTGAAAGCCCTTGACTCGGTGCAAGACCCAGTGCTTTGCCTCAGAGGATTTCTGTCATTGTGCTTGCTTGGCTCCTCGTGCAGGAGGGGTTCAGCCTGTGCATGATAAGGGCTTATAAAATGTCCAGATTTGGCTTTGATGCATACTGAAAAAATGTTAGGATCTCATTATTTTTGTGTCTTAATAGAACACAGTTAAAAATTAAAACCCATGTTGGGCTTAAGAGGCGCTGAATCAGCCCAATTAGGATTCTCTCTTCCAAAAATAGCTCTCCTGAGATAACCAGACTATTTAGAGAACAAGATTGTGTCCAGTTTCAGTTTGTTAAAATACTGTATAATTTACATAAACAGAAATCCATTATCTTACACAGAAAGAGCTGAAAGCTGTTGCAAAACAAGACTTCTCAACTCACATTACAGCTTTAAAAGACCAAATTTAAAGAAAACAAAAGACAACCCATAACTCCTCTTTAAGGATATCTTCAAAATATACATATGCATTTTGTTTTTTTGAAGTTTTCATCAGCTTGATAAGTTAGAAACAGTTGTCAGCTTTTCCAAATGGTTTGGAAAATAAGCATTTTCACAGAAACAGATAGATATTCTCTTACAACCCTTTCTTTTAATATCTTTTCTTCATGTATCCAGACTAAAATATTTGTAGCATTGATGTGCCTTATGACACATGTAAATCATTTTGAAATCTATCTATTCATGAACTGGATCCAGCAATGCTGGAGAACACAGACATGCCTTTGTTTCAAACATGGAAACAGTATTTCACCAGGCCTGGAAAGGGAGAACTGAGCAATCACTTTGGTCCTGTTTACTGCAACAATCATTATTCTACACTGAACACGGGAAGAATAGGCTAGTGGCAAATTGGTTACAGTTCCACTACGTAAACTGTATTACCAGATGAGGAAGAAAGAACACCCTTTATCAAAATAAAGTTAAATTTGCTTCTGATTTTTCAAAACTAGATTCAGAGTGACAGTCAAATTAGAATGAACTCAGCTGTGTAAGATTGTATTCTCATTTGCACCAGTCAAAGACAGTCATAGGTTAGCTGGTTTTCTTACTAGCATTAATTCAGGAATGATTTTCTAACACCACTTATAAACTTAGGTTTTTATGTATGTGAACACAGCATTTCATATATACACATGTATGTATACATACATATGTGAAACACTGAAAGAAGAAAGAACAACCATCATCTTACCAGTCCTCTTCTCCCCTGGGTTTGTGCTACAAATGGTCTTTTGATGCCCTGAAAACAAAAGAGAGGCAATAAATTCAGAAGAAGGAAAAAATCTTTATGCTCTTATCCACTACTTGATTTTCAATATAACAATCTGTTAGTGGTGTCACCTGAGACACACTGACATCAGAAGATCTGACCTTAACCTTTTAATTCTGAGGCAATATTTCCAGAGCAATTCAATGCACAGGACATCTTTAGACACACAAGTGCATACACAAAAACTGGGATGTCTTCCCCATGGTTTGCATAAGCATGGACAACTTTTTCCTCTTTATGAAAACAAACGTTCACAGAATCACAGAATATGCTGAGTTGGAAGGGACCCACAAGGATCATCGAGTCCATCCCCAAGAGTTACACCATGTGCATGACAGTATCATCCAAATGCTTCTTGAACTCTTCAGGCTTGTTGCTGTTCTCTTCAACTGTATTATTTTAAATTCAATATTATATCGTCATATAAATAGGACTCCTATTAAACATTCATACGACATCTGACTTGAACACTTATCAAGAATTTACATTCTTGATTAGCATTTGCAAATTACATTATGTGCACACTTAAACATGCAGAACGTAATGTATAAAATACAAATTAATGCTTCAGAGTACTATCAGTCAGAGGTATTTCTCCTCTACAAACACGCAGAAAAAATGTACACATTTCAGCCAGAGGCATAAGTATGGTTAATTAAAAAAAAAAAAAAAAAAAAAAACAAAAAACACAACAAAACACAAGGCAGAAGGGCCTGCTTTTGATTTTTCCATTTCCATCACCTGTCTGATTGTTTTTACTGACAATCATCCTTCCCATAACTTTGTGAGTACTGAGAGGAGGTCATCTTACCTCCTCTCTGGTGCTGAATCATTGAATTCTGCTTCAGCAAACTGTAGCTCATTGTCTAAATAGTGTCCAGTATTTTTTATCCAGCATTACACACCTTTAGTTTTCTAATCACAACACTTGTCTGAGTGACAACTCATCAGAAATGGGAAAATTAACGTTCCAGAACATAGACTGCATCACTAAATGAGAACCAAGAGGAAAAAGATTGGACTCAGACTTAGGAAAGAATTTTATGGGATCAGGCAATCTTTTTCCACTGTCAGTCTATCATTTTAACATGACTCACACTGCTTCATGCATGCCCTTAGGAATCCACAGCTAGCCATAAGATATGCTCCCTGACTTGCCTTAGTCCTGCCCAGCTGTGAATCTCATTTCTCTGCATTGTGAGCTCTTAAATCTACCAGCATTATCCACTTTACACTACAGCCTCTGGTGCAGCCACAGATTATTCATTTCTTGATATTGACAGGAAACACTCTGTCATTTGCTGTGTCCAGTTTTCAAATTTGAATTATTTTACTGCTTGTAACACCCCATGCTGTTTATTGCAGTGATTCACTAAAACACCTCATTTAAAGACACAAATTTAGTGTAACAAGCTGATGTACCATCTTTGAGCAATCTGGTCTAGTGGAAGCTGTCCCTGCCCATTGCAGGAGGGTTGGAACTGGATGGTTTTAAGGTTCCTTCCAACCCAAACCATTCTATGGACTTTGAGTTTTGTTATATACTCTGAAAGGCACTTGGGCCTTGGAACATGGGTAGAGTCCCTGTAACATCAGTAAAGGCTTCAGTTCTCAAGTATTCCTTGACCACTTTCACAAAATATGCCACTAGCAGGAAGAGAAAGCTTGGATGCAGTAGTCCTGGTTCTGCCTTGCCTGTGTCCTCTCATCAAATGAGAGTATCACTAGCTAGAAGAACCACCCTCCTAAGAAAACAACAGCAGACTGAAGATAAGCAAATCCAAACAACCACATTAGAGGTGTTAGCAGTTTGTATCTAAAGTCTATAAATAAAAATGCAAGGGTACGTTCTACAAGGTATTGTTTTACAGCTTAGAGCAAGGGAGTCAGAAGAGACACAGAAGGTAGAATCATGTTTATAATTGGAAATGATCTTTGGGCTGCCCTTAACCAACTACAATGCAAATTCCTTAGCTTTTCCCCTAGTAGAGATCTCAGTATAAAATCAATGCTTTCCTACACCAGTGTCTCCAGAATAACAACTCCACGGGCTAAAATCCCACTCCTGTTCTTCAGTTGTCAACTCTCCCTTTCTGTATTTACTGGTACTAAAAAAGTTAAGCAACAGACTGATTCTCAACAGGGCTTTGCTTGGCAAATTGAGCACAATAATGTACATGAACAGCTTTTTTGTTCATGGCATTCCCAGGTGAACGAGGTCAACTCTAATTACCGGCTAAAACATTTCCATAGCACAGAATTAAAGTGGTATCTGGGCAAGCCTGGTCTACTTATCCTGTTATTCCTGCAGAAATGGGCAGGAATAGCTTTGGACAGGCAGCACTGTAGCCTGAGTCAGTCAATGTGCACCTTCAACTGAGATGACTTGTGGGGGAGGAATCTCTCCTCCTCTGCTGGTTGTGACCTGAGTCCCCAGAGCCAGCTTTTAGTGCACATTTTAGCCATCTGCAGACTGAGCAAACCTCCTTGTTACCTTAGCACCACCAACCCTGTGCCTCTGAGTAGTAAAGGCCAATCTCAAAGCAGGTATGAGTCATGGCTTTATAAAGCTGCTGGGCCTGGGGCTGCTCTTAAGTGGTACTCGAAGAGAATGGGGAGATGAGCAAAAAGCCAGCAAGCTTTTGAGGGAAAAAAAAATTAAAAGAAGTACCAGCAAATACAAGGTATTCTTTACAAAAGCCAAATCAAAATACAGGTTCTTGAAACTCCTGATACAGCACAGAGAGAGGGTTAAAAAAACAAACATTTATTCTTACTTTCTATTGACAGATTTTCTTCATACACACATGAGTTTCCAAGTATCGAGGGCTGCTTTGTACCTTCTTCCTTTCCTCCTGGTTAATGACTAATAGAAAGCAACCCACTCTAATCAAACTTTTATCTTCATTTTACCTTCTCAAAACAAACTGTCATTTCTTCATGAAGACAGAAGGGTGGTATAAAGAAGGACAAATAAAAAACATGTATAGCAAGGGATAGAGGCATAGCAAACACGTTTGCTTTGCAACAAATATTCCATGTACATCTTTGATTGTGGTTGCCATCCGCATAGAAAGGCAACCCTAACATGATATTGCACACTCCTGTACAATTTAACAAAACATGAGTGATCAAAGATGTCTTTAAAATGAAATATATGTATTTAACAGGATTAAATAAGGGAGGATAGAAAGTAAGTCCCTTTTAAATTCCTAACATGACAGTCTGTTGTCATTTCTTATCAGCCTACTTTGTGCAGTGTCACAGCTGATTATACTTTTTGAATCCACAGAAGCTAAACCAAAACTGCTTTTCTTAAACTTTTAATAAGCAACTGGAAGGAGCACAATACCCACTGCAACTGCACGTCCCTATAAGCTCCCATGCATCAGTACTTCCCACAAGTCTGCAGTGCTTGGAGGGCTGGTGGTGTGTTATAAAATATGTTCTGCTTCAAGTAAGAATGTTCCAAGTCATTAAATGCCAGATCTTCCATACACAAATAAAAGGCTTCTGAATTCTCCTCCTTAGGATAATGGTATTGATATTCCTTCATGACTGTTTAGAGTAATAGATGCTTAACAGTAAAATCACTCTTAGTAATCCTGTACTTTATTCTGCAGTGCCTGTGAGTGCAGAAGGGTGGGTATGTACTGAACACCTCATTAACTCCTCTTTATTCTACAGACTTTTGGATCAGACTTGGAAGCCCCACATTGCACAAACTGATTCTAAGCATGAATCAGTACAGGTCAGACTGGATTTCTACTCAATCATTACATCAGTCAGGAAATGGACATCAAATCAGACTGCAAGTGAGGGACTAGAGAAACAAAGAAACAGAGAAATCAGACTACAAGTGAGGGACAAAAACAGAGAAACTTGTAGGAGGGTTTATTATCGAGTTTCTGTATATCTTATGATAAAGTTCCGTGGGATAAGCAAACTGTTAGAGCCTTAACATCTACACAGGCTCTCACTTTTCTTGTTATACAGCTGATTCACTCTCATAGTTGTCTCCCATGAAGAAGTAGCCCTCTTGTTTGAGGGGTTATCTCTTCTAACTTCGTTTTCTTTTTTTTCCACTTTCAGTTTTTTAATTCTCCAACAAAACAAACTCTTTTCTCTTTTAACCAATTTTTTTGTTGTTCCCTAGTGTGACAAAATTATTAAAACAAACAAAAAACCCCAGCCTAATCCATTGAGTTGAAAATTCTGTCTACAAAGGCACATCCTCAAGCCTCTATCTGAACTTCAGATAGAATCTCAGAAAAACTGTTCTCATTCAGTAATTCTGAGAATTCTGATTAATTCTTATTAGATGCACTTTCAAATCTAAATAACTTCATAATGTTTCCTGGGATTCGAGTTTACTTTTTGTCACTTCCATCAGCCTCTGCTCATCATTACATGTCATATTTTCAGGTCAATCAGTATGAAAACAAATGAAAATAAAGTTGTATACATTTCCCATAAACCTCTTTTTCATTCTCCCAGCTTACTGATTCCATTTGCTGTGCCTGATCAACTTGCAAACTTTTGCCTAAGTCACTCTGTCCATTATTAAACTGAGCTACTCATTCAATATTCCCTGGGCCTTTAACAGGATTTATTTCTCTCTTTTTTTATTTGCACATAATTTAAATTATGAGCTTGACATTTCTCTCAGAATAATCAAGATGTTCCAAACCAGCTTCCATCCTCACCATCATTTGGGCAGCTCTAGTTGCTAATTCCTGGAAAAGTATATGGGATTTTGTTGCAGTCTGAAGACCTATTGCCCAAAAGAGCCAGGAGACAAAAAAAAGTGACACAGAAATCAATGTAATCATTATGTGAGTCCAATCTTTACAAACAAATAAAAATACAGACTCAGTTGAGTCAGAGCTGCCATTGGCTCTCCTACTCCTGAAAAAGATTATTTTCTTTCAACTTCCTCCCAGGATTTTTCCACAGCCCCTGCCTGAAGTGGAAGGTTATCTGCAGGAAAGACTTTGAAGTTCAGCTCCTCGGGCAAGAATTCTGCCGTGGGAAGGATCTCTGCTCTCACTCACATCATCCTTCCTCCTCAGAAGTCTTCCTCTCCCCTGTATGCCTCCCACACTCGTGCCATTCCTCAGTCAGAACGTTTATTTGGCCATGAATTTCCCTTCAGACTGAGGCAGTTTTCTTGCTAAAATCTCTGAGATTTCAGAATGTCCTCATTCTACACTGGATGGAATCCAAAACCTTTGATTTTTTTTCAGCTAATTAAAAGATAGTTATTCTGGGGCAGGCTGTCTATCTTCTGATAAAAATATAAATTGATCAAAAGAGATTTCAGTCTGGTAGAGGACTGACTATTTCACAGATAGATTTCTTAGATAAGAGACCTAAAATCATACAAAAGAGCAGCACTGTTATCATCATTATTACAGAGAATGAAGAAAGAATGTTTATTTTGTGACTCTCTCTTCATGACAGGATTACCAGACACTCAAGCACCACTTGGCCACCACGAGCTTTCATCCTAATTCCTCTTTGTCTTCAATTAACTGGGTTAGAAAGAGATTATAATGCCTCCCAAGAGCAATAAAGAGTTGGAGAGGTCAGGACTCTTGTTAATAGAGTTGGAAAAATATCCTGGGGTTTTGTGCTGTTGGCCCAGAGGCAGAACATCAGAATCAACACATCCTCAATGGGATCCCTCCCGTGAGAGCCATTCCACTGCCCTGGGGATGTTCAGGGAGTCTTGTTTGTCAGACAGATCGTGAAACATGAAGTTAAACCCAGAGAAGCCTAAAGTGAAGCTCCAAGGTTTAATAAGAATTCAGAGGGGTGAACATGAGGCACGAAACCCAAGCTGGTTGAAGAGTTCAGCTGTCTGTAACACTCCACAGTACACAATATATGTGCTGTGGCAGGTTTGAGGAAAGCAAATGAAGCTTTGCTGCTGTGCAGATCTGCTACCCCACTGCCAGGAAATTGTGTGAATTGTGCTTGAGAACTGCCAGATTAGTGTACTAATAAAGCAAAAGGTAACAATGTCTTATTGCACTATCAGCTGTAAAGTAGTTACAAATAAAATATTATGAACATATCTGGAACAGTTCCCAACAAAGCCAGAGGTAGATAGATCAGTGCTCCTGTGGTTCTAATAAGGGGAGGAAAACTGTTTAATTGGCTCATTAATGAACAATGCTACATTGAAAAAGTGTTTTCTATTTAGATGTCAAACTGTGCAGCTTCAGAAATAACAACAGCGGGTGAGTCAAGCTGACAGAAAACAAGGAGAATGGCTCTGTAAAGAGCCCAGCCAGAGACAAAAGTTCAAGATGTCATTTCTCCACAAATGGTGAGCACTTGCCCAAGGCTACCCAGAAACACCAGCATCTGACAACGTGTCACAAAGCCTCCTGCAGAAGTACCTGGTGCAAGCTGAGTGCAGGGAAACAAGTCTCCAAATCAGGCTCACTCTTTACTTTCCCGTGTCACTGAAAGCTGGTTATGGGTTGTGGGTTTTCCCCTGATTTCTGGTAAATATTATAGTTGCAGGAAGATTGCAGTGAAGATGTGGAATCTGGGAGCCATTCTAATCCCTGCTAGGAGTAGAACTTGGGAAGGTGTCAGCTTGTTCAAATGCATGAAGGAGAAAGGAGAGAGCTAGTGAAAATACTTTAAAGGACACTTCATTTTGTCAGAGAGAGAAGGACACTGGCAGCCCATTTTCAAGCTTGCTTAAAAAAAAAATAATAAAAAGTCTGTTTTTTCTGAGGAGACCAAGAAAAGTATCAGAGCTAAAAACCAAAATTATAGGAAATTGCCAAATTTCTCCTTTCCGATTTAGGATGACACACCTTGGGGAGATTAGTTTCATCATAACTGGATCTCAAAATATTGTCTCAGTTTGGCAAGGAGCAGAGCTCTCTGGCTTCCAGGGCACAGCACACATCTTGAATACAAACCTCCCTTCAGAACGTGGGAGATGTCAGAGGTCCTGTACTCCACCAGCTCTGGCAAAATGCCTGTCCAGGGGTCCCAGTCCTCCTTTCCTGTACATTGTTTATACCCAGGAAGCTGCAAAAGCCAACTAGACCAAAGTACTGTACATTTCAGAGAGAGAGGAGAAGACAAGGATAAATGTGCAAAAAAAGTTTCATTTTGTGCTTTGTCTTAACATGTGTGGAGGGGAAGGCTGCGCTTTTAATGAGTCCTTAAATATGATCAAGAAATAGGAAAGAACTATATTTGTCACATCCACCTGTTCTGGTTTTGGCTGGGGTAGTGATAATTTTCTTCACAGTAGCTGGTATGGGGCTGTACTTCAGATTTGTGCTAGGAACAGTGTTGAAAATAGAGATGCTTTTGCCATCTTCCTCTAGCACACGCATTTCTTTAAAACTCTTAATTTCAGGTTTTGTAGATATTTATCAGAAGCTTTGTGAGACAGGACATGTTAATTTCTGTTCCTGCTCTTATGTTAAGGGTAAAGATATAACTATAAATACAATGAGCAGTGTTTGTACTGTGCTCTGTGTTTACATAAAGTAATTATTTTCTAACACAGAACTGTCAATCAGCAGGTCTGGCCACGACTTTTGCTGTGGTCCCTACCTAAATATCTCTCTGGGCTGCTTATCAAACAATGACAGATTTGTGGGGGTCTCATTAGCCATGTAATATTTAGGTAAGGCAAACTTCTTTTCACTCTTGAAGCCAACTAAGTTCACTTTAGCTCAAACAAGAAGGGTTAAAAATTCACCAAGGTTTTTGGCTTTTTAAAAATTTATCTATTAATAAATTAACTAAACCATTTCAAAAACTCCATCTATCTAGTTCTCTGTAGCCAAATCACAGGCCATGCAGGCTCCGATTTTCAATTTTGTCATTTCCAGGAGTATGTCCAGATACGACACATCATGCCTGGCATTCTTAATGTCTTTATTCCTGTAATCAAAATCACCATGTCAGGACCTAGTAATGAGGTAAAAATATTTCTCAACCCATCCTGCTTCCAAATGTATTTCAGCTATAGAAAACCTTTCATATTAAAGACAAAATAGCCTCTGTTCAAATTAGTAGCTCCAATGGCTCACAAAGGAATTCTTCCATGAATGAAAACTACTGCTGGAAGGACATGCAAGATCTGTGCTTTAAGCTTTACTCAAGAACCTGCCACTGAAAGGTGATAAAAAGAGCAGTCAAACTACATTTATTTCTTCTTTCCTTATTCTGCACAAAAATTCCAGACTTTGCCAGCAAGTGATCTTTGTCTCACTTTAGAAAGTACTTTCACAAAAAGGACATACTGACAGTATTTGTCTTATAACTTAGTGATCTTTTTTATTAAAGCATTCAACCAGGCTGCTTCACTCTGAAGAACTTCTATTAATATGTCTAAAACCGCAGGATTTTTAAAGTGAAGCTTGTGGATTACGAAAGTATTTTGAACACAGCCTTGGAAAATTGTATTTCTACTCAAGTGCATTAAAGTAAATTCATTATGAATGTCAAGAAGATTTATTGTTCATAAAAGGAATAATATATATTAAAATTCCACAAAAGTTGATGCATTATTCTGCTATTTAACAAGTATTGGCCAACGAAATCAACTAAGTCAACTGGATGAAATAAATTCAATCAATGGATTGTTTCTGTGTGAAAAGAAGCATCAGCTTAAAATTTGAGTACTCAAATTCTTCTTTCCAACATATGAGCTACTTTAAAAAGGAGCAAGTGGAAAAGTTATTTCCAGCAGCATGAAAGAGCATCTTGCACTTATCATTAGTTGTTTTCTTCCTGTATTCTCTACTTCTGTTTTTAAGATTGAGTCACAGTTGTCACTTTGGTATTCTTGATGAAAAATCTATGAAGAATGTGTTTTCATGTGCAATATAATAAGCATCCCTTTAGTTTGACTCATGGGTTGTCAACGTCCATTTCATTTGCTCACTTGAAAGCTTACGGTATATGCTTTCAAAAGGAAAATGGGAAGAAAAAGTAAAAATAAAATTAAATTCTAACTTTGCTTGAACGTGAGGATGAGTTTGAAAGAGTAATTGTGAGATATCTTAACCATTATATTATTTTCTATTGTATTCTAGTATCTAATATATTTTAGATCTATAGAATCACTTTTTATTAGGTTAGATGCAACACTGAACTCCTAATGCAGTATTAGAAGTATAGCCATTCCAAACTGGTAAAATATGTCTGATTTGGAAAGAAATTCTGTTCCCTAAGTAAAGCAGGAGTGGAAGAGCTGCACCTAAATGGGTTGTATTAAAAATATTTCCCTTTATTAGTTTCTACTGATTGCCTCCACAGCAACTGCCTCTGAACTAATTCTAAAATTATAAATATTTATAGGATGACCCTAGGAACAAGCAACTCTTACCTCAGTACTTAACCAACTGCTGCACTGTTAGTCCAGCCTTGAGGGGAAGAGTCCTGCAATTTATCTGTGTCACCTGCTTGGTCTGTTCCCCAGGATTACAGAGAGCCCTTCGAGCAGAACATTGCAAAGTTCACACACACACAAGAACAGTTTTGTTTTATGCAAAGTCACTGAACGAGAAACTCGCTCCTTCCACCACACTGACACTGCAGCTACTGAACTTGGGCAACACAAATTCCTGCATTTTCGCTGGCCTTGATCCATCAGTCTTCTGGTTTGCACAGCGCACACTGTCACATTGCTCTGACTCATTACCTTGTAGGATAAACATTTGTCTCTCCCCACCCCTGCCAAAGAAAAGCGTGTTGGAAAAGAAAAGGCAGAGTTTTAAGGTGATGGAAAAGCACCTGCAGAGTCAGAGGCCACACAAACTGATGCTCATAAATTATTAGGCCTGGGGAAGCACTAAGATACTGGAGAATCTTTGAGGTGTTATAATAGGCAACAGAGACATTCATGTTACATGGTTCTTTGGTGAGTGACGACAATTTATTTCTTAATACATTTGTATCCTCAAGACAGAACTGCCCTTATTCATCTCCATCTGCCACTCTGAGGCTGACGCACAAAAGAAAATTTCCGATTCTGAAAACCTCAGTCACTGCAGACCTTTATGCTTTCATAGCCCTAGAAGAGTTTAGGGATTCTTTCATCCCTCCTAACTTTCAAAAAGACTTCACTTTAACTTTTGTCTCCACCAACAGAAAAACAGGCATTCATGGGCAGGATCAAGGCACAACACAGAACCGCTGTAACCTCACTTCAAGTCACGCTTTTGCAGCAAAGTCTTAGAAGCTTAACACTGAGAATTTTCACCCTTTTGTGAGCTTAAGTCACACCAGGAAAATTTAATGTAGGCTTTGACTGAAAAACTATGCAGGTATTCATCTTGCATACATACCATACACAGAGTCTGAACCCACACCACTAAGGCAATAGGAGCTTTGCCTGAATGAATGCAGAATCAGACCCTCACATTATTATATTTGTTGTAGCAAGAAAACTGGCTTATGTATATGGAAACTAGCTAAAAGGACACATACTCCAGGCTCTTAATTCCTAAGACACTTAACACTTATTAAATAATAACAATATAATCAGCATTGCTGTGCTGGAGTTAGCCTCTTACAAGAGGGAAAAACAACCTCCTTTTCCCCTTAATCATGTGGAAAGTTACCTATAAAACAGAAATCTTTCTTTTTTCCTGTGAATTTCCCCAGATGTTGAATGTTTCAGGCTACGAAGAGCTGAAGTTTCAGCAATTTGACTATCAGTGATCACTAAAGAGACTGTCATGTAAACGAGTGGCCAAAATTATATCTTGTCTCCACAGAAAATTATTCCAACAATAGATTTTTGCTTGATTCCAAGTCACTATGAAGAGTATCATGAATAATAAATATGCTATGATTTAAGAAAATAATTTCTATTCATTGTCAATTTTGTGGGTATTGTACCTGAGTGGGGATTGACACATCCTTTCAGCACTGGAATCATCCTTCCAAAGACATGATGATAACTGTAATTAGCATCACAGGGGGTAACCATAGTTAGTGCATCCCTTTTCTGCTCTAGCAACTTTTTGGGGAAGAGCCCACTAGGAAAACAGGTAATGAACTTTTGTGGGAAACTGTCAGATCTTTATCTTCTCTCTCATTTTAAGAAAGAAGGAGGAAAAAAATTTTTAAAAAAATCAATATCAGTAGAATTTCATGTCATCTAGGAATTATGAGGATAATTGGATGGGCTCCAAATATCTGAGTAGTGTCACAGATATACCTGTCATCCTTTAAAATCATCTTAAGTCCCAGTGGAAACAATGTACCAAATCCCTAATGAGTAAGTTCATAAACTGTTTTTTCATTTTCTGAAAATGGAACAAAGAACTAAGAATTACAGAATCATAGAATGGTTTGGTTGGGAAGGGACCTCAAATCTCATTTTATCCCAACCCCCTGCCATGGGCAGGGACACCTTCCACTAGACCAGGTTGCTCAGAGCCTCATCCAACCTGGCCTTAAACACTTCCATGTTTTTAAGGCTTGCACAACTTCTCTGGGCAACCTGTGCCAGGGCCTCACCACCCTCATAGGGAAGAATTTCTTCCTGACATCTGATATAAATCTCCTGTCTTTTAGTTTAAAACTGTTCCCCCTTGCCCTATCACTACCCGTCCATATAAAAGGTAACTCTTTTTTTTATAAGCCCCCTTAAAGCGCTGGAAGGTCCTGTAAGGTCTCCCCAGAGCTGAACAATCCCAACTCTCTCAGTCTGTTCTTGCAGGAGAGGTGCTCCAGTGCTCTGAGCATCCCTGTGGCCCTCCTAGGGACCCTCTCTGACAGGTCCATGTCCTTCCTCTGCTGGGGACCCCAGACCCAGGTACAGTACTCCAGCTGGGGTCTCATGAAGGGGTACAATCACATTCCTCAACCTATAAAAAGACTAGACCTATAATGCATAAAATGAATATATTATTGTTTTATTTTACTAACAGAAGTTTACGAGCCTATAATAAAAATTGATTCCTTTATTTGAAAAAAAAAAACCAACCAACTTTCTGCTAAGGGTCATCCAGACATCTAAAAAAAGGGATGTGTTTGCTGGTGGCAAAATCCATGAAGCTCATAGATGTTCTATTCACTAGCAGAACATGACATTGAAGGATGTAACATACTCATAATATCCAATTCTATTTCATACTTGACAGAAAAGAAGCACATCCTCAGATATTTAAACCCTGCAGAGTATGTGTCTGTATCAGCATAACAAGGAAGGGTTTATTGAATGAATAAACTGAAGGGTTTATTTGATGCATTTGTTATGCTTTTAATTTATAAGAGCTTGTCCATAAAGTCGTTACTCAATTTTTATTTCTTCCTCACGCAAAAGAAAAACTGGAGCCAACATCAGAATAAAAGTACACTGCATGTAACAGAGTAATTATTTCAGTACTATTATATCAAGATGATTGTTTCTCATTTTGTGTTTGATTGAATGGTGATGGAATAACAAAATCTTCAGTAATACATAGTAGCTTGCATTAAGTCCAAAACACAGCAGAGCTGTGATTGAAGTGTTCATGCTTTGACATATCTGCATCCACACCAAGCATTCTATGTGGTCAAGAAATTTCCATTTTTAAATGACTGTGGAAAGGCTATGTATGAAAGTGTTCTAATTCCATTATGGGAGTAGCAGTCTCTGCTTAAAACACAATCCTTCTTGCTTTGCATTCAAATACTCAAATTCTTGGTGTTCCATACAATCAGCAGCATAGACTTCTTCAAGGTCAGCCCCTTAGTCAGATTTAATTGTCAACAGTCTAAAATCTACTTCAGAAAAACTAAACTAACTGAACAAACTGTAAGTATAAGGCTACACTGTAGGTAATGGTAGCATTTCCTGGCTCTAAATGTTTGTTGGAGCTATTTTTGTTTCCACATGGGAAGCAAAAATCAGGAGTACACTTTGTGCATGCTTTTATTTTCACACAAAGGCAGGTCTGGTATTTAAGCCAGAAGGAACTGGTGGATGATGAAAGCATAAAAGCTGTGAGGTAATTTGCAGAGTTTAGGTGCTCTATAACATATTTGGGGCCTACATGCATATGGATGGCAACTATTCAACCTGAACTCAATTAATTCAACCAAATTTATACCCACATGGTAGAACTGAATAACTTCTATAGAGATATTCTCTGACTGATGAGTGGGGAATAGATATTCATTGCCTTAAACTGTCAGGTCATCAAAAATTAGGACTCTAAAAGCTGAACAGATATCACCTAGCATATTTATACCTTCTATCAAGAGAAATTTAACTTCTGTTATTTTTTTTTTTCATTTCAAATCACTTCCCACACTAACAATCAGCATTATTAGCCAGCTTTTCCTTTTACAATACAGCCATATCTACATAAAAATATTAGGCAGAACAATTTAGAACTAATATTGGGAATTAATTTTTATTCAAGTATTTTTTGCAAGTAAGTGGTGGGGGAATAAAGGGATTTCCTATGCAATGAGATGATGACTTTGGCAAGACTACCGGGTAACCACAGGTCATTGTTTTGCTTGATGAAACAAATTAAGTAATAATATTAGTGCCACCAGAATGAATTAATTTCTAAATATTAAGGCTTTTCATAACCCTGACAGAACCCAGGATATGCAGGTTGCTCTGCCCGAGGGCTGGAACTATTTTGTCCTCGGTTCCCATGATGAGTGCCACGCAGAGCGTTTGATGCTCGCTGCCTGAACTCATTCTGTCAGCAGAACAGTTGATATTTCACACTGGAATTCTAACTGTACTTCAAGGACAAGTCATCTGATCAAAGGGTACCACAAATCTTCACGGTGGATGACAGCTGGGAAATGGTAAAGTGTTATTTATGTGAATGACCATTATGAATTTGAGATTCTCTTCTAAGCCATTTCCTCATTACCCATTCACCTTTTAAACAACCCCTAATTCCTGGCATTGCAATTATCATTCAACTGCATAATGTTGCAGCTGAATAACCTGTGTGACAACAGCATAAGCTACAGCATCCACACAAATACAGACACACAAACATTTGTTGGGAAGCAATATTGTTTGCTGAAGGAAGGGAAGAGAGAAATGAGATAGAACTGCCAAGAAGGAAAATAAATCCTTCACTAAGGTCTGTTCTGTGGATCCAAAGCTTGTGTCCTTGGGATAGAACATGACACTGGTCAAGAAAACTACATTTGAGATGTGTCCTCCAGCTAAACAAGCATCCTGTTTCCTATCCAAACCAGCTACTGAGCACAATATCCTACTCTCAGTAATATTCCAGATATCCTCTGAAATTCAAAGCAGTGATCTCTTAGCCAAGAAGGAAAACATCAGTTTTCATACATCTGGAAGCTCAGTAACTATTCTCAACATAACCATATTCCTCTGAATGAAGGTGTCAAAGATACAACATGGCAATTCCTTTCAGCCCAGCTTCCAGGTTTATAAAGGCAGAACATTCAGTGGCTGCAGAACATGAGAGGCTGTCAAGGATCCATGAATCATAATACCTTAAAGAAAAATTCTGGTATTACCTTCACACAATCCTTATAGCCACAGAGGGAGCAGAACATCTGCTGTTTGAGACATCAGCATTTTCCTGCCAGCTTTCTTCTTAATCCCTCAATTAGATTTTAGAAAAAAAGTAGGGAGAAACCCCACTTTTTACCTTTACTCTTACACCTAGAAACATCTGGATATATAGTAGAATATACTACTCGAAAAACCGATACGAACTAGACACCTAAATTTAAATATATCAAGAAGTTAACAGGATCTACATCTGACCCTTGAAAATAAATAAAAGATGTCTAAAGCCCTTTAGCATCTTGGAAATCTCAACTCCAGACTTAAACCTTTGTACACCCCAAAACCAAAAAGGCCTCTGTGAAAGTCACAGACAGGGTTTCCTGCCTCCAATGCATTCAGACTCTTGAAGGATATCAACAACACTCAACCTGTATCAGTTTAATCTTTTGCTCTCCAAGTTCTCCCATATCAAACTTCTCTCAGCGTGAATCAAAAATATTCTTTAATTAAGAGGAAAATCTTATGTATAACCTGGCTGAGAAAAAAACCCAAGAGAATCACCCAAAACGAGTTCAAGAAAATGAGCATGACAAGTCAGATGTAATACTGTACAACTACATTTATCTGTTAAATGTTTTTTCTTAGTCATTATTTCTTTACAATATTGAAATGTGTTTAAATCACTCAGCATCATCTGAGGCAAATTTCACAAACACCATTTAGATTCATTCCAATCTGCAAGAAATATCATCACTCATTTCCATCCACAAAACCTTGGAAGTGCCAAAGAACCTGTATTTTAGGAGAGCTGTTAGGATGTTTGACATAATGGCATCACACTGACTGGTATCAACATTAAGCAAGTTTCTGGTTGACAACAGGACCAAAGAGAAGCTGAACCAAATTAAAGACAAACACAAACTGTCTGACAAACAGTTGCAATGAAATACATCTACTTGACTGAACTGAGCTTTCATTGGACCATTTTGCCTTTGAATCTTTCATTTTTTGGTTTTAGAAAAGGAAAAGGTCTGAAATTAACAATATAATTTTGTAGTGGGCAACAAACCACAAAGTGTGAAAAAATTTTAACAGATCCAAATATAAAGGAATAATATTTTTCAACTTTAAGCAGCAAGAATGTGAAGAATATTTTCATACATGAAAATCATGGGGCAAAAAGAACAAGGGGAACAGCTGAGATACTGAGACTATGCAGCAGAGTTAGCAGGAAAAGGTATCTCTGTGGAAGAGCAGCAGCTTAGTGTTGAAGTTTGGAAGGTTGTTATCACATCAGATCCCAGTGCCAGCTCAGCATAAACAACTGCTGCTTAATTTCCATTTCTGAATGCATTACAAGCCAGGCAGGTTGAGAAGGTACCTTTCAAGTTTACCCTACAAATAAGGAACCGTGTTTTCGTACCATTCTCACATTTTCCTTTTCATCTTTGTTGTTCCTCGTGTTTCTCTGGTTATTTTCATCTTTCTCCCATTATAGTTGTATAATGCTAATGAAATAACACTTAATCCAGCCCTAGGTACATCAATGTGCTTTCTTTTGTGTGAATATCAAACGCCTGGACTCACACTTCTACGGTAACACATGACCCAGGTAACTATGAAAAGACACTTAATTCTTTGATAGTCAAGGTGACTTATATTTTTACTATTTGTCACCTCAGAAAAGCACTATGAGAAAGGAGAAAGAAGGTTACAGAATCCAGGAGAAAATTCTTTTCTTCTAGCATGACTAGGTTAGGAAAGGAATAAATACTGAATAAAACAGAATCACTATCAGGGTATAACAGACCAATGCTTGCCTTTCCATGTGGCTTAACTATCTTCATTTAATTCAAAGTCAGTTGAGGTCAGTGGACAAAATCTTACTGAATTTTCTAGCATTCAGAGAAAGCTGCAAATCTGAAAGCTACCACAGTGCCACTGTTTGTACTTTTTACATGGTTCATGGAGGATGAGCTCATATTATCTAGAACACCTGACAGAAGCTGACAGCTCAGTGGTCATATCAACACAGGACACAGCCTGAGCCAGCTCACAGAGAAACCAGCAAACACTTCTTTTGGAGCTGAGGGACTTCTAATGAGACTTTATTTAGGCCCCTGAATTGGTCTTATAACTTACAGGGACAGGGATCCTGAGCAAGTGTGGAACACCTTGATGTGAAGATGAGCTCAAGATTTGCTTATGGTAAAAGTTCAAAGAGGATTTAAATCCATGAAATAACCTTGATTCATGGTAACAGCTCTCAATGACTGACTTCTTAAAGTTTGGTATTTGAACTACAGGTGTATAAAATACTCATATTCAGTCTAAGCCACGCTCAAAAGTAGAATTGCTTTCAACTTGACCTGACTTCCTGAATTACTAGAGAACTCAATATACTTTTAATGTCTGCAGACTATTCACTTGCACTGGAGAGGAACGGTCTGGGTCAAATGGCTTATCCTGAAATGTTCTGAACCTGCCATGCATTTAGAGTTCAAATTAAGGTCACTCGAGAAGCTCAAATGCTACTTTGGCCCTCACTTGGTTAACTCAAAGTCTGGACATAGGAAACTGAGCTTAATGATCTAAATCCCTCAGTATTTCTCATCCTGGTATACCCAATGATGCTTAAAAGGATAGTGTATCATTTTTCATATATTTCTATATACCAGGTCAAAGCATAAATTCAGGCCAAATAGGCCTGTGCTGCAGAGCTGGGTGCAGTGAACAGGGAGGAATGTTCTTTCAGCCTCCAGGACACAGAGATGTTCACAAATTGACTGAACCTATTTTCTGAATTGTTTTGGTTTTTTCCCCCTAGTGTGAGTCATGAAGAGGCCACTCTTTTAATAGCATGCAAAGGAACAAGCAGTATTATCCACAGCAGCCAGAAGACACAGCCAGAAACACAAACTCTCACTAAAAACTCTCCATCAGAACTGTTTCATTTCAACAGTAGGTCATTAAGACCAAAACCCTGAGGACACAATAAGCACCAAACACTCTCTGTAGCACTCAGCTTTATTCCTCTGGCCCCAAGAATCTCACCTTTTCAACAGCTGTTTGGGGTCATCACTCTGGCTGATATCAAGGAGTGCAAGTGCTTCCAGAAGAACACTGTCAAATTTGATTTGTGAATCAGATGGTAGTGAATTAAATACAAAAGTATCATATCAGACTAAGGACATTAAATCATAATCAATTCAGTTTGGCTTCCCATTATTATTTGCTTAATTCTGAAATATGACGTGCAGGCTGAGCACAAGTGGATCCTCTGTCATCTCTGCTTTACAAAGCCAAACACAGAAAAGTCTCACTCAGATTTCTGTCAACAGAATTTTCATGATCCAGCTTCCAAATGCTTTCTAAATTTATAGAGTTAATTTAGTTGGAAAAAAAAAATCTACCTAGTTCACAGAACCCTATAGAGCACTTACCTTGGAAAGCTTCCATTTTCAAATTATAGACCACCATGCAAATGAGGAAAATGACTAACGTTTTTCTCAGATTCTTGTGAAACACTTATCTCCTTGAAATGTCATACCAAGGATGAGAAAACACAGTGAACACACTTTTTTCCCCCATGCCTATTACAAATATCAACTTGATTGTGACTTCTCTGAAACAGATGAAAGTTCCCTCCATAATAACGTGTTGGAGGAATCCAGCTTGTCAGAACCACAGACATTTTCCAGTGTACAAGCTGTCAGGTCTCCCAGCAAGCCAGAAGTGGATGTAAAGAAGCCAGATCAGCGGGACGAAAATCCATGAACATTTTTGTCATCACTGCTGCTCTCATCCTTCAGTTAGACCCTGCTACGAGCTGCCTTGGGAGGGAATCTCTCCCAGTCACCCTCCCCTTTTTAGTCTATCACAACCCCAGGGAGATTTGTCTCACCATGGAAGAAATTAAATTTGGCAGTGTATATTCTCATACCTCCCCCAATTTTTCACAGCTATACTGACTGCTCATTTATTAGATCGACTTAGAGACTTTCACTGTGATTTTACTTATCTCTTGACATTGAACAGAGAAAATTTCACCTGCATTTGGTGGGAAAAGTGGGAGGGAAATGGGGTTGTTTTATTGTCTATACAAGTATTTGACTGGTACTAATCAATAACTTTAAAGTTAAGTTTGCAGCACTCAGTCATGCATACTTTAACAAATGGCAAAAGAAACGCAGAAAAGTGACATTATTTCTGAAGTTGAAGGTACCATGACATGATATTTGTTTCTTTGGACTTTTTGTGCCAAGCTACTGGCATGTCTGTTACCAATGAGTGACAGAAATACTCAAATACTCAAAACCAACATATATGGTAAGTCAAGTCAAAGGCTTTTCATGTCAACTATTTAAAGTGACCTAAAGAGGAAAAAAAAAAATCTACAATGCATGTTGATGGGATACAACTCTCAGTCCTGAAAGACATGGAGAAATGATTTTAACTGAACTGCTTTGTGCTTTTTAAGTCAATTCATGCACAAAGTTTGCAGTAGATAACTGATTGACTTTGTCTCAGTGTGTTCCTTGCTACCCTAGATCACGAGTTTAGGAATCATAACAGAAACAACTGTCACTCCAAAAGATGAAACAAGAGGATAAAGAATGCCAAAAAAGGGGAAAGTTTCTAAATAGCTGAGCTGCAGCTCTTTCACAGCTAAAGATAAAATTCCTAACTACAGAATGATTTAGCTGAAGCCCAGAGGGAAAAAAACTCAAAATTTGCAAAAGAGGATGTAGAATGTAGGTGTGGCACCCATCCTATTTGTCATTACTGCAATGATACAGCTTTTATGTTTTTTTTTTAATCAAATATACATTTGAAAAATAGAAGCATTTTTTAAATGTTTTATGGATGGAGAAGATGGTGGCATGTTACTCTGACAGTTCAAAAGAGCTCCAAAACTTCCTCAATACCCAAATAATTTTGCATACAAAGAAGAAAATCCCGAGAGCAGGTTCACGCATGGATGAAGGCCACTGGAGCATATAGGAAGTGCAAATGTGTAGCCATTAATCATTGTAGCTAGCTCAACATTTCCTTGGAGCCTATAAATTTCACCTGTATCTCTGCAAAGGAGAGAAAAACCTTCCTTTACTTACACCATATTAAAAGTTTGTGCTGGAATGGATTGGAAGAGAAAATGAACTATATAGATCCTTAAGTGCAATATGGGGCATAATAAACTGAGTCCAATGGAGTTTTCATTATGCTGGATAAAATAGATATTGATACCATTATTTTTCTTGCAGCATCATCAACAGAACACAGCCTAAAATACTCTTCAGACATCACAAAAAGACTCCAAAGAATTTATGCTGGGTGCACAAAATGCTAAGACAGGCAACTACGGTGGTACAAACTAAGGGAGAGATTACTGCAATTCATGAGTTCAGTTCTGAGAGTTGCCTATCACAGGCTAAACATTTAGTACCAGTACAGTAAAGGACCAGGGAAAGCTGGTGATATTCATTATTATGTGATCTGGAAAACTGATTGCCAGAGTAAGACATTTTTCCCTATCAACTTTTTATGTTTTGACCATAAATGACGCTTTACCCAGGAGATTCCTAACAGCTCTGACAGCAAAACAGGATGACTAAATTAAATACCAAAGACAGACCAGAAAGCAGGAGAAATCTCAAAGGGAAAAATAGTACTCTAACATAGTTGTTTTCTTCTCTTCTCATTAAAACAACCATGAAAAGTATCATTGCAGTTGCAGAAAATACTTGCACTGGTAAGTAGGAAAAAATGGGTACCCAGTTAAATCCAGAGTTTGTAATGTGACCGTAAAGCATAACTCTCATTAGAAACTGAAGATTTTGTGCAGTCAAATTTGGGTCGTGAGTCCCCCAGGAACAAAGAACAGCTCTCTAATTTGATCCCGGAGTAACCTGCTGGTATACCACCATTCCTTCAGAGAGCAAAAAGTCTAATTTGTTCACTTGAAAGAGGCAGAGGAACCTAAATATGCAGTGTTTTTTTGGTTGGTCAGCAAACAAAATAAAAGCCACTTTGTTTTTATGACACTAAGCTCAGCTTACTACTTATGATCAAACCAAATGCTTTATTTAAAGAGGGAATTTGATGAAGGTCATTCCTCTCCAATTTCAGGCCATATTAGTATCACTCTGACATAATGCAATGCTAAGAACACACTTGATCCGCAAAATATCCCTGGTCTGGTTTTGGTAGTGTATTTTGTTTGTTGGTTTGTTTATGTGGGGGGTTTTGTATCTATGGGTTTTTTGTTTCTTTTTTTGTCTTCTTTTAGCAAGGAAACCAAGTGTATAACAGATACAACCCTAAATTATGATGACCCTGATTGATTAACAGGTCTATTTTCGGCACATTTAGGTTTTAACATAAATAGTACTGTTTTAAACTGCAGGACAAACTATTAAGAAATGAACACCTGATTATTATTTATATTTCAGGTGCTGTTCAGAAGGCATTTTTTCACTTCTTTTCCTGTTGTTTAGGACACGACTCCATTTCTGAGGGTCAGACTCATTTTCTAGAGTAAGCAGTTTACAATCCTTTCCCCACTGTGAGGGACTGAGAAGTATAATGGGAGACACAGTTTTGGTTTCTATTATTCATGCTTATTTGTCTTACATTAATATCCAAGATAAATATCAAGATATAGAAAGCCACTATCCTAAGGATTACACAGAAGCTGCCCAGAAAGAAATCCATCCTCAAAGTGGAATTTACAGTCTAAATTCATTTGTGTCTGCTTAACCTTTGCAGTATCACTGCCATCTTGCAGGCACGAAGAACAATCAGCAAGACCCATATTAATCTGTTAAGTAGCTCTTGAAGAAATTGTCATCTTTCCTAGAACTCTCTGGGACATGGTGGGATTACAAAGAATGCACTTAAAAGCATCAGCACTTTCTTCTCTGTTCCATATTTTAGAGAGTCATTTAGGCCAGGTAATCTCCTCTTTTGTTTGATGGACATCAGACCAAAGTACTTTTGTACATCATATTAGCTTATTCTCTTGAATTGCTTTCAAGATGTATTTAAATCACTAAGTATCTACTACCTAAACCTTAACCTCTCATTTAGTCTTCTGGGAAAATATGCTTTATTCTCAGCAAATAGATACATATATTTCACCTGCTTTTCTCTGTGAAATGCAAGTCTACAATTAGCTCACACGAACAGGCACAGATCAGAAAAGCTTTTATTTCAAGTGCAGTTTTCTTACAAATCTTCAGAGGAAGGTTATCATTTGTTGCTAAGTTTTCCTGGACAGCTCAGGTTCTCATAATACAGATCCATTCTGCCCCCAACAAAAAATGATGTGAGGGTCATATCCCCTCATTGGGTCACAGCCTACTTGGTTTTTCCACCTCTGCTGGACTAAGGAAGATGCTGCCCAATTCAGAGCACAGTTCAGGAGATCATCCTGGTGCTCCAAGAACCTCCTCCCCTACCTGGTTCCCTATCACAGGTTCCTTTTGCTTTCAGAAATTAAAAAAAAATGTTCTGGTAGATGCTTCTAGTCCAGTCTCCATGCAGAGAAGATGAATATTCCTATGTGAGGCACCATAAAGGTATGAGATGTTTAAATATTGGGATGTATTACACAGTGCTTAGAGACACAGACATCAAGATCCAAGCAAAACATTGTGATCCTGACTGGAGATCCTCTTATTAATCTGAATACACATGGAGTAATTTATTAGCCATTGATTCTGTATATAATACAACAAATTATTCTCCTTCATAGCTCTATTAAGTGCAGATGTCACTTAGTTGCCTTATGATGTTGATCTTGGATAAAACACTTGGGGAGGGTGGTGTGGAACTAGAAACACACTCTGGAATCTCGATAACCATGACACTTAACACAGCTTTAGTTTCTGTGTGTCTGCATAGAAGCCAACCACAGGAAATAAACTTAATCTCCTTTAGATCTGGACATCCAATCTTAGCCTCTCAAATCCAAAGGTTTTACTCTCTTAACTTTCATCATAGCTAAAGAGATATCCAAAATTGGATATCCAAATAGATGGAGATATCCAAAACTGGACATATAAGTTTCACAGATAAACCAAACAGTCCTCTACTTTTATTTCCTCTCTCAAAATAGTAAACTCATGCTTAAGGAAAGAGCATAAGAAATAACAATAAATTTAAGAAAATTCTTCTTCAAGTACAGCCTCCATGCTGAGGAAGCAGTGCCTTAAAGTTATCATGAAGTAAGGCAGTATCCAAATTACTGTGTTTAATTATCACTCATGGACATTCATAAATTTGTCTAATCCTTCTAACCACTTACAATTGTGGGCTCCAACTTTTTTTATACTGTGTAAAAGCTCTCTATTTCACTTGTTTTAAACCTCCTGCTAATCGTTTCATTGCTAGCAAGTTGTGCAAAATTCAGTGTGTGAATTAGGCATTTATACTGCAGTGAAACTGTTGTCCTGCTTCTTCTGTATCCATCTTCTAATCAATTCCATCAGCTCTGAGCTCAGTCCTCAGCTGACCTACAAACACACTGTGGGAACCTGGGCTAATAAATGAACAAAACTTTGTTAGGATGGACACATCAGTGTCATCAGAACCAATCAAGAGGAGTCTTTACCCACCATAGAAGAATATGTGGTGACTTGTAAACCATGATTTAGATCAGAGGTTTGATTTAAAACAAAACCTCTTTATTATTCTGAATATTTTATTTATATGGTACCCACAGTGATCTCTCAGATTGGACAGCTGGTCTAGTTGGTCTAGTCTTGTATGACTCTTATTGCATCTCATGCTCTGGGTTCAACAAAATAACTTGCATGGTCACTTATCTAGATCATTCCATAAATGAAAAGAATAAAAATTAGCTTTCTAAAGTGTATTCTGTGTCTGAATTACTGTTTGTACATACTTTAAAGCTTATTATCCTTTCAGAAACTTTTTCCTCCTGTATTTTTCATACAGGATTTCAGAACTAGCTTGGAATGATTTCACATGAGCTGCCATTAAGTTCACAATATGAAAATAAAGTAATTTTTTTCTTTGATTGATGGCCACAGTGCTTTCCCAAGATGTGACTAATGCAGCTAAAGAGCAGTGGGGGGAGGTCATTAAGGCTTGTATTGATTTCCTCTGAATTCTGGATAATATATCAACAATCTTTGTTACTTCCACTTGAAATTTTTAATTTAAATAACCGGAACCCAACAGTCAATCCTTTGCTTCCCTGAGAGCCGAGGTCATTTCCTATAGATATTTCAGATAAAATCCATAAAGCTGCTTTGTGTTATTCATGCTATTAATAACATTAAGACTGTCATATTACAGTACATGTAAAACAGCAAAAGATACACTGCAGGGAGGGTTTTTGAATGGTTCTGCTGCTGCCTGACAGCTTTGGGCACCATGATATAAGAAGGATATGAAGCTATTTGAAAGCTCAGCTTTGGGTGAAGGGTCTAGAGGGGAAGATGTGAATTAAAAAATTTACACAAGTTTTACAAAAGATGAATTTATCTGTGCTGAGCACCGTACTTTCTTTTGGAAGTTACAACTTCCACATGAAGACAAAAAAAAATAAATATTCAGTATTGTACCCATTTATAAGTGTCTCCAGAACACAGAAGTTCTAAAATTAAGTCTAAGTGCTACTTCTTTCTCTATGTTGTTTTCAAAGAGGATATATTTTCATTCTCTCTTTTTGTGCATCTCTTGAAATAAGAAAATTAAACAAATTTATTTGTTACTCAGACTGATTGTCCAAGGATGTGCACATGTCCTTGACCCTGATCTTGGTGTGACAGTTTGCCATTTGCAAGATCTTACATGCAATCGCACATAATGCTCATGCTTAAGGATAGGTGCTCTTGTCAACCTCAAAGTACTTACAAATTATAGTTGTTTTCTCTATTAGTCCATTCAAATCAACTTGAAAAGGCTGCTGAAGGATGTTCTACAGCAAAACAACCAGTATCCTTTGAGGCACTGATGGTTTCTTTCCTTTAACACTCTCCTCCCATGATTTGCACTGAATGCATCTTCACAACACTCCTGACTTTCTTGTCTCCTTCCTAGTAAGTCAACTACTAATTAATCAAATACTGATTTTAATTGGAAACATTTTCTCATTAATTTGAAAGATGACTCAAAGAGATTTAACTTGAGCATCACCTTTTGTTCTTCCAAATAAAACCATGTGGCAAAACTCCTGTTTCAAAAAAAGTATCGTAACAAGATAAGAGATCATGCGAAAAAAAAACAAAACAAAAAGTATTTTTGTAATACTTCACCAAATCAACAAAAATGCAATAAAACTGCAACTCCCAGAGCATTCAAAGATAAGAATTGCTGGCCAACTTTAATACACTGAGTTTTGCTGGGTTTCTCACAGGTCTAACACAAGCATATGATCGCTCTGACAACATTTGCAAACACGCAAAGTGCAGAATAACCTCAGGGTTACCACGCTGTGCCACTAGAGCATTTAAAAAAACCCTGCACCGTGAAGTGGGTTAGCCTGACACTCATGGAATGTCTAATTTTTGTTTCATTTTTAAGCAGAAGTTTAAGACAATTTGCAGTCCAGCTCCCTGAACTCTGATCTAGGCAAGAGCTCTCACTAGCACAGACCTGGGGCTGATTGTCATTGCACCCCAAGCATCAGGAAGGCATTTAAGGACTGGCCTGAAGTGAAAAATGACAATTGCCCCCTCCCTGCAAAGAACAGGCATTGAAAACCATTTGCAGGGAATAAAATTTCAGGTTTCCTCGTAAAAAATCAAAAATCCCAGCAGCAAGTTCATTAAACTTCTGAAAATATTGAACTAGGTCATATAGGCCAAAAGATAAGATCCCCACTTAATTATTAAAATCGTTCAAGTAATGATTAAAATCAGACCAATTAGTGTAGATACTAAATAGCCATCATCTCTTCCCTTTCCCCGTCCACCTGCAGTACCAGATGGAATCCATGAGATCTCAAGCTTGCTGAACACAATCCCCAATTTTAAAGTGATGATTTACAAAACACCTAAAAATGTTGGGCACAGATTCCCTCTGAGCTCCCTTGAGACTTACATCCTCTAGCTTTTAGGGCTTACATATGTTGAACTTCCACTCCTACAATATTACCACCGTGATCCACGCAGATCTTAAATAAAAATTCTAAACAGTTACCTTTAAAAAAAAAAATTTCCAGATTGAAAACCTATAAAAGGGATTGTTTTAGTACAAACTTTCAATGCTCTCACGAAGTTTTCTGAGCCCATGCAAATCAGCAACATAACTGAAAAAGCTAATTGACGGTCTGACATATGAGGATATGTTTTTTGGCAGAACAGATGTTAAGAGTTTTATTTCATTATACGTTTACTTTACTAAATGTCACTGAGTTTGTCTTAAAACTGAGTTTTCTTTTTGTGCTCCACAGCATATTCCAAGAGCAGAACCTATTTGCTGAACTCGCCCCAGCTTTTAAAACCTAAACCCTTCTGTAACTGAAAAATAAAGATATCTGGAATAATGGACATGGTTAGACTACAATAATCCAACAAGGTGATGCTGTTTTGGGGTTCGTATTTTCCTCCTTCAGTGGTCATAAGTCAAAATTTGTTCCAGCCCCTAAAATACTCAGGCATAATAGAGCAATGTCAACATCATTTTGAGAGCAGACTGAACCCCATAGATTTAAATAGGAAACTACAAAAGCTTTCAATAACACAATTACAATTTTACCTTCAAATTAGGTCTTTAGAAATACATTATTCTTCTCATTACTGGATTTCAGCTAAAGGACATTAAAAACAATAAACTTTATTATTTTCTCTTCATGGTTGGTTGTTTCAGAGTCAAGCACGCTGACTGCAGCATAAAGCCACATTTCTTTATTAAAATGTCAAATGTTCTTCTTTCCTAAATTTCCCTGAACACCAAAGAAGGTTTCAGAAGAAATACCTGACCATCAATTGGATTTCCAACCATTAAATAAGCAAATTAATTGGATGAAACAGAGGTGAAGAGGACTATTGTACTGCATTGCAGTTTTCCTTTTCTAAAACCTTTGATTATTCAATGGTTGTAAAATAGCATCCACAGATAAAAAGGCACCAATTCCATATAATGCATATTTATTGAAACAATAAAATTATCTGAACCAGAAGCAGTAGTGTTATTAACATGAGACAATACACAGTTCTAATAGTTCCATAACTTTGTGTAGTACTTTGTCAAGTCTAAAGCAAAACAAACACTTATTCTACAACCTAAATCCAAGTAATGAAACAAGATGAAATTCAAAATAAAAGATAGATGAAAACAAAAACTTAAAAAAAAAAATTAAAAAGAATGAGTGAAATCACAATTTCATCAACATTCGTATAAAAACCTCCCAGCACAATAAATAAGGCCAGGATATTTGCCTTCATAAACTGTAAGTAGGTCTTTTTTTGTTTGTTTGATTTTAAAATATGTTTTCCTGACCTAATAGGAGAAAGAAGACAGAAGATAAGAAGGGCATGGAGAAGATCCTGGAGAAAGGAAAAGTCATGCAGGCTCCTTTCAACTGCCACGCGAATGCAGAGGTACAAGAAAAAGGAAATTAATGTATTTTCACCTAAACTCTGACAGTTTCTTCCACAAACTATATTTTTATTTCAGCAGGTTATGTCATTGTGTATCCCAACAGTGCTTCATAGATAAGAATGTTGCACTACAGCTGTTCAGTGTGGCCTTTGCATCACATGGGGTTATAATGGTAAAGCACCATGGACTGTAGGTTAAGAATCTGCCTCAAAGTTGAGTGCAGTGGGATGGACCAGACTTCACCACTGACCTGTTTTTGCCAAAAATTTACAGATAAAGACCAATAAAATGAGTATTTGAAAGGACTCTATTTTTTTAAGGAGTATAGAAATGTTCTGTTGAAAGAACCCAACTCCCATCAACCAAAAGCTGTGCACCAGAAAACTGCCCAACCAGTTAGAATTTAATTTTCCTTTCCTACAAATGCCAATACCCTCAGTGCTCACTAACCAATTAAAAAAAAAAACAACAAAAAAAAATCAACAACAAACCCATGGTTGCTAGAATTTTCTTTTACTTTCCGAAGTCATGACAGAACAAAATAGATTCATTAACATTCATATTTTGCTTAACTGAAGTGATAAGGGACCATCTAGCTTGTCAATCTGGCGTGTAACATTTTTCAACTGACTATCCCAAACTAATTTATGCTGAGAGTGGAGCTCAATGCACCTCATCATTATGGTCTGTGCCTTGCAATTCAAAGATAAATACACACATTTTTAAATTTGAGTAGGATAAACCCGGAATAAGCCTCCTGAAATTAATTGGGGTTACTGTAGTCTTGCTCTGATGTCACTCAGATCTGTATGTGGTCTAGAATAAATACAGAATATTTGCACAATGGTAAATGGATTCTACTGTAGGAAGAGATTCAGATATTTGTGAACAGCATTAAAGTTCATCACCTAAGGAAGGGATTAGACAATGACCACCTAAGAATTAAGGACATTATTAGGCCTTGTGCATATATTCAGTTGTCCCCACTGAGGGGTGACTGTTGCCTGAATGTTGGTCTCATTATCCTTCAGAATAATAAGGCTGACTTTGAATCAGCATCTCAGTCCTCTAGAAAAGTCATAAAATCATAACCTGAAGTTCTAGACCTTGAAGTTATGAAAGCAAAATACTCAGTTTTCCCAGTCTTACACATCAGCCCCCAGGGGGCTGCATTCTTTACTTTTACAGCACCATCAACAAAGAAAGCTTTTGAATGCACAGAATTAAAACTAGTTTAGCAATTCTTACCTATACTTTAGGCTACATCTGAAAACACTTGAGCTATTTAATGGAAAAAAACCACAAAACAGTAATTTAATATGAATTAAAAGAAATCAGAACAGTTGGTTAAGAATATGGAAGGTAAGATAATAATACAGTGTATATCCTGTGTGAATCTTAGAGTAAGTGTTTCTCTCTTCCTATTATATTTAGTTGACTACTGTGTAAAACTCAATAAATAGCCCTGGCAGGAGGAGCCTCTCCTGATATTTCACATGTATGACCTCAGGTAGTGTCTGCTCAGCAATATGTGTGATATATCAGAGGACATAAACAACAAGCAGATGGGACCAGTACAGGTTCCACTGATGCTAATGTTCCCCTTTCATGTGGTTGACAATTTTAATAAAAAAGATTAAATCCCAAAGAGAGTTTAACTTTATCATTCAATATAACTGACACTGCAGGAAGTGCAATATGCAGTTAGAAAGAAAATTAACTGTGTTCTATATGGCATATCCATCACACGAGAGCAGTGCAACAGCTCTGGATAATCAAAACTGCTTTTTTTCATTTAGCTAAAAATAAATATTGAAAACAGAAAGTAACCAACCATACTGTGAAAAAAATATATATTCTTTCCATCTTAAATCAGACTGACATCCATGTAACTATCGAGGTGCTCACGAGCAAAGCTCCCCTCTGAGGAATGATAGATTTAAGCCACTACCAGGAAGAAAGAGCGTGGGAAACATTTGCATCTCTAAATGTACCAATTATTGTGCCTTAGTTTCCAGTCTAAATATTATAATTTCTGGCATTCACTTTCCCGTAGAGGAACAACAGGAAAACACACTTTTTCAGTCATTTAATACCAAACTAATATACTGAAATAATGAAAAACTAACTCAAAACAATACACATTTTGTTAAGCCCCAACACACAATTACAACCTAGAGACAGCACCACTGTGTGTTGCAGAAAACTGATGGGTCATTGGACAGAAGATTCACTGATTAAATAAATGTCTGATGTATAAATGAAGAGTTCACCACAACATCCGATAAAAACCACATAAGACTCTCAAGTGAACTTAGAATTCCAGGTTACCCTGGTTACAGCTGCTGGGGAATTTCAAAAGCAGTTGGAATTAGCCTGAATCATTCATTGCATGCCTTAGCCAGCATATGAAAGAATAAAGCTTGACAAGGAATTATCACTTGGGAAGGCAATTTTGATCTGAACTGCTGTTTCATTAAATGTAAACAATTTTTTAATTAGTTTTTTTTCAATGACTTCAGGTTGTCCTATTATTGATAGCACCCCAATTGTTATTTGCAAATAAGGGAAGGCTTTGTTAAATAAGTTATAGAAGACTTTGTAATTAATTTTGGTGTGATCTACTCCTCTTGATAAATCCTTTGGGAAATTAAGTCAGCTAGATGCTACTACAATTATTTGTATTAAACTCTCTCTAATCTCTACTGATAACTTTAATAAAATATATGGACTAGGAAGATTTCACAAAGTTGGATTTCAACTAACCATTACAAAATTCAAAGAAATATTATGAAACCTGCTGAAAAAAACCCACCTTAATAATAATACTTAAGCAGTTGTGAAGGAATTTAACAACTGTACAGTTATAAGAGGACAGATGGGATGGTCACTTTACTAGAACCCTGAGTACAGAATGGACATGGAAGAAGGTGAAAAAAAATCTGTGCTATTCTCTTTAGAACCTACAGTATTGTATGTAAGTAAATCAGTAAAATGAACATTTTTGAGAAATTTTCCTAGAGTATGACAATTAATTGAATTGAAAAAAAAACCACAAAAAAACCCCAGAAAATCAAGCATGTGCTTGCTCAAGCACAGTGGGATAAAGACCTGGATGGAAGAGGGGTCAAAGAAAGCGGGTGGATTTTCAAGGATTTCCTCCCTCCAAGCGTGGGAGCAACACATCCCAGCTAAGAGAAAGCTGGGCAAAAATTCCAAGAGGCCTGTGTGGATGAACAAGGAGCTCATGGACAAATTCAAACACAAAAAGGAAGCCTAGAGAGGGTGGAAACAAGGACAGGTAGACTGGGAGGAACAAAAAGAAAGATGGTCTGTGCAGCCAAGGATCATATAAGGAAAGCTAAAGCCCTACTAGAATGAAAGCTGGCTGGGAATGTCAAGGTCAACATGAAAAATATCTGTAGGTGTGTCAGTGATAAAAGAAAGACTAAGGAAAACAAGGACCCTCTCCAGAAGCATATGGGAGACCTGGATATGGAAAAGGCTGAGGCATTCAATGACTTTTTTGCCTCAGTCTTCACTGGTAAGTGCTTCAGCCACACTGCACAAGTCACTGAAGGCAAAGGCAGGGACTGGGAGAATGAAGAACTGTAAGAGAGATGAGGTTCAAGACCACCTAAGGAACCCAAAGGTGCACAAATCCATGAGACCTGATGAGATGTATCTGTGGAGCCTGAGGGAGCTGGCAGAGGAAGTGGCTAAGCCACCACCTGCCATATTTGAGGAAATATATTTGTGCAAACCTCATGAAGTTCAACAAGGCCAAGTGCAAGGCCCTGCACCTGTGTCAGGAAAATCCAAAGCCCAAAGACATGCTTGGAGAGCAGCCTTGAGAGAAGAGAAGAAGGACTTGGAGGTGTTGGGTTGATGAGAAACTCAATCTGACTCACCAACATGCACAGAAAGCCAACCTCGTCCTGGGCTGCATCAAAAGCTGAGGGACCTGCAGGTCAAAGGAGGGGATTCTCCCCCTCTGCTCTGCTCTCATGAGACCCCACTGGAGGACAGAACTGCAGCCACCTCTGGATGCACTGCTGACTTCCTACACACAGTCATGTTTTTCAGAAAGCAATTTTTTCTTTTAATACACAGTTGAGGGACTTAGAAGAGAGTTATATGTAAAATTTTCTGCTGAATTCTCAGGTCATCACATACCTGTCCAAATTTTTGTCCTTAAATATCCATCTTGTTGTTTCCTTTGATGGATTGAACACACCTGTCAAAATTATGTCCTGTCACAAGTAACATGCTGTTCTGTAACTGCAGTGGAAGAATACTTTTGATGGCAGTTGTCCCCATCCTGCAACTCTTATTTTGTCTCTGGCAATTTCTAACAAAACTGTAGTATCAGGAGGTGAAAAAAATATTGACAAATTGAATTTAAAACTCCAGAATGCAGTGCATTTTGAACATTTATAAAGGTAACTTCGTAATCATGAAAGCTATGTAATTACACCTGTCATGTTAAAAACAAGAGTAATTTTATAATCACTAAACAAAACACTATCAAACTTAGATTCTGAGATAGTTTTCAATTACCTTTCCACAAACTACCAGGAGCATTGTTTGGATACCGATTCCAATTACAAAGGCAGCATTTCAGGTTGTTGATAACAAACAATTCCACCTCACAAATGGAATTCAGATGAAGCTGTAAAGCTCATCTTTCAATATCACAAACACTTCCTAAAAAAGAGCATATAAATGACTCACTTCTCTAATTTATGTGAACAGTTACAGTAAATGCTAATTAAAATCATAGAATGCTTTTGACAGACCAACTGTTATTCCACATAACAGAATAGAAATAAATCAAGTCATAGCAGACTTTGAGGGGAAAAAAAAGGACTGTGAAAATACTGTTAGTAATACACACCAAGGGGACTGAAGATTAATACACGCTAAGGGACTGAAAGTTAACAGGGATAAATGAAAAAGATCCATTTACTGCCATGCTAATACAGTAATTTCAGCCATTTCAGAATCTAGCACACACAGCAAAGATTATCTCTCTCTTTTGAAATACGCTAAATATTTATCCAGATAATCAATATCTTTTTTCCTAGAGCTAATTCATCTGCATTGATACACCTCCCTGTGGTATGGGAGAGGTCCTGACAGAAAGATTTAATGCTGAAGAAAAAAAGATTAAATGAGACATTCAAATAGATTAGAAGAACTGCATAAGGATTTACTTAATGTCAGCCCTTAGTGTGCCCTGAGCTCAAACCACTCTGAGGATCAAGCTCTCTCAGCTTCACCAGCTATTTTGGCCATTATTCATGAGCTACCATTATAAACAACCCTCCCTGGCAAAAAATGAAACCAAACACAGTGTTCTTTCTATGTGGGAGCCCCAGAATGAAAGCAATCTGAGGATCAATCACTGACAATTCTAGCTCCTGCTAAAAGTCAGCAATTTTATGAATAGCAACATTTTCTCAGCCAAGACCTAACAAGGCAACCAACTCTTATCATGCAGTCTTGCAAACATCTGTTATCAATAATAATTTCTTCTACTGTTCTTATCATTCCTCAAGAAGAAAAGAAACAACTATGAGTTTACTTTCAATTGAGGCCAGATTTGGATACACTTGAATTTTCCTCTGGTTGTCAGTAGCTTGTTAAATATAACTGCTTCATAACAAGATATGGAAATAAAATATGTAAATTAAGCATTTTAATATTTAAGTATGTGTAAAAAGTCTTGCAGTTTTCTAAATGCCAGATTGACAATAAAGATGAATGATTATCAGTCCAGTTTTTGAAAGAGACATGAGAGGTTTAACACCCATGTGCCACAACAATGCTAAAGTTCCTTGAGAGTTTCATGACAACCCAGGACTCATAATTTACTAAGCTTTTCACTTGTGCCTACAAGTGTGTGGTTCTTTTTAAAGGCCATTTGATGATGTTTTCCTGGGCTTCTTCAAGTCCATATTTCCCATTCTTCTAGATATCCTACAAAGGGCTAAGTTGGATGAATTTATTCGACACCTTTGCTAAAGAAGCAGAGCAAATATGAACTCAGTGTAAGGTTCTGAGCTAGTGAAACTCAGGTAAAACGACCTAAATTTGTACGACAGATGCTGGGAAAGGTCTCTAAGAGGCCACATCTGGTGTCTCTGTTTCCAACTTCAGGAATTATCACATATTTCAACAACCAATCCTTATGATGACATACAATTGCTTCTCACACAAACACTTCCATTTCAACAATCCTTTTCTCCTGCTGCTCAGTCTTCCCTTTGTAGATATTTCTAGACCGTAGTTGTACGTTTTACTCTCCATTTCTCTCCCCCATTTAGTACCTCCTGACTTCACCATATTTGCACAAAGACTCTTCCCCTCTATCCTGCCAATTAGTGTTTGGAAGTACCTCTTAAAAAAACTTCCCAGTTTTATGCCAAGCAAACAAACAAAACAGAAACAGCAGGGTCAGCAGAGCAACCTGTACTTTCTAAAGGTAATCTAACGACTCAATAACCTAAAGTTTAGTAGCAAAGCATCATCTAGCAAATGCAAAACTCATTTTTAAGTGGGAAATCAGCAGACAGACTCAACCAGTAAACTCTTACAAGTGTGACAGACACATTTGCACCTTGTGCGCACTTTGCAAAGCAGAGAAGCCCCTGCAAAGCGCTTCATGCTCAGCAAGTGTTGTGAGACATTATCTTCTGCCCCTGCAAATGCAATTTGGAAACAGCTGATGGACATATCAGTGGGCAGCAGAAACAGAGCTGCTCCACAAGGGCAGACAGACCAAGAGCTGAGGTTGCCCACAGTGTGGCAGGAACAGCAATCTTACCTGTCAGAGTTCACTGCCAAAGTATCCAAGCAGGGCTAGGCTGTGGACAGTAACATCCTCTAGTGGCCATCCAGTGATCATCAGACAAGAACAGATAACAAGCCAAGTCCAAGGTAAATTCTGGAATCCCATTTGGCAAGCTGGGACAGCAGGAGACAGGTCTACTCACTACACAGCTCAGGAAAGGAGCAGGAACTGAGACCACAGCTCCTGAAGAGGGAGAAAAGCAGAGGGTGTGTGGGTGGTGATCCCAGGTGAGGCTGATCCAGGCAATCAAAGCTTGTTGGTGTACTCAGGGCACTGGGAAAATGCTCTCCAGCTAAGAGCAGTGTTTTGTCAGCTCCAGCCTGGTAAGAACCATCAGGATGGGGAGAGGATGGTTTTTGCCTTGGAAAATGTGCCTGTTCCATGCACACACACCTTGGTCCCACAGCAATTCCATCAGTGGCTCCTCAGGTCTCCTGGCACCCCACAGGAAACGTGCCAGTGAGCACCAGGGACTGGCAGCACCCTCTTAAACACGCCTGGTTTCAGGCAGGGGGCTAAAAAGTGACCCTGTTGATCTTGTCTGCATATTCCCTCTGCATCTTTACACTGTTAGCAAACCCTCCTGATTCTTTAACAGAGTACCCTTCTTTTAAACTAATGGGTTAGGATGGACAGTCTTCCTAGACAAATACCTTATACATACAAAATTATGCCTTGGCAACAATTCATCTTTCTTTTCCTCATTCAAAACACTCTTTGCCTGGTGCCTTATTGAAATAACCTAAGCTATTACTTCTGTGGAGCTAAAACAGATTTTATAGCAGCTGAAAATCTGCCTGTAGTCTGCATTTTAGCTCCTAAAACAATTCAAATATAATGCTGTACTGGAGGTTTTTCATCTAGAGACAGAACACCTTTAAAAGCAAATAAAAGCTGCCAAAAATAAAGATTCTAACCAATAAAATCTGGCTTGATAAATGCAAGCATGGAAAGAAATTTTCTAATATTCTGCACCATATGTGAGTGAACTTGGAGATAGAAGTAAAAGATTACTTTCTACTGTAGGTTTAATCTGAATCTCATTTTGTCCCTCAGTGAAAAAGAGAGGCCAAGAGAAAACAGCAGAAGTGGGGGACTCGAACATGTAATTTTTGTAGAAGAATATAATAATTTTCATCAGAAATAAATCTATAGCAAAGTGAAAGTTTTTAGAAGTTATTAGTTCTGCCCGTGATGCAATTTTGATACTGTATGTTTAATGTTTTCTATTTTCTGGGCAACCATGTTAAAAGTTATTAGATGAAAGGAAAAGCAAATCACACAACACTGCAAAGTATCTTTTGAATCAATTTTTCAAAGTAAACAGCATTGAAAACTGTAATTTAGTCCTGAGCCTTTATAATTTCCTAAGAAAAGTATCATGAACATGATTTTTTAAAATCTACTTGCAATTCCAAATACATAGTTCACTTGATTTATACCAGTGAATCTACAAAAAGGAACACAATTTGCAAAGATAAATTTCTCTAAATAAACTTCTCACGGTGTTAAGGCTTCAGAATTTATTGGTACAAAATTACAGACACAGACGGTTTCATGAGCAAATCCACACTCTTAAATATTTGAAGAACAAAAGAAGGTTTCTGAGATCATTCCCTGACCCTAAAAAAAATCCACAGTCAGACTTCTGCTTTCATTTCACAGTGCTTATGTACCAGAGATGTTCAACCTTGCTTGATTCCCAGGAGGGTTTAATTGTCCTCTGTCTTTAGTGTATCCCATCAGTCAACTAAGGTACATCCCTGGCAAGTCTTGGGAACACCTGTACAAGTTACATGTTTATGTATTATATAAAGCATGTTTTGTCTGCACCTAACTGACATCCCATTTTTTTCAGCCAAGGTTACTTGTGGAATTAATTATTATTACCCCATGATTGCAACATGAAAAGTTTATGATTTCATTTCTATATTTTAATATTTTGTCCTTATGTATTTTTTTTTTATTCTCTCAGCTACACTTACTGCAAAAAGAATTCACCAACGTCCACCAGAACTCTGGCCTTTAAAGACAACTTGATGCGTCAACAAAGCAGCACTATTATTATTTTCTGAAAAGAGGGAAAACTGCCCTCTAATAAGAACAAAGGAGGAAAGAAAATTATTTGAAACATTAAAACGTGTCTGCAGTGAACCATTTAAATGACAATGGCAAGAGAGAGCTTTACTGAAAGGATAATGAGAAAGTCATTTAGCAGTCGGTACAAAGGGTGTTTATGTGCGAAGACTTTCCCTTGTAGCTTTGTAGTTTCAAAAAAAAAAAAAAGCAGCAGTTGGAGGACAAAGACAAGGGAAAACAACTTAGTCAAGGAACTTATCGCAATTTAAGGTGTTACTGGTGTAATTGGTGCCTCCAGACGCTCTCCTGTGAAGCAAAACATGTTAACATTTGTCTTAAGAATTTTTCTGCCCGTACAAGCTGCACCAAATACAGGCATAAATACCAGTAACATGCACACACTCTATTGATAATCAGCAATTTTTTAGCTGCTATGATCATCTGTTTGTTTCACCCTGTAGCCATCAGCATTACCAGTCACATTTTGACAAGATTTTCCTCACTTATTTTGCTTTCAGACCTTTGTTTCACTGAGTGCCCTTCAGAGGAAGCAGGATGGGACTGAGAAAGTATTTAAGGGAGCCTTACACGTAATTTTGTGTAAACTGTACTGAAAATAATAAAAGCTAATAAAAAAGCATGGTATTAAATGGAATAAATCTGGGGAAAATAGCTTTCATAATGGAAGAAATATGCTGCTCTTCAGTCTCAAATTACTCCAGTGTTTTACTGGTATAGTTATTTTTCAGTCTTTGTAGAGTAAAGGGATGCTCTTTCTTCCATTTTACAGAGGAAGAATTGAAACACTACATGGGAAAATTACTTGGAATCATCAGTATCACTCTGGAGTACCAACCTGAACCTGTGACCCCCAAGATAAAGTAAGTGATAGAAACAAAAAATCACAGCTAGTTTGCTTTCAGCTTCCTTTCTGCCTGTTGAGTAATTTGAAAGATTGCAGTCTCTGCCCTGCAGACAAGAGTCTCCTCTCCTCTTGGTAATATTCCTTTGTCTCTTTGTGATGACAGACAAGATGCGGCAGCTGCACCAAAAATCTACTTATAAAGTCAGTCCAGGAGACCAGAAGTAACAAAAATACTTGTTGTATGACTACAGCGAAATAACAGAGCAGGTGAGTTTATAGAGGCATCATCTGAATGCCTTCCTTTACCATTAAATTCACTTCTCAAATAGAAAAGACATTCAGCAGGGTAAAACACCCCCTGTTGACTATCATTACATGGAACGACACAGCTCTGAAGAGAATGGCCTGTTACTGCTGTTTTCTTGTGGGTGTTTATTATCCCCAGGCATGCTGCAGTGTGACAGTGCTGCAGGTGATTAATGATTTTACCTGCTGCAAAAGAGCAGTTGGAGAAATGTCCATTTCATTTCTTATTGGAGATACACTGCTAAAGTGTAACTATCCAAATATTTGTGGAGGAGGAAACTTTGTAATCGATAAGGAATAGACTCGATTACCTTAAAAGCCCTGTAATCTGGAATTTAGAAGTAGCACCTCTTATTGAACTGACAGACTTTTCCCTGCTGCTGATTTGAGTTACAGAATAGCTTCATCTTTCAGATGAAGTTGTTTTGGAAACATCTTGTCAAAGAAAGAGCTATTCTATCTATGCTGAAAATAGACCACCCAGTCTGGGATGACTATGCCACATGCATTACAAATCGTGTCTCTTCCAGTGCTGCAGTAACTCCAGCTTTAGAATCACACTGCGTTTTCTTTTGGCTCAGATGACATGGTTCAGGTCTATGTAATTCATTACATTTTTTGGTGAGGCCAAACTTTTCTGCAGGCCTTGGTGAGGCCTGACTGCCTTTTTCATACCTGCCAATGCTTTTGTACCTACAAAGTGATCTGCAGCTGCCTGGGAGTTTCCACGCTGTGAGCAGATTCATGTATGTCAAAGAGAGAATTCTCATTTCTAATGAAGGAGAGAGAGAATAACTGCAAACCCTGGAGCTCAGACACTATGGCATTCATCTAACACATTAAAAGTACAGGTTCAGGCTATTAGTCTAGAGCAGTAATTAAAATCTGAGCCTCCCATATGACAAATGCCAAGTATTTTAAGTGCCAGGTGCTTGGCTGTTCTCAGGTAGATGAGTTTCTGTCTCCTTTTCATTGCTGATAATGGCCATTTTGTGAATGTCTTTTTCTATCTCTCATTTTCACCAGATCCTCCATTCTGTATCTGTCCAAAGTCTGGGATCAGGAAAGATTCAGTTTAGGGGATTCAGCAATTTTCAAACAGAAAACCTCTAAATCTTTTACAGAACATTCCCAGGTGATTCTAGTTGTGAACATTTATTACCCTGAAGGCTTCCACTTCACTGAATTTCAAAAGTCTTTTGCAAGCAGATGAGGTGCTGAAAACATTAAGATAAAGGTTACAAGAACCCTCTATAATAAGAAGTGGCAGGCAGCCTAAGAATAAGAATTGCTACTACTTCCTCCAACAAAAATTACCTGGGATAGCACTGTAATAATGATGGCATTAGAGAACATTAATGTCTCCAATTCCCAGATGAACTGTTGTCCTACAGGTTTGTCTGGAATAATTCCCTCTTTTGCTGGCATTCATATCCAAGTGTCCTAGCAGCTATCCATGTGGTCCCCAGAATGTCATAGAACAGCAGCTCCAGCTCTACAAAAATCCTTCCTGCCCCAGCTGCAGCCTTAGCACATATCATAAACTAGCATCAGTAAAACTAGAATAATATTTAAATATTTAAATTTACTTCCAGGCTTGGAAGTAATCAGGACATTTCTTTTCCACCAGGAGTCAAAAGACTTAAATTCTACACCAGTTTTAAGCTGGTGGAGCAGTTTTTGTCATACACTGATGTGACTGATATCAGAATTAGACAAAACCTCTTTGATCAATCACACCTGCTTTCCTCCTGTGTCATTGACACCAGTGCTGTCACAGTGTCTTCAGGTCTTGCTGACACACTGCCTGAGCTTCCCCCTACAGCAATTCAGCTACAGTAGGTACTGCAAAAGCACATTCTTTTCCCCTACTTTGTCCCTCTTTAATGGAATCATTCATTTTCCCAAAATGTTTCTTTTAAAATTAAAAATCGAACATTAAAAAACCTGCATAATGAATCTTCCAACCCTCCCTTCTCATTTTACCAATCACAGATTTCTCAGAGCCACATATTTCTTGAGCAGCAGGTGCTTATGTAAACCAAATCACCACTATGTCTGTATCTCTTTCCTCAGAAATCTCACAGTATATCCCTTGTAATACTTTCTATCTAATTTGTTTCCTCTATTTTTTCCATCTTAATAAAGCAATGGATGAAACAACTTACTGGCAAATAAAGGTAAAAATATCTTCTCAGCCTCTGATAGACTTTTCACTGTTTTCTCAAACAATGGCTCTTAAATTGCCCACTGGATCTCTCCCTCTTTTTAAATTTCTGAGTATGTACTTGTTCCCTCCCAGACTTGACCTTCCAGTGAATATTTGGTCTATTAAAACATGCAGGAGCAAATGGAAATTACTCTGGATTTTCATTCCTCTGAGTCCTGTGGTGTTTCAGCAAAAGCAAAAATTGCCAAACCCACAACATTCTGAGAGCACATTTCCTCCATGTTTCTAAAATACTGTAACACAATATTTTGCTTTGCATTTTTGCTTGGTAAGAGAAAATATTTGTACAGCTTTTCCTTTCATCTCAACCAAAGAAAATCATGTGTCTAGTACCTGTCATATATACATGGCCATACTGGCAGGAAACTTGCATAAAACACATTTGCTTGTTTTATCTAAATAATCCCATTACCTGCCAGCAAATAGTGTAAACAATGCAAAGCACAGAAGCAGATATCAAACTGGATTTGAGTCAGTAAGCTAGGGGGGAAAATACTATCTTCTGTCTCAGAGGGGGAAATAATCCTAGCAGGTATGTTTGACTCCAACTTTGTTCCCATCAAAGCCAGGCTGCTGGAGCAGCTCATTTCATTTCTCTGTGAACCAATCTAAGGTTTGGAAAAACAGAAAAACAGGTGGCTGAAGACAGCTGGCAGAGATTAAATACCCAACTTCAAGGCAACTTAAGCATAATGACACGAATCTCCCAGTTTCTAACTTTGTACCTTGCTTTTCATGAAACACTTTCAAATGTGGCATTTTAAGGGAGAGGCAGGTTAGAAGGTTCCTCTAAACCAGTAATTCCTACTCAATTGATCAAATGTGCGAGGAAAGAATCCAGTAGCTTTCCAGCCTTGTCCAAATCTGTCATACATTTGACTTCTCAACCCACATCTTACTAGTCGGTCTCAAAGCCAAATATGCTTCCCCCCTGTGCCCCAGTCTTGGGAGGAAATGAATGCTGACTTCAAAGCATAGTAGGGCAAAGAGGGATTGGGAATATGTGCACACCTCAGAGAGGTGATGTCAAAGGAAGAGAGTAGTGAAACAAGGGGATGAGAAAAGTATGAAGAACAAAGGAAAGAGAACGTGGAAGGGAGAACAAATGGAGGCTTTCAATAACTAAATAAAAACTGGGCCATGTAGACTGGGAGGTAATTAGTCTGATGAAAACCAACCCAGAGATCTTGTGTCACTTCCCAAACTACTTATTACCCAGTCTTTTCTTGCACAGCATGTGTGTAGAACTGTGTTTTGGTCCAGACCAGCATCTAGTGGCAAGAGACTGAAGAGGCAATCCTACACTGTTCCAGGAGACACACCACATGTACATGGGACAAATCGAAATGACAGTGCTCTGTTCCTATTGAAGGATGTAATATGTGGCAGTGAAAGAACCCCCCTGGCTAAACAGCTTTCACTGAAGCTCTGCTAAAAGAGCTTTGTGCTTCTGAAGGGTTCAACTTAAAAAAAAGCAAGTGATATGTAAGCTGCAGGCAACATCCAACGTCCCATACTGTAAACCCAGGACTCAGTGAACAAAGATGGTGAGGTAGCTCACAGTGTGCACCAGGCTTTTATTATATTTGAATTCTGAACACTATTTAAAGCCAAATAACAACATAATGACTCTGTCACAGAGCAGAGATAAAAATTGCAGTCCCCAAACAACCAACAGTCTAAACATGGGGCTGAGATAGTCGTAGGAGCTCCTTGTACTTAGCACAATACCCTGCTATGGGGTTCACACCTCAAACACTTTCATCTATCCCATCAGACTACTATGAATGGAAACAAACATTCAAATGTATTCACTGTCCTTCTGCATTTTTAATTCAGTCCAAGCATGAGTTGAATATGAAAATCAGTTTTCGCCTTGTGCTGTGCGAGTGAACTGTCTTGCTCCCTGAAAAAGATCTCCTTGAGAAAAGCCCCATCCTTGCAGAAAAAATTGTGAAATAGAGGGTGAACACAGAGGTGAATGGATAATAGAAATGCCTTTGAGACAACAAAGAATGAACAAAAGGGGCTAATATCTTATTCTGTAAGTAGTGTCTTTGGGTTTTGCATAGCATTTCAAATTGAAGCAGGAAGTCTCAAAAATTTAAAACTATACTTCTGTGTAGTCCCAGCTATCATTCCCCAGGTCTTTCCTATCTTTGAAGTTGCAATGCTATCGATACAATTAAATATGCCCAGAACCACACCTAAAGTCACTGCAGAGAGGTGTGCACCACCGAGCACACTGGGGATGTCACTGGTAGCCTTAACAAGTAGGGTGTTAAAACTTTAGTGCCTAATAAAGCAGCCCACTGACTTAATGGTGCTTCTCATTGTAAGCAGAATATATCTGTGGTCTGTGATCTGTGCATATTCCCAAGGCACTTGGCACGCTGTAAGTGGTATCATCAAATTTCCTACACTGGCCAGAAATGTAAAACTCCAAGAGACAACTGTGACTCCTTCTCTCCTTCAGTCTCACTGAACTGTCATGAGTTTCATTAAACAGGAATGAAAAGAAACCAAACAAAAAGGCACTCTGCCAGCCCTTAAAGAGAGAGAATGATAAAGCCCCAGGACCTGTCAGAGGTGGGAAACAAGTCCTGTTATGGTAGTGAAGGGAGGGTGGACAGCAAGGGGTGAACAGGAAGAGCTGGCTGACATTCTCTGAGGACACATCCAGGATAGGGGAGAGGCATCGAGGACCAAGGGAAACAGACCTTCACCTTTCCCCATATCATAGATTTATCAAGCTTTTGGATCATATACCACCCAAAATTACAATGTGCCATGACTTCCCAATTTGGGAAACACTTCCCCATCGGTTCTCAAACAATGGGGAGGAGGAAGATATTAACAGAAATAGAGATGTCAGGAAGAGATCCCTAGGTGTTATGAAAAGGCTGGGACTGCCTTTTATCAGTTCATCTGGTTAATCCAATTTAGCTGGTTATTCCTGCAAAAGTAATCCCATTTATACCTATTTGTTCCTGACAGGAAAAAAAAAATTAAAAAAAAAAGGAAAAATTCTTCCAATTGGTAAAAGATGTTCTATAACACTGTAAGCTTCCTGAAAAGGTAGTAATTTCTTCAACTACTTTCCAGAGTAGTACCTAGTTCCACAGAAACTTTTGAGATAAATTGAGATAAATTTACGCTTTTTTTAATGGACATTTAAATCATGACTTCCTGTTAAGGGGAGACAGTAAATGCTGCAGGAGATGGTAGCATCAGAATTTTTATTATGTTTCAGGAGCATATTTTCTGCTCACACGTCCATTTGACCTTGAGAGTGGATTAATTATATAGGTTTCCGACCAAAACAAATCAGTGAGTCCTTTTTTCATTTTCTTTCAAAAGACACCACGGCTTTTTAACAGATTTTGTCAACAAAAAAAAAAAACAAAACCTTTTTGTCTCCTTGCTACTTCTTCAAACCGAAAAGCCAATTGTTTTCAAATAGTTCCTGAGCTCTCAAAGAGCCGTTCAGCATTTTAAAAAGCAAAATTTTTAGCACAGGTGCAGACAGAGGGGAAGTTTCACTCTTGTCTCTGCTAGTTCATTAGAAGTACATAATATCTGCTTCACTCTATGCCTGTGCAACACAGAGGTGCTTGTATAGATGCTTACAGAGATGTCACATAGAGATGCTCAGGGTAAAGGTGAATAACTTTGGTTGGATACTGGAGGCAATGCCTCCCTGTGTTAGCACAGGGCTGTGTCTCAGCTCATTAGCTCTGGTGAGAGACCTGGAAATCAGGACAGGTGGGGGATGCTAAAATGGCTCTACAGCCTCCTCGTACTCAAGCTGGTTTATCTTTTGCAGATCAAGCTTGATTATTCCCCCCTGCCCTGGGCTTGTTTAAACACATCTGGTTTAACTCAGAAGAGAAGCAAACACTAGTAATTGTTTCCTCCTTATTTTCTTTGCTGTGGTCATAACACTTAATTCTAAAAAGGAGAGAATAGCTTCCAGACAATTCTTCCTTCCTTCCCCCTCGTTCTCCCCCGTTGAAAATATGCTCTTAAAATATACATTTATAGAAAGAGACAGCAGGAAGGAAAATAGGAAAACAGTATCTGGAAAACATGAACATTCTCTCCTTACATCTTTAGGGAAAAAAAGGATAGGATGGCTCCAGCCATAATCCCCTTGTATGAAACACTGCAAATATACAGCCAACATTTTTACTAGAAATCTTCAAAACATACTGGGTTTGAATGTCTTTTGGAGGCTCATAAGGACTGTGCAAGAACTTTGACTTTCTTTTAAGAGAAAATGGTTAAATTCTTACAAGACAGTGTTTGAAAACTTAAATCCTGACTGTTCAAATACCTATTTTCTAATGCAGTTAAGTTCACTGCATAAAATTTGAAACTATCATAATTTATGAAAGACAGCAGTTGACAGTAGAAGAATAAATTCACAATGACTTCACCCTTAAGAATCTGAATTCACTTCATTGTAAAATCTAGAAAACCCAGAGGAAGGAGGCTGAAAACTTGCTCTTCTCAGAAAGAGATAAAATTCCTTAACATTAGGAGGATGCTCTCAGTTAAGGCACAGATCTTACAGAAAGTAAATACTTGGTAAGACAAACCTCATTTTGCTTCACTTCTCGTGACTGACAATTGTAACAAAATGTATCTTTATAATACACGATAAATGAGGTTGGGCCTCACTTATTGTCAGTTTTCTAAGAGCTGACCTTGAGTTTATTCACAAACAGCTGAAATTCACCTTGTACAGCTTCTCCCTTACAATTAGTTCCTCTGAAGACACTTCCAGCAGCTTTTCAACCAAGCTCAGTGTTATCTTGCCTGAACTTCACCAGGCAACTTTTGCAGTCCCTACAAACCAAATCTTCAGAAATTAATATACATGAGCATGGAGCAGTTTTAGCTTTCGAACTGGACCCCTCAATGTACCTATTCTTTGGTGTCTGAAATCTGGTTTAGATTATGAAAATTAAACCAAAACATCTAAAATATATTCCTACATGTTTTCTTGACAGATTCATACATTACTCAGAATCCTCTGCAAGGAGTAACCTCTGCCCTTCTCATCGGGGTGGAAATTACTGAATATTTCTGACAGACAACACTCATGTGAGTCATGATGCTTCTCAAGCATTTGGAATAATCTAATCTTGAACAAGCAATAAAGGCAGGCCAGCAGTGTCTGGTCCTGCTGGTTGCAACATCAACATCCAGACTGATGGGCACAGTGTTTTTATGGGAGAGAGTCTGCAGCTGGTGACTGTCATGATATACTCTATTTGCTGTACTATTAAATTATATGTATCTCCTCTCAGTCTGGGGAACAAAGAACAGTAAAACCAACCACACCACCCATGTTCAATTCACACCAGGATACAGGCTAAGTAATATCCAGGCATCTGCAAAAGCATGTGAAAAATTGTCCTCCATACTTGTGCACCTTTATTCTTTCAGTGCTTTATTATGAAGTGTTAGTTGGACCCCATTAAAATTCAGTGGCAGGCTACAGAGCGCTGAAGTGTGAATTTGCATACTAATTAACAACAGAAAGTTCCACAATCAGAAATATCAAAGACATATTGGACTAATCTCTGAAGGGAAAAAGTTCAGATTCTACTTGATATTTGCTAAAAAATATGAACCATCTACCAATTATAAAGTATTCCTGACTGACAGATAAAATCAGTTTGGTTGTAAGGAATTTAAGCATACCTAAGCTCAAGCCATGTCTTCAGGAGTAATTCATATGACATAAAATTTCACTACATTAGCTAAACTAAGAAAGACAGACTTTTAAAATTGTCCAACATATCCTGTGCTGAAAAGAATAAAGAAATTAAGGCAGACCTTCCATACGTCTGTGTTCTCCACCAGCCAGACCATTACATGTGGATGTATTCTGAATATGGTGAAAGTCTCCTTTCCTTTCAAGTGACAGGGTGCAAGACTCTCATCCCAAGAGGCAGCTGGCCTGTCTCCTGTTTTGACAGCTCGTATGGCTCATGGGTACAGTAGTTTTTACATGTTCTGGGCTGATTTGTATCCAGAGTAAATGTTTCCTCTCGCCTTTTATATTTTTCCTTACCACTATTTGTTAATATGAAACATTTTAAAACATTAAATTCACCACTTCAGTTAGAGAGCCTGTCTTGTGTAACAAGCCTGTCTTTTGCTCTTGCAGTTTTTGTATCATTTACATCTTTCAGATGCTTTGAATCAGGTGGCATCATCCACTGGGCAATAGTAATAGCACAAGCAGTGCCAGAAAAGCACTTGTTAGACAAACATTCAACAGTTCTCTTTATACTTCCATGAAAAAAAATCACAGGATATGCAATGTGCAGTGACAACAGGAACTGGCTTTTGTGTTTAAATTCCCAGTTCCAGACATGTGGAGAGACTCTCACAAAGCAGCCTGTGCAATGCTCTCAATTGCAAGAGAGCCCTTCATGGTACAGACCTGTGTTTATGCAGATCCTGCCATTCCCAGCACTCAGCACAGAGGGCTCCAAGCCAGCAACACCAGCACAGCATTTGGAAATAACTGTGGGAGGTTCACATGCACCTTCCTGCTCTCCTCCACTGTTCTGGATTGTTTGGTTCTAGTCTAAGTTCTCTCCAGAAGAACAGCTCTGTGTTGCTGTCCTACCAAGCATGGCAGGTTCAAAGCCAACCACTGGAAAATGAGGAGGTGAAAACTATGGAGTATTTTATTTGAAACTGCAGACCTTGGTGGCTGGTGGTCCTTCGTGAGAGAGGAAGCCTCACAGGCTCATTCCTGTGTTAACACAGTTTGGACAGGCATGGAAATACTGAGGGTGCAAGAATAAATGAACCCAGAAATGAACACAGTGCTTTGCTTTGCAGTCAGTTGTGGCACGTTGTTCCTCAGTAAAGCCTGAAGTCTGTATCTGCCATTGCATGTATGCCTAGAATACTCTGTTAGCTCAGGGCTTAACAGACACACACTGTGACACAAAGTCACCATCAACAATATATCAAACAAAAGAAAGCAAAAAACAAATATGACATCACCATCTTAATCGGTAAAATTCAGCATCATTTCTACGTATGGAAATATTGAATTAAATTTGTTCATGAGTTCATTTTCCCTCTTGTTCATATTAGTTCTTCATCTGGTGCTGCAAAGTCACCAGTAATCTCCCTTACATTTGGCATTTTGTTTTATTTCCTCTTGTTTGAGCATTGCACCTTCAGGTATTTCAATTATATATGAAAGATGGGTCTCTTCCTTTTGCTTCACCGTAGATGTTTTTCATTTGCCATTTGAACTGGGTAAATGAATGTTGTCAGCTTTACTTAACTTCAAAAGCTGCACTTCTGATCTGTCTTACTAGAGCTTTTGGGTTTTAATGTATCATTTTTTAGGGTTTAGCTTTACAGTTCTTCATTGTGCACTGACAGAAGTAAAGCATACAATGAAGTACACCATGCAACAGCAGCTGTTACTACAGAAACCGCTTTATAAACTTGGAATATCAAGCTCACCGAATTGGACTAAAAGAGAAAAATACAGAAAAGAAAGAGAAGATACTAAGTACCTACAAATAAGATGGAATTCAAAGGAAAAAGAAGCTGTCCCAAAAATGTCAGTTATCTGACCCAAGTTATTTTCAAAATTATTCCAGTATCACTGAATTTTTGAATTACATTTTTTTTCAGATTTCCTGTCAAAACCAGGAATTTAATTTTCAAAAGTTGGACAATAATATCAAACTAGAGTTTAACCCTGTTTCTGGCTTCTGCTTTTTATAATGTTACAAATTGGAAGAAAAGGTTGAAACCCATATTTTCATTAAAAAGAAAGCGAGAAAGAAATTTACTGGCCATCCCTAATCAAAAGAGTTACTCTAAACATGTAATGTTTTACCATGGCTGAGTGAAGTGATTAGGAATAATTTTCAGATGTGCAGAGTCTTGATTTATAATCTCTTGAGAATGTTTCACAGCTCCAACCTTTATTTCCTCCTGACAGGAGGTTGTAGCCAGGTGGGGGTTGGTCTCTTTTCCCAGGCAACTCTCAGCAAGACAGATGGTCTTAAGTTGTGCCAGGGGAGGTTTAGGTTAGATATTAGAAAGAATATCTTTACAGAGAGGGTAATCAGACATTGGAATGGGCTGCCCAGGGAAGTGGTGGATTCTCCATCCCTGGAGGTTTTTAAGATAAGACTGGATGTGGCATCAGTGCCATGGGCTGGGAACCGCAGTGGTAGTGGATCAAGGGTTGGACTTGATGATCTCAAAGGTCCCTTCCAACCCAGCTGATTCTATGATTCTATGATTCAGCTCACTGGACAAAATTTCCAACCTGTTTTTTTTTCAATATACTAAAAAAAAATCTACTGCAGCAGTTGACTCTCAGGATGTACCTGATGAGAGGGGACGTCGAGTCCAGGGCAGGGCAGAGGCGGAGTGTGCAGTGTAAGTGATACCATGTGTGGTAAGTGCTGCTAAAAGAGGATGTAACCAAAGCAAAGGCAGGCACAGCACTCGGTGCCACTGTGTTCTTTCTCACCTCCAACACTCACTGTGGAAAGGCACATTATAGAACTGCCATCTCTGGGGTGTTACATGCAGAGCTCTGTGTGGTTACCACTGATGTTGTCTCCGTGGCAGCTCCCGACACTGCTCAGCACCTGAGGACAAGGACACACACACAGGTCAGCTGCCAGCCCTCAGTACTGCAGGACAAGGAGCTGGACTGGGGACAGGCTGTGTTCAGGTGTTGTCTCTGGCTACCAGTGAGTGACTTATACATGCAGCAAAGTTCACATAACTTACAGTCTTTCAAGGCTGGGAATAAGCCAGGTAAAATGACAACTAGCCCAATCTGTATCCCCCCTCCTACAAAAAAAAAGGAGGGTGATGCTGCTACATGAGGTGTCAAACTGAAAGGTATAACAGGCAGCAGTAACAGAATGATAACAGATTGCTGGAGTTAAATCCAGAGGGGGGAAAAAAAGTAACACACTGTGAGAAAAAGATATTCATGACGGCAAATGGTACATTGTAAATGCAACCTTATATTGAATCTTACCTCCAAACAGAGATGGGGAGGTGAAGGAAACCAGGAATATCTGGTGAAAAGCAGTAGGAAACCCCCTTCTGGCATTCTCTTTTAAACAATAAGACATGTAAAAGAATAAGCTGTTACACATATGAGAGAGATGGGAAAATAATGATTTTAAAATAATTTTGCATTTTTTTGGGCTTTGCAGCTAAAAAAAAAAGATACCACTGCTATTTTTGTGTTATTTCTTCTTTTAAAAATCATGTTTGGCATGCAAGAAGTTTACATTATGTAACTTGGCACTTCAGCTCTTTCAGAAGGTGTATATAAATCAAGCAGAACTTGTTAATCTTGAATAGGATCCTGTGCATGTGGTATTGCTCTTCAAGACTTTTCATACTCTGCTACTTTGGAAAAAGCCACATTTCTCCCAGGCATGTGATATAATCAGAACTCTTCTCTTGGGTAGCTGCTGTGATGGAATGAGCTAAGTGAAAGCTTAGCTGTGAAAAATACCTTATTCACTGTTGCTGCATTGCTGAGCCTTCAACAGGCGTGACAGTCCAACAGCCCTGTTATGTCTGGGGTTTTGGACTGACAAGGTTGTTTTTGTTGCATGGCATTGGCCATACAACAATAGCTGGCTTGTGCTTGATTTTTCCTAATGGATCTCATCCTTTTCTCAGAGGAGTGTAATGCTGCCATTTGGATAGGTTAAAACAGATTTCTAGATTTTCTGAAACCACTCTGTGGACCTTCACGGATCCTCCTTTCTCAGATTCCTTTGCTACATCCCTCTTTCTAGACATTTTTCTTGGTGGGGTAACATCACAATGATGCAAATCTATAGCACTGTGCTAATTTCAGACTCCACAGCTACTGAGGGCTCTGTCAGGGTCACAGGGTAATTAATGTACACCTTGAGCACTTCTTTAGATACTAAGGTATGGAGGGGTTTCCAGCCATCCTTGGATGTCTCCAGATTCTATATCATGGCATTCAGGTGTCTTTATGGACACAGTTGTAAAGAAAGATTTTGAAGTTGAGTCTCCATTCTCCACCTTCCATGTCAGAGGTCACCTAAAGAGACACCTGAGCACACACATGACGTGGACATGAAGGTTCTATTTGAAATCCCTTCAAAGGAAACTACACCTGCTCCCACCCTTGCTACGGCTCTAAGTTATTTATTGAATAAATAGAGATAAGTTAATATTTTCAGTTGGCCACTACACTTTCCAAAGTATAATAATAAAAACAGATGATGATGAAATGTTGCATTAAAAACAAATTCTGTTTGATATGAAAAGTGTCCCCTTGAGAGAAAATGTAATCCTGTGGTCATAAATCTGCAGCTGGAGCTGAGTGAAAATAAGCAACCTCAGGTCAGGGGACTGCACAGAGGTGGAGGTGGTGTAGATCATCACATAATTTAGAGGCAATGGTTGCAAAGTGCTTAGCTCTGATGGGGAGAATTATTTACAGCAAGAGCAGAGAATAATCTAGTGATATGTGAGGCTCTGCAGTTACATAAAAGAGAGAGATTACCCTTTGATCCAAGTATCTGTGCTCTCTTATAGCCCTCATTACAGACGTTGATCAACCAAACCTTCTGCATTGCTGCCACATGAAAAGAGATGAGAGTGATATTCTCTCACCTCCTCAGCAACTTATCCATGGGAATTGTGGAATTATGTGAATGATGGAGCATAGGGCTGTACAAAAAATGGAGGCTGTAGAGATCATTGTTCCTTGGTGACTTCTCCTTGGAGAATGAATGCAGGGAGCTCTGCTGCACAAAACCACATTCACTGTAGAGCAATTATTCATCCTGAAGTAAGTAATCTCACATTAGTACCAATATACAGATGTACTTTTCAGTTATTGCATTATGCTTATTTTGTTCACAAATCATTACTAGTCAAATGCTTTTCTTAAATAGAACACTTTCCTATCACAACTATGACTAAAGTCATGTACGGCAACCTGTGTAACAAGGTCTCCATCAACTCACTATTCTCACTCCAGAGAAACTTAACGCTTACGTAACTGAGAACTAAACATTAAGTTTGAAGATACTGCATGAGAAGAAAGATAAAAAAGGGTAAAAAAAAACAAACCACATTTAAATCTGAACATGTGAATCTGCAGAACATATACCACCAGAGGAGCAAGTTGTATTCACTCATCATTCTGAATATTCTCTTGTGCTAAAAGCAGCTTTACTTGCAGAGTTTAGCCAACGCCATTCCACCATTTTGGGTTTGAATTCTCTCTTGTGTGACCTCTTACCTCTTTCTAAACAAACAAGGAGGCAGCAAGGGAGGTGGAGTTTCCTACTGCAGTTTTCCTCCATAGTCATCAATTTTCTTGCCAGGTCTCACTTGTTACCCTGAACACCCCAACCTCCCCCATTGTTCTGCATTACTGTTGGTGCTCTGAGCTTTATGTGCTTTTAGTCATAATGAGAAAGCTTTTCTGAAACTTGCTATTACTGTAGTAATGTGATTTTTATGATGGCAGGCAAACAATCCAGGATAACTAAACAGGAAATGGATGGATAGGGACAGCTTTCCTCTGGAACACTCTCTGGATTTTCTAATTTGTGTTGATTCAGATACGGCTCATATACAAAAAAAGAGGAACCTGCTGCATCCCCCGCATGAAGGTGGAGAGCTAATGATTTCTTTTTTAAAGGAACTGCAGCTGCAGAGAAAATTGCCATCAATAAAATGATATATGATCATTTATGCAGCAGAAATAACTAATAGAGCTGAGACTGCACAAAAGTGCAATATTCATCTTACAGAAAGCATTTTTCAACAAGATTATATGCAAATCAGGTTTTGTGCTGTTGAAGATTCTGATTAAACTTATAATTTAGGTTTTTAATTGAACTTTTTTATTGGATTTTTCACAATAATTCTGCCTCATTTATATGAATAATTAACTGCTATAAAATAAGTTGCCAAAATAAATTCATAAATTCTATGACAATTTTTTTTTTTTTTTAATTCTAGCAAATTTCTGCAGCACACAAACTCTGAGAACCCTATGCTTGGCTTTCACTGTGTTCCACACAGATGATCTTAACAAATCTGTACACCAAGACAGAATTTAATAATGTGTATCTGTAAATGGTGTGAACTAATTACATTTTTTTAAAAAAAGAGATGTGCAGATACATACATAAAACAAATTACAGAACAATAGAGCCACAAAGATGACTGTTGTCCTGTAGAACAGGTAGCTTTGATAGTAAAGTATATATATTATATACAAATGAATATCTGTCAGCTGAGCACAACGAGGTAGTAAGTTTACAGTGTTAAACATCAGGGTGATGCACTATTTGAAACTCCAACAAGATAAAGGAAAAGAAAATAAAGCACATTGGACATGAACATTTATGAATGGAATCTAGGAGAGAATCTCAATGATGTTACTTATCAACTAAATTAAACCATTTGAAATGAAACACTGCAAGGTGGAACCCAATCCAGATAGATAAGACTAAGACTAAAACCAACCACAAAATGTCAGATTAAAAGGGGAAAAAATTCTTCTTCTTTGAATGTACACAATAAGTTTTAATATGGTAGCATTTCATATTCAAAGAACATGTCATTTGGAGGTTTACTAAAGGATTAATAGCTGATAACAGGTCATGAAATATTTGATTGCTCTGGATTTTTAACAATTATAAATACACAGTCAGAGAATGCTAAAGATGGTCCATGTTTTTCAGCAGCACATGAGCCCTTACAGCAATCTGTAACATTTATCAGGCATTTATTACCCACAGGGAGATGATCTTGTGGAATAGCCTGAGAGAGAGGGAATGTAAAATAGACACTTCTGGAACCACAGTGCAATGACTGAGTTACTGCCCAATCCATAAGGGTACAGAGATATCACAGGTTGGCAGGAACATCTAGGAATGATCCTCTGACATAAAGGAGATTCATTCAACAGTTCAACTGTTATCAGTAGCTACAAGGGACCTCTTAAAGTCCGATAATGACTGAACTGAACAGGAATACATCTGACCATGGGTGTACCAGGCTAATAACAAATGAGAGCATTGCTTTAGAGTCCCCTGGCTGAACCAAGATTGCAAACTTAGTGCCACTTTACACCGGGCTTTGGAAAGCAAAAAGGTAGCACTGCTGTACAGAAACAAGCCTCAGACTCATTTTTTTTCCTTTTAAGAAGAAAATGGCTCCAAGTTAACTACTTACCTAGAAATACTGAATTCATTTACAGTGGTTTAATTCCAGAAAATCCCATTAACTTCAATGAAATTATTCTACTTTTATGCTGGCATTATTTAGGTCAAATTCTGAATCACTAACTTTTAAATTCCAACTTTAAAGAATTTGATGTTTCTTTACATCCAGCAAAATCCTGCTCTCTACTGTGCACAGTATTTTCACAGATCTGGGCTTTAAGAAATCTATTATGTCCCCTGGCATTCTTAATGCTGTACATCTTTTCCGTAGAAAGATATCCAGCTGCTTGTTCATCACTTATTTACATGAGCAAAATTAAAATACAGTACATAAACTGCTAAATAAATGAAATTCTTAGCACAGCCAAAACAGGAAGAGCTGTGGTTCGGAACGTGAGGGACATACCAGCATGTAGGGAAGAGTTATGGGGTTTAACTTTGTACCCCCTGTAAAATGTCTTTAATTTCCAATGAATTCAGTGTTTTGTATGAGGAGGACTGAACTCTTGTTGTTTACCATCTCTAAAGACAAACCCCTCTGTGGAGGCAGCCCCTCATTCCACGATGGAAAGTTTGGCCGCCCCAGGACCTGGAGGCAGACTTGGAGTTAGTTGTCCAAACCAGCCACCTAAATCCAGTTTGGCCTCTATTCCCTTCACAGAGAGAAAGCTACTCACAGTTGCTGCCGTTCTTTCTGTAATCATTTGCTACCAAGAAGGATCCTGGAAGATTTCCAGCAAATAGACTTCCATAAACACGCTCTTGAAGCTCTACCAGTGTTGCCAACCAAGGAAGGCACAGAGCAGAGCAAACTGCAGGGTTGAAAGAAGAGGGAAAAAAAAGTATGCCAACCCAAAAGGAAGTTTTTCTTTTCGATTAACTGTTTTAAGCCTCCTGGGTGACTTTGTGGAATCACTACGGCGAGTTTTGAATGATGTATGAAATGAGAAATCCCTGCCCAGCCAGCTGAAAAAGAATTCACAGAGAGTGCTTTGCAATCGTTTATATGCTCTGCTGTTTGATGTAGTATTTAGCCAAGTTAGAACCACAAAAGCCTGGCAATCACTGGGATAGCAGCTTTTTTATAGATGGAGAAGGAGCCTTTTTCAGCACTGAAAGTGCAGAAGCAAAGCCTGCTCTGCAGTCCACGGTGGGAGTGCAGCATAAAGCTGCATTTGTACAAAACAAAATTGATAAGCAAGCAAAATGTACTCAGTCTCAAACCAGAAAAAAAATATACATCCTTCAATTAACACCACTTAGAATTAATATATGGTTCGTATTTCATGTCATTTTTATAATCTGATTATGTTACATTTATTTTGTCAATGTAAACAAATGCATTCTTTCAGATATAAAAATTTGAGACAGACACAGTAATTTAGCAATATGAAAGAATTCAGTATTTACAAAGGAGAATATGCCTTTTCCTTAATTGCTTAGTCTTTTATCCATAAAAATACTGTTCAGTAAGCACACAACTGACCTCCTTTTGACTTACAGACTTTTAAATTAAAACATATTTCAAGCCTACTTCAAGGCTTTCTCACTGAACTGTTTCAGAAGTTCCAAGGATCAGGAACCTGTTATATAACCTTAACAATTTCAAGCAAATCTTTTTATTCTTCTATTTCTAAATTCAAAATTAAGTAAAAATTCAAAAAAAGGAAAAAGGTGGGTTTACTGAAAAACAATACAATTCAAAAAATATTAATAAAGACATATGAAAGGGATATTATCACTATGGAATATTATTAATAATGAACCACATCACAATTTTCTCTGGTTTTGTTTGAATTCATTCTAAGTGGAAATGGCTTGCAAGCAAACCTGCATTTTTAACTTAGAAGCCTTTTGCTCCTGAAACCAAAGACACAACCCTCAGTCCTCTCTGCAAAATATAAAGGGCAGACAGAAAGCCCCTTCTCTATTTAAATTAAAGAACAGCTTGCCATTGATTCAAATATGGCAAACTTTTTAATGTAAATAACTATTCAAAGTCCTGGTTCTAAAACACTTAAGTTAACCTACTATTTACTGATGCCAGAAAGGCTCTCGTTGACTTTGGGGTCAGGCTGATATTAAAAGGAATTTGTGCATGAATGATGGCATATTTATACACATATTACAGCAAGCCCCTGTATGGTTTTTATTTGTAACAAGGGCTAACAATTAGACTCCAACAATTATCTTGCATCCTTTCATATGGAAGAATCAGTCGAAAAGAGCAGATGTTCTGTTGTTTAGGTTCTTCTCCACCTAACAGAAATTAAGAAGAAAAAATACTGGAACAAACTTTTTTCCTGTAAGATTTTATCTCTATCTATGTAGGTTCCTCTTTAAAAGAAAAAAAAAATCTCCAATTACCACTGGAAGATATTAAATAAACTCTAGACTATTCAGATCAGCTATTTATTGCATTTTTATTTAGCAGGTCATAACTGAGATGAACTGAAAGGGCAGCTACTGTTAAACTGGTACTTATAAAAATTTCCTAAAAAAGTCTATTATTTCAATTGATATTTCTGTTACGAAATTATTTCATCTTCTCCTCCCTTGACCTTCTACATGTTGAAGTGCAATAGCATTTCAAATAGCTGCAGTTACATATTAAAAAGGCAGAGCTGCCCAGCATTATTAGAATTCAGTGGAGTGCATAAATACAGTTTCAGAAGCTTTTATTTCACACTCTCACAGTCATCAGAAATACCTAGAAATAATTTTAAAGTGTTTTACCAATGTTTTGGTTGTGTGGGACTTGGAGAAATGTAGATGCATTCAAAATGACAGTGGATTACTGCAAGGTGAGCAAAATATTTGGAAAATGGTTCCATAGGAAATTTACTGCAGTCCATGTGGTTTAAAAATGACTGTCAGTTATTCAAAATGTCATCTGTACAACCAGAGTGCCTCAAGCTCTGGATTAGCAGCTGATTCATTCATTGTAATTTCTATAAATGCCAGAAGCCATTCATGATCTTTGTTGTCCAAATACATTTGGTCATAGCAATCCCAGCAAATAGCCAATATTTTATCTTCTCTTTGATGGGGCTTTACTTTCATGTTGATGAACCTGATTTTAACCTCTATTAATTGACTGAGCATCATTTTTTCCATTATTTAAAGGTGCCATATTTCAGAAGTATATTTAGAAAAGTTTTTCTTTCTTTATGCCTTTCGAACTGCTGGCAAATTAAAGCCCCTTGGAGATAATTCCTCTGGATCTCTGCAAAAGACCTCTTTTGTGCAGATCTGAGCAAAATGAAACTACTATTACTGAGATGCACTGGCACTTGAATTCATTTTACATTTATGCCACATCTTTATTATGAGCTCAGAACTATTAAACAACATTTTAATGCTGCACTGTGCTGGTAGGGTGGATATTAGATCCGGACTGGATTTGTTTTCTGCTACATGGAGCATTTCCAGCCAGTCAGCAAGAGAGCGTGTTCTGTGCAGCCATGAACTGATCTGGCCCAGAGCTACTGTGCTGGAGGAAAGTCAATACATCCTGTCAGCAGGAATCAGAACTACTTTAGGATGGAAAAATAAGAGATCTGTTTGAAGACACTCCAGTCAGGTGAGATGGACTGGGGCAGCCTCTATTCAATATTTTAAATTTCTACCATGTTGACAATTATTAAAAAAATCAGGAACAAAAAATAGCCACCACATATTTACCTGCCAAGTTCACTCTGAGTAAAAAATTTCAGTCTCAAATGTGAAAAAGAGAAAGTAAATCTGATGGCACTTGTTTCTGATGCCAGGGGTCTTCAAATACAGACCAGGATTAGCACTAGGGATTCAGAACCTAAGCCTTGCTCTTGTTGCGTTTCTCGGTAACATCAACACACGTTATGAGCTACTCATGATTCAAGTGAACAAAACCAAAGACAAGGATTCCAAGCTAGCATTTAGCTTTAAAAAATTCAACTAATGCTCTTAACAAGGAATCAGTGCACTTTGCAACCATACAACCACCGTTTGGCCAGGAGGGATAGGGGTGACATTCTTCAATCTGAGCACAGTCACATGCAAATATGACTGAAGACAAAGTATTTTTATTCCTTTCTGTAAAACCGGTCTATTCTCCTCTGATTGGCACCTGAAACTGGCTCTAATGTTTCCAAGAACACAAATACACGTAGATTTATTCATTCAAAAGCTATCATATCACACCCATCCTGAAAACATGAAGGACAGCTTAAATCAAAAGGGACTACTAGAACTGGAAAATATCACTCAGTCAAAAGACTTTTTTCCAGCAATTTAACAGAATCTGCTGTTGTTCAGAGGGTGTAGCACCAAAACACAAATTACCTCTTCTGAAAGGAGCTGATAAAATCAGAGATGCTCAATTGTCTGTAACTCAAGAAATGAAAGTACAGGCATCAAAAAAAGTGAGACAAGTGTACAAAGATGTGTGGGCTCGTCGGGAACAACCAACCAATGCCTTATGCTGGATTTCCAATTCTTCAGTCCTTTCCAATAAATTGTGACCCAAATGCTCTTAATTATCTTATATAAGAACAAACTATACCTCTAACTGCATGAATCATCTTAGAGAAACTTTTGCAAAGCATTCTAGTTCCTTTCAACAGTGTCACCCACCTGTACAGTCTAAGTTCTAAAGCAGAAACTTCAAATCAGTGTACAGGGTACACCGAAGACATTCCTGAGGCAATTCTGGTGAGAATATGCAGTTAATGTCTGTTCATCAAAGAGTGATTATTCTTACTGAGCTCTAGGCACAGTACATTCCTTTCCTGGAATGCATTATGAAAACAAATATAAATATTACATCAATATGTGAATCAAAATCTCTACATCTAAATAATATAAAAAACTCCTACCTTATGATTCAAGGGAACACCACATGTTGCAAGCATTCTAAAAAGAAAGACAATTTAGATTGAAATTTGCCAGAATCTAGGAGAAAGGAGTTCACTCAGCCAGCTGTTGGCTATTCTCTCAGATTTTCTAATGAAATAATTGATTTGATATTGATGACACAGGGAGAACTGACAACAGTATGACAGTGCATGTGAACGTATGATTTGTATCAAATAATTTGTACCTTTGATTTTTTTTAACTTGGTGCTCAATGTATTGTTTGAACTGACAGTAGGGATAAGGGCAGCAAGCATCAGACCCATAGGACTAAAATGTGTGCTTAGTTTTACTAAGCCAATGGAAAAATACAGGCAAAATTCATCCTTGGGAACTATTTTCACTGAGGTCCACTCTCCCTTATGCAAGGATGATATCTGGTACAACAGCAGTGTCAACCTCATTTCAAACAGGGATAATACAACATGATGCAGTAACTCAAGGTGTCATTCTGTCCTTCCCCACGGAACCTTCAGCTCTATGCCCCAACTCCCAAGGAAATACAGAGAGAGGAACCAGCCTGGCATTCATAAGGTCGTATTTTGTTCCTGTTGTATTGCTGCTGTAACTTCCAGGGCCTACGCGGCTCTTGCAGCTTCACAGGCAGAGAATTCTTGGTACAGTTCTGGAAGTTTTGCTTGGCATATTGTACTTTTTTAATCAGAGCTACTCTTTTAGTCATTAGAAAATTAATTAAATTAAAAATGCCATGCTTCAATGTGTCATGTATCAATTTTGAAGACTTAATTATAAGAGGGAATTAAGCTTTGATTAAGCTTTCCTTCTGAGAGCAGTTGCTGTCATTCTCCTTTGTCTTAAAATAAGAGAATCTTTTTGGCTCAGTCTACAAAAATGTCACCATATCATTTATTCCTGACAACACTGATGACAAACACCGCAGGTACAATGGTCATTTTCTGCAGCCTCAGAGGGCCATGGGATTACACTCACCCTGCAAAAACTGGGAGAAAAGATCAGCACCAGGCAGCAATAACAAAACATTTAGAATCTCATCCAATCAGTTTGGATCATTTTGTTGAGGGAAGGTGACATTTGAAAAGGAAATAATTTGTTGTGTCAACCAGAGTGCTGTGAATTCCTATTGTTTTGTTGAGCTCTTAGGCATGATGAGAATATGGGCATGTTGCAGAGACTCTTATACTTAAATTGATAGAGAAATATCAAAGAAAATTGAGTTAATGAAGAAATAAATCAGCAAATTTCAGAATCAGAACCCTGAAAAACAAAACACTAGTAAGTAACCCTAGCTAGAATGATGGGGGGTTAGGGGGTGTGCATGTACTTATGAGCTCTACAGGTAGCCTGCTTCACCTATTTGATGTATTTCCATGACAGCAAAGTGTATGTAGAGTGACAGGCAATATGTTCTCAGGAACTTTTGAAAGTGCTCAACGTCCAGCACCCAGTAAAGAGAATTAATCTGCAGCAGCAACAGAGGCTTAGTTTGAGTGGTGACTGAAGGCTGCTTAACAAGGAAGGAACAAACACCCATAGAATAGGACCACTTTCATGTGGTGCACATGCCAATCATTCTCTTGGACAGATTCCTATCACTCCGAGTTTTGCCAGGGGTATACATTAACTTTAATCTGGAAATAAGGTGCTACATTTAATTCCAAAATCATAATTAACAGCTGCCCCTGTGTTAATGCAAACTAGATGGCCCCATAGTTTGGCAGAGGACACGAAATCTGATTTATGCAAAGCAGAAACAGGGAGAGCTTCTGTTATTATTTGTATTATTACAGCAATGAAAGGGCCCTACTACTCAATTTAGAGAATGGAAATCAAGGCTGCGTTTGAACAGACTTGTATTGTTGCGGACAACACTTGCCTGAAAGAATAACTAAGATGAAAAAGGGAAGAAAAAAAGCAAGCACTCTTCATTTCATAGATAATAAGAAAGGCAAGAAATTCAGTGGTTTCATTCCACCCAAATACAGTCAAACTAATTGAATTACCTTAGCTGAGAATACAGAAGCTTGAAGCTTTTTGTATGTTCCAGGAGAAGAGCTATGTGCTGCTATGTAAAAATGCCACACATTTGCCCATTAACTAGTCAGGAAGCCTGAGGCAACAGCGTGACTTCTTTGTGTCTCATTAAATATCAGAAGTTAGGTGGGATAAATCCAAGCCAGAGAGGTTTAGACGACTTGCCCAGGGTCAGACAGGGTGATTCAGCAAAGCAAAGAACTGAACCAAAAACTGGGGGTCCCATACCACTTCCTAAGTCCAAAGGCATTTCTAACCCCATTAGTGAAGCTGAAGGTACATAAAACCGAATTCTGAAGCACCCTTGGCTGAAGGAAGCCCCAGACAGTTTGGTCAAACCCAGACATGCCGAGAATCCCAAGTACACAACCCCTTTCTGAAAAAACTCCCACAGGGAGCAATTGCAATGGAACGTTGCTGCTGTGGTCTAGTAGCCCCCAGGTAAATGCAGAGTGCCTCAGAGCCCAGAGTTTCCATTCATTTTTACATTGGTGTATTGTCACATATAAACCTTAAGGCTCAGCTCACCACAGAGAGGTGACTGCCCAGGAGGCAGGTCAGGCCCTCAGGAAGGGTGCAAATGTCCATTTGTACTCTGGTATTTCCGCCTCGACTTGTTTAACCTGAGGAAACTCCACAGAAAGTGAAGAAAATAATGAAGTACTGCTACTCACCCAAAGCTGTCTCTGAGGTGCTTGGAATACATGATTGATATCTGAAAGAAGGAGTTGACATTGTCAGTCACTGGTGTCTGTCTTATTTCTTCTGCATTACATTTCCCTGGAGTAAGCACAGGAAAAGTTAACTCTGCAATGCCACAGAGATTATGGAAACATAGGAGAAGGAAGTAATACACAAAAATAAACCATTCATAAGTATCAAAAATTTATCTGTATGCAACCAATCTAAATGCTGACTTATTTACTTAAGTGTCTGTCCTATTTGGATTGTTATCTTCTCCCAAACTGAATCTGTTCAGGAATTCACTGAGACATTCACTCCCTCACTGGAGCCCATAGGTCCAGTGAAATATATATTAATAAGAACACTTCAAGTTCACACCAAACTCCTAATTCTAGCAGTCACTAAAATGAGAAGATGCTTCATCTAAAGCCACTAATGCAACCTATAAAACAATTTCACTCTATAAAACAACCCTTTAGAACTTCAGAGAAAAGTGACAGACAGTTCTCATTAATCTCCACAGGTGTTTGCTTGGGGCTGAAGGAGGGAATTAAGCAGATGAAGGTCAGTTCTGTATCTAAGTGTCCAGCAACTGCAAATGACCTATAAATACTTCCAGCCAAACATTTAATATTCCAGTCAAGTAGAGGATATGATTATAGCGTAGAAAGCTTATGACACAAATGGTTTTGCAGTATTTATATTTAACAACCCCAAATAAAAAATTACATACAAAGTACAATGCTTCATTTCCCATTCTATGCAGATCCTCCCCAGAGCAGCCTACAATAACACAGGAACGCAGGATGCACCGGATCAGAGCAGAAGATTGTTCTGTCAAGTCCAACACCCTGCTTGCATTTCAATGATGGGGGGAAAGTATGCCTTGGTGTAGTTTGTATTCTAATTTTTCAAGGTTATTGAGTACTTCTGGATCCTTCTGAATGAGAAGTGCTATGCAAACACCGATAAATAATTTTATTATATATATATGCAGTTGTAATTTAGTCCTAGAGGGAGTGTGGAGTAGTAGTAGTACTAGGCTGTGCAGTGCAGTTTAAACTCTTGGAGCTCAGAAACAAATTATTTTCAATATTTTTTTGAGCACATAAACCAAGTGGGAGAGCCATGAAATCATTAAATCATTCTAAAAATTTCTTTATTTAAAACTATATTATTCCTGAATGGAGGCTTTGAGGCAAACTGATTTGAACACAGCAAGTTATGTTGCCTTTGAAAATAAATACATAGATAAGCAATAAATTTAAAATAACCAGTGATATCAGTGTTAACTTGATCTTCCTAGGTAATTTCCAGATTGCTTTGATTTGTCACATTTTCAAGCAGCATTTGGGTTCCTCAGCACACTGTCACACATATAGCACATGCACGGTTCAAATTCTCCACACTGAAATCAGCTCCAAGCCCAAGGGCACAGCCTACGTGGCAGAAAGAGGTATGAATACAGACCCATTTAGTCTCACTTCTGCTTTTAGCTTTATGTTTGTAAATCTATACTAAACACATTAAATGAAACGTATTTCAAAATGCCAGGTGGAACAAGACGGAGCAATACCTTGGGCAGGCTTTGGAAATATTATTCAATGGAACTACACTTGGTGGTTCACCTTCTTAATCCAATTATTCTAGCATGCTGTCAACAGAAGTCATCACTTCATGCCCCAGAAGGAAGTAAAAGAAACCTGCCTGTGTCAAAAGCACAATTAGAATTTTGGGATCCCTAATAAGCAGGGATGTACACCCTCAAAGGCAGAGCCCAAGGCAAGCAGTGCTACCTGTGCTCTCTTTCTCTTACATTTTTAAGGGCAGGTTTCTTACTTACTCTGTGACTCTGTTTCCCCATTCATTCAAACAGGTCATGGAGAGTTTTATTTAAGAGCGCATTGAAAAGACCTTTTTAATTATCCCAAAGCCAGTTTTATGCAAATATTTTAATATTCCAACAAATGTTTGCTGAATGTCATCGCTTTAATTTCAAAACCTGCTTTTCCCTGCCTGCCTTGAAAGAGATACAACAGCACCATTCACTTTTGAGAGACATTTCAGATATTTTTCTCATATCCTTGGCTTCTTCAAGGTACTACATTATTCATTTCAGTATTTATCTATTTTGCTTTCTTTTTCTTTATATTGTTCTTTCCTTATGCTGTCCTTCTTTCCCTCTAGTCACACGGGACTCAAATTTACAGGTTCTCACATACACATTTCAATCTTAACCAAACAAGCTTCAGATGCATAATGCCATAAATACATCCAAATTCCTCCTACGAGCACAGTTTTATCACAAAGTTTATGTGAAACCTTATTGCAGCACTAAGGTTAACACTGTTCTTATTTTTATCATGAACATTTGCATTCTCCCATTCAATTATCCTGGGGGATTATAACATCTCCTCCCATCATTACCCTCCCCTCACAGTCTACTTTGGTCAAACATCTCCCAAACTTTGTTTGAATGCAATGAAACATCATTTTGCACGTGGGCCTTATGTATTCCACTGGCTCCAGTATTATTATTTTCTTGCTGTCAATGAGATCTCTATAAATACATTAAAAGAACTATGCAGAAACTAAGTCATAATAGCAAATGCAGGCAATGACTTTCAGATACCAGAAAGAAAATAAATGAAACCTTTGAGCCGTTCTGACAACTTGATAACACAACATTTCTACCCTATTCAAGGGATGGAACTTGAAATTACTTATCCAGCAGTACAACTAACTTTGGATTTTTTTCATGCAAAGTCAGGCACATCACAAGTAGACACTCTGCAGAAGACAGTTCATTGCTAATTACAGCACAACACGTTAGTAGTCCTGAGCACAACAGTAATAGGTTTGGAGTTCATTGACACTACCTGAAATCCACGACATACTTTCTAATTTAATTCAAAATTAAATCATCTCAGTGACCCATCGTGAATTAAATCTGTTAAGCCACGCAAAGAGGAAGCATTTATTTGTGCAACAGTGTGTGTGTGTGGGAGGCCAAATTAGTGTTAACATATTCAAACAAAAGTAAAAACACATCTTTTTCTGTAAGGAGACATTCTGAAAAGCAAGGGCTGACTAGCAAAGGCTAGTGTGAACTCCTGGTCACTGATTTGGCACTGAGACTCAGACAAGCAGAAGTGGGTTTAGAGATCTTGGCCAGTTCTGATTTTTCTCTGTGGCATCTGCAGTACTAGTGGGGTGACTTGGTAATGTCATAGCAGGTGAGCTTTCACGGGGTCGACGTGTTGTTTATTAAAAAACAATGAAGAGGGGGAAAAATCACCTTACTTTTTATTACAAAATGCCAATTCATGATAATGCTCATCTCTTGTGATTTGAACTCTGCATTTTCCGAAGCGATTTGCTTTAAGCACGCTCATAGCTTTTTCTAGTTTAAGAAAACATTATGGCAGACAGAAAGACTATATGCAATGTGATACTGACCTTTACCTTAACCTTTCTGAGCTCTGTTTTCCTTACTGTTTCTCATTCTGACTACACCACACTTCAACTCCCACCATCCTTGTGCTTTTCCCCTTTACCTTGTACATCTGAGTTTAAATAAAACATTGAAACACTTGAAATGAGATACAGCCACCTCACTCAGTCTTTATGTAAAACTGGTAGATTTATCACATGGAAAACAAGACACTAGATGCCAAAAAGCCTCAGGTGCATTCAGGGAACTGCAGCTTCTTGGTATTTGGCAATAGAGGAAAAGTAATGGCACTGTAACATGGAAGCTGAGCACTCAGTACTGTGCAACCACATATTAATCATCTGTTAGGCAGTAGAGAGTGAGAGGTAGATTTGATTTTTCAATACCTAAATATGGAATTACTTCTGACAAGTTCTCTTTTCAATCAAAATCACAAAAAAAAACCTATCTAGAGCTCAGAAATCTTACCTCAAGGTCTTGAGGTAAACGCTTTTCATTTTGTAGTATCTCTAGTAAATTCTGCTGAACCAAAAGAAAGATGTTTTAAATTTTCCTGCATTACAGTGTATTATAATACAATACTTCCTTTATTTCAGCCTCGTTTCGTGGTTCTAGAAAAGGAGATTTTTAATATTATTGAGGGAAAGAACAAACAATCCCATTCCTTACTTAAGAGGTCAAAAAATCTCTTACTTAGTATATTTATATATTTTTAACCTATGAAACAGGTAAGGGTCCTTGCTGCTCCTACTGATAGGAAAGAGAGGAATGAAATTCAGATCTGTTGTCTCACAATCCAATACCTTTCCTAGAACCAGCTCCTACTGATTTAGCTTAACGTGTGATGCACACTGACACTCTTCTCACATGTTCCTGTTTTTGTCTGCTTTTCTTTGATCTATCCTTTTCCCATTGGAATCTATGAAGTGACTGATGTGTCTAAACACCATGTTTCCATATGGTTGAACACAGCCTAAACATTTTGGGGGCTGTTATAAACAAAAATAATTATTTAAGTCTTACTGATTAACAGATTAAACCTCCTGTTGTACAAGGGTCTGAAGACAGATTGCATTTTTTCATGGAATAAATCTGTTTGAGTCTTTGGCCTTCAGGGACCTATTTTTTTATCAGCACCATTTAGCATTTTCTCAGCTTTTAATACTCTGTTGTTCAGCCGTGCATGACATGCTTCCAATGGTAAGTTAGCATAACAGCACATGTTTTTCCTGCTCATTTGGATTGTAAATATTTGTACTGCTTGCTATCAACAGCTTTGTGATTCTGCACCAGGCTGCATATATTTTATATTTTTTTAAATTTTTTTAAAGACGTTATATATAGAACTAGATATCACATGTATAAATAAATACATTTAAATAAACATTAGGCAAACCAATCCGTGTATAATAAGGCACAGAGTAATTTGCAGGCATGGGCAAGCCTTAAAATTGAAAGATTTAGGATGTTTATGGCTAAAGCACCCACATTAAAACATTAACTTTCATTGACAGTGGCAGAAGCTGGCAGATGTTATTTTGCTTGTGCTAACTCAATAAACGCAGGTCAAACCCAGTTAATAAATCAGCCATCACCAAATGTCAAGCAGTCCTGTTGCTCAGAGAGAAGACAGGTGAAGAATCAAGTTTGTGCTTATCTGTCACTCAACCACTGCCATCCTCCACCTGCCACCCTCAGAATGCAGGGGAAAAACGGGGTTTCTTTCCTCTTTCATTCTCACCCAGGAAGAGGCACTCAAGCCCTGCTGCTCACATCACATCACAGCAGGGCTGATTCAGCCCATTTTCCCTGGGACTCAGCTTGCTCAAAAAAACCCAGCATCCACAGCATGCTCTGACAGCAAACTGCTGGGGCAGCATGGGGGAATTGCACCCTGACAGCAGGACTTCCATCAGAACTAAACAACTGTTGACAAGTAACAATAATTTTAACCAAAATGGCTTCCTAAAACATGTAATTACACAAATCTTTATATTAATGACCAATACATTTATTACCCACCTCTCTCATGCCTAGTTCCCATCTCCCTGGCTGGATAAGTGACAGCACTGATACAGAGACTGATTCACCTTCTCAAAGGCACAATTTCCCTACATGACTAAGGTGACTTCTGGGAATAGGGATGGGTGCAGAATTTATGATGACTTTTGCTGGCTTCTCAATTATACCTCCTCATTACTCATATTTGGTTTTCCTTGACTGAACTGAGGCATGATGGATTTTTCCATAGTTAAAAATGGAAAGTCTATGATCTTGACCTCACATGTAAGATTCAAACCCAATCCTTCTTCTCATGAATTACTGGGTATGGAATCAAACTGGGCAACTGCTGATCACCACCCCACTGACAGCTAAGTCATGTTATGGTGGAAGTGTATGTCAACTTCTGTGTCTATAGAGGTCACAAGCTGTTCAGCACAGGCTGTTTTTTAGTTTGTTAATGGTGGGAGACTGACCAAAAATAAGTTAACAGTCTGTACATAAATCTGCTCAGAGAAAAATACACTGCAGGGCTCATATTGCATTCTTTTAAAGGTAAAATTCATCATATCTGACAGCAGACTATCAGTGTATTATCTGAACACACTGGGAAAGTTAAAAGGTCATGAGTCCTGTGGCTTGAATAAGCCAAGATTTGGAAAATTTGCATTTACAATAAGATTTGTCTGGTAGATAAATACATCCTAAGTGAAAAAAGGCAAAATGTGGGCATGCTGAGCAATGAGGGGTAAAACACCTCATAGCAGTAAAAACTGATGGGAATTGAAAAGTAAAGGCTAAAATGGAGCACTCAAAAAAGGAAAGCCATATAAAATAGGATTCAATGCCTCATACATACAAGTACAAACTCCAGACTCTGATATACTGGAATACTGGATTGAAAATCCTGTAAGTTCTCCTTAAAAATGAATAAAGGTTTTGACAAGAAATCACAGGATACATGGACCAGTGACCTGCATTACTTCTCTCATTACCTCTACTGATTGCAAATGGCTCTGTCATGTGCCTGGATTTCACTATCTAATAATATTTTTTCTGGACAGATTTGGGGGACATAATCATACCTCACTGGGACTGCTGAGGCTGAGGCAAAGAAAACAAAGGCATTCTCTGGACAATGAAAGGAGGGTGGTTAAGGAAAAGGACACAAATATATTAAATCAGTGCTGCTTTACAGGTTCCAAAATGGACTTCTCCACTGAGAGGAGTAGGTAGTTCATACCTCCCAAGCTATTAAGGTTTTTTTGCTAATCATCAGATGAATAAAATATCTCTTCATTAGCTATGCACTTCACTCAGGTTTCATGATTATTTTTCAATAAAAGCTAACTTTACATATCTATTATCTGACTAGGAATTCAAACTGTATCAATACAGTTGGACTGGAGTATTTATAGCAAAATAAGTGGAAGATGTGAACAAAAAACAAAAACATCATGATGGGCCCTAAAGTTGTATTTAGTCTGTTAAGTAGCAAGAATGATTTTTAACAGACTGAAGTAGCTCTTAGCAGAATCACACATTTCCATTAACAACTCTTCCAGTACCAGGGACCAACACTGTTGCCTGATGGAATTTTGCTGTGGACTGCAGCAGGTGAAGGATTAGATTCCTAATGTTAGCTTGCTCCAGAATTGTCCTTTTTTAATCTACAAATAATTTGTTTCTTTTGCCTGAAGTCTCATAGATGAACTATTAAACAGGTGCTGCAATATCTGCCATACTCTACAAGAACAAATCACAAAAGTCTAGGTGCCACCTATCACCACATGCTTATAAGCCTCACCATTAAGTGGTGAGAACAGCAATGAGGGAATGCAGTGGGAAAGGTTTGGAATGACACTCATGCTCAGCACAGAAATCACCTAGATGGCCATGGATGGAGAACTCTACCACAGTGTAACAGCTTGTAGACATTCTACAATAAATCCTATCCCTCTGCTCTCTTTCTTCTCAGGGTCAAATTTCTATTAGGTGGAGGGGTGCAAACCCATTAGATTTGCTCTGTTGGACGGGTTCAGCAAGGAGCAGTAGTGGTTTGAGATGACAGGCTTTAAACAGCCTTCAGATGGTTCAAAAGCCTAGTTCAGTTCTCCTCCTAAATATTCAAAAAAACAAAGCCCCAAACTGACTACTCTCTGAAAGTATCTGGAGATACTTGTCTGTGTGGAAAACACACTTTTGTTTATTACTTAGCAAAAGGCTTTGGTTTACTGCAGATAATACTGGTTCATCCCCACACAGACTTACAGGTTTGGCTGGGACTGGAGAAACATCCAGAGTACAAGTACACTGGAATCACCCTGAGATAGAGGCACCAAATGAGTTGCCACATTTATTATAGCAGAGTGCAGCCTGTGCAAGAGAACAGTCCCTTCCCAAAGGCTGAATTAGCCCAGGACCTGCACTGTAAGGCCCCCTCCTGCCCAGCTCTCTCAGAGCCAAGCGAGGCACAACTGCACAGTGCTGCACTGCCAGGACTGTGTGCGCTCCAAATGGCTTGGGAGCTGCCTGGCTGACAGACCAGCTGAGATACTGCTAAAAATAATAATGAAGTCTGACATAATCAAAGACAAATATTTTCAAATACTTGCAAAGAAGATTTTCAGGCAATTTTGTTTGCTTGTTTTTCTGAAATAGATTTTTAACATGGCAGTGCTGTCCTTCACCTGTTACTTCACCCTCCTTTTCGGCACCATTCCCTGGAAACTTTAGTCCCTTAAGATGGCATGGCAGGTCCTCAAATCCCACAAACGTTGTTTGTGACTGCCAAATGGGACTTACTCTGTCATAGACTAAGCCTCTGAGGCTCTTTTTGAAGTTTACAATGCTTTGAGTTTATTTTTAAAGGCAGTCATCCCAGAGGAAAATCTTCAAATTGCTGCCAGGATGGTGACGGTCCTCTGTGATGCTACAAAGCCCCACACTTTGCCTCAGCAGGGATGAGATGCTTCATATGTGCATATTCTGTTTTTACCATCTCTATCTCCTGCTGCATCAATGTAGAGAGAACACACAGTTCAGAGCAAGAAAACATTTTTTTCTCTTCCTTCTTTTGTGGATTTTTTCCAAGCAAATGTTAAGTGTAGTGCTGCTTTTCCAAGCTAAGGTGGCCTTAAAGGCTAATAACAATAAGAAACAAATTACTGAAGGAAATGGATAACGTGCCCAAGGAAGAAAGCAAGTTAGCACTGCTACATATTCCTCATCCAGCAGTAATGCAGGTTTTACAAAATGCTGTCAAGTAACAACAAAAGTCATTCACCTTTCTTAAAGCCTGGTACAATTTACTGCAGACATAATGTAGGAATATGTTAAATATAGAAAGAGAAGATATCAGCTACTGCATATGGTTGTTTTAATTAGGACCTTGAAAGCCCAAGTAGTGAACTTTTAAGACTATGTACTGACATTTTAGGCATATGCATAATGAATATTTAAACAATCCTGTGAAATACCTGCCTAGAATTAGAACTACTGCCTTTATTATGACCAGTATTAGTTCTTACTAGCATGGGTTTAGACAGTATAATTTTTAACAGCCTTATGCAATAAAGGACTGCTGTGTTAAGTGTAAGTGAGCCTCAATTTCACATTTAGAATTACAGATATTTAAGGAATTATTTCATTACAGTTATCACATCATGTGAGATTGGAACCACACATTTCTCCTGTACTCCTAAATACACCAAAGAGGCTAAATGTTTTCAAAATCCCACCTTGAAGACAGACAGATAGTTAGACAGACTGATAGACAGACTCATGCAGAGAGAAAGTATACACATTAAAAGGTGACTAGTATACATATAACATTCAAATGGCACATTGGCAAAACCCAGGGCAAATAAATATCTGTAATGAATCATGCATTGCCCACATCCCTCTTTTTGCTTCATTTCCATTTGTTGCCATAGCAAATGAGGTCCTGAAGTAGGAAAGTGATTAGTGTACACTATTAGTGTACCAAATACTTATTAGTATTTATATATACACTAGTAATACTTATTAGCTTACTACATACTAATTAGTATACTACAAGTTATAACTTGAAAATATTCTGCTGTCTGTCTTGCACCCTGGGAAGTTCCTGTCCTTGTTTCCCAAAACATCCTGGACTATAGGGATGGATTAATATACAGGGAAATGTTTTCTAATATTAAGTGCAATATTCATTCATATTTCTATGCCCAGCCTTGACCACTGATCGTTTTTGTACTGAGTGCAGAGGGTCAAATTCACTGAAAAGTTGGTGGTTTATAGCCCCTAAGGTCTAGTCTCTAAAAACAGATTCAGAATAAGTCCCAAGACAAGAGATAGCATTTGTTGCACAGTTTTACAGCATAAGAGAAATGTTGCAGCTAAATACACCGGTTAAGAGTATATTTTTATTATAATTTTTATTATAATTTTTATTATAATTTTTATTCCCTGCAGGAATAACACTCTCTTTTCCTTCCTGCTCTTTAACAGATCTATTCAAGCTGACACTCACTGCTCCAGACCCAGAAAATACAAAGATACAAGTTAGAAGATTATTTATTTCTTTCTATGTCTTATATTCAAGTTTAATATATAGTTCTGGGCAGTGACAGTAGCTCTTGAGCATTAGCCTTAAGATTTTTGCAGTATTTTTGCTACTTCCTCTTCTGAATATAGATTTCTGCTAGTGCAGTTTCTTACTAGTAAAGCAGTAAATTTTCTCCAAGTACATATTTACAAGGTTGTGGTGAAGTCTCTACAAGTATATTCATTTACACCATAGTCTCCACATCACAGTCTCTCACACATCTCAGTCTTAAGGATTTTAGAAGATGTTTAATATCAGTTTTTATCATCTCATTCTCGGAGCTTAAACACAAGGGCTGAGCAAGGGCAATTCTCAGAATAAAATGAACCAGAATCATCCATTTATGAAAAGCAAAATGATGCCAGCCATACTTCATCACTGGCAATTAAGCATAATTTCTGGTGCCAGAAATAGGAGCAAAGAGACTTAAAGGCAGACAAGAGAACTGGCTTCACATCCAAGTACAGTTTGAAAAATTTGCAAGTTTAAAATTGCAAACTATTTGCCTGGATAGTTACCTGAGTCCAGAAGCACAAATCTAGTCAAGCCTTCAAAGTACTGTCTTTAACCTCCCTTTTGCTTTGAGGGTTGCTGCTTCTAGCTAACACATATAGCAACAAGTAGGTATCTGGGAGGTAAAAAAGTTAATTTTTCCCAGCCCCATAATGTTCACTTACAAAATCCTTTGGCCTGTTACCCAGGGGTCTTGCCTGTCATATATACTTGCCCATTAAGCACACACAGGAAGGCACAGTCTTCACACAGCTCATGGAGTTGCCCAAAAGCTGCAGCTCAGACTGCTCTGAAATTTGAAGGCAAATAAGAAACAAACAAAAGGGTCATACGTGCAACAACTGCCCAGTTGCAGAGGAACGTCAGACCCAAACACCACAGTCCTACTGGCAAAACTGCTTTCAGCAGCAGCAACAAAGAAAACAAAATTAAAAAAATAAAATACATGCATGTGTAGAGCATCTCTCATCACTGGCAATCAACTGGCACGTGTAATGTTCTTACTGAAGAGCACAGAGAGTTCAAATGAAATCTTCCTTAACAGATACTCTTATACTAAATCACCATCCGAGTCGTAACAAGCGGCGCTCGCTGCACTTTAAGTGTCCACATAGCGGGGAAACACTGGAGCATGAAATGGAAGTCACAGGCTGTGGGCTGTCTTGCTAAGTAGTGCTTCACATGCCCACTGCAAACACATCATTTGGGAAAACGGTAGGAGTTTTGGCAACTGCTGAAGCAGAGAATCTCTAAGGTTACAACCTCTGCCCCAGCTGAAAAATCCGTTCGTTCCGACTGCACTGTGATGCCAGAGTGGGAGGTACCACATGGAATTCATTACTTACCCTAATGCTTTATCAATATTCCACTAAAATCAACGTGTTTATACTTTAAAACCTTCACTGGGCATTGATAAGCATAAAGGCAATGAAGAGAAGGCAGAAAATAGAAAAGAACAAATGACAGGAAGAGAGGAATATTCCTGTTCCTACTTACTACATTACACTGCTGCCAGTCACTGAGAAGTTTGGAAATGGAGTCTGACAAACTCTGACATTCTTGACTGTGCTGTGCCACCAATAATAAATTTAGAAATATTAGGGAAGGTCAATTCCTAATATGCTCCAGTGCATGTAGTTATATGCCAAAACTGGCGAGTTTTAACAGAAGCTTGACCTCCTTCTTACTTTTAGTTCACCCCTCTGGTAAAGCCAGAGATGGTGGAAAGTTGGGAAATACCACTCCAGATGGACATGAGCTCTACTTGACCCCAAGAAATTATTGTAATTAGTGTTCATATACACACACATATGTTAGCAAAAGCTTAAACATTTTTGTTAAAAAAATTAACTATTTTTGAACTACAAATAGCAATACTGAAAAATTAACATACCAGTCTCAGATACCCATATTTGCCTTCTGCTTAACTGTGACAACATGGAACATAAAAATGCACAAATTTAGAGCACCATCTGGAAATATCCCATTAAAAAAATTCTTAGATCTTAAGTTCTTAGCAAGCGATGAAAGTACTAATAAAAAGTACAAAATTATTATTGGATATAAAAGAACAGTGCATATTCAGAAAGATTTGTTAAAGGAGCCTGAAAAGGATTGAATAATTAATAATTAATATGAACTGCTAGTTAGTCTAAAAGATCTGTTTGTGATATAATCGTGGCTCTAGCACATGGCATTTCTGGTTCTTTAGGCAGCAGATAACTTATGATTGGAATTGTCCCTAGTTCTTTGTCTCTTACTGTTTTTCTGACAGCTTCTGGACTTAAGGTAGTTATTAATTCCCACCCCTGCCAATATACTTGTTATATGGTGTCCTCTGTGGGCATTTACATAAAACAAGAAAAAAATAAAGAAGTAGGGGTTACTACAAGACACTGATTACTTTAAAGCATTCTGATAGAATTCTTTCATTTAATAATATTTTTACAGTTGTCCATATCCTGTTCCAAAGCTGAAATACATTTAGCATGGATGAGAAGTCTGCAAAATAAAAGAACCTACTGCAGCTACATGGGGTTTTTTTGAAATATGCAATAGAATAACACCTTTGTGCTTACCATTTATATAAACATGCAAAAGGTAAAATTTCTCCTTGAAAATCATTGCTAAAATCGACACAGTGGGTCAGATTAGCTCTTATAATAAATGAAGGAGGTCCATTTTGATGAGAACATGTCTCACTGTTCAGGATGTCAAACTGGGACCAATTAAAACAGCATATTCAAACTTAGCCTTCCAAAGCCCTGGTAAGGCAAAACCACTAATCCTCTCTGATAATCACACCAAACCTTTAAAATACAGGGGATTTATAGATGTTGGCGTGAAAACATCTGCTTTATATGTTTGTTTTGAAAAAGTAAGGAAAGTGTGAAAATTACAGAACTGGAACTTTTAATGAAACACTGTTTTGAACAATATAAGAAAAAGACTATTCTTTAACCTAAAAACATGGAAAAAAAGCCATATTTTCCAAGGAGAACAAAATACTTAGAGGGGCAAAAATTAAGGAGGGGGGCATGTGAGCGGTGTTTTTATTAACTGAAGGTTTTGAGCTGTCAATTAAAAATTAAAAGCTTTTTGGTCTTATAAAAAAGTTCTTTTTAAAATGTACATTCACCAGAGATCTTTAGAACAAGCGCGCTTCCCACCTAGCAAACAGGTTTGAATCACATTCATGCCACTATAAAAGAAGTTTCATTGAGACAGTGTTTCTATTGCTGGCCACTCATTAAAAGAGTTTCTTATTTGATTTTTTTATATGGTTGGGGTTTTTTGGGTTTATTGGAGGGGGGTTGCTTGTTTGTTTGTTTGTTTTAGTATCTTATTATTTTACATTTGACGCCTGGTATTCTCCATTTGGTGAGTGACTTTAAAAAGGCTTTCTTTTGAAAACAGAGTCATCTAAGGTAAAGGATTAGTAAGGCTACCTTGTGAGATTGCTGAAGTTATCTTGTGACTTGGATGACGATCGTAAATCATTAACAGAATACATCAAAAAACAAAGTAGGTGAAATGAAAAGGTGTTTAACCAGCACAAGCAGTGGGATTTCTTCAAAATACATGGTGCAGCCCTATAAAAAATTAGTACAGCACCAGAAATTAATATCAGCTAAGGACAGACAAAAGGGCTACATTCATCAACTAATCCAGCCTCCAAGATTAATCTGCCTACCTCTCATCTCCTCTGACTTTAATTAAATCCCTCTGTCTAGTTTCATGAGTTGGTAAATCTTATAAAATTAATTCCACACTCTTGTTTGCAAGACTGTTTTACTTCTAACCCTGGCTAGCATGGCTGAGAGCCTGGCACCTAGTATATCTCCTCATTTGCTTCCCTATTTAAACAGGCTGTTAAAATCATTCTTCATGGCCAAGAATTGAATTTAAATATATTTTTAAACCCAGTAATAGAGGATTGCAGTCACACCAGTTACTTTGAAAAGACCATGTCCTGTAAGCTGTTTAATTATCCTATAAGAAGTCAAGTGATTTAAAATGTTTCCACCCCAAAACAATCCTGTAAATCATTTCACAATGCTTTATCACATTTAAGTACTCTCCAATTTCTCTTCAAGCATGTAAACCATTTCCATCCATTATTCTTTTGCTTTATGAGACTCTGCAATTTGTTTTAAAGAAGTTGGTCGAATTTCAAATTGGAGCCAACATAAATCTATTGTGTGTTTATATTAGCGGAGAACGCATTGAAAATTCCCAGTGCAGTGATTGTCCTCTGGGCATAATAAATGTCAAGTCTGCCTCACACTTTGCTTTATTCCTCCTCTCCTGTGTTTCCTTTTGTACAACACAAGAGGGAAGTTCCTAAAAGCCAAGCAGCCCATGACACGCAGCAGAGGCGCTGACCACATGTCAAAATCATCAAGTTCAGGTGAGTATGGCTGGATCCCTCTCCATAGCCCTTGAAACAGGAGCCAGGCCCAAAAGAGTTAACTGAGATATCTTGGCCTGCTAAGAAACCCCAATATCTGTGTTGCTGGAAGAGCATTTTAGGAGCACTGGTTAATGCCATGTTCTGTTCTGGTCACTGGACCACAGGCCTTACTATAGAAAGAATAGGAGTAGTACACACACAGTAATAAATTAGGTAAACTAGATGTTTGAATAAGATCTAGAAGGCCCAGAGCCAGGATTTTGCAAGCTTGAAGAATTCAGGTCACCTAATTGAAGAATTCAAATTGAGGAAGACGTCCATGGCGACCACCAGAGGGATGAAGGCTTGAGGAGAAGACCCCCACAGTAGAAGACTGTGCATGTCTGGAAAGACTCCACCCAGAGACCAGCCTATATATTAATATGTATAACAAATTATGTAACTATGTATCTAAAGTGTATAAAATGGCTTAATTTTGCACTTGCAAGTGGAGCAAGTTTGTCCAGCGCGAGCTGGCTTGCTCCCAACATTGAATAAACAAATACCTTGCTGCTTAAAGATAAAAAAATGCCTCTGAGCAGTCTTTCGGGCCAAGTTTTTCAGATTCACCCTGACCATTACACCTCCATAAATAATGGAAACAACCAGCAGTTTTGAAGGCAGCAGCAGCACATTGTGATGGGCTGTACTGCATCCCCGTGGCTGAACTGAGCTTGCCATGTGAGCCTGTGGACACTCAGTAGACATTTGAAGGTGAGCAATCCACAGGACTGTAATCCACTTTCCAGCAGTTCCTTCTAAGCACTAAACAGAAGGCAGAAGCGTGTAATATGTCGTTAAGAAATCGCCCTGCTTGCAGAACAGAATCACCTCTCGCTGTGACTGCCTTGTTCCAGCTCACTGCTATCCTCAGCTTCCCTCACTCTGTCAGGAGGAGACACACAGTGTGAGCTTTCCAAGGCTATTGATTCTGACATGCCTGCCATTTCCTTAGCAAAATAACTTGCCTGTTTCCTACATAGAACCCTGGCATGGGAACATTTACCATCTGGCTCTTAAACAAGGGTCAAGGAGCAATGCCAAGGCATATTGTTCTGCTCAAACGTGTCAGTGATCCCTTTATCTTCAGATGGGGTTTGGTAAGTTGCCTTGACTAGGCAGAACAGTGTTGCTGCTGTTTCACTCTCTGCCTTTGAAACAGCAAAACTGAAAGCCCTGAGTCCAATACTGCACCCTCTTAAATCAGTCAAGGTAAATAAATATCCTGCCAGCTGCACCTTCCACAGCAAAATAAAAAAAAAAAAAAAATAAACCAACACAGCCTGGCATATTTTCAGGTAGCTAAAACACCGATGGCCTCGGTGAAAGGGGAGAGGGTACACACTTCAGTGGGCAAGGTTGTAAGATTGACCAGCAGTGATTCAGTTCTGTAAGATTCAAGGAAAAGCATCACTCTGACTCTGAATAGGGTGGTGCTGAAATGAGTTCCTGTGTAGTTTTCTGCTGAGGAGTTAAAGGCCAAGAGCAATGTTCCCCTGAGGATAGGGTCTGACAAGAACCAGCTGTGAGGTTTAGGAGCTGCAGGACAGCCCCACGCCCTGCTCTGACCATGCTGCCCCTCACACCGGTTTCTGTGTGGAAAAGCAGCACACTGGAGACCTTCCAAATGTTTTGTCTCACCTGTGACACCGTCCCACAAAAATGTAGGATCTCCACAAACAGAGTGGTGCTTATCACAAGCACTCACTCCTTTTACAAAGCACCTGGCATAGCCATGCTGGTACCTGGTACGTGTCTGTTCACTGGGTTAATCACTCAGAAATGGTGCCTTTTTGATGGAATTAGAAACTGCTCCACAAAAAGGAGTGGGGGGATTTTCCAAAGCTCTTTACGTGGAGACAAAATTCAGGCAACAACCTGACCAGACCTGCTCCATCTGCTGATGACCACGGCTGAACTCACACCTGCACAGGCAGCTATTTTGCATCACTGTCAATATGATGTCAGAAGAGAACAGATTAGTGAAAGAAGAGGTCTTGGAATAATTTATAAGGGTTGACATATAACTTAACATGGTAGCAATTAAAAGGCCAGAGAAGGTTGCACAGGTGTTTGCAAATGTGCATGAGAATTTGTATGGTTATAATAAGTAAAACCCTTATAATTATTGAGATACAATAAATATTAGTTTATTAATTTACTTTTATGATTGATACCTCAGGCAAAGAAGACTGAATATCTTCTGAAAGAATCCCTGTTGAATAGCACTGCAAGATGTGAAGTGAGGATGCTCTTTCATATTATTTCTTCAAAATTATAGGACCTATCCCTCCACTATGAAGAACAAATTATATTAGCTGAACTAAAAACAGCTAAATCATGTACTCACAAGTTGTAGGATAAAGAGCTCCACAGGGAAAACATCTTAAACTAAAGAGACTACCAGAAATGTCACTTGCCCTCTAAAATAAACAGTCTCTTGCAGAATTGTATCAATAGAAGAATAGAGTTAAAATTATTTAAGCAGTAACTTTATCTCATTTTCTAGACTTCTATCAAATTTTAAAATTCTAAAGGAAGATTGGTTCTGTTTGACTATTACAGTTGGCTGGAGGACACTGGAGGTACTCAGACATCTCAGGAAACAGTACATTTACATGTGTAGCTTGTTAAAACTGAAAACAGTGGTTCGGAAAATCTAAGTTAGAAATATCAGAGCCAGAAACACCTGAAGCTATAAAATAAGACACAAATACTCAGTTATTGCAGACTTTGGTACTATTTAGCTTTGTCAGGAAGGGTAAACATATACACACTTTTATTTCCCAAATTGTCACTGACATATCAAAGGGAGGAAGATGAAAGGCTTAGGACTCAACTGGTACCATCAAAAAGAAAAATAAACTTTAAATCGTGGCTCAGATTCAGAATGATGTGGTTCTGAAGCTGGAAAATGTCCTCTGGAAACTATTTGAAGGAGAGCACACTCTTGAGTCGTATTCCCTCTGTTTTGTTAAGGAGTTGAAGGAACCAAATGGAACTAGTGTGATTACATCTTCTAAACTACAAAACAGTCAGAAGAGAGAAATCAGATTATTTCAGGCAAATGTTTGTGACGTGGTGCTTTACTGGGAGCTCATTCTAAAAAAAAAAAAAAAAAAAAAACCAAGGTAAATTTGGGGAGAGTAGTCTTCAGTCAGAATTTTACCCCCATTTGTTTCCTACACACATCCTTTGTGACCACCTGGCTACCTCATGGAATGCTGTACATACTTATTCCAAAAGTGAACAAACCGAGCATTGACCTGGCAACTCTGCAACACAACAGGAATTGCTAAAAGAGGAGGAAATGTTCAAACCTCACGCTGAGAATATAACAGCCACATCTATTTCCTGAGAAAAGGAACCAACCCTAATGGCAGAGAGCTTAGTTAAAGCAAGAAGGGAAAAAAAAAAACACAGACATTCCATCTGGTTTTCCAGCTGCTTCTGGAAAGAAAAATCTCTCCCCGTTGAAAATTACAAAATTGTTGTTGTAGTGCAGCTTTTTCAGAAAAAGGCACAAGAATTCTTGACTGATGAGCCCTTTCAACAATGGTACAAGTCAAGTTTTGTCTTGCACTTGTTACATTATTTGCATGTGAGACACTTTAGAAATTACACACGAGAGATTAAATAAGACTGAAGGAATTGCAGGAATATGCTGTAAGCAAAATAACTTTCAGTCTAAGTAAAAAGAATAAACAAGGTACAGGCTAAAAAGCGGTTTCTCTAAAAAAAAATTATTTATATCCTCGAATTTAAAATCTGTGAAGGAATTTTAGCTGCCCACTAGCCTGAAGTAGGGAAGGATGAGGGAACAGAACAGTTTTGACTAGCCAAAAAATGAATTTTTTGAGAAAAATTAAGAAAACATTTTTTGTTGGCACATCCCACAAAATGGACATATATAGGAAAAGGCATTATTGCTGAAAGTCAAGTACTTGACTCTGCAAATGGCATTAAGCTCCTTGATCCTTCCCCTTTGTGGCCTAAGCTCCTTGGTTAGTGTGTCCCAACTGGAAAACTGACCCCATTTTAGAAAACAGGGGTATAAAGAATCCCAAACCCATCTCAATTGTGTTGCATTGAGACTCAGCATTATTGTTTTTCTTAATAAAGGTATTTCGTGTTCCGGCTTTACTGAGCAGTCAGAGGAAAGCTGCCCCTTTCCTCTGTGCTGCTCCTCACAGGGAGAGGAGGCAAAGCCTGTGGTGCTTTCCACGAGCTGCTCCTGCGTGCCCAGCTCTGTGGCACGAGGCTCCTTCCAAATCTTCCTGGCATCATGTCTGGCCCCTTTCTGATCTCAACCTGTCAGCCTTTCCTGAAGGCCAAGTGCACGTTCCAACCAACCAACCAATCGATCCAACTCCTCCCTTCATTCCACCTTCATGTCCCAAGCACCCAGAGGAGGATGTAGACATTCTTTTTGCTTCCTAGTGGAAGAAGGTGTGCTCATGCTGCCTCACCCTATCACAAGTAGAGTTTGTCTTGTATGAGAAACCGAGCACAACCCACACTTTTCCCCAGTCCGGTCAGATCTCTGTTCCCACCACATCCCTTCAGACCCTGTTACTGCCAAAGCGCCTTTTGAAATGCAACATGATAGGCTCATTCTTCCCTTTTTGAGGCAAGGTTCTTTGTACTGACTGGCAAATCCTGGGATTAGTTAATCTGTAAATTCCACAATACGTTCCTTATTTCTAAAAGCTTGCTCTTATCTAAATGAAAGCTACTTTGACTGTTTTTGTTTTTCCTTTCCTTGCATCTCAGGCCTTTGGGAGACGATTGTTGCACCACAGCTCTGGGGAGGTAGTGGGGGTAAAAAGTTCAATTATTTGAAGCTGGGCAAAAGAAGTGTCAATAGACTTCCCACCATGTCCATAAAACCAAACAGAGCACAAGTACATAAACTCTCCACAGAGTAGTCTGAATATTTGTACTTCTCAAATTCTTTGCTGTGCCAGTAGTCTCAACGCTGATGACTTTTCACAAAGAAATGAAATTAATGAAGTACTGCTTAACAGTCCCTCTTAACTTCATAAGAAATGTAAAGTAGTTCTTCCTAATTCTACTCATCCAACTCCTTGAATTTCAAATGTAATTTGGGATTGTTTTGGTTAAAGAAGCAAGGGCTGTCAGAGTGAATCAACAATAAGTCAACTTTGCTGAAACAGACAGTGGGGTTTTTTCCTCCTTTCAGTAACTTCCGAATGATATTTTGCTTCCTTGAGTATTTTTTTCCAGATGAAATAAAATGTTTCTGTAATATTGTTGTTTGTTAATAAAATATTTTCATATGAAGAAGTAGGAGAAGTGAAGAAAAATAGACAAGGAATTGAAAGAGACAGATATAAAAAGAGAAGACAGAGGAAAATAGAGATCACAGCCTAAAAATAAAATAAAATTGATACATTTGCTTTTATGCTTTGAGAAAATGGGTGAGACTAATGCTGACTAGTAAAATGCCACTTAGCAACACTGGCATCAAAGGTTCTACAAAGAATTTATGAAAACTAACACCATGTAAATGCATTTTAAACACATTATAACAGCTCTTGATGTGCTAGAAATCACAGGTAAAATGAAATTTCTTTTTTCTCTTTAGAAATCTGATTGCAAATGTTGCTCTTTCTTCTGTGGAGTATAAGACAACTTTAATTTTTGGATTCGCAATTTCACAAAGCACATGAAAAACAGATTATTGGATTAATAACTCTCATTTTATGTACTGAAAAATAAAATAAATAAACAAAAACCCAGAAAAAAAGTCCTAAATCCTGCAGGCTTTAATAGAAATGAAACTTTTAAGATTCCATAGGAAGTTTCATGTTAGATTCTCTAAAGGGAGAAACATGTCCTTCCTATAGGTCTTTCGAACCATTACTAGACTCGGAGAGCAGGACTAATTTTCTATTAACTTTTATGAGATATTTAAAACAAAAAGAAAGAGGAAAAGAAAAGCTAGGGAAAATTAATTTCTTATTAAGTTCCATGATTATTTCTTGAGGCATATTGTGGTATTATTATAAATAATGATAGTGTATCATTTGTATAGCACATTTCACCTTCAAAGAATTTCACAAACATTAGGTGATAGTTAATCTTTTCTGATTGAGTAGAAACATCAACGCTTTCCAGAGAAACAGGGTGAGCTCTATTATTCCCTCAGAACTGCATTTAGAACAATGTCTGGCTTTTCTGAATTTCAGCATTTCAGTCTGCTGGGGATGAAAATTTGGCAGTGAATCGAAACTTTGTCCAAAATTCAGAACTCTCAGACATGGACCATTAAAGACATGTTTGCCCCTAAATATAAGTTTCTGAGCAGGAAGGTTGTTTCCAGGAGATGGATGGATGCAGGAAAATTGCGTGACTTGCTCAAAGCCACTGGTATGAGTGTTGGAAGCTCAGAGTTGTTAGCGTGAAGCAGTGGAAACGTGAAAAAGTGATGACTAAAATTGTCAATGTCCCATAGAGTTCTCATTTAAATCAAAGGCAAAACTGACTTCAAAGGCTGCTGGAACACACAAATAGTGTATGTAAAAAATGATGAACATTTTGCTTGTGAAGACAGCTAATATTTTATAACTGTGACTGTTGTGCCTAAAGCTTATTTCTCCCTGCAGAATGTATTCCCCAATATTTATATCCATTTATACTCACAAGGATTAAGAACAGTGGAGCTGTCTCAACCAGTTAGTAAAATCTCCCATGCAAAGGCTGTAATCCTGAATATTACTGGAGTTGAATTACAGACCATGACCCTCAAAATCTGCAGACAGCAGTTCTCCCAAATGCAATCCCACACTGCCAACCTGGACTAAGCCAGCTCCAACTGGAAATCACTTCTAAGTAAACAATACAAAATATGATGGTCCAAATCAGTGTTTAGCTTTCTGCCACCAACATCCATGCAGTGACTCCAGGGATAAGTTGTTCCATCTTGTCTAAATTAGTTTGCTCTTATGTCTTGAGGTTACATATTTTTATGTATGCTTTTATGAAACTCCACATATAACCTTCACTAATCAAAAAGAACCTTAAAAGTACAGCATGCTGAGTAAAGCCCAAGTTCAAAATTCTTTCTAGTTTTAAAAGAATCTCAAACCCTAAGCAAAGCATCTAAACAACTAGATTTAGACCATATTTTTGCATTTAATTCTACATAGACCAACACCTGTTTTGCTGAGAGTTTATTGCTCAGTTATACTAATTCCTGAAAGATAACTGCATGACAAATTGTCAGGCTGCATAACAGACGTGATTTAAAACCAACTGTGACACGAGCACAGGGGAAATACGGTGCCATTAATCTTAATGAAATGTGATTAGAAATTATGAGATAAAAATACCAGACTCTCATTTTGAACGTTATTATATAATGCCGTGGGTTTTGTATTTGTGTGCATATATTTGTATATGTATTGGTAAATTCTGTAGGCAACATACTGCCACAGCTTGGTTGGACTGAGCCTGGGGAGCAGACTTTCCTTTTGAAATCACTAGGAGTTTTGTTATAGGCTTCTCTGGGAACAGATATCCTGCCTGTATTATTCATAAAAATTGACACATTAATGCCCAGAAAAAGTGAGAGGGATCTGACATGATGTGCAAGTATTACCTTGGTACTCCAGAAGGTGATACAGGGCTTTGAAAGGAAAATATATCTTTGTTGCTTCAAAACCTATTTGAAGTCTTTTTAGTGTTCTGCTATAAATCTGAGCAAAATTTCTCTCTGTCAGTTACAGAACAATTTGGCATCACTAAATCTGCTGAACTGTCATAGTGGTCAATTGGACTCATACTTTCAGCATAATGTTGTAAGGAAGGGAAATTTCTGTGATTCTACTGTGTTCATTTGTCAGATGGGGAGTGCTTAAGAGCCCATTATTACTAAGATGTTAGAAAGTTCCAACAAGCACTGTAACAGATCAGAAAGCAGATTCCAGTTTTCTACTGCTTTTGAAACTACCTGGTTCAGCTGGGCAAGCCTTTACCACAGCTGGGTGACAGGACAGAATCGTCAGGAGCAGGACATTAGTCAGTGGTTATCTTTTAAAGCTTACAGCCTACTGATGACAGAAGAAAATTGGGTGAATCCACTATTGTTTTCAACTTGTTAAACACAGAGTTCTTTCTGGTAACCACAACTCAAAGGAAAAGCAGAAGAAAATATAATTTCTGGTCCCAAGATGTCTTCTAAGTGAAATTTTCTTTGATAAGCAACCTTCATCATCAAAAATACTCTGGAGAAATGCCACGGGGGTGTCACTCAAAGACCTCTTCACCTTTCCAAGAGAGACTTGGTGAAGCAGTCCCAGCAAGGCACTAATTCAGAGCATCTCTAGTTGACTGTACACTGAGGAGCAGAGCTTTTGTGAAAGCCCTCTTCACAGAAAAGGAAAGATTTCCTAGAACAGAAGAGAATTTGACAATGTTTACCTTCCTTCCAGAGGGTAGTTCAAACACCAGAATGTCTCTGTTCTGCACTGACATCAATTAATCATGTTCTCTGTAATTACCACCACGTGCACATAATGCAGTGCAATCCTGTATTTTCAATGAGAATTTCCTGTGGTTGCTCACCAGAGCTGACCAACAACACATTGGAAGTATGCAACAGAGATAAATGTGGTCTGATCCTGGCCTTCCTTCCTGATTGAACTGCCCTCTGCAGGCAATGGGAGCTGTGCTTCAGTAAAGACGTTGGGATGAGCTCTGATTTTGCTGAGCTAAAAAGCTGAATCTTTGCCACCTCACCTCCATTTTAATGTTGCAAAATAAATCAGTGGAGCACACAGGACTTGCTGCAGTAGAGCTATCGCCATGGCAAAGCATGGACATGAAGAATTGGGGAATCAAAGCGCAGGAAACTGTGTTCTCTCCGTGGTGAGTGAATTCAGCCCACGCAAAGCACTGCCAGAGATTACAAATGTTCTGGAGCAGCGTCTGCTCACAAGACTAAGAAAGCATTTAATTCAGAGACCCTTTTCTAGGAAGAGATCAAGGCCAAGTTAGGAGTTCATGTTCATAAAGGACATTAATATCAGAGGCCTTTATTGCATTATGGAACTAATTCATGCACACTATTTGAGTAAATCTAGCTTTCTATTTTCATCAACTGCTCTTTAATAAGAGTCTGAAGCAGAAAATGATGGCAAATCAATTTCTAATTTTTAATGTAACTCTAAGATTGTTCTGATAGCAACAACAATAAATGCAGATTGGTGTCCACAAAAAGGATAGACAGTTCTCTATCCACTATAATTAATATTGCTAGGCTGTGTACTGTAAGGTCCCTGTGTTCTCAGAGTTGTGGTGTGCTAGCTAAAATCTGTTCAGTCAGGCTGATTCTGGCTTTCATCCACATATATTAATTTTGCCCAGAAGCATTCCAGAAACTTAATTAAGCTGGCAGGTTGCATTCTCTTACGGTCCATCTTGAACACAGTCTCATTTTTAAAACTTGAATCAGAGAACATATTCATTTGGGCTGCCTACTTAAAACTCTTACAGAAAAAAGAAAAAGAGAAAAAAAAGAAAAAAACCATCGTCCCTCAAAGCTTGACTGTTTAATTTTCCATGAAACAGCTGGATCGTTCATACTAAAGTATGTTTTTAAAGCATTCCTTTTTCTGGAAGTGAAGGTGCAGGCTTTGCAGTAAACAGCTGGTCAACTCCTCACTCTGCTGCTGGTTCCCCCCCTTCAAAAGGACAGTTCATTCTCTGACGTTTTGTGATATACTCAGATCTTGACTGTTTAACTACTGGCTCAGCCTTTCTTACTTCTTTTAGTAAGTCATGAAAACCTTTTCATTTCCTGCTGAGCACCATGAGAGGATGGACCTAAACCAAGACTTCAGGTTCAGATGCTTTGCACGCTGAAAACTGAGAGCTGAATCTTACTCCCATGCAGGAAAAGAAGGAACATTTAAAACACTGGAACATATTTTTAATTCCATCTCCAAAATTGTGCCTTTGCTCTAATTCAGTGGCTAGGGACCTTCAAGTATGTAATTTTCTACAGTTCTGTTCTGGGTTTCCTGAGTAGAGTTCTCTTTTACCTTAAAAGATGGTAAATATGGAGCTGGGTAATTCTTATAACCAGTTAAGACAGTCACAGAACCAGTGCAGAGGTCCAGTGGTCTGTGTGACCTGCTGGGTCCTGGGCTGTGGTCTGTGGCAGAACAGGGTCCTCTAAGGATCTGCAATGAAGTTACTGCAAGAAAAAAACTGATGTCTTTGGGAAGGCCCACTAGCCAACAGAAACAAACTTGGACTTAATCCAAGATAATAACAATAAATCCAAGAAATAATTTACTTATTTTCCCAGATGAATGAACAAAAGGATGGGAAATCTTTGAATTCTTGAAGTCTCAGCTTCGATTCTTCCAAAAAGAGGGCGGGGGAAAGGGCCAGAAATGTCTAAAGCTACATTAACAACTGAGTGTTCACTGAGTGTCGTGTCAGTTTGCCTCAGTAAGAGCTAATTGATCAGCCTCTACAAATACTTGGTTTATGTCTGAATCCTTCTGTGTGCTGTATTTTCTGCGGGAGGATTTCCATGCATTACTGTGGGAAATGGAAACTCCTGTTGAGAACCTGAGCACAAGTGTTATTTCACCTACAAGTCTGCTGTAAATAGCTGTAGAATAAATCTATTGGAAAATATTTTAAATTAGCTAATTCAGTGAGTAGTTGATAGCAATTATGTGGCTTCCCCATGCTGAACCCAAGCTGTCAAACAGAGAACAGATCAAAACAAGGAAGCTCTTTGGTTTTCTTTCCCATGAAGTCCCAAGCCACCTATGTGCAAATGACATACTCTCTATTCTGCCTACACAGGGCTTAACTGACAAAAAACTTATTCCCTACCCAAAGATCAAATTAAGTCTATTCAGGAAACAAAGTTAGAAACTGAATTTCAAATAATTTAATTACTCTATATAATTACTTTACAGAATCCGTCAAGTATTCATTAAACAATAGTAATTCCTACCTGATTCCCACCACGACACACACCACGCCTTTGAAACATAAAAGTCCTTAAATTCTTTCTTTTACTGAGCTTATAAAGAATGTTAAATTATTCTAGCAAAGAAAATGTGGGTGAATTTCTGCAGACAACTGTTCTGCAGCAGAAGGAAGCCTCATGTTGTCATTTAGTTATCTCATGCACTTACAGAATTACAGCTCCTATTGGCCATTTAAACAGCTACTGCCTAAAAACAAAACAGAAGAAAATAAACCTCCATCATCTTTAGCCTCTGTTCTGTTGTTCTAGTTCACTGGGCACTTAATTAAGATTTGGAAACCCAGGCTGCATTCTGCTGTCCCAGTGCTTTCAGTGGAAATGCAGCTTGGACATGGACTGTCCCTTTAGTCCACCGAAGTTACCATTTGTCACAATCCCTGCACAGGGTGGGGACTGACAGCTACAGGCACATCTGTGGCAGGGGATGGTGCAGATGGATTCCTTCACTGAAAGGGTGCTTAAGCATTGGACTATATGGACTTCCTATATACTGGGCCACCTCCTGCTGTGCAGGCTTACATTTAAAATCAGGCCCTCAGGGTGGGATCCTAAAGCATTTCACATCTGTGCTGCTTTAGCTGCACATTCAAATCACAATGTTCCAAGTCCCACCTCCCTTGTGATCTCTGCTGTATCCATATTGAAAACTGGGCTGATGGGTAAGAAAGATGGGCAATCCCAGCTGGCTTTGGAGTTCCCTTCTCTCCTGCTGTGCATGCAAGAGAGGTTCCCTTTTTTAGCCAGCTTAATTTAATTGTAAATGTAGCTACACCATGTCTAAGCACTGCCTGGCACAGAGTGTCCCCAGTCAGATTATGACCCTCTGGGCACTGCTGCAGCACAAATTATAAAAGCTATTATCAGTATAACAGACCGAGCTCTGCAGTAAAAAACCCTGACTGCCACAGAAGTTGCACACAATCCCAGGGAGCCTCCCAGCCAAATAGATACCGTGCATGAGAGCACACCGGTGCAGCTCCTCTGGTAGCAGTGGAATGAGAGGACAGACTTAAAGCAGATGCATTTACAAGGACAAAATGTCTCATGTGACTTGAGAAACTTCAAGCCAGAAGTGTTAGTACCCAGAGTGGGACCGTTTCAGAGACTCCAGAGCATTTTTCCAAGCATTTCAGGCATCTTCTCAGACAGGACACTGTGACTGGTGGAGGGTAGAGAGGAAAACACTCTTCTGAGACACAGATGAGATTTTCTGAGCCCAGCAGAGTGTTTTACTTCCCACAGACCAGAGCCTTTCCAAAGCACTTAATAGAGCTGGGGACCCTCTCAGGTTTCAATGTACCCTTTTTGCAGGTTCACCCTGAAGTCTCAGACAGTTTGTCCAGGATCAGGTCACATTATTTTTCCTCATAAGCAAAGAATCCAGCATCACTTATTTGCGTCACAACTTCCTCTCTCCAAATGGCTGAGCTGCAGAATGATGGCCAGTCCCAGAGCACTCAGGACATGCAGCAGTGGCCCCAGAATGCTGCTTCTCAAGGGCCTTCAGCACTGTCTCCTGAACTATTATCATCTGCACTCTGAAAATGGCAAAAACACTGCATGGAAAAAAATTGCCAAGAAAAAAGCCAATTAGAAATGACTAAAATGTAAGAACACTGGAATAAAAACCCACCAAAGAAGGCTGCCAAGAACACAAAGTAAGGATGCCAAAACCAATCAAGGACCATTCCTGTTTTCTTTATATTAAGCTTCTCCAGGTTCACCATGGGTCTGTTCAGCTCCGTGACTCCCCACAGGAAAACAAGCTCCTTTGCCACAGAGAATTTTCTCTAATGCAGCAAAACAACCTTTACTGCTATTTTTACATAGCCTGGGCAGCAGGAATGACTGACTCAGGGACACACGTATAAATCTGCACAGCCCAAGTCCAGAAACAAACAACAATGAAAAAATAATTGAACAAACATTCAAACTCAACCAAACTGAACATATCTCCCCATGGAGTAAACTGAGACTGCTACTGATTATTGAAGATGTTGAGCCAGCCCAAGAACAACTTTTTGGAGGCAATTTGTCACAACAGGGGCTGTCTACACCTTTCTTGCAAGTTGAAAACAGTATGGTTAGTTTTCCAAAGAAAGAAGGCTGGTGATAAGCAAACAAAAAAAAAGTGGTTGCAAAATCTCATTTACCACAAAACATTTCAATTTTCATAAAATTAAGAGATTCTTTTCAGATTCTCTATTTTAGTTAGGGGCTGGACTTGAAACTTTCCCTGCATCTGTATCAGTGGGCAGGTAATAGATGTTGCTGCAATATAAATGATAAACAGTAGTAACTGGAAAGATGTCAGTGCTGCACCATATTCTTAAATATTCCTGTTTGCTGCAGGACAGGAATACACAAACATTTAGCAACTCCCAGAAGAAAAATTTCTACTACATAAGAAATCAGTATAATACGTTTATCATGTAATTTACCTCAGTAAATTACCCAAGCTATGAGCAAGGATATTATTTAAATCAAGACTGTTGCTTTTCCATTTTTGTTTCTTCACCTAATTTATTCTGGTTATTTCGTATCTTTGCAAACCTCTTCCTAATTATGCAGACTCACAATTTGACTAAAATCACAAAACACAGAAAGTGTCTGTTACTAATGATGTGAAAGGTTGCTTTCTGTCTAAATTTGTTGTTCAATTCCCTATGCATCAGCTCTTCAGCATGTCTGCAAAGATGCATTTGTCCAAGTGGCTGTGCCATTACTTCACAGATTTGTATTGCAGCGTGAAAGTGCTGCAATCTACAGACATGATCTATTCTATGTTGAAGGATCAGTTGGAAAAATGTACTTATAGTTTATGGGCTGCTTAACCCTAAGATTTTTTAAATTAAATAATTCACCAGGAATTCAATTACAAGCAGAGCACCACCTTCTCTTGACATAAAACTTTCACAGTGACTTCAGGAAATGGCAAAACACAAGGTTTTCCAAATAAATGAACCCAGCATTGATTTCTTGCATGTGAGACTAGTAGGTCACCAGCAACATTTTATGGGTATGAAGCTGATATATATTTTACTTCCTGGTTTGTGTGGGCACTGACAGTGAACATCTTACAAAGTAAGTGGGCACTTGCTGTTGATCACAGAATCAATTTACTGAGGCAAACACTGTCCATGGTCCACCTTCCCAGAGCACATGGAATGCAAGGGAAGGAGAAGTGGCTTAATTTTTATAGAGAAAGGTGAGGCTAAAGGACAGTTGCTGTAATTCCTGCAGGATGGTAGCAAGCTCATGGTTAATTAAGACAGCTTATTCACTGCAGTTTTTTTGATCAGTGTAACTTGGTTGTATCTCAAAACCTAAGGAGAACTTTTACCACTTGCTCCCCCATGTCAGCTACGGTAAAAAACTCTTATTGGAGTGTTTCAAAACTGCCAGAAGGACAAGCAAACTATCCAGGGTTTGGCCCTGAAACGTAGCAGTTGTTGCACTTTGCTGCCTGTTTACCATGACAGTAGTAAATGGAATCTGTACAAACTGCTAAAATGTGCTTTTACACAGCATATCAGGAACCTCCGATTTCCACAGCACTGACTTGGCCAAAAATGTCTGCAGTTCACTGACTGCTCTCCCAAATGCCTCCTCAGTAAGACAAGACACAGATATGAAAGAATTTCTCCAGGTCTCCATTTCTTTTGTGAGTGAGGCAGAGCTACTTTCAGCATCACTTCAAAAGTCACTACAGGTCAGCAGGCAAATGCTGACATGGCCAATACTCTACTCCCTGATTTGGAAGGGATTCAAGCAGGTCGTTTGAGGGCACTGTGCTTTAGATCCCACAGAGAGGGCACATAACCATCCATCACTATCGGCTGACTCCTACAGATGTGATTCAGGTATCCAGCAGGCATGCAATCATGAGCTGATTGTGTATTCTAGGATTTATTTCAGCTGCTGTGTCTCAGGATCAAAAATCCACAGTCTGAGCAAAGAAACATTCAGCTCTTAGGCTCTGACTCCTGCCACCAACTGGGGTTGAGAAGCTTTCAGTCTCCTGGTCCCAGCCGTGTCCAGGCTGTCTGTATTTATTGAGGGTTTTTAGTTTAGAGACTTCCTCCTGCAGCCACCAGCCAATAATCTGTCTGCCAGAGCTTTAGTCATGCTCTGCTTCCTCAGGACCGTGTTCCCAGACTGCAAGCTTCTGCTGTGACAAAAAATCCTTAATTTGAACACTGGATGACTAAGCACTAACAGCTACAAAACACTAATGAATACAGAGAAGTTTGTAACTTCAGTTTGGATAATAAACTCTTCAGGTTAGATGTTTACTTAAACTTTAGAAACCTTTTCTAGCACTGTGTTGTTTTGGGAGGAATCCACTGTCTCAGAGACCTCTCAAAAAAATGTCAAGGCCATCTTCTACCCAGTTGGAGGTCTTTAAACTTTCACGTCAACTTCATGCTGCCTTCTAAATTAAAGAGAGTGAAGAAACTGAGCTATTCAAAATAATTACAGATGGTTTTGCTTCCTGTCATTCAACAGAGAAACCTGGTCAGGGCACCTAACTTACACACTTGTACAAGATGTTCTCAACACTGAGCAAGATTGCTCAGTTGATCTGATAGAACCCTAAAACCTTCAAAAATGGCAAACCCATTTCTGATTACAGCCAATTTCCAGAAAACAACATCAGACATTTCGACAATGAAGGACATTTTGACAGTTTTAAACTGCCTATCTGGTCTGTTTTCTTGCAAACCTGTAGCTTTGTAAAATGCACATACTAACCAACACACAGCACTCTCTTTAGGGGTCTGCTGCTTCAAACATATTCTCAAAAGGAGTCTCAATTCAAACAACTTTATTTTTCCTTATGCATATTTAAAGTAAAGAAAATATATCAAATTTGGCTATGAAAAGTTTCTTGTGCTTTCAGCCACTAAATACCACATCATCTAACAGCTATTTGCATGTGCACCCTCCCCAGATTGATGGATTTTCTCTGCTGCTCTATCCTATCTGAACATAGTTGTGGTTGCAATTCCTCTCCAAGGGCAGCAGCAGATTATTTCTAGCAGAGTAGCCTCCTATTATTCTGACTTACTAAACAACAACATAACAACCAAACAAAATAAAAACCCTAGATGAACCCAAGAACCTGCATCTTGAATGCATAAACTCTGCAGTGTTAGCAGAAAAGACTCACACATATTTAAGGGTCTGACCCAACATCATTTCCAAAGGAGCCCAGAGCTGACCAGCAAAACTCAGTTTTCCAAATCCCAAAGCAGTGCCCTGACCACGAGATCAGATCTTTTGAATTCACCTTGCACAGTCAGGGATTTGATTTTGGGACAGGAATATTTCCTAGCTGTACTTTTCCACTGCTTAGCAGAAGTTTGGTTCCATCGGGTTAGGTCAGCTACTTCGAGATTCAACAGAAGAAGAGAGACAATATCTCAGTGAAAACTTAAAGGGGTCTGGTGAGCTTGAGTCAGGACAATAAACCCTTTGCCCACCCTATTACATGCACTGAGCCTGACAAGGACACCTTGAGACAGCAATACAGGGGAATGGCAGTGAAGGCTGATTCCTCCCTAACCCTCAGTGATTTTGTTCTGTAGGAATCGTTGATTTGGGTCCCTGAGATTAGCAAGAGGAGCATTCACAGGAGCAGTGCTGTCTGTAAACATCAGAGTAGATGATCCTCAACACAATTTAAATATGAGCAGCTGTAAGATTGCAAGTAGTAGAGAAACTGTATTGTCACATTTTGTTAATAATTGTTGTTTAGAAGTAGACTTCAACCAGTCAGCTAAAACAGAAATTTGCAGAAGCCACTGTAGAGGCAGCACTTCTTTAAAGCATTTTAAACATCAGGATTGAGGTATGTTTGTTTATGTGGGCCTTAAAATTATGGGGTTTATATTGTCACACTGGCCTGAAACTGCACATGAAAGATCCATACTGATCACATAGGGCAAAATTCAAAGTGATAAAGGGCTGAAGTGCCCTCCACTCAACAGTAAGGGTGTCTAAGAAGCCTAACCTTGTATGTATAAATATATACATAAATTTATATTAGAAATAAGTTTATATTTTATATATTTTATGCTCCTAAAAAGAGAATAGTAATGCCAAGAGAAAATGAAAAATCAAACCTAAATAAACAACAGGGAGCACTCCACATTGAGTTAGATTCTTCCAGCACCTCACCTTGAGGTAGAGTCATCACTTAACAGTGAAATCTGCAAATACAATATTTATATTGCAATATTCATTTAAAATGAATATTTTTCTTATGTTAACTATATTGTGTAGTAAATGATAGAAGTGCATTAGGTTTAGTTGTTGTCACCATTGTTATTTGCAGGGGATTTAGATCCAGCAGCTGTGAGGATATACTGGGTATTAGAATGACTGCCAGCCTATATAAATTACTTCAGGAAGAAGATGGCACCTCTAATTAACAACTGAGCTCCAGACTTCAGGGAGAGAGGTGGAAAATTCTCAGTGTCTAAAATCCAGCTATTATACAACAGACAAAACACTCTCAGTAAGAATTTTCGATGTTTATAATTATATACTTTGAGAAATTTAATGTGTACATACAATATACGCAATGTGCATATAAATATAGAAATTAATATACAAACATATGTACTAATACATGCATATATATGTGCCTATGTGTATAGAAATATATGTATATAAAATGTAATGAACACAGACATGGAATTAGGGACACTGGTTAAAGTAAGAGTTGAGGAAAGGTCAACTCCTTGATGAACTGAAAATGGATATTCTGGAATTTCTCACCACTTTATGCCATCTATCAAATATTTGATTTCATTCACAATGAACACATGAACCTACTGAAGAAGGTGATTGATAAATTCTGCCTTGAATTACCCTACATTCCAGGAAATATTTCCCTTTACGTGTTTCCTGGTACTTGGGACTATGCATTTTCAAAAACAAGGTTCTGGGATTATTGCTTCCAAATTCAGAAGATTCAATTAGTTCATTATGCAAATTAAGAATCATCTGATAACTAATCCTGCTGCACCTTATTATAAAATATAATCAAAATAGACATAGTGTGATATTAAATACAAATTACTGTTAGGATAATATGAATGCTAAGAAATAACTTCCATGTAAAGATAGATTTAAAGCTGTATAACACCAGAGGAGCCATTATCAAGCCTCATACAAATACTTAATTACAGATATTTTGCAGAATGGGCATTATATTGTCATCACATTATAACATGGCAAATGGGGTCCAACATTTATAGCTGTATTATAAAATGGGGTCCTTCTACCTGGTAGTGGAAAAAATAACTGAGTAAGAACACTGTGGCAAAGTTTAATTGAAAGCTTCAATGCACCATGGTTCAATTCATTCAATTTATGGCAGATAAAATTTAAGACATTATAAATTTTAAATTAATAAAGTAATCTTCAATCTCCACTGCAAGCTGCCTCTTTATCTGCTACTTTTCATTTTATAAAGCTGTAGCCTCCATGGGTATGGAGACACTGTGGAGAAATTAGCAATCAGGACTCATCTCTCTCCAGAGATACTTATCTGGTCTGCCTCATGAAGTTTTTTAAAAATTTTTAACTATGTATAGATAAACTTGGCTCACAGCAAAATCACCCTAACCACACCATCCTTTTGAAAAGTTCTCTGACTTGTTTATTGACAAGGTACTGGTGAGATCTCTTTTCTTCATTGACTTAATTATAAATGATTATCCCTCAGGGTGGAAGGTTAGCAGCAGGCACGTGTACAAATGGCCACTTTACTGCTGTATCCACTAGCACAGAAACATGCAGCTTGATTATCTCTGATGGCCAGCTTCCTGCAGTATTTCACATCATGGTCATCTCTGGATTAAAAAGGTTTTGCCTTTGAGAGCCATGTGGTTGTTGAAAAATGTGTTATTCTTTTTAAATATATAAAGCCAGGGAGGAGACTGTGTGTAGAGATGGATTTTTACTATGGCATGTTTTCAGGGTCTGGATCACTCCTGGTCCTTGGCCACAGTGGGTGGGAACAGGCTCACCCATGAGCTGGGCCAGCACAAGCCCATCGAAGAGCCTTGGTACTGTCTCAGCTGCACAGAGAGACTTGATTCAGGTCTGGCTTTGCAGGTTATGCCTGACATCAAAATTCAGAGCAGCAGAAACAGGCCTCAGAGAGGGTTCTCTGCCCCAGCAGCTCCTTTCAGGGATCACAAGAACTGGTCAAGTGGCTTTGTGAGCTTGATCCTAACAGACAATCCCATTGTGATGAAACCCAGAGGAAAGCGATTGACTGGAGGTGATAGGAAGCAAACCCAAATGAACTTCTGCTCTTCCATATGCTGGCAGCTTTACATGTCTTTTTAATACCTAGTAAGAATCTCAGGGCAGCAATGACTGCCTCATCCAAATTAAATTCACCACCTTTTCTAAATTACCAGTCTGTAACATGCAGTTCTGAGGCTGAAATGTGAAAATCTGGGTTTTGAAAGATTTGATGCTTTCAGGGACCTCTTGGCTTTCAAATGAAATTCTTTGGATGAATTTTATATTACAGCACATAGCATCCACCCTGTCAGGAGGACAGAAGGAACTGGAAAGCTTTCTAGTGGTAAATCTCCAAACTCTTTCAAATAGGAGCAAAGCAACAACAAGGAATAACAAAGATATCCAGAGCCAAGGGAAATGTATATCAATAAAAGCCTTTGGCAAGACCTTCATAACTCATGATCCCGGACAAAATTCTAAGTCAACCAGAGACCCTTAAAACACGTAACATATAGAGCCTCTGGAGTGCCTGACTCAGCTTTCCTGTCCAGACTATCCAGGAGCAGCAGGCTATTCCCAGCTTCCATATTCCTGGAAGTTAGGTACTGTTACAGCTGTCTAAGTCCACAGAGAATGACACAGAGGGACTGGAACTGTGCAGGGAGAGGGCAAGGATTAATCTCTCCAGCAAGAAAGATTCACCTGCCCTCGTGAAGCAATACTGTGCTCTGTGTGGTTAAGAAATGCTTGGGATCCCCAGGAAAATGTCCTGTGCATCGAGCACAATTTGCTGCATTATTTGCATACACGTTTCCAAGCCAGGTGAGCACAGCAGCCAGGGAAGAGGAGGAGAGAAAGGAGGCAGAGATCCAACTAAAGCTCCAAACACTTGATTCAGTTAAAAGCAAGAATAAGTGTAAGATTAATATTTTCAAAACTCAGCACACATTTGACTTTTTACTTCCAGGGCACTTCTCTTCCTGTAGAGAAGCTGAGGTCTGTCACTGCCAGGGCTCAGAAAAAAGGGTGGGACACACATTGTTCCCTAATCCTGCACAGTTCAAGGTCAGCCATTCAAGCCACCTCACCTGGCAGTTTTAATTGAGACAACCACACACTGAAGTGTGAATAGGACCCATTCCATCCATTCTGTGCCGTACACCAGCCCTGCAGAGAGAGAGCAACTGCTGACAGAAGGGTGGAGGATGTAAAATCTGCTCTAGCCATTGGCAATCAGTAGGAATGTCATTCCCCCAAATGTCTACTGAAAATTAGATCTAGCTTCAGGAGTAACAAAAAAAAAAAATCACTTTGGAAAATTTCACATAAAGCTTGGACAGCATTGAAATGACCCCTAAATATAACTACTTTAACTATCTAATATACATTAAACTGAAGAACTCTGAAAAATGAGACTTCATTCAATTTTTTTTGCTACTCTAAATCTGTCATGTCAGGGCTTAAAAAAGGTCTTATTAGAGTATCATTCACTTTGTAACTCATCATGGGAGCTTCAATCCACTGAGGATCCACTAGACTGAGGTCTAGTGTGTCAATGCTTATGCAGAGAATGAATTTCACAGCCCATTGAGTCAATGGATGGAGCTGTTTCAGTCTGCTGGGTTATAATGTGGGTGCTGCTGATGCACAGGGAGTGCTCTTACTGCACTAAACTGCCTTACTACATTTTTTCATGAGAAAACACATACTTTACACTCAGAATAATATATTTTCATATTAAGCCAATTATTAAGTTCTGTTTTTCAGAAAAGGAAAAGCAATTCATTCATACTGTAAATTACTCGCTAGATTTACCACCTAAATTAAAAGGGAAAAAAATACTCTTCTTAAGTTATGATAACCCAGAGAGCACGTTTTAAAGGTGCATATTTCTACTCATATGAGGTATAATTATAAACACAAACAGTTCTGCTTTAATGATTGAGACTTTGTGTTAGTAAAGTTTTGCAAGGTCAAGTTTTTGCTAGTTCAGACTGAAGAGTTTTAAATTTCAAAAGAGGCAAGCAGATTCTGTAACAAGAAGGGAAGTCAGAGCCATCCTCCATTTGTCCAAAGGGACAAATTAAGAGAATTCTGTATGTACTTGTGAAAGTCTGATATTGTTATTGATATTTTGAGCATAACAAATTGGAAATATATTTAAACTTTGGCCAATGATGGAATTATTTCTTTGTAATGTTACTCAAAGCAAGACTCAATTATCTGGGAGTAAAAAAGGAAAACCTTCTTGTTATGTCTTTAAGGTAATTTTCATACTGCTTTTCGAGCCTTCTTACATTTAGGGAAAGATTTATAATAAAATATACCTTTCTAAGAAGAACATTGGAAAGTCTGTAATATTTGTAGCTTATTTATTAATATTTTTCATCCTAATGGTTAATTTGGAAGGAGAAAGGTATCCCTTGTTGCACAATGAAATTTAATAATCCAAAAGAATCAAAGCTTGCTTTGCAAAAGAGCAAAAAGAAATGTAGATAAGAAAGAGGAACAAGGGTCATGAAATAAGTCCCCTTTAATTTGACAATCCCATTAAAAGCTGAAAAGGAGAGTTGACCTGTTTCCTTATGAGGCAGTACTCTTCCCCAAGCTTCAGATATTTTTCTTGGCTGTTGATTTTCTTTAAAGTGCTTCTACTGTCTCCTAGTCTGTAAAATGCTTAGAAGATAACATGGTGGAATTTTATTTTTCATTTTCAAGGTGCAACAAGGCGCATATTTTGCTGTTTACAAATCTACCCTCTGTTATGATCAGCATTACAGAAGTAGGACAGAAGAACACAACGAAACCTTAACTGTGTCTCAAACACGGAGCTTCAGCCTTTCCTCCTCTCGACCTCTGACACACAATTCTTTCCAAAATTATCAGTGCAACAATTATTGAATCAAACATGATTTGAGAAAAAATCCTGTTTGGGAAAGTGGTGGCTGTGGGGCCACCCATTGTGACACAGAGCAGGCACGAATCAGCATTCGTAGAACAGAGCATTAGCAGTGCATTTTGTAATTCCAAAGTGTACAAGGGCAGTAGCTAGACTGCATTTGTGTGTACTAATTGACATTACTTCAGAATTGTTTTATTTGCTCTCTTCTCTTTTTCTTATTGGTGGGTGAGAAGAGGATCAATAATCAAGTGCAAGTATAATATTTAAAAGCAATTCAGGATCTAAAATAAGACAACAACCACATAAGTCTTAGCTGTCCCATTTTGAAACATGAAAATGTCCTAATGTGAAATTGAAAGCCAATCTTCAGGCTAAAAATATTCAGAACAAAATGTAGCCATGTTCAAAATGTGCAAATTACTTTTTATTCACTTAAACTGGTTTAATTCTATAATAATGCAGTGACTAATTGTGCCCTGAGTAGGCAGAAGTGTGGAAGTGTGCCTGACTGAAAAGATTGGAAATGGAAGTTAAATAATTAATGTAAAAATATGTTGATGACCCTAAGAAAATGTGAGATATTGGAAATTAAATAGCTGCATTAGGTAATCTACTTACTGCATAAGAGGCATTAGCAATACACATTAGCTGCATATGCCATAAATAAACAAAGCTAGGAAGGAGACCAAAAAATAATATTTTTCCACTTCTGTTTAAGAGGAGAATACCACAAAGCAGTTAGTTTTTCAACAATTAAATAAAGAACCCCGGTGCATATGAATCTACAAACCTCAGTTTATTTGAGAGTGAAATTAAGGTAAGTAATAACTGTATTTTTGGGGGGGCTAGGGGTGATGAAAGAACCACATTATACACAGTAATATGATACTAAATGAAGATTGGTATGAATGATATATGTACATGTTAAGTTAATTTAAGAGTTATATTCAAAGAGAAAGTCAAAACAGGAAGAGCAAGTCCAATCTGGAGCTGCAGGTATCTTCTGAAGGTCTTTGAGACCGGGATAGAAAAGCACCTGCCTGATGCAGAGGCAAATGACTGCCTTGAAGCACAGGGTGGGAAAGTAATTTGAAGTCTTCTGGAGGCTTCTGATCTCTACAGGAGCCTGGGGTTGTGGTTCCTCTTTGGCAGATCAGTAGCTTTACTCAGAACAGTAAATGGATCAGAGAAAGCCGAGGAGAGACACCTGAGCCCAACAACACAACAGGGCAACTCAATCAGAATCCGAGTTTGCATGAACAGCCTGTGCAGCTGGGAGAGCCCTGCTCGCAGAGCTAATGAGCCATTGAAGTAAGTAACAGTTCCAGAATCACTAAAAAAAGAAATCATTCAGCTTCCTCTGCCTGCACGTTCTCCCCCCTCCATCTCTTTTTGAGCAGACAGGGTAGGGCTGGGGCTTTTACTGTTGCTGTTCCTGAGTTTTATTATCCACTCCAGCGATGTATTTGTAATTTTAGATATATTTTGAAAGCCAACCTCCTTTTGCAGTAAAATTTAGGCCTGCAAGACTTCTACCCATGTTTGAATGTGAACTCTTGGGGCTGAGCTTACAGCAGCCTGTCAGAGGAGCGAGTGCCCTAAATGATGCCATTCATCTCCTGGCCATGCATTTTGCAGGTGAAAAGAAGAATAAATGATTTTAGCCTAACGCAGTACCTGCCTAGCTAGGCCTTAACAGTACTCTTATCACCATGGTAACCCCGAAGGAGGAACACACAACTAACCTTAAGGTGTTAGGAATTTAGGAATTAGGAAAACAATTTTATTATTTTCTTTGTTTTCCTCCTTCCCTCTCCAGAAAAAAAAAAAAAAAAGGTAAATAATGCAAAAGATTCAACACAAAATACTCTTAACTTACTCCTCAGGCTTTGAGAGGAGAATATGTGTACTCCTCCTTTTGCTTTTGTAAATTTACATTGAGTTTAAGGAGAGAAATTCTCTTGACAAAATTGCAAATGAGGAATAACTGGAAATGTAACCTTATGTAAAACTCATGTAAGCAGCTGTGAATTTGGCATTATGTTTATGAATAATAATTTTTTTTTTACTTTATTCAGTTCAGAACTCAGATTAAAATCTATGCTGAGAACCCTAATTAGAAAATTATGTATAAAAAAAAAGGCAACCCTGACCATCCTAAAATGAGCCCTATAAGACTAAAATAAAACAATATCTGCCTTTAAAAATCTACATACAAGCATCGACTGCCTTGCCACAAAGACAGAAGCAGCCATGCCAAAGGACCTCTGCTTTCCACAGAACTCAGCAGAATTCCATATTCATAGTGAGACAACTGCCAGTGAATTCCCAGCACAAAGTACTAACTGACACATCACAGTGGGAGACAAGCTGGAGAACCCTTGATAGGATTAAAGTCCCTTTCTGGGTCTCACGGTGGTGTCCAGGTTCGCAATGTCCTTGTGCAACGCAGACGTGATCACATGTGACACTGAGCAAGGGCTCTCAGGAGTTCCTGGTGTGATCTCCACACCAAATAACACTCTGGCCTTGCAGAACAGTGCCCTGGGCTAACTGCATGGCTGTGCAGATGTTTTCTGCCCTTTAACCGGAGCAGGTTGGAGAGTAAAAAGGACTCCCCAGCTCCTCACTGCTCCAGGCAGACCTTCCTGGTAGTCTGTCTGTTCATCCTCTGACAAAACCTTAACCCAGGAATAATCAGCATCTGTGAAAAGTGGCTTGCAACGTCATCAGAAAGTCCATAACCATATTTTTCTTCTCTGTAGCATCTAGTGTTTTAAACAGCAAATCCAACAACAGATGTATAGCATCTAGAGTCAGACAACGTGTTATGTTCCAGACAGATTTACTCTGCAAATATTGGAAGATATTTTCAATAGCTGATATTATAATTTCTCCATTTTTCTTATGAACAACAAGAAGATTATAATAAAAGTGACTATATATTATATAAATGTTTGTCTGTTTAGAAAAAAATCGATACATGCCACAGAATCATGCATCTGTTCTGCTGTTTTGTATCTGAATAAGCAACATATCTTCTCATCTACTCATAAAAGCAAGCATTTTTTCTAACACATTCATTTAAGGAGAGATTTTATTAGCATTTTCATATAGTTAAGGTAACGGCAGTACATGATGCCAGCGTCTAAAATTATTATTTTCCCTTCTGAGTTTCCTTTTACGTTAAATTTTCAGTTTTCTAGTTTCAGCTTTGTCTGCTAGTCCTACAGGAATACACCTGCTGAATGTGTTAAAAGAAGTGCTAATAAAAACTACCTATTCATCTTACCAGAATTTGAAAAGGAAAACTCTCATTTAATTGGCTCTAATAATATGTAACACAAAAGAGACAGAAAGCTAGAGAAAGTAAAGACTGATCTTATTAACAAAGTACCACTCTAAAATGAAGGCACTAGGTCATTTCACACTAAATGAAGAAGATTTATGCTAGGCAAACACTTCACATTTTGAAAATCAAAACAGGTATTAGTCAAATTTTAGCCAAAACAAACTGTGGCGTGTGCATGATTCCAGGTATCTGATGGATGTTCAACTAACACTCATTAGAAGGTCTAACACAGAAGTTTCAAATGCACTTTAAAAGTTGTACTCTACTAGGTCAATGGTTTAAGAAAAGCAGAAATAACCTCTCTCCTTCCAACCTGCTGTTTGGTGGTTTCATTAGGAAACGCAATTTCGCTAATGATTCAGTTAATCTTTTTATAACCACTCACATAAATCTTGAATAAATGTTATGCAAGTTCAAACACTGATTTAAATTACTTCTATTTAGGGGTATGTCCAAATAAAAACATAAAGACTGAAGGCAATGGCAGTCTAAGAAAGGTATATCCATATGGCACAAGATTTGAAAATATAGAATTCCTCACATCTGTCTTCTTCCTCTGCTGCCTTTTTAAAGCTGATGCATGTCTTATTTCTCTTTTTGCCTTCTTTGTTTCCCTTTTCTTGTACAAAACTGATCTCCAAAAGACAAAAATGGCCAGCAAACCTTCGGATGTTTTATAGCTAAATTTTATCTATCCGTCTTTTATGGTGAGCAATGCAAATTTTGGCTTGTAGAAATAACCTTATTAGGTATGCAGGCATTTCTCTGGAAACACTATCATAAAAACCACAGCTAAGTCATTAATCTTTTCAAAAAGCTTGTTGAGATCCCCATAGGCATTTAAATGGATCATAACAGCCTCACATATGAAATACAGAGCTGCAGCCAAGAGCCTGACAGAAGTGCAAATTTGGACAAATAAGACCATCAAAGCTTCATCTGGAGAGATTTCTCTTCTCTCCACAGGACAAGGGGTTGATAACACCAATCATGGAGGATGAAACTATAAGTGAGATAAAAATGCCAAATTCATGCCAACAACCCATGGACTGTTAAAAGCCTACCTGCTTGAAGACATCAGCTATTAAATGATTATATCATTGCAGAGAGACTGGCACCATAGGATAAATGATGGAGCATTTGCCCAGAGGTGAATATCCCTGTTTGTCTTGGTGGATTATTATACTGCGCTCAGGGGAGTGAGCTGAGCACTTGGTGCATTAAATCAACGGAATTATGATATCTTCTTGCACAAGTAGAGGAAAAGTCAAAAAAGAAGAACGTTTTCTGGGATTAATCCCACAATTTAGCAGTTATCATATCCATTTACAATGAAAATTGGAATAAACGGCTTACAGATAAATCAACCCTCAGAAAGAACAGGCCCAGATTTCACAGTTCACTTCAAGCTACTTTCCAGGTTAGGCATGTTTGCTCCAGGTTATTTTGGAATACCAGGATAAAATATGTCACCCAGAGATTGAGCCCCAAATCTACTGTACACTAAAGCTGAAGGAGTCAGACTCATTCATCAAGTTCATTCAGAAAGGACAATAAGTCAAATCAGATTTAAGATGCTGAGCCCTTCACAGAAGTTGTACAACGAGATCGAAAAAGTTTTGCCACATCCAGAGACAAATAGGGATCTGGCCAGAAAGAATCACTTTGAAGTTGGGTTTTCTGTTTGTTTTTGTTTTCTAATGGGAAGCGGGGAGCAAAAAGAATTGCTGTCCATGTGAAAGAGTGGGTATGAGAAAAATTAAAACAAAGTTTGCAAAATGAACCTAAAGCAAAAGCAGTAACAATCTCATAATCTCCTGGAAGTACTTTAAAACAACCACACTACTTGCTTTCATAAACCTCTCCAAATTTGTGTCTTCTTAGTTTCAGTCAGGACTTTTAAAGTTCAGTGTTAAATTAATGTACAATGTTTTCCAATTCATTTCATTACAATTGATGTTCGTTTTTCCAGCTTGCCCAGCTCTAATGGAAATGCTTCACGTCATGTTGGAAAATAAACAGCACATTATCTGGGATTTTAAAAGTTATACAGCGATGAGACACAGAGGAATGTGAATGTGTGTTTGCATTCAGGGAGGAGAAATATGCAGCCTTTGTGATAAGTTACACTTTCTTACACTGGAATCTTTTCTGAGATTTCTGCAATCTCAGTACCCAATAATCTCCTTTTTCTTTTTGAATGGGGTCTAAAACAACTTGGAATTATTGAGCCAGCCACATGGAGAATTATTTCCAGTTACAGTTAGCTTAGCATTTAAATGAAGCATTGCTCCATCATCCTGTTATAAAAGGTCTGAGCAACTCATCTGCTTTAAGCACATCCAGTATTTTGGAGAAACACTTTATATGCATAGAAGTATAAGTAAGCTTATAAATACACAGGATTAATAAGCAGAAAAACAGCTCTAGTCTTTCACTTGTGCTGCAGATCAGCTTAGAAATCTTAGTGACAGTGAAGTGGCCCAGGCTCTTCATTCCCACATGTTCAACTCCTGCCCTGCTGGAACGTCCTTGACAGTTCTGTACCACACAGGCTTGACTTGAAAATGCTGCCTCCATCCCCATGACTGTGTCTGGGCAGGGAAGAGGATAAGGAGAGTCTGGACCGGCCCTATGTGACCTCAAATACTTCACCAAGGTTGCAAATTGGCACTTAGTATCCCAAAACACTCTCTGTAAGTTCTTCCAAATGGACAATTCAGTTCAAAGTCACGGGAGATGAACCCTGGGCTATTCCCACTGCTGAATTAATCAGCAAATTAGGAGCTCTTAGTCTTCTGAAACAGTTTTTCAGCCTGTTTGACCTAGGAGGCTTTTTAAAGTTTCTCTTCCAGTCGCCCCATCTCAGAGTAGAAAGAAAATATAAATTGTTAAAAATATTTCATACACTGAAACTAGGACGAAAGCAAACCTATGCTACCACGCATGGATTTTTTTATTTCAATATTTTGTGTTTCATTTAATGATATACCTTTTTATTTTTTAAGTAAGAGTCACCTTGGCTTTCTAAATGAAAACCTGTTTCAAACAAAACCCTGGAACTCTTTAATTTTGAACACATCAAAACAAAAAAGGGTGACAGCTCTAAAACTGTTTGCAAAATGGGAAATTAATCAGAATGACTTTTCCCCACGAAAATGATGAATGGATGTTTTACAAGGATTAGATAGCAGAATATCACCAATGATTCCTCTATTACTGCTCAGTCATGACATTCTGTGAGCTTCAGGCACCTGCTCAGAGGGAAGTCAGCTCTCAGAAATGGAGCAGATTGCCTCTCCAAGACAAAACTGAAGTCAAACTGTGGAATAGCTCATATTTTGCTGGGACACAACCAGAAAACAATAAAGTAAAAGACGTCAAACTAGATTAGTCTTATTAAAGAAGTCTTATTAATAAAGAAATTACAACTTCTGTTAAAGAAGTACTTTCTACTGCCTTTTTTTCTAGAAGTCTGTTTTCTCATTTACTCGTTTTTCAAGCTGCCCATTATCAAAAGCACTGAACACAACTTGCTTAAAGATCATTCAAGGGCAACAGAAAGATCACAAATAATTCCTCCAGTAGCTACTTTGGGACATTCCTTCTCATCTGTTTCCCTTTTCAACAGGTTGTCATGTATTCTATTGCTTCTCAAACTGTCTCCCCTTTGATTTTTAAATTTACATCAGGAATGCAGAATCCCGAAACTAAAAAGTTTCAGATGCTTTACAGCTGATCAAAAATTAACTGCAAATGCTACTTTCCTCATTTGATTTATCTGTGGTCTTTTTTTGAGATTTCACATAGGTATTAATACATTTGGGTAATCAGACTGCTTTTTAATACAACAGAAAGCTTCCTACTTAGAACACATTTTCTTAACAAGAAAATGTTGATTTATTCAAACCAAACTGTTTGGCTGTGGTTGCCTGCCTCTGCTGTAATTAATATTTAATTATTTATTCAAATTAGAGCAGCTTCTAGGAGTGTGCCAGAATAGCCAAGGAGCTGGAGAAGAGAATCAGCATTTCCAGGAGCCCTATCCTGATATAATTTTTGGCTTTGGGAGGCAGGACAGTAACTGTCCCCCCTGTGATGAGAAGAATCACCTACAATCTGACTTGAATTGCTGCTGAACATCTCAGTGTCAAGATCCAAGTGGGATCTCTTGCCTTGTATGTAATTTGGGATCGGGACTAAACCCCTTCATGGAGATGTGCTGAATAATCAGCAGTTGCAGAGGGTTTTGAGATTGAATATTTCTTAACTGGAAAGGGTAATGAAGGATATTTTTGTGTTCAGAACTTCATAACGACTGTATTATGTGTGAGCCACTCATGGCAAGTCTTAAATCAGAATTTGGACGAGGAAGAAGCAGAGGAAGCTTCCAGTAATATAAAGATACAAAAAATGAAAAATAAATATCACACTTTCACATTACTGATCAGTGTGATAGGTAATTCCCAAGTCTGATTTTAACAAATGCACAAAAAGCTACAGATAAATAAATAAGTTGAGGCAGGTACAAACAGATTATGTTTATATTGGTTTTATATTCAATATTTGCTATACCTTTCTGATTTAATTCCATGTAAGTTCAATGAAATTGAGGTAGGAGTTATAAATACAAAATTTTAGGGTTTTTTTCCATATAAATACTTTACATAATGTCCACTTTATAGGTACTTTATATAATTCCATACAAGTCCATATTCATGAACTTTTAGTCTGCAGACAACCCCACAATAAAATCTTCCCTGGGTACAAGTAAAAGTATCTCACCACTTACCCAAATAATGTCCTATATTACAAAATCTTTTTGTTAGTTGACATGTGACCACTAATGCAGTCTGAAAAACAGCACATTAAAAAGGGCCACATCTGCAAGAGAACCACGAGATGACACGACCTTTTTTTTTTTTATTTTTCCCAGCAGTCATTTCCTAATCAAAGCCCAGAAGCTGTTGAGCTAATGAAAATGTCACCTGCAATTTGATGGAGATGGTTCTGATTGCCTGTGTGCCGTCGTGCAGGCTGCAGTGTTTCCTCAATTACTGCAGAATATCTGATTTTCCTCCCCTGAGTGCGGGGTCAGTGACAACCAGAGGAACGGGGCAGAGGAACAAGGGCTGTGTGGCTGGTGGGGAGCAGCACCAGTCCCTGCAGAGAACAGCACATCTCTGAGAACAAATAAAAGCTGCTTAATGGCTGTTCAGTGCCAGAGGAGTTAATTGCTAATTGTGCGCTGACAGTCTTGAAACCATTGGCAGAAAGCAGCTCCATGCACACGGTGCGTTTGTGAAGGACTGATCCAAACTCTGATCTGGTGCACGAGTGCTGAGCGGGGGTTCCCTGGTTTTTGACTGAGGGAAACACAAATTTGGCACCACTCACATCTTCCCTGCATTCCACCCAAATTCACAGAGCTGAGTTTAGAAATAAGAGGAGCCGCAAAAACATTTTGGAATACTTCAAAACCAAAATATTTGCTATATCATAGAATCATAGAATCAGCTGGGTTGGAAGGGACCTTTGAGATCATCAAGTCCAACCCTTGATCCACTATCGCCGTGGTTACCAGACCATGGCACTAAGTGCCACATCCAGTCTCATCTTAAAAATCTCCAGGGATGGAGAATCCACCACTTCCCTGGGCAGCCAATTCCAATGGCTGATTACTCTCTCTGTAAAGAAATTCTTTCTAATATCTAACCTAAACCTCCCCTGGCACATGTCCTCTTGTCTTGCTGGTAGTTGCCTGGGAAATGAACCATGACTTTTCTCTCTGATTTTTTTTTTTAATTGTTCTTGTAGAAGAAATAAGCTTTAAAATATTCACAATGGCGTTTTTATTTTGGTCCAAAGTGTAAAGCCAGTTTTTCCATTTGTTTTAAATTCTCAGATTATTATAACTACTTTTTAAGAATACCTATTAACAAAAAAAAAACCCAAAAAATCTGTTGTTTGAGGAGTTCTATGTGTTACACGGACATGGTTCATTCTCACATGGCTTTTCAGCATTTGAAGGTACCACTTGCAGTTTGATGAGTACTCTCAAGTACATTACATAAATCCATGCTTCAATTTATTGAAGTACCAACTAGTAGTAAATACTTAGCTTGCCCATTTAATTCCAATTCACTAGGAGTTGAGGATCTAAGCTTCTTTCATATGATTGTTTATTTATTTACTTATCTTTCCCAAACCACTACCAGGTGTGTCAACATTATAAATAAACCCCCATTCCAACAGGGGGTGGAACTAAATGGTCTTTGAGGTCCCTTCCAACACAAACTGTTCTATGATAATTATATTATCCAGCATTTTAAGTCTCTGCCTCAAAGTGAGAGTAAGACTTGAACCTCCAGCTCCTAAATCCTATGCTGCTGACCTAGGAATTTAAGTAAAATTATGAGCTATAACATGCTTCCAAAAATTACTATCAAACACAGGCATTTGCAGATGAATACTGTGACATTTATCCATACAAGCTGTTCACAAGATATTCCCACAAGTAATTCCTTTTCATTTTGTCGATAATAAATTAAAAAATGGGTAAATTTTGCTCTTATGAAAGTAAAAAAAAAAACAAAAAAAACCAAAACAAAACAAAACAAAACAAAAAAAAAAGAAATCACCCAGATGAACTACAATTCTGTTGAAGATCACAAAAGGTTTAACTCAACATCAGCACTAATGAATCAGCAAGTAACCTCACAAGCCCTTCAGAAGGACTGGATGCAAAAATAATTATTTATTACAACAGGACCTGACAAGATTGTTGTTTTGATGAATTGGCACGTATGGAACTTGGAGATGATGAATTGCACTGATGTTGATGCTATTAAAAGTTGTCTCATATGCACATAATGTGATTTATGAATTTTTCAACATGGAAGAGCACTCTCACCTCACATGAAGTAAAACACATTGTAAAACGCAGCAATAAGACAGACACTTAGATATTGAATAAAATCTTCCACTCCAACTCTTCACATTCTCAGCAGGTTTAATTGTGGAATATGACAATCAACACATGTATCTACACATTTGTGAAGTCAGAACTGACTTGTCCATCATTGCAGAGAGAATGATGAGCACACCTGGGAGTTCTACATAGTCAGCAATATCTGGCTTAAGTTACTACCAGCTAAGAAGAAAAAAAATAAGTGTCCATGAGTTGTTTCTACCTCAATTCACTGTGATACATCCTTTTTTAGGTACTTTTAGTCAAGCAGTTCTGTGATTGTCTCTTCTGTAACATTCTTGACAAAACTAAACACAATGGTATGTAATAATTCATAAAAACTAAAATGCTGCATGTTTATACATATTTGATTTATATCCCTCTTCAGACTCTACTGCTAGCACTACAGACATACAAGCTCACATATATGTCTCTTCATATATGAATCTAACTCTAAACCTTAGACAATGCCATTTTTACAACTGAAAAAAAAGAAGGGAAGAAAAAAAGACACTTTTTATAAAGAGAAAAAGGTGTTTTCCCCCCTTTCTTCAGGAGTAACCCTGGCCATGAACGTGTAGCTAACAAAAGTTACCTCAGAACAACCTCAAAATCACCTGGGGAAATGAAGAACTTCCAGGATGTGCCAAATATGACAGATGCCAGTCTATTTGCTCTTGAGGACTCATCAGAAATTAGAGCAAAATGCTTTAAAGTGTACACAGCTAAAATACAGAGAGAACTCGTTCTGTTCCAGCCAAATCCACTACAAAACTAAATCTCATGCAGAAAACACGTATGTATGTTTGTATATACTCAGTAGTTCTCCCTGCTTTGTGCAGGTTCAGAAGACTAAATACCTATTTTCTGAGAAACTCTGAGAGTCCTCTGAAATGGACCCAAATCTGTAGACTTTGAGTAAACTTGGGGCACCTATAAAAACTGACCTTTATATTTAGGCAACATTTTGGAACATGTTCTTTCAACTCCTTTAATTTCCCTTTTAGCTGTGAAACAACAGCAGAGGGATGGTACTTGAGAACTACGCCGACTAAGGAAATTTCCAGTAAAAACCCAGCAATGAGCATCAAGGATGTCACACTGCCAGTTCTCCAAAGCCACATTTCTGCAGCACTGCTGTGACAACAAGTCAGTGGTTTCCTTTGCCAGTCAGATGTGATGGCACAGGCAGAACTTCAAACACAGCCCACCCAAGCAAGGGAAAACCCCAGAGACCACAGGTGGGCTAAAGCAAATGAAAGTCTCAATCTGAAGTGCAGAGAAGAGTAACATCAAAAATTCTTAGAGGATTATTTATATTTTTTTTTTCTCTCCAAAGGTCAAGAAGGATTTACTCAGTGGAAAAAGTTAAGAGTTATTTTTCTGCTGCCTGGCCTGCTTTGTCCATCTGTAGGTGTTTTAGTGTTTTTCAGTTTCTATCCAAACTCCAAAAATTATGCAGAAAATTCACTATTCTTTGCCTCCCTGGCAATCCATCAACCTTAATTATAATTGTGCTGGAAAAACATAGCACTCTTTATAGAACCTTTAAAAGCCTGAGTTGTTCTGCTGCCATTATAAAAAAAACCCAAATCGCTGAGCAATTTAATTTAATTTCTCCAATACTGCCTCATGTTTTCTAAACAAGAACCATAGCTCTTCTAAGTTTGAAACATCTGAAATATTGATTACAGTACACTTTCTCTAGAGAGTAAAATGTATTGAACAAGTTATTTTTGTCATTCAACAAAAGCCATAACGAAGCATAGGTGACTAGAAGGTGCTGTCTATACATTTTTCTGTCCTATTAAAACAGAATTAAAATAGAATATTTTGGAATGAGTAAACATGGGGTTATAAGTTTCTGACAAAAAGAAACTTGTTTGCCCACAGAAAAGCTGTGTACTCCCTTAATATTTTGACTAGTAGGAAGGGTTTGATGAAGAGAATGTGTGCTGTGATGTCCTATGGATTTCCCTGTTTCAAGGTGGGTTTTCCAGATGCCTGAGGAATTTTCTTTGTCTATTTGTCTGATCAAAGCCTTTTGCTGCATACTGTCAACATGTTTTTTTATCTCCATGTAGAATTAAAAGGACTTTTCAGTCCTTTCCGCATTGGAATATTAAATAATCTCTCTTTTTTCTTTTTCTTGACATGAGAAAAAGAGAGAAAAAATAAAAAAGAGAGAGAAGTAGCCAAACACAGGAAGTGTGGGTGAAAGTCACCATCTTGGTTTCTTTCTCTTAGAGCAGTACTTTAAGAAACAGTAAAGAAACAAAGAAATTACATAATGCCCCTGTATGTTGGCAATCTGCAGCCCCGGTGCCCCTTCTAGGACCTGGGCAGGGACTATATTTCAACTCACCCAGTGTCAGAGGGATTGACCTAAAGCAGATCAGACAAGAATGAGACATCTTCAAGGCATTTTGGCACCTCTCAGGTCTGTCACCCCTGCCCAGGGCAAGTTCTATCCAGTTTTACTGATATGCCATCAAATATATCAGCCAGGTAAGAAGAAACATTGAGCATGAAAGAACAGTTCACATAGAAAATTTCAGCCAAGTTGTTCAGAAGACTGAACAACAGAGAGCAATCAAAGGTGGGCAGCCACGAGGGTCAAGGCATCTCAAACCAGTTGAATAAAAACAGAAAAAAAAAAAAGGGGGGAGATAGTGAATTAAAAGTCTTCTGACAGTACAGGATCAGGGGATGAAGCAGATGGCCACACACAGCTCTGAGAAGATCCTTCATCTTGTATAAATCAGTAAATGGATGGAATAAGGGAATAATTACTGCACCAGCTGAGGTTGTTTTCCTCAAAAAAAAACAAAAAGAAATTTGTAAACAGATAACTTTAGCATTCACATACCAAGAAGAGAAGCTAATGTGACCTTATTCTTCCCTTATGGCCCCCGTGAGTGTCGTAACAAACCTTTAGAGCAATGTGAAGTCAAAGACATCACTGGGTCTGTTTAATTTGACCATTCATGCCATCAGTCCTGCCTGTATCAACATCTTTTCTTGGGTTTTGAGATAGATTTGCATTTGCCAACTTGAAAAATGACTGGGCTTTATTGTAAGAACTAGTTTTGCACCTTAAGAATTCTTAATTTGCCATATGAAGGACTATTTTCCCTAATAAAAGTGGCTCATTTTAATACACGGTAAAAACTACAATGGATTTTAGCATGCAATGAAAACTTTAGGATTTTGTTAAATTTTGAAAGAAAAAGTGCAAATAAACAAATCCTGTACTCTTTCAATTAACATTCTGGGGAGCCTAAACGAGTATATAACACCATTTTTTGTCATTTTGTCATTTTTTCCCATATTAATTGTATTCCGGTGGAGAAACCTACCTAGAAGTATAGAAATCTATCATATTTACCTTCCAGAAGCACAGATAATGATGACAGAGAAAATCCTCTGCAAAGCACTAACATGTCTAAAGAATTATAGAAACAGCCACAACAAAAGACAGATCAAAGAGACAGTTTCTCATATAATTTGAACAGAAAACAAGCAAAAAAGCAAGTTTGAAACTTCAGTGATTTAATAAACAAACTACAGCATGAGCAGAAAGAGCCCACCATTATCTTCTATGAAACATTAATGGCAAAGGATTGTCTGGAAATGGAACCAAATAAATCTAGAGATAGGGAGACCCTTGTTAACAGTGTCAGTCCTCATGATCTCAATTTTCTCAAGGCCTCTCTCTTTTCAGGTCTGAATTATTTCTGGATGCAGTTGGGCAGCAGATGGGATGCTACTGAAATGATCTAATATAGCCCAAAATTAAATGCCTAAATTTCATCAACTATTTTAGTGTTCTTTCCCATCTCCTCCAGAGATTAGCACATGTAGAAACTTGCATTGGTACAATTTAGCCATCAAATTTTACACACAGAAAAGTCTCACAGCTTAAAGAAGGCTGATAAGGCACATTTTCTTCCTCTTAAAAAAAAAAATATATATATATATATTTATATACACACACAGAGAGAGACTTCTCATAATCGTTGCAGCAAATTCTAAATGATGCATGAAATGAAAAATTCCCGTTGAGTGCACTGAGAAGTGTCCAGACAGTGCCACCATGGAATCAACGTTTGCCACCTCAGTCACTTACTGAGACACTCACTCAGAAGTCAACAGAAACAACCTCTGCAGTTACACATTTCGACCTGCACAATATTTGTACATTTCCCATTTGTTTTCAAAACCTGTTCAAAATTATCATATTGCAGACTTTCAATCACATCAAGCCATGTTTCTGTGCTAGAAACAGGCAGGGATGGTCAGTGAATCCAGATTATTATAAAGGAATCTCAAGGATCAGTGGATTGCCTAACTGGGTTTTACATCTGCAATTAAAACAAAAAAAAAATAAGATTTAGTTCACTTTGAGTTATTATTTGCAATCAAATTATCTATTTTTTTTTTTTCCATCATAACCATTATCAGGAAAACCTTGATTTTAAGGGATTTATAAATGTATAGAGATTTAATTTTGTGACCAAAGCTATTCAGGTAGTTAAACATTTTCATTCTAGCATCCATGGAAGAGCTGTTTTTCACTCTGCTGCTAACATCATAGCTTGAAAATACTCTGTGTAAGAGACTCTGGGAAGAGTCTGCATATAAAAAGATGTTTAAGATTTGGGAAGAGATAAAACAGAGACAGAAAAGCTAGAGGCCAGACCCAAGATACTAGTCGAAAAGGAGAGATTTTGGACTATAAGTCCAGATAGGAACATTGATGGTTTCATCTGATCTTCTGAAAATCATCTGGATTTTACACTTGTGCAAGCTGAATATGTGCAAAGGGGGGCATACTAACAGCTGGAGACAAGGCATTGCTACATATCCTGCTGTACACAAGAAAGTGAAAGGATTGATCAAATTATCTAAAGGACAAGTACCCATTCAGGATCTTAATCCAGTTTGAAGCACACAAAGCTCGTAAATGTAAAATATTTTGATTTGAGAACGGGGAACAGCAATTCAAACATCCTCCAGATATCATCACTGTGTATATGCCCAGAGCTAAAATGCTGTAATTTCACCAGTTTGTCTCCTCTTCTGCAGGCAAACAGGAACCTGCAACTGTGATTCACACACAGGTGCAGTTCCAGATACTTGTGCTTCTAATTAAACAGGATTGAGCTGCAGGTGTAAATCAGTCAGAAGCTGAGTCACATTTTAGTTGGGCTTCATTACTGGGGGTAGTTTTAGTCTTGGTAAAATGCCAGTCTTCAATTTGATCTCTCTGTGCAATACCCTGTTCCATTATACACTGTGGTAGAATAATCCTAACTCACTAAGTATAAAAACAAGGGATAAATTACTACTGAAAGATGTAACATACTGATGTGAAGCACAATCAAGGAACAGACAAAATGATCATCTGACCACAATCAGCTCTTTTCAGCATTTCATTTGATTTGCCATTAAGTGAATGTTTAGAGAACTAGGAAGCAAAATGACATTTAAGACTTTGTGTGACGGGTCAGCGAGTGAGAGCTGTATCACAGGACATTTTCAGAACAAATCTCATGATAGCTCTTGCCTTCATCTCTCTAAGTACATGGGGTTTCCTCAGATATGTCTTTTTTCTAACAGAGACATCTCAAACCCCACAAGCATCAGAGCTAAGCTGAGTCTTGCACCAGTGGATTTACAGTCACAACACACTATTTGCAAAACCTCCAGTGTGTATTTAATTATCCTACCCAGATGAAAAACCATTTCCAAAAGCAAAATAGCCTGGAAGCCCCATTTGAAGTTCTCCTCCAACTCTCATGTATTACTTACAGATATTTTATGTTTCATCAGCTTCATATTATTCTTTCCTCATACCTCTATCTTAGACAGTTTCCATTAGCTGATATTCAATAGTAAATCCCCTCAAATTATGCAAATGTGTTTTATCCACATACTTAAAGATGGTGTTTCAAACACTGCTCATGAAATCCTCCTCTCTTTGTAAACTGCACAGGAGAATTTACTTAATCCCACAGGGGAATTGGGCAAAACTTACTACTAACCAAAAACTTGAAATGTGGTTTCTGTCCCAGGGCAGGGAACTCCAGTTTCTAAGTAAATAGTCACAGTAATTAAGCAGTTCTTAGCAATCAATGTACAACAGCAGCACTAATGCAGCAGGTTCACAGTCTCAACCAAAGAACTTCACTTCCCTCCCAGTTACCCACCAGCAACTCTGGAAACTATGTGGATAAATCTACCCCACTGAGCAAGAAGCAACCCAGTGAGGGAAACTATTGGTCATAGCCATAAATACCAGTATATTTCAAGTTCTGTCCTCACATGTCTGGGTAATAAAAGAGTGATTTAATCTCCATGAAGTTTTCTACTTTTAGTGCCTGTTTTCTCAGAGATGGACTAATTACTGACGCCGATCAGTCCCTTTGCTCCAGTGGTAGAACATGTTCTTTCATGCCCATAAATTCAAGACTTAAGGAACAGCTTAGCTGCATGCAATTGAGCACACACTCAAGTGTCCTGCTAGGCTAGAGGCTGTGTTCAAGGCAGGTGGTCCACAATGTCTCAAGGATTCATATGTAGGCAGAATAAACTTGCATGGACATAAGGAATTCATTTATTTTTTCCTGTGTTGCTCAGGAAAGGGATATGAAATAACAGCTGGGAGCTAATGGTTTTTAGAGACAAATCTCTCACAGAAAAATTATCATCTACAAGCAAAATTGTGATCTAAAAAAGGAGGTACTGAAAGGAAAGAAGACAAACTAGACCACACTCATTGACAATTCACTCTGCCTCTTCTATTCCTATACTTCTTTGTCTCTACTCTACTTTTTTCTTCCCCCAATAAATGCAGGAGCCATGGAGCTGTGCTGTGGCAACTGCACATAGGTTTGAGGATTAAATACTGCAGTAAGCACAGCAGCAGCATATTTAGGATAGACAGCCAAGACTGAATGCCATTAAGACATGTCTGGATATCAATACCCTGAGTTCCACACACTTGGCTTTTGAAATTAAAATTCCTATGTCTCAGCAGATGCTTATTAGTGCAGTCTGGGTGAATAATGCAAAGCATGTATTTCCATCAAAGCATGTATTTCCATGTAAGTGTTGATTCAATTAAATTTAACACCATTCCATGTTGAGTCAGAGGGACAGGCACATAATACTTCCACTGAATTAAAAGATTCTGTCCCACTTATTACACAGCCTCTTTCAGTCTGATCCCCAACTCTTTGAAATGCATATGGCAGGCAATGCAATGATACAATAGCAAAAATTCAAGCTATTCCTAGCCTCAGCTAAGATTAAGTCATAAACCATGGTCCTTCAGCAGGCTGACTGTCAGTCATTTCCCTTTAGCAGGAAGAAGAGAATATTTGGCAGCCATTCAATTTTTCTTTGCTGCAATAATCTCACGGCAGAATTTGACACAAGTCCATTGTGGATATTTGTCTTTGTGTTCCTCATTTCCTTCATATTCATCTTTTTAAGAATTTTGTTTCCTTTTTATTTTATACTTAACTTGAAAATGCTCTCAGTCTTCTAATTTCACCATGGTGCTTTTCTATTTATTAAATATTTCTTGGCTTTGATGATGAGAACCCACATGTTTGGGGGAAAATAGCAAGCTGAACATAAAGCTGGGAAAAAACAAAACCCACCATTTTCAAGATGCCTCAAAAAGAGCGAGCAGCCTACTGTAGATTCATGATGGAGTAACATTCCTAACTGTTGCTTTTCATATTTAAAACATTTACAGGCAGAATATAAATTCAATTTGACAATATCCCTCTAAAAGGGAGACTTTCATTTTCTCACAGGAGAAAATTAATCTCATAGGCAGTATTTATACTACTTTGCAAATATTATTCCCAGAAAAAGAGAAGCAGAAGCCAAATCTGTTTTGTCTGATTACTTAAGAAAAAAACAAAACTGGGAGTTCAGATGTTCTTAATAGCTAGAATATTCACATTGTATTAAGGACTTACTTTGAAATAAGATATGACATTTTGCCTTTATTGCTCAGTTTACATTGATTAAAGCATAGCAAAACCAGCTCAGGTAGCAGCAGTGAGCCCCCTGTTAGAGGCAGCATCGTTACAAATCAAGCTGGTAAAGTAAACAAGTGAAATTCTCTTAAATAATTCATACACACAGCTCATTGACATCAAAAGCCTTCTCTCAAACAGCACCACAGCAAAGTGTAACTGCTTGATTAATCTAGAAAAATATTAACTATACACAAAGAACACAGTTCTAGGGGAGAGAAGGCAGCAGAGGAGTCAATGTCTAACATTAGAGGAAGTGCAGTAGAACTTCAGTTTGGTCAAGTCAACTTACAGGTTTGCACCAGAAGAACAGGTCCCCTATTTCTGTTTACTTAGCAGAAAAAAACAAAAGGCATTTACAAAGGACAACAGACCTACAAAAAGGATGTGCAGTGGAAATAAAAGACTGGCACACTCTGAGTGTGGTTGTCATCAGTCAAAGATACCAACACACGGCAAGGATTTGCATCAATCTTTTCAGGGCAGATACTGTAGATTGAGGTTCAGGAGCTGCAGGTCTGAGCAGAGCACAAGCCTTTCACTGCAAGGCTGATCAGGATGGGTTTCTCTGTTTGTCTAGTCAGGCAGTGTCTGCAATTCTTCCACTGCACAGCAGGACTTTAACCCATATAGTTACACTTTCTCAGCCACTCAGAGCAGTAAGACCTCTGAGATTCGTGTTTCTTGCTGGATCTCTGTGAAGTTAAACTAATCTCCCCATTAAGCTCCCTTAAAAAGTTTCACAAAGGACATAATTCACTGGGCCATTAATCTTTATATGACATGTATTAACCTTTCTACAGGCTGGAAGAAGCAGGCACTGAATGCACAAAGATGTCCTAGAGCTGCTGCTGAACAGCTGCTGCTGTGCAGACACATTTCTGTGCTGAGCCTTGGAGAAGTGCAGCACAGAACTTTACCCCTGGTCTCTGCCAACGCATTTCCAGGTACATGTCAATGCACTGATAAGAGTGTAAGAAAACCACATCCACCCCATGATAAATAAAATTTTATAAATGGAACAAATAGAATCATCCAGCTCTTCTAATCTGGTTTTAAAATATTGGGTCTTCAAATTTCCTCTCATTAGTTCGACTTTGAATTATGCCCTAAAATACAAAAGATCACACGGTATGTGGTAAAAATAACCACTTAATTAATCCATTTTCCCCTCACAAAGTCTGAAAGATTTTCAGATATGTCAATGATATAGAAGCAATAACACTGACATCTCTCTCTCTGCTTCCTCTTGTCCAATTTTAGTACATCAGTTCAGATCCTGATAGAGGGAATCAATTTTATGGCATCTTTCCAATCATTTTTTGAAGAGTCTGTAGCAATCTAATGTAAGAAACACCTCTTTACCAAATACAAATGTTTCACTGCTGCACACTGATCATCCCATCTCACTTGAGGATCTACTGATGAAACTCAGAGGGAGCTGCAACCCATGCTGTGACAGGGATGCAGGAATTCCTAAGGATTCTGGCACAGCACAGATTTCACACAAGAGACTGTTCTCTTCTTGTGTCTGATGTGCAACTTCTCAACGAAGAACTGAAAACAGGGAAAAAATTATAAAGGGTAGAATCACATCGTCACATATAAACCTGAGAGCAAATACATGCAAAAACTCCTCCTAAAGCCCAAAGCAAAACTTATATGAGGATATGAGATGTAGTTTATGAAATAAAGGTGGTTTGGGGAAAGTCAAGACTGGAATGATCTTCCAGAAAATTTATGCCTACATCCAACATCCCCCTTTCTGAAGGCTAAAAAATATTCCTGAGAAAAATGGATTTATATAAATAGAATAGCTTTAGAGGTCATTTCACTGCCACTGCAGATTTTGTTTGGAATATATTGGAATAACATGCCGACAGGATGGAGCCTAAAACTTAAATGCAGATGTGCAGAGATTTAATTCAAATCCACTGCTCTCAGTAAAGGTGTTTCTAGGGATCTCAATGGGATTTAGACCAAGTCCTTTACTTAATCCTTATCTTGACATGTGGTTTTTTTCCTAGCAGATAAAACTGAAAGTTCATGTGAGTTTTTACAGGCTGAGAGCACTGATGTTTATCTCTTTTTGCTGAGGGCTTCTTGTTTAAAATATCATTAAGGAGAAGAAAGGAAAAAGAAATCTTTAATTGTTAATTATCTGAATATGTATTCCAGAAAATTTCACTTACAACTATGAATGCAAAAGGATTTATTTATGAAGCAAAACAACATGCAATATGCAGTAATAGTTCATTAAAGTAAGCTTATGTTTCACTTTCATTAAAGCTGAATAATTTCTTATTAAGTAGAGTCACTGCCTATCTAATTTTCTTGTAACTGTGGTGAATACTTAGTAAAAAAAACATTGGTAGGCTTTGCAATCAGATAATTCTAAGATCAAAGTTACTCCTAGTAGCTATTTTACTGTTAGAGAGGTGACACTGGAAATCAATAAATTAATAAATAAGCTCATATTTTATTAAAAGAGCAGAAGAGTTGTGTTTTCCAAGGCAAGCTTTCAGTTAGCTCAGTTTAAGATCTGAGTAATTCTAGCTGAGTTACTGGCAGTAGGCAACTGGACCTGACCTATCAACGGTGATGAGGGGCAAGCAAGAAAAGCTTTGCTTTTCTGAGGCCTTCCAGTGTTCTCACTACAGAAGGTTACACCATCTGGTCCCAAACAAGTGTTTGGAGGAACAGAAGACACCCAAACTGATGTACTTTGTATCTTCAGAGATACTGAAAAGAGGGGCAGAACTTCACGTGATGAAATTCATAAACATGGGAGCAAACTCTTCCTTATAAATCACACCAAAGCCACCTAAGCCCCCTTTTCAAATCTTTATACTTATCCCAACCCAAACACCATATTTTTTTGCATACTTGAATACAACTGCATGGATTTTCAAAAGACTGAGTATTTCCAAATTCCACTCGGATTTCAGGGAGTTTCAAATGCTCCATGACATTGGAACTGGATTTTTAAATTTATGCTCCAATGCTAATTTACTTTGCAGCTCCAGTCAGTTTTTAACATACTGATCCAACAGGATTTGTGCCACCTCAGCAAATTGCAAAATGTAGCACGTTTGTTTATTTAGTGTGAAATATTTATGAGTCTATTTATTCCCTAGGAGAAGGAAGGACCCACAAGGATTATATTATAATCCCTCTGGATCTGTTAAATTTATATCTATTAGTGGCTAAATAAAAGGGAAAACTTTAAAAGTCACAACACCAGTAAAACCAAAAAGAATCAGTTTCTTATTTACAGTATAAAATAAGCCTGACAACATAAAGGTAAATAAATGCAATAAATAATAAATTAATTAAAAACAAATTAATATTATGTCCTGACTTTTTGATTAGAGACCTGCAGGGGTAGCTGTGCTGGTAACCACAGAGCAAGAGGCTGATTGTTACATCTGCTCAGCAAAAACATTTGACAAGAAAAATCAAAGAAGTTTTAGCTACAAAACAGAAATTGCAGAGTTTTTGAAGTGTTTAAGCAAGAGCCTGCTCAGTTCAACATCAGGGATAATAGTGAGGAAAGAAAAATTGCACTGTTGACAGATAAGAAAAAGTGATAATACAAGATTTTAAAAAAATCACAAGGAATATTTACCAAACTTTGTATTAACATAGAATGAACTCAACGAGGCAATAAACTCATGTTCAAGTGATCACTATGCAGCAAGTTTCTTAAAAATAAGACTTGAATCTGAAATGTCAGTGCTTTGAATGGAATGCTATTGCTCATTGCTAAACCAACTTCATTACCTTTATTAGGTGTGAGCTGATGGAAAGGCACTTAGAGGGTATGAATACATACACCAAATAAATTTAATATTCATTTTTCTGACTTTATGCTCACACAAGTCAAGGTGCACTTAGTGTAAGGCAAAGCAATCTATGGAAACCAAATGGAAACAAAAGTAAGCAACTTCCATCATGAAATTAAACAACTGACAGTGCAGTCAATGTAGTAATGACACTTTCCCACAGCAAATGCCCTGTGAGATTCCCTGTAAGACTGATTTAAAAGTAAATGTTGGGTTAGCAATAATTGTTTATGGAAGAGCAAATCAGGCAAAGACACATAGATCCTCAGGTCATGATTCTTAAATCCTTTGAAGTTATTTCAGAGGCCCAAAGTTAATAGTTGTCAAAATTGCTCCTGCTGTTTTGAATATCCCAACCCATTTGTTAGCAAGCAAAACGGAATTAAGTTATTAAATCAGGAATGAGTAAAGGCAGCTTTGGCACTTTTATACTTTGCCCACGTATTAGAGGGCATTTAGAATTGCCTTTCACTAAATCTTGTCATGTGACTATTTTCTTCAGTGTCTCATGCATTTGCTCAGAACTCCTCTCAGCTATAGCACAGAACATAATACACTGCTGAAGGAACAATGTGCAGGAATTATGGACATTACAGACAGATGTCTTTACTGCTTAGCTATCATATTATAAAAACATTTAAATCCCCCCCAAAAAATCTTCAGATATGTTAGAATACTGTGCTAGACTCATTACCACAAAAATATCAGATGCTCAGTACTGCAAGTTTCAGGAGTCTAAAACACTCTTTACGGACCTTTTCACCAACCACCCAGCGTTAGGAATATCAGGGATGGCTCTGAAACCATAAGGAGATGGGTTTTGCTAATGAATGCCTCTGTAGATGCAACACATATGCAAGAAAATTGCCTATTGAAGGAGCTGTTCTTAGTGTCTCCTCAGTGGGCTGTTACAGCCTTTGGCTTGTTCTTACCAAATGTAGCATCTGATTTCCCAGTATTTTGATGTGGAAGCCATAAGCAGAATTTAATGACAGAGCAGGAAAACTGCAGGGGTATCATGTTTCCTTTCAGTAATTTTGAGAAAGCACATTTCACTCTTCCTCAGATATCCCCTCCTTTTCTTTCAGGAATTCTATAAAACAATGTTAGAGTTGGGCACAGTGGCAACATCTGTAGTGCCCATGGCATGGCTGTGAGACCATGCTGGGTCACAAGACATCCAGGAGCAGCTCTAGCACAGCTGACACACACCACAGGAAAATTTTGCATGTGTTCAAGTGTCATCCTACACTTGTGGGCTGCCTGTGTGGACAAGCAGCACAGAGCACTCAAAGTGGCTCAGCCACCTGCAGGGACCCCTCTTCTCCTGTTGCCATGTCATTAAGATGTCAGGCAGCCTCAGCAACGTTGAAGCAAACAGCAGGTCTCAGAAGCACTATCACCTCTGTTATAGCTTCTAAAAACAGACAAAGAGTTTAAACTCTGCATGTCAGTTGACTGAGTAGCAGGCACAGGACACGAGGAGCAGCCAGTTATACTCACAGAGCTCTGTTAGTATTCATAAACACACATCCCCTTAAAGCAGAGAGAGCAGACTCCTTTAATCTTTACTTCTCTAAAGACTCTGAAGCAGAATCTCATGAAACACATTTCTCTTGAATATTCTTTTACCACACTTCATTTTTTATAAAACAAGTTACTGTTGACTCGCTGAACTGAACAGGAGCTTGGAGCACGATGGTTTCTTACTCTAATCCAGGCTCTCCACATCCTCAGTCCTCCAGCCAAATATATGCAAATGGTTTTGAACTGCTGAATACGTCTGTACAGCTAAAATTCTTTTGCTGAAGCAATGAAAACAAAGCAATCATTTTTGTCTTGCCTTTAAAATATCCGAAACATCACATCTGGCACGAAGGACAAGCAACCAGAAGCTTTTCAGTTTTGAAAATTGCTCACCATAATATCACAAACTGTATTTGAGCTAGAGGGAATGTAACAAATTGTGCATTGTCAGAAACACAAATGCTACCTGAGGATAAATGTTTTCAAATAGTTAACCATTAAAAAAAAAAAGTTGATAACATCGCATTTCTAATAGAAACACTAATGGATGCAACTGTTGGGATGAAACCTATTGGGTTTTGATGAAGCTTTTAAACAAATCTTGCTTTTATACATTCTCTTAGATTAAGTAGTCATCTTTAAAGAAAAAAAGAATTTCCTTTCAGAAACCATTATTCTAAGCAGTCTGTTGTAAAACAAGTAACTAAAGCATTTGAACATATGCCAAGTGGGGAAAGTTATTTTTAAAGTACACTCTATGTCAAAGCTGCATTCAGAGAAATACCTAGCTCACTTTTGCAATTTCAATCTCCCAAAAATGATTCTGGAGTGTAATGCAAATAAACACCATGTAGAAAATATATTTGGACTGCACAGCCCTGCAAAAAAATGGGATGATTTACTGATCAAAGATAATAATCTGTTGAATAACTGGGAACTGTAAAATATGGTTGTAGGTACATCCAGAGACACACACACGCATATCACAATTGTCTTCGATGGCATAACCAACATGGTTAACTTGAAATATCTGTGGTAAGTAGGAGCAAAATAGAATGTGGAGAAAAACATTTGTGATGATCAAAACCAGTGAAAAGTGTCACTTTCATATTGTATAAATTATTTGCAAAACATCCATTCCATCTCTACTTGATAGATTATTTTTTCTTACTCCATGCTGGCTTTGTACTAACAATAACTGTCTTGATAAATTACTAAGAACATTACTCAATTTCAAGTAGCCACATTTGTTTCTGTGTTTCCAGCAAAATTATGACAATAGAAATAGATTATTGTAATTGCTTCTTCAAGCAAGGACTACAGGTGGTTTGTTTGTTCCATGACTAATAACTCCCATTTTCCTATTCATTCAGTCACTGAGATGTTCAGACTGTTGGCAGAGGAAGGAGGTGATGTGGATTTTACTGTGGCGAGAAAAAATAGAAAAGTGATTAAGCCTTAAAAATATTTTATGATTACATGTATGCACTATGGTGATGATGATGAGAAAGAGATCACTAAAGCTATTGCAATTTATGTCAAGAGCATCTTTCATACATAAAAAAAAGTTGAATATATGCACAGTTGGGTTTTTTCCTTACTTTGAAACAAGCTAGAAGGAAAATCTTATTGCAAAACTACACTGAAATCATTTTACCAAATTATACAAACATTAACGTACTACAGACTGTGCTGTTATTTTACCTTCTTTTCATCTGTATTCACAAATATCATTGTTATTCTAAACTGACCATATTATTGTCACACATATAACCTGAAAACTAAAGAGCCAGCCTGTTTTGTTGTTCCTACTTTGCTTCATATTTGACCTAGTTTAGGTTTCTGAACTAGTTGTCCCACTCATACAACCACATCACAGTTACCGGCATAAGTGTTACAAGTGACAACATTTCCACTAAAGATTTTTTTTTTATCATAAAACCACAATTTCAACACTTTGGGGCCATAAAGCTACAAACATAAGACGACTGCACACAAATACTTGTCCGAATTAAAGCCACTTTGTAACCGAAAGATGGATTGCAAAGGGTGTTCCAATATTTTAACAGAGGCTGGTGAATTCTGGTGGGGTTTAGTCAAAACTGTCAGAGAGGTGCCAAATCAGGAGGTAAAGAAATGATCAGAATAAACTGATAAGAGAGAAAGATGATGAAACAGGATACAAGAAGATCTCTACAACTAGTTCCTAAATTATCTCCTAAAATACTGACCATTCTGCAGCTGAATCCTTCCCATAGTAAAAACAAGATGATTTTTACATGTTGCATTTCTGGTCTCTTTATTAACTACAGGTGAGACTAATTTGTGTTTAACAAAGACACCAGCCAAGGAAGGTCAGCCACCAGGACACAAAGTACCACTGCCATGTTGTTGCATTTTTCATAAGGTGTCCAAATTTGATGTGATCAGAATTTTTAACAACCGCAGGACTAGCTAATTTTAAATTATTAAAACACTTCCAAGTTTTGCAAGTGATTTAATTTGAACAAGAGCCCAGTCACACATTATACCAGAGATTTAAAACATCAGGATTATAAAAGATTTCAAATATACATCTTTAATACAATATATCATGAACACAGAGAAAAAAAGCTGAGGCATTTGATTGACCTCATGGTAAACCATAAATAGATAGAAGTAAAATTATTAATCACACTCTAAAAAATCAGGCTCAACCTACCAAGACTAGCAACATACACCATCTTATGATGAATTATGGTTTCAGAAGCTCTTATTAAAAACAGCTAGGTTACTGCAGAAAATTAGAAAGAATGAGTAATATGTTTTCCCTTCAAGTTCTGTAGGCTTCTTTCCCCACTTAGTTCACTTTCCTCTTAAAGGGAATTTCTCTTAACTATCAAGAGAGATTCTTCTCCAGGAGAAGAAATCTTGCACAATTCTCCTACAATTTTGAGAAAATCTTCCACAACTAAGGTCCTGCTTTAGGTTACACCTTCTGTAGATGCTCCTGTGCTTCACTGCACGCATAAACAGCTCTCTGGTAACCTGAGAAGAAATAGGAATGCCAGGAGGGTGACCTAACATTTCCTTGCTGCTTTGGTCCCTCAAAGACGCTAGCAGCCTGTCCATGAGGGAGCAGCCTTTAAGACTGGAATCCATTCCTGGCCCAGGAAAAGAGGAATGCTAAGGTGCATAAAGCTGCATTTATAAACACCAGGTTATGTCAAATGCCCACAGCAAGACCTGGGAATGACACATTTAATACTCGACACAGTCGATGCTTTTTAATGCAGCCTCCCTCCAACAGAGAATGTCTTACATTGAGGAATGATACCTGTGAGTTCCTCCTTTAATAAAAAGGGTCACAGGCTTTCTGCACTCTCTGTCTTCCTAAGAGGTAGAAATTTAAATCTCCAGCTCTTTGCACAAGTATTTGTTGAAGTCTGGTTGAAAGAGATGCTGCAGTGCAGGTAGCACAGCCAATATATTGCAGGGGCATTTGAGATGCTCTGCCACAGCAGGGCTCCTCATATATGCACCCTGTGCTGCTTTTCTGCTCTCCATCACCTTTGCTTCCTTGGAGTAATATAATTAAATGAATGCACTGGAGAATGACTGAAGGCATCATACATTACCATCTCTTTCTTGGACTCTGCAGTAACAATTATTCACATGCCAAATTGTTTCCATCTTATGCCTTTACTTCAAGCCTAGGGCATGCAGCATTCCAGCCTATTTTGGAGTCCTTAATACTTCTAAAGTAATATTTAGAGCAACCTATACCAAATTAAGAGCTATATTTACTCAGGAACCTTCAAACTTCTTTCTCTGTTCTGTCTCCTGTCTGTTTGCTTCCAGCAAGATGGTCTCAGTGATAAGCCAAGTGACATGCTAATAATATTTTTGTCAAGGTCTCAAATTCACAAGCACTTCCTGTGTCAGTTTACCCAGTGTAGATGTGATTTATAATAAAAACCATCAAGCTTTGATTTAATTTTAAAAAGAAATTTTTTGTGGTTTCATAAAAAGGTTAAAATAAAATAGAGGCATTGTGGATGCCAATTCAGAAGTTTTATACCTATGTAAGAAAAGTCATAAAACTTTTCAATAGGTACTCCATTTCCTGGGATTTCTGAAGTTATTTTCATCTAAGAGCTCTATTGAAAGTCTTAAGGCACATCTTTCCAGCCTGTTATGATCTCCATAGAAATCCTTGTTTTTGAGAAATTACAGTTTACTTAGCTACATATGGGCTGGAGTCAGATAAAAAGTTACCAAAATGCTGCAGTTTCTGAGACCAGGACCATAACCTCTGTAGGAGGGGATTTCCACCACACTGAGTGTCTGGTCTAAAACAGTCACTGTGGCCTTTAATGGTAACACTGTCTACATACAATGAGCCATCAGGGAGCTACAGATCTGAGAGTGAGTTGGGTTCTTTGTGCATGTTCCAGTGAAACTAATTTACACCTAGAATGGTCTGGGCGTAATTTTTAATTCACGAAAAATATCTTTTTTAAATAGAAGGCAGAACAACAGGCTACACTGATTCTCTGATACACGTAATTATACCAAATATGATACTCCAATCGTGACCATTATAATTGTACACACTCTTCATTACAAAGGATTCTTTCACATTAGAAACACTGACTAGTAACTTTAAATTCACATCTCTTTATACCTGCTAGATAAGTAACAGACAGCGCAAAGAACATAAACAGTACTATTTTGACTTTGATTCCCTTGATGATTCATTGGGTGAAGTGTGCCCACGTTGCAAAGTTAAACAAATAGTGCCTTTCCACGCTTTGAATTAAACCCAGAGTACAGGATACTCAGTCTAATACTCCAGCACAGATCTGAGAGGTTTAGAAATAACTGAGAGCAGAGTGCCTTCTGTACATGCTGCTGGTGCTGTCCTGTCTGACCATCCAGGACCACTCCTGGGTCACACTCACACCACCCCAGACTGTCACTGTTGGGACCAAAGCCCCTTCACAGCAGCAGCTCCAGTGACCCAACGAGTCCCCACTTGGCTCCTGCACACCCCACACTCACAGTCACACCAGGGTTCCTTACCAGCTCAACATCAGATGTCCCAGAGCTAAGTCCCAGACTCCTGCATCCTTAAAATGATTTGTTCATAGCACAGCAACACAAAACCAGCTCAAGCTGGTGCCTCCAAGGAGGGACACTCAATCCCTGGGCTTTTATACCCTCACAGTCTGTCTGCCCTGATAGTCTGGGCTCTTCCTGATGAGCCAGCAGCTCCTGCATTATATCTGAGTATCTCCTCACCTGGGTGGCTCCACAGGTGCCCTCTGTTATACAAAGGGTCAGCAATTCCCAGCCCCTTTCTGGGGTTCCAGCCATTTCCCCCACCCAGAGCTCAACCAGCAGCTCCCCCTGTAGCTGCACCACGAGTTACCTGCACCAGGTGTGCTCCTCAACAGCGCTACCCAAAGAGACATTCTCCTCTTTTTCCATTTCCACCCTGACAATCAGTTGGGTTGTCAGTCTTGAGTAACTGCAAAATGTGAAATTGTTGCTTTGATTTTACAGTAAATCTTTTATCTGATATATCTGTGATTGTCAGGTCAACTGCCTGTGAGATTGACTGTCAGTCCTCAAACAGAGATAGTGATCTTCTGTAAATCTACCACGTTAATCCACAGGTATGGAGGACTTTGTCATGGCAACTCAGCCCCACACAGCCACTCTCTCATTCTTCTACCAGCGAAATGGGGGAGAGAATTGGAAGGGTAAAAAAAGGAAGAAAACTTGTGGGTTACTTCTGCAGTAATTGAAGATCAAGGCCAGGAGCATTTATTTTCAGAGACAGGGTAAAATTTACCACATTAATTACCATGAGACATACTTCATAAAGTATTTAAGTAGTATTTAAGTATCCTCAGACAAAGATAGGCAATGCTGAGCCTACAGAAACACTAGTGAAGATCACACTGTGTTTTTTAGGAAATTAGAGGAAGATACTTATGTGGCCTCTTCAGGTCTTGAAAATCTCAGTATCTACTTGCATCCTTTGATTCCCAAATGCCTTTGAGAAACTAGTCTCATGCCTAAATCTCCATCCCCTTCAGCACACAGACTGTCCTTACACACAGGTGGTGAAATCATGGATTTTTATACTCTTGTCAAGGCACTGGATGAGTTATGTGCCACAGGTGAGCACAGAAGAATGCAATGCTCATTTTGTAGCTGGTCCATGCCAGACTGATGCATGCACCTTCTGCTATTGCAACTTACCACGAGGATAACCTATTGCAAATAAAAGTTAATGAAGATTATATATTTGGTCTGAGTCTGTTGTCCACACATTTTGTCTCTGGACAAAAATGACTCACATGTGAAGCGAGTTGTGCTGCCCACTTGCTGCCATAACTCCACAGCAGCATATTCTTTTTATAATGCAATACAGAAAACAAACACATGCACAGTAAAACTCCAGCTGGGAAGAATAATGAAGCATTTAGCAAAGCAGACAAAGACCACACGGCTGCATCTCCCTCAACACAGCAGATCCTATTACTGGATAAAATAATTAATAAGCTAATGACAGACCTTTAAGCACCCAAGTTTTTCTGAAAGATACAGACTACCTTTTTTTTTTTTCCTTTCAGGAGTCAAATCAGTCAAACATCTAAGAACTTCAAACACTTTTGGGATATGCAAATTCACTGCAACCCTCCAGCAGCAGAAGTCATATACAGCCCTAATACTACTGCTTGTACAGCTACTTGGAGTAACAGGAGGACTTTCCTGACTTCAGACACCTCACTGATGCTGATTAAAACAACACACTGGAACTCCTATATAGGGTTAGCAGACAGGGAGACAAGCTAACTGGGAAAAAAACTTCCTAGAGTTTCATTTGTCTTATAGGAGCACACCAGTTTCTCCCACTGTGGTGCTCGAGGCATGACAAAGACAGGAGAAAAAAGACTAAATTAACCGTGGGCAGATCTTGCCAGGATTAAGTTCAGTGCTGTTCTGGATTAAATTATTACAATTACTACTACCTTGATGTAGCAGCTGCAACAGCTAGTATAGAGGTTCTCCAGGTCTACAGAAATTGAGTCTGACATCTGATACATGAAGCATTTGATGCTGCAACATCTGCCTGCATCAGCACATGATGGTTTTCAACAGGGAGCTCTCAGAGAAGAGTCTGTAAACAACATTTATAAAATACAAATGCTCTTGGTTGCAGATGCATTGAAGAAAGCTTAATAGCAGTTTGGATGAGTTAAGTGGTTGTGAACTTCCGAAATGATTTATCACCAGTAAAAAACAACCCATTTCATAAAACTTATATCCCATTAAAGAAATATTAAATGAAAAGCAGAGCTGGAGAAATTGTTTTCTCTGGAGTTCCATGTGGTTTTTTTCTTTCTTTCTTTCTTTCTTTGTCGTTATCAGCAACACAAACTTGGGCAACGAAATAGCTTTTTTCCGATGATGAATTTCATGTTTATTTTGAAAAGTAGCATGGGTTGGTAAATAAATTCTTGACAAAAACAGGATTTGAATTCATGCCCATGCATAGTTTTTTTAAAAAAAATGAAGCAGAAGATTATTCTTTTAAGGCAGGATGAATGCATATATTTGTATTCCCTTCTGCGCAATTGACTGAACTTCACTTTCAAAACGTCAAGGATAAATATCCTTCAAATGGTTCCATTAAAATTGTGATAGCCATAGTAACAGTATGGAGTTTGCTTATATTTTTTTTTCCCTTTTTAGTGTGTATTCTTTGCAACAATGCTGCTGCCAAGAGAGGTAAAGAAAAGCAATCCCTACCTAATTCACGTTTGAATGTGGGTGTTGATAGCCTTCATATGTTAAATTCTGAAATTAGCTTTTGTTTGGTAATTTAAAGATTTGTTTATGGATATGAAATCTGAATAGGTCATTATGAAAATATACAACCACCTGCTGCACTCATCAGAATAGAGAGGATGTTATCTACTGTTTATTACTTCATTTCCCCAAGTAATTATTTGCCTCAGAAGAGGGGAGAGTCGAGTCCCTTCCAACCCTGGATATTCTGTGATTCTAAGTGAAAATAAAGCTGAAGAAAATTAAGAGATACAGATATACAGCTTCCAATTACTACCAAGGCTAGTGGATTTTATCTAGCTAAATCCCACAGATATCTGAGAAAAAAAAAATCTCAGTGTTTAAACTAACACTATCTAAATTAATAATAAATTCTTAATTGGGATAATCTGGTCCAAAATATCCCCTTTCCCCACCTCCCTTCTCAAAGGAGACAGAATGTTGTGCCCAGTGAACCTGTCAGCTGCAGAATAAAGTTCTGTGGTACAGGGAACTTACTGAAAGTTCAATAACTACTGATGAATTTCAGATTGAGTTTTAAAGTTGTCCTTCCAGATTGTTGATATTGCAATACAACATACTTCAGATTTTCCAGTTCCTTCCCTGTGTGGGTATAAAACAGTGGCATTGCCTTGTGGATTTGTCCTGGTTTTCAGTTCGAGATCTCTCTGCCCTTCAATGCCTGAAGTTCTAGAAAGAGAATTATCCATGTACATAATCCTGAGAAAATCTTATTTTGGATTAAATACAATAAAAAATACCTTGCATAAACAATTGGGGGGTTTTAACCTATATTTGGGGCCAAATTTACTCACATCCTACGTCTGCAGTGAACCTATTTATTGGGAATACAAGATGGGTAATATGGGACTTTTTGGCAATATGCATTCCTGTTTCATTCCCTTGCAACATACCCATCACAAGAAAAACAGATGAATTAAAAAAAAAAAAAAAACCTCAGTGAAGAAACTCAGCCTGGATCAAAATTATTTTTCCTGAGCCTGTGTCAAGATGATGAGCTCATGTATTTTTCTACATATTCTCTTCTAAGGCACCATACTGGGATGCTGCAGACAGTGATTCCAGGGAAGGATTAAGAAGATGGTCAGGGAAATTCATAAGCTGCTTTGGTACTGTCAAAAGGAAAAATGGCAGCATTATATGCTGAGGGGTTTTCCTGATTCATATGACAGATTATCCTCAAAGGCTGAACAATGCTTTGCTGACTCTCTTCTTGAGTTTGCAATGTAAAATCTCCCAATTTGCAAGCTTTGGGAAACACAGTGCAGTTAAATCGACTAAATGTGGGTTTTTTTAATATACCACACAGCCAATTCTTTCATTCTGCAAAGCACTTGCAAATGGTACAGCATCTTTCTCACAGTTATCCAGCATTTACTACCACATCCTCCACCTTATCAGAAATAGGGAACTTATGGATCTTCTTTTAAACATTAATCTCGGGGTTAATAACTCACTTCTCCTTTTTATTCGTCCTCATAAAATAATGAAGAAAGAATGACCCAACATCTCCAGTTTTTAACAGGGTTCTATGAACAGATTTTCATTGATTTCTGAGAAGGGGCAATATTTTGCAGTAAACTCTCACAAAATCTTAACCAGTAAGAAGCCAGATGTGGGTTTCTGTTATCTGTCACCAAAAAAAAAAATAAAAAATAAAGCTGCTTTTATTTTCAATATGGAAGTGGGAAGGTTTTCCCATAGAAATATTTTTTGAGAAATATTTACACACGGGTCTCACCATGTGTCTGATTTGAGCTTATAGTGACTTCATTAACATCTTACAGGCTCTACATTAAGGAGGTTTTATTGTGTCATTGGGTGAATTATTCCAGGGACTACCAACAATTGCCATCACTTAACTGTTTTGTTAGTTGTGGGATTTTTTTCCCAATTTTAATTTCTCTAAGTGTCTCTTGATGACAGCTCTTCTTGGTTATACTTTTGATTTCTGTGGGTAAGTTTCACTGACCATCAAGTTGGTGTTTTTTCTGTTTTGTTGTCTTCACTCTCCACATTCAGATCAGAAAACATCCCTATATTAAATGTCTCAAGCAATTGGACTCTTCTTTCAATTAAGTTTGTTTAGTGAGGGCTTTTTTATTCTTTCCTCCCCTCTGATTTTCTGATTTGTTTTACATAATGTATAAAGGCTAATCAATGCTCTGTGAGCTTTTCAAATAATCTTCTACCACTTGTGCTTTAACAGCATATTTGCAGTCATAAAAATTAATCAAATTTTCCCTTAATTAACTCAAGCAAACAAACTTTATTTTTTCCTATTACCAAGATCTCTCTTCCTAAAGCTTTCAGCACAGACTGGCACTTAAACACAGACCACTCTTAGACAGGAACAGGGAAATTTTTTCTGATTATACCTTTTAAAACTATTCTGGTTTAGATTAGACACAAACAATGGCAGAGTAGCCAATGTATATTCTGCTTTCAAATGTTTTCACTGATCTGTACAAGTGTCCAACACGCTTTTAAAAAGCCAACAGGAATTGTAGTGAATTGAACATCACACATATTTATAAAATCTTTGAGAGATTTGAGTTTCTTCAATGTATAAACCAGTTCTGCATTCCAATAATGATTTAAACAGAAAAATAGGTTAAAAGTATTTCTTCTATTTATACAACTTAGTCAATGTTCATGTCATTTTTATATTTTCACAAAAAGCATCACCACTGTAAAATAGTTAAATTTGTTACAGATCAGCACAGTGAATGATTTATTCAACATTTTTACTAAAGCACACATTTTAATGGAATCTCTGCTCAGTTAGTAGCATATGGATTTTTGGCAATTTCAAAATTCATAGTAATTTTTCAAAATATATCTGAGCATTACTTTCCTGCTGGCCACTATTACTGTTCTGTAGCTCCAGCTGATGGAAACCAGAACTCACACACGAATATACACACATTAAAAACTATTAAGGGAAGGCAAAAAATCATGAATCACTTGGTGTTACAGTTGCCTGCAGCTGACAGCTCATACCGTGCCTGCAATAGTAAAAACAAGCCATGTCTTTGTGACTGCCACTCTCAGTTCTCATCTCAGCATAACAATGAATCCCATTGATAGTTTCCCAAAGTTGCTGTCTCTCTCTCTTTTTTTCATACAAATGCACTTGCTTTACATGTAGTGGCTCCCCAACATTAGTGAACGAAGGCAGATCCTGGAGTCATCCAAACACTCTGACTCCCAGATCCAACTTTACTGTTAAACTCTGTAAAATAGAGGTTTATTCTTTTTGTTTGTTCACTTCTGTACAAGTTTTGTTGTTTTGTTTTTTACAATTTTCAACACATTTCTTTTGCCAGGGATTCTTATATTTAACTTTTAATGATAAATTTGCTTGCCTTATGCTCAAAACTTTCAACCTCACCCAACTTACACCTACCACACTGTTTGCTTTCTTTCCATGACCACTGGATTACATGGATGGATTGTTCTTCTGGTTTATTTGGCTATTTCAAAGTTTATCCCATCACAGAATTAATTTTTAAGTAAAAAAATATTAGTAATAAAACAATAACAGCAATAGGAATATTCCATAGTTTCTTTCTCTATTCTTTATTCCCTTCCAATGTTATGACAGGGTACATAATCTTTTTCTCCTTGTCCTTATCACCCAGCACCCCTAGTGATAGGATGCTTCACCTGTAAATGTGCAACTTCTAAAGACAAACAGACACTTAAGTTCCTTGTTAAGGACACTAATGATCCATATTTTCTCCAGGTCATTTTGTCCCATTATCCATGGTTCCTGTAAAGGCTTTGTCACGGGATTTCCCTCTCCTCGAATCAACATTTTAGCAGTGCTGGCTTTGGTAGTTTTGCAAACACTACAAACTATTTTTTATGGTAATCACCTTGTACTGCTGTTTTATTTGTAGCTCTCTTCCTCCTAAGTGTGCATTAGGAGTACCCCCTGCACAGCAATTATTTAAATGTAGTCATAGTGACAGTATAATATGCTACTGTAAATAGTTTTTCAAATAAATTATATAATGCAAAGGCCTCAAAGAGCAAGGATTAGTAAAGCCCTAAAAAACTTGATATAAACTTGCTGCAAAATTTCAGTGCTCTGTAAAATATTCTGTGTGTTCAGAACAAATATTTGGTGAAAAGGCAAACTGGTTATCCCCAGGAATATGAAAGACTGATAGCAGAAAATGTTGAATATGGTTCTGGATTCTCAGGTGAGTAAAGTAGACTATACATTAGTGATTAGTGCAGAGGAATATACATCAAAGTCCTTATGGGACCCTTTAATATTCTGAGAATAGAGGATTCCTCTTTTTTTCTTAATTTGCATCGCATTTTCAGTTGATTCGAGTCTTGTGAAAAAGAAAAATCTATATAGCACAGGAATGGCAAAACAATGTAAGGTAGTTGTCAACAAAACATACTTCATGGAATGAATGATGTTAAAAAGTTCTGCTAATGATACATGAAATATCCCCTGTTTAATACAAAATAGAGAGAATGAAGATCTAGGAAATAACAGTTCACTTATTATTAAATATAAAGCTCTGTAATCACAGCAATGTCAATTAGTGGGAAGTAAGAGAGAGCCTTTGCCGTTAGCGTTTTAGTTCAAATTACTTCAGTATGTTCCAAAATCAGCTTTAAGAGACCTTGGGAAAATATAGAGACAGGCGGGTAAAACAAACTGTGGCTGCAATTTGGTACTTAGTATTTTGATGTATTTACACCTGGGTAGCTGTTGGTAGCCTATTTTATTTTGCAGACTTTCTGAGTCCATCTTTGCAGGAGTGGGTTCTAATGAGTCAGGCCATTAGCAACAAATCTCAGGCAGCGAGAACGAGAGACAGCAGCAACATTTGTACTCATTGCTCAAACCCTTCTGGGTGTTCTGCTGCAAAGGAGCAAAGACAGACAAGGTCAAATCTAAACATAAACCCCTTTGCAAAACGTTATTTGTACACAGTACATTCCTCATTAATCTATTTCAAATGCTACCATATCCACATATTAATGCAATGTGTGCTGTTCAACCATTTTCCCCTTTTTGCACGTTACAAAGCTCAAAAAGTGGCAGCAGTGAGAAAAAGGTCAGATTTGTACATAAATTGTTAACCACCAAAGAAAATCAAAACTGTATTTTATATACTAACAATATTTATCAATTAATATATCAGTAAACTTTACCGGTATTTCATTAACTGTTCAGTCCTCCCCCGTAGTGACTCATAAGAGCAGCACAAGGTCTTCCTTTCTCCTCCTGTTTTTCACTTGCCCTCACAGAGAGCATTTCTGCAGCATAAATCTCAGACTTTGGTTGAGCTTTTGTTGCCTTGCTTACAGTTTTTAAAAACCTATCTTGAATTCTCCAAAACTGTAAGAATAACTTTGATAGAGAAATATTCATTTATTCCATTTCCACGACCTGCCACAGGAAGGGTTGAGAAGAAGATTACAGCAGCACTTTCCACGATTCCACCCACAGATATTCTGAAGCAAAAAAGCTTTTCCTGGGTAACACGACCTGTCAAACACAAAGATATGAACTGCAACTTTTCCCCTATTACCAGAAGACTTATATTCAATTGTCAGTTTTAAATTATTCACGCTTTCACCAGCAATTCTCTACTATTCCACATCCTTTTCCATTTCTATAAATTCCCATTTATAGACTTAAATGAAAAAAAAAAAACAACACTACAAAAAACAACCCATCCATCCAAATCAAGACTTTACCCTGTGTTTTCTGTTACTAATTACTGGGTTTCACCATCCAAAATATTTCACAATGTCCAGGCCAGAGTATTTCAGGGCACCCATGTCTTGAAAACATTTGCTGTTTTGCTTTTTTATTTCTTATTAGGAAAAGAAAGTTATATATAATAGCTATGTAACTTTTTATATATTAGCAACAGGGAGTTGCCAAAATTCTAATTTTTTGTGCCACACCTCTTTATCACCTGGAGGTTTCAGGATATTGCATTTTTGTTTAGTGCAGGTGTTATCCATACCTACACTCTGCTTTCACCAACTCCAGCTAGCAAGTAGCAATCATCTGCTTGAAAATTCCAAAGTTCAGTTTCAGATATTTCACCCACACAACACAATTATGTGCTGCACAATTTAAGTTATTTTTATTTGCAATAGTTCTGAGGGTTCTACCTTGGCTCCTTCTCTTCATACATTTAGTAGAATGAACTCTATTTAGTCAAAAAGTGTATTTCACATTGCTTGGATTTGTGAAAATTTTGCTTCTAGTTTAAAAAGTCCAGATAACATTTCAAAATTTATCCAGTTCAACCTTTGGTACTTTTGTGTTCCCATTCCAGTGCTTGCTCTGGCACTGGCCGTTTGGAAGACTCTTTTTAGCCTTTACAAGTATTTTATGGTTAACTAGTTAAACCATTGCTTAAAAAGAATAAAGCAAACCAACATAAATCATGTCTCAATTATCTTCACCACTTGTTTTACTGCACATTTCTCAAAGCATAGGAAATGTCCATCCGTACTTAAGAACCATCCTCTCTTTTAAGAAACCCCATGGTAAACTTTCAGCTTACCCTGACTGCATTGACTGAGGATATCAGCTGTTAATATCTATTAAATTTCTATTTATCCCATTAAACCTTTTAAACCCAAACCATTCCTTCTCTACATAAGTCTGGGAAAAACATCAGCATCTGTCAGTCATTCCTAACAAGCACCTGGGCACATTCCTATCACTGTCTGCTCCTACCAGCACTTTGCAATGACTGCTCAAATTCACTTTCTCTAGAGCTGATGAGAAGTCCAATGAATTATCCTTTTCTTCTGAAAATTATTAAAAAATTATGAGCATTTAGCTAGTGTCTTTTTAATCTCATTTTCATAAGCTAGTTTCCTAAGTCAAAGAAATCTATTTGGATTTTTTTTTATCCATTCACAGTGTTGTTTTAATTAAACTTCTACCTTGGAGTACCCAGGATCTTGAAACCATCAAGCCTCCTCCACTTCAAAATAAAATACCTGTAACAAAAGAAATGTCCTTCCTGATATTCTGGAACAGGGGGCAGCCTGAGTCTGCAAGTCATTCCTCTTTTAATATCAGCTCAACCTTTTCCTTGACTTTCCCAGGACTTTCTTCCTATTGGCTACATCATCTCTACATTTTGTTGACAGATTAACGCATGCTGCAAAAATCATATTCCAGCTTTTAGCAGTTTCTACAATTAATCCTGAATGACTTCTCATGGACTTCCCTCCTTCCTCTTTGCTGGTCTCCATCACATTTGGGTTTGCTTTTTTTTTTTTTTACTTTCTCACTTTTCTTTCTCTTCCTGTACCACTTTTCATCTGAGCTGCTTTTCATTCCCTTAATTCACATTTCTCAGTCTCATTCAGATCTCAAAAACTCTTCACTTCATATAGAGTTTTCACAGATGTCACTTTTATCTAGCTGGGAAAGCAGTGAAGGCAGGTGAATTTCCATATATTCTCTGTGCAGTGGGGAATTTTGTTTTGAGTAGACACAAAATAACCTTTTGTCAAAAATCATTAAACCTATTGTGGCTTTATTGTTATAATGCAAGCCCCATACACATTAAACATTTGCCAGGGAAAAAGTTACATTGAGAGGAAATTTACTTAGCTTAGCTTTTAATCTAATTGTCCATTATGGGTAAGTAGCAGGAACAGCCAAAACTCAGAGCCTCTCCATGTATTTTGAAAATATTATGGGTTTGGAGGTGATCAGACAGTAGCAGACTACTTGTTTTAGCTACAAGAATTCACTCTTGATAATAAACAGCCACTCTCAGCCTCATAAGAAAGAGCCAAAAAGAACTTCCCTGTAAAGGCAACATCTCTGTCCAAAACAGAGAAGTTTGGCTTCCTTGTGCCAACTTAACTGGTAAATAAAAGTAAATTTAGCTAAGAATTAAAAGGAATATATGCACAAAGAGGTTTTAATCATTTTAATGGGGAAATGGTAAAATAGATGCATGAAGAGAAGGCCTGAGACAAGAGAGGAAGAAAGGGTACAGGATGTTTTATGTTTTGGCACCCAAACAGGACGATATTTCAGTCAGAATACTCAAAAATATCAAAACTCTGTAACCTTGGTTAATTGTGTTGAGCGAAGTTAAAAGTGAAGCTTCAGGTTGTTTCACAAACATCTGCAAAATGGTGAAAACATGAATAGAATCCTTAAAACAGATCTTCAAATATTAGTCAATTTATCTGCCATCTGTCGGGAACTGTAACAGCCAGTTCATTTCATTTTCTACAAGCCTAAAATAACTCATTGTGAAGTTATACCATTTTTCTCACTTCCTGTAAAGAAAAGGCATCCTGGCTTCTTTGAACTAAGGCATGAAATGTCTTGCAAAATATCAAAATGCATTAATAAAGATGTAGTAGCTCATTTAACTGATATGCCATGAAGCTGGAGAAATTTTTAATATTCCATTAATTTCACTGCAAAAAGCAGTTCTCTGAACAGAAATAAATTCTCAGCCAATGAATGAATCTTCATGCTCATTATTTCTTTTATTGGAGTAGACAGAGGCTTGACAAAGAACTACACTTCTTGCAGTTACTAGGATAAATTCACTGGACATGCAATATAGTATCACACTAGATACAAATCTATGTAATACCTGAGCTTTCAGAGTGTTATATTACAGCAATAACTAAATGTCATGACAAATTAACATGCAAACCCAGGATATTCCTGTGGCATGGACCAAAGGGAAAGGACAGCTTAAAGAAATTACTGAGTGCATTTTAAGGGAAGAAAGGGACACCGCAAAAATAAATAAAATTTCAAATTCCATGGATGTGTTTTATATCTACAAAGGAGTGAAAAATCACACTATCTTCTGTGCCTGCTAGAGGAGACATTCTCATAGCAAGGCTGTGTTCACTTGCTCAAGCAATATGAATGAAAGAGAAAACAGAATGGTGAGGGAAGAGAAGATGGGAAACCTGCTTGCATTAAATTCAACAAGAGAAGTGCTGTTCACTGCAGTCTGTCCACATTCTTGGCGTTTTTTTAATCATCTTAATGCCCCAAAGTATTGACAATGTTCAGCTCCATTTGTCAGTAAGTTTATCTGATCAGAAAAACAGACACATCAACACAGAGTTTCCAGTTGTGTTCACGATATGTGTGATGATTATATGAGAAAGGTCCAACCAACAGAACCACATTTACATATTAGAGAGATGAGTGACATAAGCAAACAGCCCTGATGCTGCACAGAGGTCCACAGGTGTGGCATCTTCCCTCACATGAGCTGATAACTAATTATAGCTGTTTCTCACATGGTGTTCACCTGAAAGCCTCAATTACTTTCAGAAAGAAGGGGTCTGTATTCTCATTTCACTGGGGAAGAAACTGTCCCACAGATTTGCTCAAGGTTACATAAAAGAGTGAAGACACTGCTCTATAATAAAACCTTCATTTTATCATAGAAGTGGGAATTTAAGAGGAATTACACATATTTAAGAAAAGGTTGAACTTTGTCAAAAGGCATTGAAAAATACCTCCATAAGCAAGGTGAAGCTTTAAATACATATACAGCAAATAAAACAACTTGCCAATGAGAATATTGACTGGAAATCACTAGGAAGCCAAAGAGAAATTCACTTGAATTAAGATAATGTCTCTGGCTGCTAACAGCAAATATTTCAGTTCTGTCTGTGTCAGCATCCAAGGCAGGTCAGATGTGTTGCCAGAACCATTAGTTGCCCCTAAGAAGCTGAAATACTCCAGTAGACAGAAAATTTTGCTGCCTGCATAGATCCATGCTGCCTGGACAGCTACAGATATAATGATGCATCCTAATTCTGCATCTTCAGTGACCTGAAGCCAAACCAAAAGTTTGCAAAAGATGTCAGGTTGTCCATTCTGTTACATTAGTTTTACAATAAGACGTTTAAAGCAGTTGTATTGGTACAAAGCCAGTGAATTCAAGTAAAAAGTCTGTGGCCCAGTAATTAAAAATATAGTTAAAATAAGTTAATATTTCTGAGACATAGACTTCCTTTCCATGAAGTGATTTCAGCTTTAGAATCATAGAACAATTCTGGTTGGAAAACATCTCAGGGAAGCAATGGGGCAGTCTCACACTAAAAAAAGGTGGGTTGGCCCTGGCTGGACACCCAGTGCCCACTAAGGCTCTCTATCACTCCTCAGCTCCATGGGGTGAGAAAAAATATGACTTAAGACTTGTGAGCTGGGATGAGGGCAGGGAGACAACACTCAGCAACCACCACCAGGAGCAAAACAGGTTTCTTTTGGGGAAATCAGTTTTTTACCTATCAAATCAGAGTAGGGTAATGAGAAATAAAAGCAAATGTTAAAACACCTTCCCCCCATCCTTACCTTCTTCCCAGGTTCATTTTCACTCCTAATTTCTCTGCCTCATCCCTTCCAGCAGCTCAGGGGGACGTGGAATGGAGGCTGTGGTCAGCTCATCACACATTGTCTCCATTGTTCCTTCCTCCTCAGGGGGAGGACTCCTTGCACTCCTTCCCTGTTCCAGTGTGGGGTCCTTTCCACAAGAGACATCCCTCCACGTCTGCTCCAACATGAACCAGCTGGCATTGGCTCTGTCAGCCATGGGGGAAGCTTCTGGAAGCTTCTCACAGACGCCACCCCTGTAGCCCCTCCACTACCAAACCCTTGCCATGTGGACTCAATCCATCTGTGTGCAGATCAGCCTTGTATGCAGAACAGTCTCCTTAAGGCTTGGGGTAGCCAGTTCTTGGAAATTTCCAAACCACCCTCACTGAATTCAAACCAGCTGTTCAAGGCAGATTTTTACCTACTTGCAGTTTCAGGAATATATTCTATTTTTAAATGCATTCATTTTCATGTCTGGATAAGAAGAGTATGTTGTGAGCTAATGCCTCGTAGTAAAATAAATTTAAATCATCAGGCCATTCTCTTTTCTCCTGCTCCATTACATTTATTGCTACATTTTCTTGCTAATCTCCAATCTCCTTCCACCCAGTGTCCTTTCCTCTGGCATTTAATATCTTCCTTCCCCATATCTTGGAAAACTTAGAAGTAACATGAATTAATGGATATCCTGGATACTGCAAGCACATTATCCACATCTGTGAGTGTATGGCACTTGTGGTCTCTGCAACAGTTAACACTGCTACACTCCATCTGGAGGCTCTTAACAAAGTGATCCTTACAGAAACAACCCTTTCTGCAGCCTGGTTTCTACCCCCCACTTGGGAAAGAGATATAATTTTCTTGTCACATTCAAAAGGAAGAAAGCAACTTTGAACACTGTCTCTCACTCCAGCTGCGACCTAAGGATAGAGCTCTTCCCAGCTACCAGAAACTCAAATATAAAGGCAGCAGATGTGAAGGAAAATGCAGTTCTTAAAAACAGAAACCACACTCCTGGTTGAAGCAGAATTCAAGCCCCTTATTCCCCAATGACGTAAGATGTTCTCCTCTGTGTAATAAGATTTCGGACAAAAATTCAAAAAAACTGAAAAGTACAAATATTTGCCATTTGCTTCTACATTATGGTGACAACAAATATATAACCCCCAACAGTTCAGAATGTCCAGTTTCTCCATTTATTATAGTGCCTATTTAATTTCTAGGCTGGATTATCTTCCACTGGGTTCTTTCTGTGATGTCCTTCAGCACCACAGTTGAAATTGTCCCTGGATGAAAATTTGTAATTATTTTTATTATCTTGGACAAATTTACTTCTTCATAAACCTATCTAGTCTTATCACTACCTACATGAAGTATGTCAGTATTATTTACAAATTGATTTAAGCCAAGGATTATTTTCTGGTGCCCTTAAACTGATTTCTTCCCACCCTGACAATGCTCTCTTCCTATTGAGCTGCTTTAACATTCAGAATTTGCCCATTGCCATTATTCCCTTCCTGGTTTATTATTTTTGATTGACACATGACAGAGTTGTGCTTCTCAACTCAAGTTTTTCCCCCTTGAGTTTTATTTTCAAGAATTTCCTTTGTTCCTGTTTTACGCATTATATTGAATTACCTTTGTGTTTGTTTACAAGCACTGGCTTTGAAATGAAAAATTGTGAAAATCCCTGTACCACTTCCTTTTTCTGTTTTTTTTTTTTTTAATTTTTATCTCAGCCTGGTTTATATTTTCATTCTTCCCACAGATAGTGCTTGGATTGTGTTCCAGTGACCTAGTGGAAACGTTTTTCATGGGAAGTGTCTCCCTCTGAAAATGAATCAACATGGACAAATTCATATGTTTTTACTCCTTAGGAACAGATGTTAAGGGAATGCAGGTTAAGCTTTAGATCCAAACTAGTCTCTGCAGGACTATAATTTGCTGAGATAAACAGAAAGATGGAAAGGCAAACCAACAGGGGCATCTCCCAGATTTAACATCCCTTCTGTTCTGGCTGAGATACATTTGACTCTGTCACTTGCAGATACGCTTTGCTGCCACAGGAATCAAAACCAACACAGAAATCTCTCCTAATCACTAAAAGATTGTCAGTCTTGTCTAAAGCTGTAAACATGCAGTTCAACAGAGACTGAAATTTGTAAACATTCCAGAGAAATGTGCATTGTCCAATACTGTTTCTATGAAACGTTTATAAGAATATTTGAGGAACTTGCATAAATGTTTCATGAAGACTAGCACAATCTTTGGCTAGTTACCAAGAGAAGGCTGACAATTTTGTCATTGCCCTTGAAAATGGCAAAAAAGAATGTAATGGATTTGTTCTTACCTGCGGTGACTGCTCAGTTCTGCTTGGTACCTCCAGCAGGCTTTTGGAACAGGTTGGATTGGGGCCATCAGCCAGCCTTGAAAAATTCTCTCATTCACTTGCATTTGCTTTTAGGCCAATAAGCTATGATTAGCTTTTCATTATCATAATTAATGTAGTATGGATTAATTAGTTGATTTAGGCACCTGAGTGGTAATTTTTTACTTGACTGTGGCAGGATACACACCATATCTCACCTCCAGAGACTTTCTGTATTTAATACTCGTCTTGGTTTCTGTAAATTTTTTGACATCCCTTCCAAGCAGACAAGCCTTGAGGGAAAAAAAGTCATTTTGCTAGACAGAAGCACTAGAGAAGAAAGAGAATAAGCCTACTTGAATGCAAAAGTAACCTGAAAAGAAATATACAGAAAAAGAGGGCTTCAACCTATGCATTCTACACCATTTTTCAGTAAGATCTGCACTGAGACTCCTCCAGGCCAAACAATCCCAGGTTTTAGCCACATTCTGATGTGCCCTATGACCAATACTGTTTACAATTAATAAAAGTGAAATAAAATATCAACTTAATATCAAGCTTATGTTTAAATACTTAGTAAATCAGGAGAAAGGACTCACTAAGCACAAACTGCTTTTGGAGAGAAGGGGGTTCCTGAAGAGGAAGCAAACAATTCTTGACAAAAAAAGCCACTATCCCAAAGAAAATATAAATCACAATGATAAATATCCAAATCCATTTTGAAGAAATTCTGCTTCTAGGATTATTTTGTGATTGCTTCCTTCAGATCTAAAAGAAATATGTTTTCCTTTGAAATGTCCTCCAGAAAGGAATGAGACTGCAATGAGCTATGGGGTGTGAAACAAAACACAGTAAGTGCAGATAATCAGATTTGCTTCACAGGTGCACTTTGGATCCAAACTAGGAAGTTAATGCAGATGAAGCCAGTGTTTATGAGGTTTTTTTCCTAACATACAAAGTGACATGGCGTGGTACAGACTCTCTTACCCTTTGCTTGCTGTATTATCCTTGTTCAAAAGAAGAGATATCAAAGCAAAAGAGCCTTAGTGCATGCTTTGTGTGCCTCCAGGACTAGGTGTAAAAAGGTTTTTCTGTAGTGCCCACAGAAGAGCTTTTATAAATGAAAGAACATCGTAGCTTACTTCAATAATATATCACCCGTAACCAAATACAGATGTTTCCACTTACCATGACTTTTTTTCAGAAATAATGCCTTTTTGAAAATACAATTGCATCTTGGTAGAAATTTGTGCAGTACTTTATTCAATCTCAGGCATATGTTACCTAGCAATTCCTGTGTAAATTTATGACAGTTATTCCTTAGCAACTTCTTTAACATTTAGAGTTTTTCCTTGACACATGCAAAATAAATGCCATCTACTTTCTGCAAAGCATAAACAACCATGGAATTGCTTTGCAAAAAGACTGCAATTATCGTTTCATCGTGCTTAATTATATGGGTAATGTACCTTGAGCAAGTGTTACAGAAACTGAGAAACAGATACTCCGTTACAGTTACAAAAATGGTATTTAATCTAACAGAATATTGTCTGTCATGTAGTATTGCACTGCTATCATACCCAGAGACATCTGACTGATTTTACTATTCAGAAAGCAACTTAAGATGGGGGGAGAATTTTAGCTGCTTTACAGCCCCTACCTCTTGACAGTCTCAGCTGGGACAAAGCCTGTGGTTTACAAGTCCACAAGAAAATGAAAAAATGGGGGCTGTGTCATAAACATGTAATTTGAAGTACAGTATCTGCAGTTTTAAGAGTTCCAGTGTCGCTTATCTGTGTTTAGACTTTCTTTTTTTTTTGCTTTTTAATTATGTCCAAAATTTAAAAAAAATCCTCATAAAAATATTCTTATGACTCACTGAGTCACAAGTACACGGTGTGATACGGAGTAGGGTTGATGATGGAAGACCTGTTCTCTCCTCCCAGGGTTCTACAAACCAGAGCTTCTGTGCTGCTGTGGTTGAATGTCTTCTCCCCAGCACTCGGCTCTCCTTCCCCAAGGGAAGGGATTTGGCAATCTGAGAATCAAGGCTTGCATTTCACGGCACTTGGGGTCTGAACAGAATTCATTTATGCCAGGCAAGTGCTGCGGGCAGGCCTGGCTACGCTAAACAGGAGCACAGATTCCTTTCCAGAAGCTCGCTGAAAACACAGTCTGCAGTGATTTATAAGGGTCTTACCAATCACTAAATCACTTATTTGACTTTGTAAAACAAACATTGGTACATTTTTCCTTTTGCTCACTTTTTTTCTTCTCATCCATAACATCTAAGCCCTAGAGCTAAATCGTTATCGATATTTGTAAAACATTTTATTTTTAATTCCTACAGTTGTTACCTAAGAAATCATCTGAATGCTCTGATAATATAAATGAGGAGTAAGTAATATGTGGTTGATGTTCTCCTGTTTTAATGTTGGCAAACAACAATATTTACCTAAAGACCTTTGGCCTACTTAATGCTACCCATTACAGAAGAAGTAAGCAGAAGAGCAAACGTGAAGGGAAAAAATTCCTCTAGATACTTCTGTTTTTAAAAAATCACTACATATTGCTGAGAAGGTCAAAAGCAATTAAGCTGTTGATTTTCCGGTTGTTTACTGATATGAGGTACTTTAATTTTTTTCCTGATGAAACCCAAGGCAAAGATGACCAATGGCCAAGACGTCATCTAACTATTTTGCACAGCCCTCTGGAGTAGATTTTGCCTGTGCACCCAAAGGCAGTCCTGCCTATGAAAGGGGTCAAGGATTCCCCCAGCAGGGCTTTATGCACAGCTCCAGTCCCTGTGTTTACCAGCTACAACACTAAGTGAGACAGAAAGTGAGATAAAACAGCAGGTGTCGAGTAAAAATTGCTTCCCAGGTCTAAGAATAGACAAGCTGATGGTTCCACCAGAGCAAATCAAAGTTTTTTCACTACCCTCAGCACAAGTTTTGTTATTTAAATCTTGCTCAGCCCAGGACACCAGCCCCTTTGGCCTCAATATCACCAAAATAAATGGCAGTGTAATGCAAAACTAATCATATGAGAAGATCAAACACACATTTTTAATTAAATGCTGTTTAGTGTCCTATGGTTCAAGAAATAGGTTTTCCTTCTAATGATTTATTTAAATTCTGTTTGATACTGTGTTTCATCTGCTTTTGTTTGCTTTTTTTGATCTTGGGCTATTATTTACCTTACAAACACTTCATGCCTGCCTAGCATTCTCCAAAGCTGTGAATCATGCTGCTTTATCTTCCTCAGAGGCATTCATTCCTTCTTTGTTATTGATGCTCTACCTCCTCAGGGTACCTGATCTTTGTCCCTTTACTGATGCCTCGTTGCATGCCTTCTTCTCTGAGGTCACACAGGTTTTTTTGAAGATGGCTCAACATAGAGTCAAAGCAAAACGTCTAAGTAACATTGGGAAAGACACAGGGCAAAGCATTGGAGTGCAGCTAAAAGAATGTTGGCCCTGGTGGGACAGAGTGGCCTGGCAGCCTGATTAGTGTCTCAAGGGAAAACAGGGAAAAGTGAAGAAGAATCGTGCAAGATTGGATAAAAACACAGAGGAAGAAGAAAGAAAACCTTTGGCAAAGTGAAAGCTGAAGCAGAACCAAACATACAGAACTAATGAAAAGAGATGTGATTAAATGCTGAGCATCTCATATGCCAAAAAGCATTTCTGAGCATTGCAAATGGACCAAATTCTGTTCACGTGGGGCTGCTGAGTTGTTTGATTTGCAGCAACACATTATGATCCATCTCAAGAGAGGAGATCCCAGTCCTCTGGCAGGAGAAGCCCTTGGTATGGATGAGAGTTATTGTTCCACACAGTGGGGCACCACCACACCATTGCTTTTCTCCTGCATGATCCTCTGACTTAGTTCAGCTCTGACCTTTAATTGCCAAGCAGACTCCTTTGGAAGGTGGTAACCAGCAAAGGTGAGGACCTGGGCACAAATGAATCAGTTAGATCCCTTTTCAGTGCAAAGTCTTAAGAAGCTAAAAAGGATAAGACGCTTCTCTGGACTAAGAGGGTAAATTTAAATATAGTTTTGAAACTATCAGTTGGACAGTTAACTCCCCACAGAGTCAGATCTTAAGAAGTCTGTCAGACACGATTCAAATTCAGTGAGTCAGAGGTTTTTCCATGGATATTTATCATTGTGATTTCTATTTTCTTTGGGATAGTGGCTTTTTTTGTCAAGAATTGTTTGCTTCCTCTTCAGGAACCCCCTTCTCTCCAAAAGCATTTTGTGCTTAGTGATTCCTTTCTCCTGATTTACTAAGTATTTAAATATAAGCTTGATATTCAGTTGATATTTTATTTCACTTTTATTAATTGTAAACAGTATCGGCCATAGGGCTTTGGAAATCCACCCAAAGGATCTACCAGTGAGGTCATGTCAGCAGCCAGATGTGTTGAATTCCTTCTCCTGCAGTATGAAAAGCTTCCTGTACAGGAGCACATCACAAAACAGGGCTGAGCGACACAGAAGAGGTTTAGAGGAGCAAACAGCACCTGGAGAAGGGCCCTTCTAGAGCACAGGGATGTGACACAGCAGGGATGGGAAAGCAGCTGGTCCATGGGTGGGGCAGCACACGGAGAGTCAGAGTGGAGAAAGCCCCAGCACGATGGTGCAGGTCAGACTGCACTGCAGGGAATGTGGGAGTGAAGTTGGTAGCAAGGATATCTCCCTTGACTGCAGGAGCTTGTGTGAGGTGACCTTTGAGTGATACCCTATGGCTAAACTGCACATTTCCCACTGCAGAGCAGGAAAGCAGGTTTTTCTACACTGTCTCATAAACTCTGTGTTAAATATAACAGATATATTTATGGGATCAGAATCAGACCAAATTTCTTTTTGACAACAAATGATAATTATGAGAAACTGTTTCCTCTGTGAGTAACATTTTTGGGGGGGTTGTGTTTGGCTTTTGCTTTGTTGTTTGTTTGGTTGAGGTTTTTTACCATTAGGTACCAAGATCCTGTATACAGTGAGATTATCATCAATATTATCTGCTGTCAGCTTGTCCTGTGTACATAGCTATCAACACAGAAAAAACAGAGTGGAAACACATTTTGTCACTTTTTTTAAAAACGAGCATCAAAAGATTTGTCTAGATTTTCAGTTTGTTTAACTAATGTTGACAATTTTCTTAAAAAAATGACTTTTTTGTGTGTAATGTTAGGTTGTCTAGAAGCTGCAGTATGAATGATATGAAATATAAATTATATCTTTTTTACTTACATGCTTTAATACATAGCATGGAGTAAATACAAATTAGTTTTCTGGACTATGGAACACTTTACATACTCAAAAACTGATAATATGATCTGGTTATAGAAGCACAAATGTAAAGGACCTTGAAATGGCAGGTTAGTTTGTAGATCTCATTAGCATCTCTGAGTTTGAACTCCTGTTTCAAAACTGCTGCTTCACATTGTGGCTGATGGTTCTTTTACAAAAATAGCCTTCATGGAATCATTTTTACTTAATCTAGTATAATTAGGGATCAAAATCAGACCCATCACAGTTTCCTGAGATGATCACTGATGGATCAGCTTAGCATAAATTAGTTCAGTGTCATTTTGTGTTACTCATTTTAAGGTGTAATTAGAGACTCAAACTAGCAGATTGTTGAAAAGAGATTTTTTTCTTCCTAAATCGATTTTTACTTAAAAATCTAAAAAGAAACTAATAACGTTATATGCACACAGTCCTGGGAAAAAAAATCATTGGAATAATAAGGATGCTTGAATAAAGTCCGAGGTATTACATTTCTCATACAGGGGATTAGAGATAGAGTAAGGATTATCAGTATTTTACTGCTACTGAGAAATAAGTAGACATAATTCATTACACTTGAATATTGACCAGCTGTTTTGCTTTTCCAAAACTGAAAATTAAGCAAAAAACCACTAAATGATTTTAAAAAATTATCTGGGTAATCCATGAATCAGTCTGATTGTCTTCATTTGAAAAGATCAATTTAGGAATCTTCCAGAAGAAATTCTGCTGGCCTTTAACACCAATAGAATTTGCTAAATACTCATAAAAAATAGATTATTAATGAGATACGGTTCTCCACTTCTCTGAAACAATTTACAGAGGTGGCACCTCCAGATCAACTGTATTTTCACATGCCAGGTCACTGCTTTCAGTCATAACACAAAAGAGAATCATGGACCCCAGTCAGTGAGTCAGAACTCCAAAATCATGGAGCTGTCAACTCATTAAGTCTTTTCACCCTCTTTACCCACCCTTTCTCTGCCATGCCTTTGAAAGACACTTCTTCAGGGAAGATACCAATAAAAGATGTGATGAAATATCTCATTCAAACGGACATCTTGGATTTTCAAAGAGACATTAAACATTCTCATAACACTAAGAGTGACAAATAACAAGCCAACAATGATGGGGGTTTTTGACCCTTGATGGGACTGAAGTCAAATAAAGTTATGGCACAATATTTATTTATTAGTCAATGAAATTGAATGGCTTTAAAAGTGGAAGCATCAATAAAAGTGGGAAGAAATGTCATGGGATAAGCCTTATGACAGCACCATGGTAACACTTCTTGCTGAGTGCTAGGATTACTTTGCAAGAGAAATAACTTTCATATCCAGACCATTCAATCAAATACTAAGTTATATGGTCATTACAGGCAACTGGGGAATATAAATAATAGGAAGTGCTTATTATGCCTCTTCTGGTATCCTTAGTTATTAAGCTATTGTTTCAGCAGCAACAATAAGCAATACATATATTCTGATTCTTGGCTAACTTGTTGGAAATTAGGTTTCACAGTAGTGTTTATGTATTAGTCTGATCAAATGCTGCATTATCTTCTACGCTTCTTGGTGGTATTTATGTATTAAGCTTCTTTTTATTAAGTTTCTGGCTGAAATACGATGTATTAAGGAAAGGCTCCCCACAGTAAATTATGTCGGTTCCTTGGTAATATCACTGCATTACCCCGCTCTGAATGATCTTATGTGCCTCATTAGCATAACATGAATTACAATAGGGAGTTTAATCTCCAGTCCTACACTTCTTTATGCACATCTTTTTCTCCCCATAACTTTTCATTACCGTGGGTTGGGAGTTTAGGCTGATAACCAAAGAGGAAGGGGAAAAAATCGTGTTCCAAGATGAATTAATGTAGCAGCCTACAGGAACAGGGAACAGGGTCTGAATGTTCTCTCAATGATGACAGCCAATAGGGGAATGAAATGAAATTTCAAGGCATACATGTATCATTTTTACCCACCCTGCATACCTAAGGACAGGAGAAATAAGCCAACATTTTGCCACAGTGACATAAAAGAAAAGAGTGCAAAGACCCAGATTCTTCCTGTGGGTTTTGTGCACCTCAGTACGTCACTCAACTCAGGAATCTGGTTATTCTGTGCCCATGTGAGAGCAACAGGCAAGTAATCTAGATCCCATGCAAAACCATTGCAACAGAGCCTTTTCTCAGTGTTCTACTGCCACTGTGTAAGCCTATTTTTTTCCTATCCATTTCTTGATATCATTATATGGTCACACTAATTGAGACACAGCACCTATGCACAAACTTTTAAGAAAGACAAAATTCTTGTGTTCTTTTCCTAGAGACAGAGAAAAGTGCATTGGAAGAGACCTTGTATAAAACTATTTATGTATCACTGCCTCAGGGGAAGTCTTTTTCTATTTGTTTTTAAATAAGTTTCAAATGAATGGCTCAACTCAAGTGTCTTTGGAGCACTGAGCAGACAGGTTAAATAAATAATGATTAAATATGCAGAGCTTTCATCTCTAACCTTAACATCACATCTCATAGGTTACACCCCACACTTCAAAATGAGAGGGAAACTCACATTTTGTTTGACTGTCAAATGGTAAAGACTGATTCTTCTGGAAAACAAGTCATGTTACAGATATGCTTGGCTTCTCTGTTACTAACTTGCCTCACTGCAAAGTAGTTTGGATCAGATCAGACATGTGATATCAATTTAAAGTGCTTTAAAACAGTCTCTAAATGCACATTTATCTTGTAAGTCTTAAGGTTCTCCCCCAAGGCACAAAGATCATTGTCCAGGTACATTGGTAGCATTTCAAGAAGCTTCCACGGTTTAGTGACAGCTGTTATATCCTAGCAAGGATTACGTCATTTTCAATAATAGCTGTTTCAATATTTATGTAAATGAGACTGTTAATATGGTTTAGATATATCTTCGAGGGGCTTCATTTTTATACTCATAAAAATAACACTCTTTTTTATTTGTTTTAAACCTGAAAAACAGAAAGAAAATACGCACCAAAAAAAAATAAAATATGCACAAATCCAGAAACTACTTTGAGAGGTCACACACCTACCTGGACAACAGGAGACAGGCTCCCATGTGTAGCAAAAAAAAAGTAAACCCAAAAATACTAGGCTCTTACTTATTCTAATCACTGAAACATGTTTACTATTGAAAATCAACTATACTAAATGTATATTATTTTATTAGTGACCTCAGTGGTCAGAACTTCTGAAGATTTCTCCCTGGCTAAGCCCAAAGCACAGAACACAGGAGACCAAAGTTTAACCTTCCAGCTGTGTAACAACATTGTGCTTCTTAAATGCACCCTTATTTCAGAAATGTTTGGTATTACTACACTGAACTACATGTTAAATATGAATATTTAGTTTCTGAACTTGGGAAACATGAAACCATTCTGAGTGTGTGATTTAAGGTATAATTTCCTAGAAATTCATATCCTAATCTTTAAAACGGAATCTTCCACAGAAAGCAACCATAACTTGTGTTTTGCTGGAAAAGTGGCAACTTTTGGTACTTTTTTGTCATGTCATTGTGATCTCTCCAGTCACAGCATGTGACTGTGAGTGTCCCTTTAGGATGATAATGTTTCTGGCCATAAATGTTTATATTTATCTAAACACTAGCACTGGAAAGGGAGCTGAGCCAGCACAGAATCTCCTCTTACAGCCCCCGTGGGCACTCCCCTCTGTCTTCTGGTTGTCAGGCAACCTCTGCATGAGAACTCCTTGGATTCATGTATTTAAATGCTACACTTTCTGGAGCAGTGTATTCCAGAGACTTTCAGATTCAACAGAATATAATTTAAACAGGGATCTGTCCTTTTTCATCCTTTATAACAAAAACAGCCAGGTTATTATTTGAGTTATGCCACAAACCTGAAATGTGTAACCTGCTTCTGCTGCAGATTTATTCATGTTTACCCATAGATGTTTGCAGTTACCTGCGATTACATTTCAGCAAGACCCCATATTCCACTTTGGAATTTACAACATTTTGTCCTTTTAGAAAAGGATTTAAAACATTGCTTTTGAAATGCTCTCACGTCCCAGTCAAATTGAAGTTTGCACTTCTTTGTAGTCTAGCAGAGGTTCTGTTATTGTTTTATTAATACCTAGTGTCTCATCCATCTTCCAATCACGTGACAAAAAAGCAGTGTTGTGGATATAGCCCTGTCACAGCCAGTGGGATCTGTACCAGACCTGTTTCTGTCTTCTATTTGCACTATTAGTACCAGTCATTCGTGTTTGGTTGGGTATCAGGTCAAATTCAGGTTTTTGGCAAAAACACATAAAACACAATCACAATTTAAATTTACTTAACTAGAATTACAACTATTTTCAACAGAGCTGAATTTAATCTGACACCTCAAAATCCAGAGGTTAATTCTAATTTAAATATGTGTAATCAAAAACACATTTAATTTGACAGTGACGTTCACAGAGTTAAGAGAAAATACGCGTTACACATCCTGATGTTATAACACTTGGTTATTATCTGTATGTTACAAAAAGGCAGATGGGAGAAAAATCACTGGAAAGAAGAAGATCTGGAAGTTTTCAGGGAAGTGGCAGAAACATTTATCAAGTCACTGACATGCAAACACTTGTTGGATGACTTGGCAGCAGCATTTGGGCACTGCACTAAGAAGACATTGCCTGATATCCATCCACTGTGGAGACTTGCAAAGCATGACTGAAAAAGATTACTTGGACTGTCTGAATGGATTTGGGAAAACCTGAGGAGTATATCAGTTCAGTCCAAAGTAGAAATACAAAAGCATAAACCCATGAAAATATCATAGTAGATGCAAGGGAGGAGGAGCAGAAACGTGTGGGCAATTTCACTGGTTGCTTCCTCTGGAAATAAAGAAGTTCAGATAATAGAGAATAGGTGAGCAAAGTCAGATAAGCTGTTTGGAAGGACAGTGGGTGGCAATTCCTGATGCAAGAAAGAGACAAAATCTGGGACCCATTTATCATTCAGCAGCACTCAGCACCTGCAGAACCTATCTCTTCATTTCTAGATGTTAATACTTCTGCCCCTTGGCCTTAGTTCCTTGGGATTATTACTCACAACCCAAAACACCTGACATTTCACTAAAAACAAAAAAGATGGCATCTCCATATACAGAATCACTTTGCTGCAGGATCCATCTTAGTTCTGAATAAAGTCTTTGATGCCTCTGTTAGCTTTCTTTCAGTACTGTCAGCAATTAAAGTCAATAAAAATGTGTCTTTTCACCACTTACATTTAGCATTAGGCTGTGTCATGCATAATAATAAAATATGCAGTAACTCACAAATATATTATTAAGCTGCCTTAATGATAAATAAATAAAAAATAATAAAAAAAGAGTCAACCTGATTTACGGTTTTTGTGATATCAGGTCAAAAACAGACGCAAATGTTTCGTTCTTCCACTTTCTGGTCTTAGAAAAGTTACTCCACTGTCTGAACAAATGCTAAATAGAATGATAAACCCACCATTAAAGGAAGAAAAGAATGTTATAGGCTAATAAATTTAATTCTTTTTCATTTAAGCGGAAGAATTGGCAGATTTAAAAATGCTTCTGCCAATTCATATCAACAGAACATTCGCTTCACAAATTATCCTTTTGATAGCAAACATAAACGATATGTGAGAGACCATAAATTGAAAAGATCAAATGTCATTAAGTTGTGCACTCGACAGCATCAGAAAAAGCAGGATGTATATGTGTCATCATACCAACACATAAATCACTCAAATTATGCAGTGATGTGGTAGTAGTTTCCCCTTTTTGACACATACTCATTGTGTGCTTGATTATCTCCAAGCATTAACTGATCTGCATGATCAGATATCTTAGATATGTATTGAAATTCTCCAAGTTTGGTAAAATCAAAACCATTAAATGAAGATAAAGAATCTTAAATATCAAAACAGCATTTGGGGCAGGGATGTGCAGGACATGATAATACACTACAGGGGTGATTATCTTCAGCCTTCATTAAATGGGCTGAAGAGCCTCCAAATATTAATTGGCACATTGTGATAAAAGCTTCCATTGTTTGTTACCATAGCAATTATTTGAAATGTCAGCTCCTCCTATGCCCCTGCAAACAGGCCTAAATAATAAAGGAACTAGTCTTAAAAAAAGTACATTTTCTTTAAAATTATTACAGGCAAAAGCATTTATTCATTGCCACAGTGTTTTCACTGGATTTTATTATTATTACATTTTGCTGTTATTATACCTGAAGCTCCGTGTGCTACTGATGACAGTATCTGACAGGTTTATTGCTTATTTTAATTTTATTAAGATAGATATCAAGGTGCTGTGTATTAAAAAATTCCTCTGTATTTATTAGCTTCTCAGTTTGGTCAAGCTCAGTCAGTACCTCATATTTTATCTAAAGCTAAAATACATTAAAAAAATTATTTTTGTCAAAGCTACATCAGAGCAGTATAGTCTGCTGTTAAGACTGCAGGTCAAAAATCAGTACATTAGGCTTTCTTGGGATTTTTTAATTCACTATACAGCCCTGAGCAAGTTGCATAATGTCTCTGTCCATCTCTACATTCATCTTGTATATGGGGCATGATAATAACTTTACAGCCAGTAATTTTCATTACTTAGAAGGCACAGATGGAAGCCATTACTCAATGCAAATACTTGTTGTTTTCTCATAAAATCTACAAAACAAAAAGTGTGTCATCATGATTTTAGGAATGTTCTAGAGAACTGAAATTGCCAGTCCAACCACCTCTGGCAGCTGAGTAGCTTCACCCAGTCCATGGTCCCACACCAACCCTGATCATTTCAACCCAGTGCTTGAAATAGTTCCTTCCAGCAAAATGGCCAGACTGTATTTTTTTTTAATAAAAGGACACCTGTAGACTCTCAGAGTACAAATCAGACCACCTTTGATCCAGGCCATTGCTTTAGCAGAGGCTGGTGGTTTTGGATGGACTATGTAATGTGTGTGTAATGAATACACGTAAGTATAGTGCACAAACTGCACAGGTACCACAGCCCATCTAAATCCTGCCCTAATTCTGTTCCGACGCAAATATTTATCAAGACATCTCAAGGGGAACTTGATGTAAAAATTGAAATGGCCTCATGTATCATATCTAGTATGAAGTCAATATTAACACCTATTTCTGTGATCACAGCATTAATTTAAGCTTAAAACCTGTTATTTACAGACTTGTCTCACATGTGAAGCCTCTATAAATACAACGAATAAAACTAAAATTAAACCTGGAATCTCAGTATTGTTATCCTAAACTTTATTAGCACCTTGGTGCTTAGATATGGCCCACTATACATAAACAAGAAACCAGCTGTGAACCTGGTTTTGGATTAGTAATTGAGACCAGGCTCATCTCTAGCAGCAGCAGAGCCAAAAAAGACAAGGACTAGATTTTAAATATAATGGTCCCAATTTAATAACTCATTATTTTCATCTTAAATCAGTGAAACTCATTGTAGTACCACAAATTCAAGATATTTACAATTATCTTTTTACGTAGAAAGCATGGAATAATCTCAAAGTACACACCTGAGGAACATGTAAAATTAACATTCTATGGAAATGTACACAACCTGTCTCATGATGCATTACTAATGAGAAACAGGACAGAAGGCACACATCTCTCAAACTGACATAAATCTAGCAGTAACTCCAAAGAGCAGGGCAAATTTAAATCAAAGAATTCTACAAATCTTGAGTAAAATCCTCCATGTCTTTGACTTATACCATAGATTAGTATGTCCAGAGATGGAGGAGCATAATGAAGGTAAACTACAAAATCTTAATTCTCCAGTCCTTTAACAATTCCCATTAGAAATATTGTATAGGACCCAATTATAAATTAACATCGATAATTCAGCGAAGCAGATGTTCCATTCTCCAGAGGCCACCACACAAATCTTGTCTTGTAATGATATTTCCAGGCACCAGCTCACTTCAGAAAGTGCAACCTCCCCTCTGCCAGCTGAAACAGCAGCAAGGCCTAGAGTTTACAGTCATATAGTCTGAATGTGAATGGAACACGTGGGTTAATTCAACCCAACATAATGAGAATCATCCTTTCTGAGCATAAAAAATTTAGAAACACTGCCTTTTAAACCTCCATTTTATTAACCTTTATCAGCTGCTGTGAAACCAGCACATGATGAGATTTTTGAACTTTGCTGTCAGTAGCTAAAGGGTAATGCTTGTAGAGATTGCTGTTTCGCAAAATTATAATTCTTACATCCAAAAGGTCTCCTAATGGATTTATTCTCAAACCATTACCAAGTGGCAGCAGGAGAAAACCAAGTCTGGCCTGGTGGTTGCATCACGGGGCACTGTGGAGAGGCTGCTACAATTCCTGACTTCCAGCCCTGCCTCCAGAAACTAAATCAGGTCAGCAAATTGCTGCAGGTGAGAGGGTTGTTTCCATTCTTAGTTATGGCCAGTGCCCCAGCAGGCAGGAGTGGGACTGGCTGCTCCCAGCAGCCTGCAGCCAAGTCCCTGCTGACGTCAACGGGAGAGATGAGCAAAGAGCTGACTCGAAACAAAGCCTTTGTGAAGGAATTAAATTTGCTGTTACAGAGAGAGAGAGATGATCAGCACTGGGTTGAGTGAGATACGGACAGACCTGCAGCTTAACCCTTCCATGTTCTTGCAAAGCTTTATAAAATCTAACCTTTGGGGGATAATGTACCCCAATAGCTCCAGAGGAGGGGTCCTTCATTACAGTGTCATTTCTGAGTGATGGCTTAAGAAACTTCAAACCTTTCACCAGATGCAGACTGCAGAGTACTAATGGGGACAGACAAAATATCTGCCACATGGACAGAATTATTCAGGCAAAATGCACTAACCAGAAATTGTAACTTTAAGGTTTTTGCCTGTATTGAGGAATCCCTCTGAAGATGAGATAAGAGGAGCCCCAGGGAAAGCATCCAAAAAAGAAAGTTATCCCAACTAGCTCTTTCCAGGATTCCTCAAAACAGATCCAAGACTCGCTGAGGGAGCTGGGCTAATATTTGGCAGATAAATAAAGACAAGAAGCAGAAAGGTCAGGTGAAGTCAGGCTCACTGGTTGTTAATAAAAGATTAAAAAGGGAGAAGCTGCCTGAGCAGCTCCTTATAACTGAGACTGGGCAACTAAAAGCTATCACAGAGCAAAGAGGCCTGAGATGCAGGGTCAGAAATCCTTAAATAAACCCTGAACTTCAGCAAGAAAGAAGACCTGAGAGACAGCAGCTGAAAGAGAATTTTCACTGGCAGGAGGACCACTGAGAGGTCCCCCCTGCTGCATTTGGCTGCGTAAGAGAGATGAGTGTAGTAGCAAAACTCATCCCACATGGCAGATTGCAGGTTTTCTAGCAGGTGAAAAGCCCAGGACATTAATGTTTTACTGGATAAAATTTAACATACTCTTCTTCCTCAAAGAAATTATATATGTGGTTCTCTGATGGATGCCCAGTGGACACCTGTTCCCTTGCACTGTTTATGTCAAATATGTAAAACTAGGCATTCTTTCTGAGAGTGGATGAGCTGCAACTCAGCTCATTATACCTATTTACAGATTCCAAATCAAATTCCAAATCTGCCTCTTCTTCTCCCCCAAACCAGCTTAAAGTCAGAGCTACATGTAAACACTTACTTATATTGTCTATATTGTACTTAATGGGGGAGCACTGGAATGAAATTACAACTTTTTAATTGCACCTGCTGCAAAAACAAAACCAAACATGGGTCCAGCATAGGCACTCTCCATTACAACACATCCAGGGAGAAAAGTGGGATCTAAGAAACCTTGCACTTTGTTTCTTGCTTTGTCATTTAAACAAAAGTTTCAGGCCTAATCAGTTTTTATTGTTGTTGTTAACGCAACTTTTATCTTCCTGCCAAAGGACAATATCAAATACCTTACTCATGGGGAAAAAAAAAAAAAGAACAGCAACAAAAAAACTTTGAGAGCAGTTTTAAAGCTAATGATTTTACAGACAGAGTGTGAGAAGACTGTATTATAGTTAATATTGTAGTTAATATTATAGGGAACTGGAGCTTGCATCAATACTCTGGAGCTCAATATTATCTTTCCAGTCAGTAGAAATGGACACAGATGAATTCAGCAGAGCTATGGAAATTTATATCATCCGAGCTCTTGAACCTTAACTCTTTCAGTTCTTTGGAACAGAGGATTCCTGTTGGCTTTTAGGCCATTCCTACAGTCTCTCCAATGCCTTGTTTTCCTTATTGACAAAAGAGACCTGAGAATTTTAAAATACGTGAGAAATTTAAAATTAAGAAATGTTTTCAAATCTATGCAAATGCAAATTATCAGTATTAAAATTGTAATTCTTGTTCCCTTTAACAAGCTAAGTACCTATGTGCTTATGGCAGACATTTCTACCACGGTGCATAAAAACCAGAAATGTAACACCTATAGAAGAAAACCACCTGGATGACATTTGGGCACCTGTCTCAGAATTTTTGCAGCACACAAACTGGGTTTGAAGAGGCACACAGAAGCAGCAAACTGCCATTCAGCTCACTGATCATCTCCCACTGCTGTTGTTTCACATGGGCACCAGTGACAGAGCCAGGGCAGGCTGAGGTGTATCAAGGATTACAGAGTCCTGGGAGCAGTGACAAGGGACTCTGGGGGGCAGGGGGTATTTTCATCAGTCCACCCAGGCAAAGGGAAGGAGTTTGAAAGGGCCAGTCCAACCTGGTGAGTCAACAAGACATGTGCCACAGCCAGGGGTTCAACTTGTTAGATCACAGGACTCACTTTGGGAATCTTGGTCCTCTGGGGGCTGGTGGGGTCCATCTGGCAGAGAAGGGGAAGAGCATCTTCAGTCACAGGCTGGCCAAGCTGCTCCAGAGGGCTTTGAACTAAAGGTGCCTGGGGAGAGGAATCATCCCACTCAATCCATCCCACTTCTGCCAGATGGATGACAGTGCCAGCAAGAGGTGCCCAGAGGGTTCACAGGTCAGCAGGAGAGCACCTGAAGAGCAGCACAAAGGAATTCTGGCCACTCCAGCCAGTAATTCAGCCTCACTGGGGGCCCAGCCCAGATGTTACCATGCAAATGCACAGGTTCAAACCACCCAAGAGTCCTGAAGGTGCCCAGCTCCATGAGGCCTGATGAGATACATCCTCACATATTCAGAGGTTGTGTACTGTGCTTTTTTCTCTGTTATTTCAAGGAAAGCAAGGTAATAGCAAAGAGGTATGAAGGGTAAGGCTTTGTTATATCCATCAAATTATGATGACAAACTACTTGCAGAGGTAGGCATTAAATTATACCTAAACAATCAATGGGTGTCTGAGACAAAAAAAAAGTGTGTAGAAACTTGACAACAGAAACTTGACAACTAGAAACTTGAACAGTTTTCCATGCTGGAAAACAAAAAAAAAGTGCATCAAGGAACTGTTGGGAAACTATTTTGGTAAGGAAGGATACTGAACAGGAGGATGACAGAGCAGAGGTTCAGTTGCAGTTGCAACCTTTCTGTATTTTCTGAAATCAGTCTGAATTTTAAAAATGGCAACAGTCATCCTTCACAGGGCTGAAGTGTTCAATGAACATTCACATGCTGAATTTGTCTTTATTTTCAAGTGACTTTTATGGAATGTAAAAGAATAACTCCAGTGCAACAATGCCCTTGAGGAAACAAATATAGAAGTCAAGAGGATAACCTGTTTAAAGTGAGGAAAATGTCCTGTGTCATACTGGGCTGTGTGCCAGGAGCTCACAGCACAGGGCTGAGGCACGGGGGGGGGTCAAGAAATCTGAAAGTTACCATTTCTCCACCCCAAGGAGCAAATGGAAGGGTAAGAATATTAATTTGCAACATTTATGTCATAAAACTCTGGCTGTGCTAATTTCATATCTTCCAAGCGTACATTAATTATTTACTAATTATGTTAAAACATAATTAGTATCATTAACTGAATAGCCTTGCTCTCTGCTGTTAACCATGGGGCATATTTGGGTCAAGGGCTGGATTCATTTTGTAAGCAGAGGGTGTATTTTCCCTGCTTAGAGGGGCAATTTCTGACCTTTTGGAGTCTTTACATGAATTTAGGAAGAATTTACTCACTTTAGCCTGTTCCCTTTAGTACAAAACCCAACCTGAAGTCCTTACAAGTACATATTGTTAATTATCAGGAGGTTTAGAAAGATTTTACAATACCTTTGATTTGGAGAAAATACTGGAAACTGAAAAAAATAGTACAAAAAGGCAAGAGATTGATTTAGACAAACAAAACACCCAAGCTTATTAGTATTTGAAACTTATTAGATTGAAACACAAAATGGCCTTTCAAACCTCAATCACAACATAACCCAAATATGCACATTGTTTTTAACCTCTTTTTGTATTTGGAGACAAACACAATAAAGCACCAGAAACTTAAGTATTCCATTGAGCTTATCTTATATCACTCTCTGTGTTCTGGTGAAACTCTATAAGAATATGAAACATTCACTGCTGAGACAGCATTTGTACATAATATTAAATTAAAAGACAATTTATGAAGTTCAGACCAAATTTACCCCAACTCATACAGCATTTTCAGGTTTCCAAGAGCATATATCAACATGTGACTGATGTGCCTGAGAGATCTGATACAAGTAAAACCAGATTTGTTTAGTTTAAACAGTACAATAAGCTTATTTAACACCAGATTTATCTTGTGGGTATATTTTTTGATAGAAATAATTTTAAATTCTTAAATTAATGGATTTCTTTATTTTGAACAAAGGGTATTTTAACAGCAAGGATTTTCTTGTTACTCTTATTATTAAGAGGGCTGAATAGCTTTTAAGGCAAGACCACCTAGACTGACTTCTCACGCAAACCAGATTCAGATATTCCTGTTGTGATTATCATTCACACTGTGTCAAGTTTTGATTTGAAATATCTTCTACTTCAAATGATAGTTTAAGATTTAACATTCCTTGTTATCTCTGATTGACACTATTCATTCTTCATTAAACATGCAGACCATGGATTCTAATTTAGTTTCAAGATTTCATTTCTTGCCATGCTTTTTTCTGCTGTTGTCCACCTAAAACTTGCATTTTCTGTTCTTCTGAGAAAACACAGATGCAAATAAGTTGAGAGGTAGGGGGACAAGACATTGGGTTGATTTGAATAAATTTAACAATTGACCTCTTTGATTTTCTATCATATGATTTTTAAGACTCTTCTCTCTACTCAAGGTTCTATCATCCTTGCACAAATCTACATGCAAGGAGCAAATGTAGCACTTCAAATTCAACTCAAACCTGCTGTGTACAGAGGTAAACCTCCCACCCCACTGCAGTTCACAATTACTGTATAAAATAGGGCTCAACATTACTGAGGATGCCATTCACCTTTCTCTGACCTAAGTCAGCACTGACAGACAGTTGAATCACCTGCCACCTTTAATTTCCCTTCCAGTAACATCATATTTAAATGTTACATATCTTGAAGGGCTTGAGGTCTGTTATGAATAGTTGCCAAACCAAGCAATTCATCTCTCAGTTCCAAAAGTGTGTTTCTGTGTAAAAATCATTCATGTTAATCTACATTTCGCAAGTTTAATACCTTGTCCTTTCCAGGTCTACAACAATCCCTTCTTCAGTGAGGCAGTCATAGGCCCACCTAAGATCATTAGAAAGCTTTACAAGAAATAGGAGAGGGGGAAAAAAGTATTTTAAAACTTTTACAGAAACAAGTGTTCAAGTTCTTTCTTCAGTCAGAGCTTCTGAGACTTAAGAGAAGTCAAGGAAAAAGCTGAATTCATTAAAATGGACTTTGGATCTGATCCAGAGTGCCTTGTTTTTTGTGCCACTTTATTATATGAGACATGGTTGGTGGGGTTTTTGGTTTTGTCGTTGGGGTTTTGTCATATAATGAAGTCTTAGGAGAAATCTTTTTTTAAAAAAAAAAGTATTCTTTAACCTATTTCTATCAAAGCCACCAGAAGTCAAACAAGGTGTTTCCTTTATGTATGTGAAATAGCAGCTGATCCTTCAGAGATGAAAACCAGCCACTCTGTTCAATTAGCACTCACTTTGTAACCATTTTTCTTCATCTACTGAGATCTGGCCAATATAAGATTTATTATCTGGGTTTAGCTCTGAAAAGCCACATGTCATTCTCCTCTCTGTGTTGCACCACCCTGGGATTTAGCAGATCAGCTGCCTTCTACCCTGTCAACCTGAATCTACTCCAACACCAGTTTTGCCATAATGGGACTGCATTTATTGCACTGGAGTGACTTCTGCTTTAGACAGGCAAAGCAGAGAACAGAGTCAGGTTAAGTGATGTTCTGTCAAACTTGCTTGTATCTGACTGCAACAGCAAGATTTAAAAATGAAGAAGAAAAAGGGAAACAACTACAGTACCTTTTTCACAGAGGAAAAGTCGAAACATCTGTACATGGTTGCAAATGACATAAATAATCTCTTAAATGCAATTTATTTAAGTTCCCTTACTATGCTCTCAGTTCCCGAATCTCTTCAACATTGGAGTCAAGTAGCAAAAGACTGATAAACTACAGTACCATTTTCTAACTTAAAAATATAATGCATTCTCCTTCAAAATGCGTCATGAGAACTTGTTGATTTTTATGACAGCTTCAGTGGGAAAAGTCTGCATGAAATCTTGGCTCTTGTTTCGTTTTGGAAATGTCAAAATGCATTGTTTCAAAAAGGTTAAAGCAATTTTTCACTTCAGTTTTATCGGGGTGATTCATCTCATTTAGGCATTTGTACTCTGTTCTAGTACACTAGAAATATTACATGAACACTAGGATTGTACTTAGCTATTAATTATTTGGGGTTTTAAACTATTTTACCACACTTGGATGTTTTGACGCTATATATAATTTTTGAACATAAAGAGCATTTGACACTTGAAAAAAATTAAATTCAGATCAATTTACTGGCTAATTTCATGGAACATATGGGGAAGGAAATTTCTGAGACATTTCAGATTGAATTTTACAGTTTCCACTTCAAAACAGTGTTTTAATTGAATAACATTAAAAGAGCAAAACAACCCAAAGATGCATGCTCTGCATATGGAACAAGGATTTTCAGAGTGATCTTAAATTTATCATCTTTCTTATTTCAACAAAAGAACAAAAAACAGAAACAAGAACAAAATATACTTGCAGAATTTCCATCTGAATCTGTTTTTTAATTGTCACTGCTTTCTTGTTCCTATCCCCCATCTCTCAGAGTTAAGCAACTTCTGGCCAGATTTTTTAACTGGATTGTTTTCATTCCTTATAGAGAGCATTGACAAGCAACATCTGAAGAATAAAACATACAATTCATGTTTCATGTTTCCTTACTTCTCCACACCTATTTTTCAGTTTTAGCCAGCTCATTACTTGAAGGTAGTGCAGAGGATCTGAAGGATAAGTGGAATCCTTGCTGAAACCTTAGAGGTCAGGCTTTATGCACAGAAGGAAACGGGAATACTGCTGTAAGAAAAATGAGAAATGAAAAATTGTGTGTGGGAAGAGGGAATAGAAGGTATCAACCAAAGCAGAAGGAAAAGGCAGAAGAATCAATAACTGCTTCTTGATAAATCTATCCCTGTTTATACTTGGCATTTGTGACTAGTTCTGTCATACATCTGCTTTTCCCCCTCAGTTTTTTGTCACTTTTTCTATCTGGAAGTCTCTCAGGAATGATTCTGAAGAGCTGGATTAATCATATTCCCTGGGGGGTGGGGGGTTGATTTTGTGGGCATTCCCCAAAGCACTACTATCCCTATACAGTGGTTGAATACCTGTTGAGAATCAGCAGGAGCTGTGAAAGTATCTGATATCAGCCTGGAAATCCCAGCATGTTGCAGAGAACCCAAGCACTGGCTGCAAACATACTCATGGCAAGCATACATTGATCAGACCTTGCACAATATCCACCTTATAGCAACCCTCCACAAACAAAGCAATCCCTGGTTTTAATCCTTCCAGACAGCCACAGCCTCCACTTGGCATCAGTCACAGAAACTTTTCCCTGTGTCATGTAGAGAGGGTAGACTAATGTAGGCACATTATGTGGCCATAATACAGTCTGCCAAAATTTCAAAGGCTCATTTCCCTGTAAATTGTGCTACATCACTCGAGGCTGATGAGCACTCAAGCCACTGACATCACACAAACTATTCAGGTGAAGAAGGACTTATCACAGGAGAAAGGGTTTATAGGATCTAGGGTAATGCTCTGAGCTTTCCTCTCTGTTTGAACTCAAACACTTAAAGTGCAATTTGATTAAACTTCAATCCAAAACAAAGTTCTTTAAAAATGAAGGATTTATGCCATTCTATTTTTGCACGTTGTAATCAGATCCTTCTTATATGTACTTTCATTTCAATATTCTCTCAGGCAGAAAATTGTGATTTTTAAGCTTTGCTTTTATTTTAAGGCACGTTGAAATAGTGGCTGAAAATTCCCCCCCCCAAAAAAAAAAAATCACAGAGAGCTAAATTATTAAGTATTATATCAAAGAATGTTTCCTGAAAACTCAGCCATTGTGAGAACTTGAGTAATGGAATTAAGACAAATACAGTTAAGAAGGATTTAGTTACATATCTGTAAGAGAAAAGAAATTACTCTAAGTATCACAGCACATTAATTAAATAGAAATTGAACTTCTGCCTGTTGTGAATTTAATAGCAATTACAAAACTGGCAAGTTTGCATGAAATACCTGTATCTATATTTCCAGTTCCAACACTTACCAAGGCAGGGTAACCTCCAGCTCTAGACCATGTGCATCCTCTATGGTGACACCTCAGGACTGACTCAGTTCAGGAAAGTCAATGAAACCAGCAGTCTCAATAAGATGTCTTAGGAAATCTAACAGCTGCAGTCACTAGTTTGGTGGGTGGCAAAAGAGTACAACCTTTAACAGTCTGCTACACTATTTCATTAAAAATCCAGGTCCCAAATACTCATACAGCACATTCACAGACCAGACACAAATTCAGTTCCTTAATCAAATTATTCATTACCTCTTTATACCCTCTGACATCACCCATCTTTTTTATGCAGGGAATGGAAGGAAGCAGCAGAATTGCCTTTGCTTTTGCCCCCCACCATACTGCAGGATCAATATAATCTTTGAACTCCTTAACTAAGTAACAAGAGTAAGCATGCATATACGAGAAGAGGCAAAAAAATGGAATTTAGGAGGCGCTGATCCAAGTCTTATTGGGCCACCATAACGTGCAAAGGAAAAAGGAGGAGGAAGATGGTCTGAAAGTTAAATTCAGGACAGGTCACTTTTACACTTGAACTTTTTATTTTTGCCTATATTCTTAATACATGCTTGGACTCCTTAGCATCATGTTCAGTCTAATAGCAAGTGTCTATTTTTTGATTATTCTGGAAAAACCTTGTTATGTTTAAAGGATAAGGGGACCTAGTACAAAAGCTTTTTTTTTCTCTTGAGAATCAAGCAAACTCTACAAAGCAACTGGGTGCAGAAATATTTTTAGCTGCTTTTATCTTATGTGCAGTGGGAACACATTAAAAGGTAAGAAAAAAACTTCAAAGTCCTTCCCTTTCCTCTGTAACTTTATGTTTTTCTATGTAATACATTATAATGATCAACAACTCAAGAGGTAGGAAGTTAAATACACCAAAGTTGACAAAACGTAAGAATATACAAAAAGAGTAACGAGAAAAAGGTGGAGGCAGTATTTCATTCATATTTCATATACAGATATGATCATTTCTAATTCTTTTCTTCTGTTCATTGATTCTAGCCAAGCAATGTAAGAGTATGTGGGTAACAAAAACCCAGGCTACTAAACTTGAAACCCACTGAAGGCTGAACCCTCATTGAGGCTAAAACACACAGAATGATGTCTGATAATAACACCTTGTTTTATAATAGAATTTAACGTAATACAGGAACCGTATCCTGATGTGAAATCACGGTGGAACACCAGTGGAACATTTCTAAGCCCCAGCTGGACTGCAGTGTGCAGTCAGGGCTGCACCAGTGTGCACCTGCAGGGAACTGTGGTATCAGGCTAGAAAGGGCACTGGTCTGGGTGGATTCACTGCTCTGGGTTTTGCACCTGCACACCTGTTTATTTTGGATAAGCACTGGCATCTGAACGGCTCTGCAAGTTCACAAACACTTGTACTGCTATTTACTGGCACTGCAATGTGAGAATTACAGTTTTACCCTCTGTTCTGCAGATATTTGCTTTTGTAAATTGATATTTGTTTTTCTGTGAAGTGCACCAGTTAGCAGAAGATGTGTAGGCTCTGACTCTATTTTGCTAACATTACATAATGCTTAGCACAATGACAGGCTGGCTCTGAATAACAAAGTTACAAATAAACTTGTCTTTTTTGCATCTGCGTTAAAACATTTAAGTATCTATTCAAAGTAAATTGTTTCAAAGTGAAAGATTTAGTGTGCCGCTGTTCTTACCAATATAATTACATCCCTCTCAGCGAGGCAGAAGGCTTGCAGGTCGAAAAAAGTCACAATTATTATTAATAACTTCTTTTCTGAAACAGTTATAATGACTCAAGCATACAGTAAGGCAGAGTATCGTATTGGGGGGTTCTGTAGAGATACAATGTCCTGCTCATTGCTGTCACCACTGCATCTCATTCATTGGCTATTCAGAGACTGCAGTGTCCAAGGAGGAAGGCCACTAAACCATCCTGCAGATAGGGTAAGGTGTAATCTGAGTAACAGTTCAAAGATTTGTCACCTAAAATGTAGAGAGTTCAGGAAAACTGTTTAGATCAACTGTATTCTTTAAAGCAGCTTCTAAAACTAGATTGCTGCAGGCTTTATTCCTCTTTCTCAGGAAAAAAAAGTCATAGTGCTTGAAAAATAAAAGGTCGTGTAAAGGAAAAAAAAAATCAAACTGCCTTCAAAAATGTTAAACTCAGTAGTTATGGAATGATTTTGGCTAAGATCAGTAAAGTATCTTAGGTTAGCGTTTTACTCTTCTATTACCCTCCAAGACAAGTGTAATGAAACTATTTGAGGTCTGCATTGAACAGCTGAAGTGATTCAGAACACAGTTTTCATAAATTCACTGTTTAACTTCCAATTTCACATTCTGTGTACAAATCGTGGGGGCTTCTGAACACTCAAACTTTTTCATCCTTCTGTGCAATAACAGACTTCTGACTCCAGATTTCTGTCCATAAGCATATTGGTTCCTTTTTTTCTGCTCAAAGCTGTGCAAGGTCCGCAGATAGCTAAGTGTGTTAGCTTCCAGACAGCTAACCTTGATGCATTTTTAGTTTTACTCTGCTAAAAGTCCTTTCTTCTATTAAGCAATTCTACAGTTTCCTTCTCTTCATCTCTTATCTCCTTCCATCTCTGTTACTGTCAGCTCAAAACAAGGATGGAGGTGACAAAGATGGAAATGCCTGACAAAGCAGTACTTTGAAACCCATGGACTGAAGTTCAGCTCTCAATGACACCACAGTTGAAATCATTGTAATCAAACTCCCTGAAAAAAGTTGCAGAAGACACTTAAAAACTACCAGGTGACATCACATCCAAACTTGAGTAATTTATTTTTGTTCTCCATTATTCAAAATCATTAAGTTTTGTGAGCACAAATAATTTTCTCACTGCTGCTGACAAGGACAGATGATAATGCTAGGGGCATGATCATTTTTCTACCAGTGGGGTTAGTAGCCATATTATTCTGTCTTTTCTCATCTTTTTTAGTTACTCACCATCTCTGCTTCTCTCCCACACAGCCCTTTCTGCAAATTAACAAGAGCATTCTTATATTTTTAAAGAAGGCTCTTAATACTGCAATAGAAGTAAATATACATGATATATACATGATTTATTCACTTGTGATTACTCCAATCACCTGGGGATAAAATGCCCTGCAAGGAAGCTGCTATTTCAAAGGGATGCTTTGCTTTATTTGAGGTCAGCCAGTAAGTGCTTACACAGGAAAAGCTCCAGTGGGAAACAGCCTCAAAAACTAAACCTTCTGTTGATTAGTGATTCACTGTGCACCAAGCCACCTGCTTCCACAGGGTCCAACTTCCAACACACAAATCCTTTCCTTTCAAATTTTGCTTTGTTTGCTCTATTTTGCAGTTGCTACTCCAGGGTCCCCGTGAGTGAATTGCAACAAGTCATTCTTATCAGTGTGTATTATCTGTTAAACCAGCATTTGAGTTCCATGTTCTCTTTCAAACCTGGACACACAATTACTGCACTAAGGCAGATTCAGAAAGCACTGACAAATACTTTATTTATAATTTGAAACATTAAAAATCATCTGAAATAAAGGTCTCGTGAACACAGGTTTCCTACTATTGTGAGAGCTCAGATGAAAGTCTGAATGACATGTGCTCATACCCATTCCCACTGACACAGAATCATCAGGATATGAAACATTTGAGTCTACAGAGAATCAAAAATTGCAGCTCTGCCATCTGTACCAGATCCATGAGGAAGCTACAGTACTACAGTCTCTTATCTGGACCAGTGCTTTGAGGAAAACTAACATTATCCCTGACACAGACACATTCCCCACAAAAATCAAAGCCTTTATCCATACATGCTCTAATTAAAAATTCCCTTATTTCATCCTTGTGCTTAGAACTGAAAAACTGTTTACTGAGTATCATTCAGCAAATTGTTTTCCTCCCTTCCTACACTACATTGTCAAATGAAACTCCTTATACAACATCATGTGTACATTAACAGTTCCTTCAATGAGTCTTCTTCTATGGTATAAATACCATACATTTTTATTTAGAATGTATGCACATCAGAGAAGAGAAAAATGTAGATAGTGTTCTTAAATTACTATTATTGATTTCCTCTAGCGTGGGCTATACCTTTAATGTTATTGAGGTCATATTTTAAAGAACTGACATATGCATAAATCTAATTTCTTTAAAATTTTAATCAAAAGCATTGGAAAATTTTGTTCAGTGTTTCTGAGTTTGAATCTGTCTAAAAAAAAAAAAACAACAACAAACAGGAAACCACAAAAAAGATCCCACAGTAAAACTTTAAATTAGTAAAAAAGGATCAGGTTCTTCTACAGAAATTAAAAAGTGAAGTTACAATTGTTCTTAGATTTGCTATTTGAGTTTTAGTTGCCAGTTCTGCAATTAGAGGCCAATTCCTTGCAGCACTGACAAGGTCAGTAGGGAATGGAACTCCTTACAAGACCTGGTTTACTTAAGATTCTGGCAAATAACAACAGGGAGGATGAAAACCTTTAGCCCTTGTGCCGTTCTGATGCACAAACCCACCCTTGCTGGCTGTGGGAAGGTTCATTGGGCAGGCTGGGGAAAATTTTCAGCGTTGCCAGTGTTACAAGGTACAACATCTGGCCTAGAACAAGGACAGTGTCAATGCTTGGCTTGTCTTCTCATTGGCTTTTCTGATAAAACCTTTTAATCAGAGGAACTTCATGAAAATTAGATAATCAGGGTACACACAGCCCTGGCTCTCACAGGCCCAAAGGATTTCGACTCCTTCTGCCTCCTCTTTTCTGCCTTCCCACAGCTGAAATTAATGATGAAATTACAGCACAGTCCGACGTGAGCAAGAGGATCAGTTTGTGATCCTGTGTTTGATGCTACAAGCCCGGATGGTTTGATGATTTGATCTATGTATTTGTCCCCAAAGTGCTGGGATTTGCTGCTTTTGATATCCTTTTCCTGGTGCAGTTGATATCTCCCACACAACAGCTCTCAGGTGTACAAGTCTCCTTCGTTGCCTGGCACAGAGGAAGCTTTCAAGTCTTGTGGTGTTCATGGCAATCTGGAGAACCAGAGTGTTGTGTGGCACTGCTCCTGCCCTTCTTAATCTGCATCTCTAAGGGCTCCTTAGCCCTTCTCTTCCACAGTTTGAAATCCAGGTTCCTCATTAGCAGTGATTCATCAAAAGCTCTCTTAGTTGCCATGCCATTTCTTCTCCTTTTCATTAGATCCCCCTGGTGGGTCTTTACCCAAAATAAAAGGGTTTTCTCATTGCTTCTACTGGTCCTGTTGCTTTTTAGATAGCACAGACCCACTGTTATGCAGAATATTTCACAGAAATGGGAAGGATTCCTGCCATAAGGAACATACAGCGTGTATATTCACTTATGTTGAGTGTACACAAAGCTTTCCAGCTTGTCTGCTGTTAGACGAGGTGAAGGAGTGGGAGGAGATTCCAGAATAAGCATCCTCCAGCATTGTACTTCCCTTCCTTTGAGAAGTCCCTATTTGTCTTTCATAAAGTAAATCAGCCAAACTTACTTGATTTCCCCAAGAAAAAAAAAACTCAAATTAAATGTGCCATGAGAATGGTTGTGTTTGTACCTGCACACAGTTTAAGAGACACATTTTGGCCCAGATTTCACAAGGATTTCTTAGTCTTCCTTATGATCTTTTGAGCATTCAGAATTCTTATTTTCGAAGTATTACTTGTAATCAAGGTGGCACTGTTCCAGGAGCTGGGCTGTACTGAAAAATATACATCATGGAATATATGAGGTGTTTAATGCCCTTTAGTTCTAGGATACATCTCCAAGTTGCATAATTGCTACTAGTAATCAGGAAGAAGTGCATCCCTGAAAAGTCAGTCCTAAAGTCCAAGTTCCGATAATCTTTGGGAGAGGAAAAAAAAACAAACAACTTATTCAACTAAAAAAAGAAATCTCATGGTAAGATACTGCTTTCAAGATGACATTTTATATATTCAAAGCCCCTTGCATAAAGATACTACTTTACTTGTCACAAATCTATTAAAAAGATTTTTTTTCTTTATTCAGGAAATATTTGGTTCCAGAAATAGATTTATATTTGAGTTATTCAGTGTAAGTGGTCATTTTATTCATAATATGCACAGTAATAGTAAAGAAGTGCCTTATCTGGTGTCTTTAGGAGACTAATTTACCTAAGTGAAAGCACACTGAATTTATTCACTTTTCCAAGTAGCTGGAAACTACTTGGTGACTTTTGTCACCTCTGACAATGATTAGAACACCAAGGTGTCCACAGCAATATTAAATTAACACAGCACTAGCAGAGCTCAGACAGCCAGATATCAAGGGAATAAATGTTACGTTGCTTGAACCAATACAAGTCTGACCATGCCCTTTTCTCCACCTGCATCCCCCAGCCCTCCCAGCAGTGGAGAAGATGCTGTAAAATAATATATAACAATCCAAACTCTGGCAAGCATGACTTTTGGTTTGCTTAATCGCTACATTAGTCTTACTCTCCTTTATGTCACGTCAATTATTTCAACACCTGTGTACTCACTACAGCACATATTAGGAGAAGGTCACCTACCCAACCTAGGGCTTTCATTCCTCTAATTCTCTTTTCTTTCCCTATCACATCTTTAACCCAATTTTATTAGAGCTTCATTTCTCCACTTCCACTGTTACTTGCTTCACTAATTATCAGCTAAAGCTGTTTCTCAGAGCCCCTAAAAAATTAGACTTATCCCATTATCTCTGTGTACTGATCACATCTGCACAGAGAAATGTACTACTTGCACCCCAAAAATTTTCAGTTTAAAGTCAGGTCAAAGCAGCAAGAAATTAGAAGCAGAAACGAAAACATGCTTAAAGAAAATAGCAGCCATTCTGGAAAACATTAAAGTATCAACAAGCCATATATATAAATATGTTTTTTACTTACTTATATAGCTCCCTTTTTTTGCATGTACTTGACAGAGGGGATTTCATCTCAGGGGCCATATTCTGACTGAAAACTCAAGCTAATATTCAGTTTGCTTAAACAGTCAGTTCATAAGTTTTCATCATGGAAATTATTTTTAAAGACATTGATATTCCTTTACTTGGTTTACTTTAGAGAAGTATCACTGAATTGAAGATAATCCAATTATCATTAAATCTCATGTGGGTAATAAAATAAATACTATTTATCTCCTCACTCTGCAGTAGTTAGCTTTATATGAATTAGGCAATAAATATTGTAAGTCAGATATAATCCACAAAAGACATTACTGTTTACAGGAAGTCTACTATCCTGCTGTTTCTCTAAATAAAGAGAAATAAAAATACTGTGCTCTATTTTTCCATCAGTAGAATCAAACCTCTTTGAGATAGAGCCCAAAGGCTTTATCTGATGTTGCATCTAGAGGTGGGTTTGAATTCTTTTCCTAAGGTGAGCAAAGACTTTAAAATATCCTTATTCTACCACGATATCAAAGTAAGAAAATAAACAATGTTGATGTTTTATTTTATGTTGTTGATTTTTTTCACGGCCTCACAAAAAATGCTGTTATGTAGAACAGGCAATAAACTTCACAGCCTTTTACTCCAACCAATACCAGTGATCTGTGTAAGGTAAGTCTATTTACAGCCCCTGGCCCAAAACACACTTTCTGCAGGGGAACCTGTTTCTCCTGTATTCTGGTCTAGAATTTACACAAAATCTGCTGACCAATATATAAAGGTACTGGCATTTGAATTTCTCCATCTGAGTCTACCACAGCTGCCCAGTCTTTGCCACAAGCTCAAAGAGAAAGAAAATCTCTTTACCTCATTACTTCCTCAATATACTTGCAGTAGGATCAAGAATCTGGTACTATACTGTAAATCCCTTTCTACTCTTCCTTTAGCAATGCATATCACAGTAGAGAATTAGAAAAAAAGTCTACAGAGAGTCTATAAACACATGACCTGCACTAATCTCGAATATAACTTCAGAAAGAAGCCTCCATGTGCTTTCCTGTGTGTCACCCAGAGATAGGTCTTCCTGGGAAAACAAAACAAAAGCAAAAATGCAGTTCTAATAAACAGCTCAGGTGTTGATCTCAGCAGCTGTTAAACCTCAATAGACAGAGAAAGGCTCTTTGCTAAGGAAGTAAAGGGATTGAGCCATATAAGTGCCTTGTTAATATTTTGTTTGAGCCCACAGCAGAGTGCTGGTTATTGTCCATAGGCTCATGTGACATTTGGCAGTCATCTGTCATGCAAGTTGAAAACCAAAACAATCACTTTAGATATTATTAACAAGTATGCTTAAAATACAGCAGGGTTTCCTCAGGAAGGAAAAAAAAAAAAACCATGTCATTCTTTTATTTTCATCACTGCGCCACATCCCCAGTGGTTCCCTGGAGATTTGCTTTGTTGTGTAGGTTTTGCTGTTTTAAGTTATCAAGGTCAGTTTGAATTTACAAATTCATAACACACAACAGATTCGAGATTTGTGAATTTGTAAAGAAAGAAGTTAAAAGTGGGAAGTTAACACTGACATGGCAGGATGTCTCTGGGAAGTTGGTCCTGTTGCATCTCCTGTATTGACTTATAAATCTCATTTGCATTTCACCAGGGAGGTTTCTGAGGCATTTCCTAATAAGTGCAGTGACTCTGGGCAAGTTTCTTTATGTTGTTCTCCCTGATGTAATCCTAAAAGTAGCTGAAATCATTTCAAGCACTCCTGATTTGCATGTGTATTTCATTTGAGAATCTATCAGATCATATTATTACTGTATAAAATACAGGTTTCCCTCCTCTATTCTACTAAAGCCACTTCAAGTATAAAGAAACAAAAATAAGCAACACAAAACAGGAACTTACTTATATACTCCATAGGCTACCTAATGAGCACATTTAAAAAGAGGCAACAAAAACTATTTCAAGGGTAATTTGGGGGAGAAGTGCTTGCTTTTAGGAATTTATAGTTCAAGTATATTTGGGTGAAAAGAAGCCATTCAATATTCATGTTTTAATGATTTTATGGTGCTTTACTTGCCTTTCTTTTTACCCTTTAACAATACCCAAGTAATATTCAATGCATTAACACTGCACAATATTACTAAAGTAAATATGCAGCCTTTAAAATCTCATTTTCACACTAGACACTTGATCCAGATATTAAAAAAATTATTTCTTATGCAAGTAGATAATTTCTATCTTCACATACAATATTATGTGTTAACTATCTCTTTACTTATGCTTAGCTATGCATTTCTTACCCTCCAATCTCAGGCTTTTCTTGGGTCAGATGCTCTTTAAGCAGAAGAGATTTCAGCAGAGGTGCTGTAATCAGGTAACAGGAGTGTGTTAAGGAATGAGCACCTGCCACAAGAGGGTAAAGCCTTCCAAAAGGTCCATGTTGCAATTAGACAGCATGATCTCCAAGGGGATTAAAAAAAAATTAAAACTACATCCTCGACTCACCTTTTTAGTACATTCAGACCTGAAAATGTTTTCAGAGACTTTGGGTGCATTTTCACTTTCTGCACATCTCCATCAGGGAAGAACTAGGTTACATTTGAGGTCTCACTAATAAATGAAGCCACGGTCATCCTACTCTACCATACTGCAATAAATGTCTGCCTATAATTGATGTCATACCAGTATAAATGCAAGTAACATGCCAGAGAATATCATCCAGAAGCTCCAAAGTGAGCTTATTTCAAAGGCAGTGTGGAGTCACAGCATTTTGATGCAGCACAGTTTTAGTCAACAGTTTAAGTCAACTGATACCGGATATAATTATTTTATTACAATAGCCTTAGTTTGAACTACTTCTTACTTTAGTCACTTCTTATGCCTTCATAGCTCAGCCTGAGGCTCTCCTGCATATAAGGTCTCTTTAAAGAAAAGAATATATCTAAGGGTTGGGTTACAGCAGCTCCCACACTGACACTGTTTAATAGCTATGCTGAACCTGTCCAGTACAGGCAAGTGATCCATGGAAAAATACAGGCAGTGCATATACACAAGAGATATCAAAGAGCACATTCAGTTGCCCTGCGTGCTTATTTAACTATGAAAACTTAATTTGCAGCAGATATTACAAAAGGTTTGCAGAGAAGAACAATCATTAGTCACTGATGAAGTATTTCCAGACCTGCTTGGTTCATATTCCATGCCCAAGGCTGACAGACTGTGCTGAAAGTTTTCAGCTTTCTCTTTTCTTCCTTTACAGTCTCATCTCCACAGCACTTTGCCTAAGGCTGTTTGTTCTCTTTGCTGGTTCTTTGTCTTAGATCTGGGGAGCAGAGGCAGTGGGGCAAAATAAGGAAAAAGCCTCAACTTCTGTGAATTTATTTATATATTTTTATAGATTGCTTGAGAGTAATTCCACAGCGCAGAATAAGACAGAGTGAAGCCTGCTCAGGTTCAGATCTCACTGGAGGGTGAGATCTCTCACAGAGGGTCTGGAGAACCTGATGCTTCCCCAGTCTTTTTTTGCAACTCCCACACAAGCATGGTCAGAGCTCCCAGGAGGACACACTTGGCATGCTGAGAAGGAGGAAATTCAAAGGAAAAGAGAGGGCACTGGGATAAGAGGGCATTAGCTGGGGCAGGAGCAGCAAGGGAGCAGGAGGCCAAGTGCACCAGTGTGTGCTTGGACTGTGATGTCTGAAGTCAGCCAGGAGCAGCCCCTCTCCCCTTTGCCCAGGCAGAGCTTCTCTACCTACACAACAGACACAGGGGATGCTCAGCACAGCACAGTTCTGTTTTCCCAGCACTGAACTCCTGCAGGTCTGGCAATTCCTGCAATGAACACACTACTCCTCAATCTGGTAATTTTAAAGTGAAATACATCTTCTTGTAGCAGAACTTTTTATATCATTTGGCCAGCTGTTTTAAAAGCAAGAGCAAAATATGAATGTGGTTCCTCCTCTGTCTTGCCAAAGGCTCATGCAGGTAAAACTACCAGAATCCTGTGACAAGAACAGAATTCTCCAGTGAGAACTGAGGACAAGCTGTGCTTCCTCAAGAGGAAGGCACATATACACAGGTCAGATCTTTGATTCCTCCTCTTTCAGCTCTAATCCCAAAGCTGGATGTTCATTTATCTGCTCAGTGCCAGAGAAATAAGAGAATTTGTCCCTCCTGCCACTCTGAGGGACTGCTAAAAAACCCAAAAAACAGTCATCTCTGGGACACCAGGCAGCCTGATCATACCCAGCACACCTGGCAGAGGAGCTGTTCTGTCACCTTTGTCACCCTGAGCATTATTTAAGCAGCAGACTGTACTCCCCAGTGGGGTTCTGCACTGAAAGCAGCCCCACAAGGGTTAGCAGCCATGCTTCTGATCTGCAACATTTTTCACAAAGCTGGCAAAAAATTGCATTTTGATGTTGTGGAGGTTCTCTTCCTCTATAATGAGTAATCCAGGATGCCAGTCAGCCCCAGGAGTACTGTCTGTCCTACAGGCAGGAGACTGTAGCAACTCTAAAACACAGATTTCAAAGAGGCTTTTTGCAAATGTTTTGCATCTGTTTCTAAGAATAGCCAAAGGCAACTCGCCAAATGCACAGCCCAATCAGAATACACCCAAATAGTGATGAAAAAGAAAGCACACCAGAGAAACTGCTTGTAATTTCTTATTAAATGATTTAGTTACTCAGTGCTGGTCTCCTTACTGTATAGATGACTATGTCCTCCTCTTTAAGCAAGTCAGTGAGCTCTTGGAAGGAGAAAAGTTAGCACAATAAAATATTTTAATTTATCTATAATTCAGATTTTGAATTTACAGTCAGCCTAAATTCTCCTTTATCTCTGCACCTCATTTGTGAGAGGTGAAACAAGTCACTCGGGGAACAGCACTTCCGGAAAAGCTCATTTATTTGTTTGTTTTTTCATTCTGTCAAGTCCTGTGAATCATAACAAAAATCCTGAATGAAACTACTGTGGGGATTTAGCCAGCTCAGTTTTTGAGCTCTCTTGCTCCAAAAGAACAGTTTGATCTCCAGAAAAAGCACAGAGAAGAAAGGAGGCAGGCAAACCTAGGGAAGTAAAACTTGGCTAATTGAGCTGTGCTGTGTTCAGAGCCAAGCTGGTGCTGATATCAGGGTAATCCTGACATAAGAAGCCCACTGACCAAACAGGAGAGATAAACACACAGCCACATTTTCAAAGGGTGCTCAATTCCCCAGTCGTTTCCCTCCTCTACAAGGAACTCCCAGTGCTCAGCAGCTTTGAAGGTTGGCTCACAGCACTGCCTATGAAGTTTGCTGAGGGGAAAACACAAATCAAAAAATCCCCCTAAGAACGCTCATAAAGTTAATTGGCCTAATCTATTCAAGTGGGAAAGGCCTGGGAAAAAAAACTAAAACCCAGAACTTGGGAAGAGAAAGAACATGAAGTGAAGGAGGATTGGGAGAGTGGGTCAGTAAGTGTAATTCCTGCTGAATTTATGTGTTATAGAAATATAAAACTCTCCCTCATAATAAGCATGTACCAACTGTAGATTACTTAGCTATTTATGCATTAGCCCTAGTTCAATGCTGAAACTCTTGAAGCCTATGGATGCAGCTGGGAGCTCGAGAGGAGTTATGTCAGAACCTCTTATCCTTTGTGTGCAGCATGTTTGTCCCTGTTCTCCTAAACCTTTTAAACTTCTCCTCCCAAGGCACACACAGGCTCAGTTTTGGGATGGCAGAAATGGACTCAAACTTTCAGAATTCAGACTGTCTGTTCTAGAATAAAATTGCAGATCTCAAAAATTCAGAATCATTTTTCAGGCATCTTGAAACATTAAAGAAAAAATAAAAATCAGCAGAACTGAGTGAATAAGCCAGTCATTATATAAAGGAGATAGAAGAAAAACCAAACATGCAATACAACATGAAACACATCGACAAGAATGAAATATAAATTCCAGTCTTTTCACAACTTTAATTTCAGTGAAAAAGAACAAGATGATACATGCAAATGAAGAAGTTTCAAGAAGAAAATGAATCACCCAGTGCCTTACTGAAATGCTAATGTGTTATTCTGTCACTTAACTACCAAAAAAACCAAAAAAAAAGGCATTTGAAGGTGCCTAAGCTTAGCATACCTGAGTTATTTTTGTAAAAGCAGAACAACCAGAGCATAGAACAATCACACTGTAGCCACAACCTTGCTGAACACTTTTGGGAGAACACATCAACAGTGCCAGCTGCTACCTGAGGCAAGTGACAAGTCAGTAAAAAGGCTTTTGAACCTTATGGGGGAAGAAGTGAAACTCATGGACCACTACAAAACCACAGGAAAAAAACTGACATTTACATTAAAAAGGGGAAGGAAAGACCCCTAGAGATCGTTGTTCTGTCCTTTGTAAAATAGGTGTAACAGCAGCGAAAGATATTGGCATCATCCACACATGACAGTGACAAAACTAAGCCAACTACTGCACAGAAGGAAATGTATTAGTGGGAGATGTGTGGGTGGCCAATTTTTCAACAAAATGAACCCTGAAAAACTAAAAGTTAAAAGCCTTCTTTTAGGAAAATTAAAAACACAATATAGGCAATTTTCTCCCCACAATCACAAGTATTCCAGTGTCTCTCCTGTCACATCTCCCATTTATGTAGCTGTGAGCTGGAACATGAATTATACTTCAATTCCACACAGTACTATCTTACTAGTAATAAACATAAATAGGTGTTTGTTCTAGGATTCAGATCACAGTCAAGTGCTGTTCTGTGTATCTGATATGTACAGACAGACTTGAAACCAGAGTCAAAATGGAGAAAATAAGATGAAAAAACTCTTCCAAAAAATTAAGGAAATATTAATTTATTAATTCTGTCTTGTCTTTCACAAATATGAAGCCATGACCAAAATCAGTTCATTCCTCTTTGTAGCTCTAACCTAACAATTTATTTCTGCTTTTCTACAGATCTGGAAGTACTAAAAGTAACTGAGACTGAATATTACCATGCTGCTGACAGAGATTACCCACACTTAAAAGGGACTTGAAACCAAATTGTCAGTTCAAGTTGTCTGGATAGATTTTAAGGTACAATCTAAGTAGATACACTGCCAGAAAAATTTACTTTGGATAAGATTGAAGCTAGTTTGGATTTTGCTGTTAGCTATCATCTTACTAGGAAATCACTGAAATAAAGGCTTAAGATTAACTGAGGTCTACATCCCTATTTAGTAGGTGAATACCATATAATCCCTGTGAAGCTATTTTCTCTCCTCTTGATTCCACTGAATTACTTAAACTTCATTAACAAGTTGCCACTAAACCAACACATTCAAGTGAGGCAAATCAGAAACATTTTAGCAGAGAAATAGGATGGATATACAGCAGAGAAATCAGATTGGAAAATAGAGGGGTTTAAAAAAAAAACAAACACCACCACAGGTATTTCTATAATTATGTTTCTACCAGTATTAAAATTCAGAGAGACTAGTGAAAAAAGCATACATGGAAACAGTCAGAAGAACCAGATTCAACCTAACTATGAGAAAAAGGAACAGAGCACTCACCCCTAGGCAGTTTTTCTAATCTAAGTCTTTGAAAATTTATTTAAAACTGTGACTGGATACTCCCAGGAAATAGGATTCTATTGTCCTATGGATAAAGATAAGACATGGAGGTACAACCAAAAACCTGGTTTTATCATAACCCACAGATGGGAAAGCATAAGCAGGGGAATAAAACCAGTAAGAAATACTTTAAGTTGTCCTTTCAGATGAGATCATCTCATATTTTGTAGCCCAGAACCACTGAGTGGACAATCTGCAATGTTTTCCACTTTCAAATAAACTAATCTAGTCCTTGAGCAGCCACAGATAAACCAAATTTAATGGAGTGACTAAAAAAAAAAAAAATCCCTAAAATTCAGTTTGTTTAAAAATTCACCTCATCATTGTCTATCACAGCAGAGTAGTGGCAAGGCTGCAGCTCTTTGTACTGGATATCATTGCCTTGGGATGCTCAGAGCAGTGGAGTATTCTACAAGATGCAAGATCTGCTTCAATGCCCCTTCTCACCAATGTCAGGGAAAGCATAACATTCCAGTGACTTCCCCTAAATGCGGGTTAGAGTGCACACTCATCCCCAATTACACAGTAATTTCTAAAATAAAGACTATGACAATTGCGTTATCTGGAATCTGTTACTGTTTTGTGGAGTGTAAACTATCAAAATGCAGAATTAAGGCGTGATGTGTGTGACTCATCCCCACTCTGCCTCTCTTCCCTGTGGAATAGTTAAACCCCCTGAGAGTTTTCTGATTTGATATATCCCCTCTTGATGTGATAAATCACACCACATCAAAGAAATGATGGGCATCATCTTGCTGCTGATTTAAAAAGATCCTCATTTATGGTACCTTCCATTTGGTAATTTTTTTTGGAGACAGATGAATTTAAGGAAAGAAATAACTTTAAACTATTCATTTCATGGTAATACTTCAGTTAAGGCAATTGAACAAGTTGTTCTGAAAGTCTATGATGGTATTATAAACTCAGAATATTGTCTGATTAAGAGGCAGACATGGCTAATCTGGTAGGTATGCATACTCAAATTTAATATACAACCCTTCTACCCTGCTCTTTGAAATGACAACAGGCAGGAGCTGAAAAAGCACCCATTGAAATCACACATGGCATGTCATGCTTTAGGCTACTTTGAAAGAGTTTGAAGACTGTGAGAATGCAGACATGAAAACAGCTAGCCTTGCCACAGAAAACCCAGAGAAGAAAGTACTTCCAACTCCACATGATGAATCCTGAAGTCCTTCAGAAAACTTGGGGCTGAAGAAATCACAGAATATTGATACTAGGTATTCTCTACATCAATTAATCAGCTGCCTGAAGTACATAAAAAGGTTTTGAATTTTTAGAGGAGGAAGATCTACTCCAGTTTGCACTGATGGGATTGTATTCTCAGCAGAAACTCCAGTGAAAGAGTTCCCTGGTAAGAACAGTCACACTGTGGGATGTGTCCCTGCCAGCTGTGCCGCCTTCCAGGGTTCCAGCATTCCCAGTGAGTCCTGCAGCTTCAGGGCATCCCATTTCACAGACACCTGCTCTTCAAGGTCACCCCTGGACAGATGGAGAAGCATCTCCAGCAAGCCAGAAAACCCATTAGCACCAGCAGATACAAAAATGTGAAATAAATGGTGCAGATGAGCTGGTTCCACCAAGCACACACATGCAAACATCTCTATCATGGAAGTCGGTCACTGAAGACATTCTTTCACAACAGAGCAGACTGTATTCTTAAAAAACCTTCTGCAAGTGAAGCCCCTTGAAAAATTAACCATTCCAAATTTAGAATTTGCTTAGAAGTCTGACTTAAAGGTTTTTTGAAAAAAACCAACCTTGCTGCATGTTAATTGCCGGGCTTCTCAACTTCAAAGGTACGTGCACATTTGTTATCTTCACAAGCATGATCATAAAGACTTGTTTTGTTGTTGTTCTTCAAAACAATTTTTAAACATGACTAAATACATGTCCAATGGCATTAAAATCTTCAAAAAAAATAAAATTAATTAGGACTTTTCCCTTTCATAATCTCTGCAGAAAACACTTAGCAATAAACAAACCTGTCAGTACTGAAAGCAGAATTTCTGCATGGATAGGTTTGGGGTATTTTTTTTCCCATTCTACTATTAAAAGGCAATTACCCTAAAGGCAGCAAATCCCGATACTAAAAGTATACTGTTCACTTATTTGTGCTTATTGTATTTTCCAGCAACTTGGGAACTTAATAATGATGACTTCAACCTTTATTTACATTGAAACACATCCTGTGCTTCCAAGTTCAATGGTCTTTTTTTTAACATCCTTAAAAGGGCAAACTAAACCAATTTGCTAAAACTGAAATTAAGAGCTGGTTTCACACAACCACTTTTATCATGGAATACAAAACCAATTTCTCCAAATACCTTTTTATGCCAAGATCTCAGGGGATTCCTTTCAGATTTTATGAATAGCCAGATTTCATATCACCTCCTAAGCCACAAAATTCAAATTATCATGTCTGAGACTAGTTAGATCTGAGCCTCTCAGTTTTAGGTGCTGCACAAAGATACCATGAAAGGCAGGCAGCACTGCTCTCATCTTCAGAACAACTTTTAATTGATTCATTTGTCCTTGCATTTCAAAAGCTGCTCTTCTAAATTTTTCTACTGTAGAGCACTTCTATAGAATATATAAAAGGGAAAAGATGACAACTGCAGAATGCCTGAAAAATGAGCTCTCCCTAGGAGTTTCCTTTCACATTCATGAATTGCTGGGGTGGTTGAGTAGGAAAACAACCATGTAACACTGGGAATATCTCAGTCTCTGTTAAGCCAGCCTGGGTAACCTCAAGTTCACTCAGACTGGAGTTTTCTTGTTCTGGCTGTATTGGATTTGGCATGTGAAGAGGTAAGGGTTTTTCAGGGAGTTGACCAGCTTCAGTACAGTGTGGTCTCCTTTGTTTTCTTCCATTTGTAATATAACATGCTTTATATTTTAAAATTTAGTAGATTGCTTCAGGGAACAAACAGTTCCTGAGCACTGGAACTAATGAATCCTCAGTTCCAATAGATCCGAGTTTCCTGATTGATTGCCTTTTTAAACAGAATTATACCCATTTTTTCCTGACACTTTCTATAGTATTTTCATGGAAACATATGAGCTGACAACCTCAGCTATATAAATAAGGTGACAGCATCAAAAATTATTAGGGGAAAGACCTGAAAACATTCATAGTGGGCCTCTCTGTCAAGTCTGTTTGATATAGATCACGGAGTCAGGCAGTCCAGAGATCTGCTTCTATTTGTGCTGCACTCCTGCATTTTTAAAGCTTGCCTTTCATGACAGTAGTATAAGGAATACCACATATTTTTGCCAAGATACAGCACTCAGCTCCATAGCCAATCACCTGAGGACAGTTTTGAGTCCTTGGAGAGGACTAAGGAAAACAACACACACTCTCAGGGGGCTGTTACCTTTTTTCACTTAGAAGGCTCTTCCCTACAGGCCTGAGACCCTGGGGACGTTCTCAGGCAGGCTGCAATTCCAAAGGGACTCCTGGAAGTTGTGCAGACTTCTCTGAGCTTCACTGGCTGCTGTAATGAACTCTCAGCTGAGTTCCACTGCAAGCCTTGCTCAGCTGCCCCACAGTGCCCCAGACTCCCCTTCAAGTCCTGACTTGAGCAGGTTTTACAAGCTCTTCTGAGAGTGCTCCATCCACAGATGGAGATGAGGTGTCCCTGAGATGTCAGCAAACTTCATCCTCAAGAACTATAACCCCTCCTAACTGCTGCTGCATTTTATAAACTTTCTGCCTACTCCTCCCCTCTCTCTCCCCTCGTACACAGCTCTATTTTTGCTGTCCTTTCTCAGATTCAGTTAGTCCAATTACACAGTCTTAATATATACCTAAATCAAATCACAGAACTGAAGCCTTTTCTACTATCACGCTTCACCAAACATATCCATATTATCAGCTTTCCACAATACCACGTGTTGACCACCAATCCTTGTTTTCCTGTTTCTCTTACCACTCATTTGTCAATTTTACTACATGCTCTTAATTCCTTTAAATTGCTTTAGGTTTATCTAGCCTGCTTTCCCCTTTCAGTTCATCCATGCTCTCTCGGCTGTTTATGCTTTTCATCAACAGTTCTTTACCACTGTATTTCTGCTTCAGAGCACTCACCAAAAGGAATTTATCAAAACCAAATGACAGGTGCCATCTCAAAACATCTCATATTGCTATTTGCAAAAATCTAGGGGCAGAAGTACTAAAAGCTTGGGAAACAGTTTCCTTTTCAGATAGATTATATTATAAAGTTTCAGTGCAAAGCCTGCTGACCTCTTTTACATCTGAAAAATTCCTCAATCCTGTAACGATCTCAAAATACTCTCAAAATTACCACAAGTAATTCAGTATCTGGTTCTGGTGCCTCCTGATGGTCGTGGGAATGTGTGACATCCTTTATGCACAGAGTCTTTTGTTTCACCTCAACTGCCCACTAACCAAATGGCATCCAACCCTACAGAAAATAACTTTGATATGCCCATGGGGGTATTACTGTGGCTTCAATTATATGAGTTGTTCCTCAGCCTGTCCATGGGTAGCTGGTGCTGTGAGGTCAATTGGTGGTACAGATTAAGAACACAATGTATTGCTTTGTTTTGACATGGTTTTCTTTCTATGTAGACATTATTCTCAACTTACCCTTCAACCTGGACATTTTCAAGCTATCTTCCAGATGGTACAGAGAATTCAACAAGCATTTTTAAGAATTCTTATCATTTACGAATATCCCTTTTCAGGGACATTTTCAATGATTTTTCAGGTATTTTAAGTGAAAACGGATATGAAATTTTCTCCTATTTGGCACCAACAGCATTTTATGTCAGAGATTCATTTCCAGGCTGATACATGAGCAAAGGGCTGATCTGGTCTGCCACATAAGCTTATGCACAAAAAGTCTTTTTATCTTACGCCCAGCAACTGCATAATAACCTGCCCTGTATCTTGTGCCTTCAAGACACTCAGTTTCAAAAAACAAAAACCAAATATACCTGGTTTGAAATATTTTTTGGCAGTCTGGTTCCTCTAGTCAACTTCCAATTTCTCTGTTCCTCCAGACCTATTTTAACAATGTTTTGATAAACTTTTGTTTCTTCCATATTGCTTCAAGCTGCTCAACTACTTGAACAAACTCAGTGTGCCAATCCCACCCCCAAGACTTCTATTTCCCAGTACACAACACTCTCTCTTTTCACTTTCTGTAGAACCTGATTTCTTTTTCCTTTTTTTAAGCCAAATGCACCATCTGACACACACTCATAACCCTCATTGATTTGTAACAGGAGAGAGCACTGCTTCAGCTGAGCAACCTGCATGAACTCTCTGCACTCCTCTTGTATCTGATTAGTAAGATCTGCCACAGTGATTGTTTGCTTCATATTTGCTGTGAGTTAATACATCTCACAGGGTAAAGTACCATTTTACTAACTGCAGATGTCTAATTGCTTCAAATCCTTACTGATAAGTTCGTTTTCTTAAACTACAAATTCCTCTTAAGAAAGGGAGTCTTCCTTTTTAAAATCAAACAACAAAAATTCAAGGCAAAAATCAATGGAGATATATATAGAGAGATATATAGATATAGACATATAATTTGAGTCAAACATGTCTTATTTTCTAAGCCAAACATTATCATGCTTCTCCAAGGAGGACATAGGAAAGATCAGCACCTGTTTTTCAGTGCTATAAGCAAATAAACTGCTAAAAGCACCTCAATACACTCAATAGTAATTGCTCATGGAGCAGATGAAATGGAGCTTATACAGTGGCAAGAATTGGTGTGGGAGGAAAAGAAGCTCTTCTGCAGATATTCTGACAAAAATCTCATTACAAAACAGAAAACTACCAAAGTAGGTAAGATGAAATGTTATTTTGGAAATTGTAACTAGTGTTTAGGGAACGAGTTGAGACCACAATAAATAAACTACGAGCCAGGTGGTTGCGTCCTGAGGCTAACAGAGAAAAATCTTATCTGTAATGCAGCCTATCTATTAAGTTTCCTTTAATGTTAACTTTTAATTAATCAACTTTGCTGTTCACTTGAATAGAACAACAGCACAACCATAACCACATATTTGATATGCATTGCAAAAGGCAAAATGTACATGTTATTTTGCTGAATGTGTGACCCGTTATCTGCAGGAGGCGGATCAAAGAAAAACAGAATCTCTTCCTTGGCTTTAACATGAAAGAGCTAACTAAAAAAGCATGAATATTTGCCTTGTTTTAACCATACCCACTAAAGCATCCCAGAAAGCATGTAGAATGCAAAAAGATGTTCTGACAGGCTCTGCTGGGGCTCAACAGAAGTAGGAGAGAAGATCCCTTCGAGCTAGTGCTCTGAACAAAACAGAAAAAGCCTGTAATCCACATTCAGAAAAGAGAAATAAAAGCATTAATCTCATGCCCTAATCCATACACTAAGGCAGACCCATGGCCCAACCATATGCAGAAAGAATATTTAAAAAAAAAAGTATGGCCCCAATTCTAAAATTTATAATACAATAAAGGAACTGCAAAAGATTTGACTCACAGAACAAATGTAATTATAGTGACTTAGTTTTCCACTTCACTCATCTAGAACGAAATTTTGGAAGAAAAAATAGGATCTCCCCAAATCTTTTGTACCACTTACTAAATTTTAGGCTGCTGCGTTCTCAGAAAGTCATATTTCAATACGAAGAAGGAAAATGAGAAAAAATAACTTTAGAAACAGGGATTTTAACTCTAGCTCTGAGATGTTGATTTAAAAACAAAAAAATAGGGCAGATGAAGACATGGATTTTAATCTTCCCTCCCACTTTGTCATTTTTCCTGAACACATACTAGAGGTCTGGACTTTACTTCTTTCTCTACTCATCAGGAGGTCCCTCATCAAATGCTTCCAGAAATTGAGATGAATACATCAGCAGTTTTCCAATGTGTGCTTTAGTTCCCTGCAGAGACCACCACTTCACAGCTTGTGACTCTAAGACATTCAAGCTTGAATAGTACTGTTTTACTTAACATCTTAGAACAATTTCTTCCAAAATATGAAACCACCTTGCAAGGAATTAAGCTTCAGATCTTTTTTATAAGAAGGTGCGGTTATCCTATTTTATGGACAAAGTGAACCCTCAAGTTTAAGTACTTTTTTCCTCCCCCCCCGAGGACTGGCAATAAAGAAAAACTAAGGTGTTCTCATTTTCAGTTCTACATCTCATCTGCTGGAAACACCCTCCTTCCCTGTGGGCTACCCTCTTTTACTGGTACTGAAGAAGCATACAAAAAAAAAAAAAGCATCACTCCCACAATAGTCCAAAAACTACTTCTTGTGTCACACCCACCACACTTCAACATTAATCAGTGAAGACACTGCCCTCCCTCCTCTGAGTCAGCTCTGAGCCAGTGTCCCTACCCAGGGCAAGGGGTCAGTGCTCTCACTGACCTGCCACCACTCCAGCGTGACATCTGCCAGGATCCTGACTACTGCTGGTCAGTCAAGACCCCATAATATATTTTTAACTAACTCCAATGTCCCAGCCAAATCCCATTTTAGCTAATTACATTCAGTCTGCCTACCATGCTCCCTGTAGTTTTAGGCTGAATAGGTTGTTCTTCACTTTTCTGCCCAAAGATTTATGTAGCTATCTTGTGCAAAACAGTATTTAAGGTTTTTAAAAGTGGAAGTTGTTGCAGGTCAGACACAGACTTATTGCATCAGTCTCTCCTTTCTGTAGATTTAGGAATTAAGACCATAGTGACATCATTATATTTTCTGTTTGTGTCCAAAGCTTTTAACACTGTTCATCTTTCAAAAAGCCAACATGGTAAGTGATGCAATTTCCTGATAAAGTAATAAAGATTAAGTACCTATACAAGACCTGAAAGGGACATAATTTTCTGCTGGAGCCTTTTGCTGCAGCACCTCAGCAAAACCTCTGATAAGGAAGAGCAGCAAAGAAAGTTAAACTGACTTTTGTTCTTACACAGCTAATAGGTTAGCATTGACCAAGATATGGTCCTCCACTGAAAAAAAGCATCCTGGTGATTAACTGTGAGATATTTTGCTGGAGAAGGCACATGCCAGAGCTATTTCTAATTGAAACCTGAAAAATTTTAAATTATTAAACTGTTTTCAAGGTTTGAGTCCATTATCCACTGCTGTCATACAGGCATAAGAGGCAAGGTAAGACACACTTTGTGACCAGCTGCCTACATACAACTTGGTCATTCATCATCTGAGAATGAAGTTGTTCAGTCACAAAACCTCAGGAAGCTGCATACCTGGCTTTGCTCTCTCAACCTCAATCTCTGTTTCTGCTGATATTAAACAAAATTAGTAACGAACTTTTCACATTCCAGCTCTGCACTGGAGGGGATTTTGCTGCTGCCATCTCCTTTGAGTGCTGTATGCTCCCTAAGGCTTGACCAGCTCACTCTAGCACTGCTCTCTGCATCCTCTCCACCAATTTTGCCTTCTTTGGATTAGCAGGCTCATTACAGAGGAGGGAGATGATGTCTTTCACTAATGGCATCCTTGCTTAGTAAAGCACACGCACTTAGCTTCATACTGCATCAAACTCCCACTGAAATCATAGTTGAACACTTACAAAAGTGCTTGGGTTAACACCCAAAGAAAAAAGGGATAAAAAGATCACATTACATTTGAAACTCTTTTTTAAACCAAAGAAAATTATATGGAAAAAAAGGGGCAAATAACTAACTGTCCACCAGGAATTCTTTACACCTTTGGGAGACTTCCATGTCTGCCATCATAACCGCATTTAGATCATTTATTTCCTTTCTGGTAGCCACTGTTTAACCCAGCTGTTTGTCTCTCCTGATTACCAAATGAGCTGTCTCTCCTCCTGGAGGGCTGTGCCTTTGTAGTGTAAATGTGCACAGCGAGATTCACTCCTACATTCTGTTTCAGAGGACTCCAGGAATTTGTGAACTGTTATGCTGACAGTGGTAAACTGCTGTATCCTACCAGGATCAATAGGTTTCACTGCTGCAAAGGTATGACACCTCAGCCTTGCCTTCACAGTAGATTTCAATTTAAGGACTCATCTGTTATTTTTCAGTCTGACTTCCTCACGGTTTACACACATTTTCCTCAACCCTCGGTACAAGGCAAGGCACAGTAAAGTACAGTGTTCCCTGAGTAAGTTTATTACTTACTGGTAGCGTAAGTTTGCAACAGTTAAATAAATTTATCTTCTGGTGGTCCTGTAATCTACTTGAGAACTACAGTGACACATGTGCTCTGACCATGACCAAAAAATATCTCCATGTACCTGTTCGGCATCTTCAGCATCACATTTCTTGCAGTTTCTGCAGCTTTGCTCCTCTTCAGGTAGAATACAGACCCAGGGATCTCCTACTAAAATTCAGTGCTGTACTTATAAGACTCTGTAGCTCAGCACCACAAAGCCAAATAGCTCCAGCCCTACACTGACCAGTGCAGAAAACAAGCCAAGAGCATCAAGGTCACATTTTGTAACACCAAGGAAGGTGTTACCATGGATTTTAAAATCTATGGTAGCCTGACAGTCTGGTTTTCAATGAATATTCTAAGCAGTGGTGAGAATGCAGACTCCTACACTGACACAGGATGCCATGTGGAACTGCATTCAAATCTTGGATGTCCAGGACAAGATTTATTTCCTGCTGTTATCCCCAGAGAGGGCAGAGAGGTTCTTTGGCAGATTACTGTGAGCAAAAACTGCAGGATGAAACACTGAGCTATGAATCAGGGGGATATGCTTCCAGTGAGCTGCTGTTTCCCACAGACAGTGCTGGCATTAGGCATGACAGCAGCATATTCTTAAAAACAGTGTGGATGCATTTTTTTTATTATTTTTCATTAGGCTTAACCCACCCATGACTGTTTAACCTACAGCTTCACTGCACTGAAACCATACTTCTGTCATATTAAGTGTTGCTTCATTTAAGAGCCAACAACTTGATTTCTGTGATAAACACAAGTCATGAGGTTACTACACCAACAAATTGCTAAAAACACTCAGTTTGTTTCATCTTCTTTGACTGCTTTTAAACTCCACTGCCAGATGGTCAACAAAAACATTATTTGTTCCTTGACAATTTGTGAGGTCCTTTCAAAGCTACATTTCTCCAAAATCATTCCCAGCACAAATTGCTTTCGAGTCAATTACTCAACATTTATTGTTCTTCACGAGTATCCGAGTAAATGGATTGAGTTTGGACAAAAGATGCTGCGTGTCAAGATCAATTTGCCTTCTACAATGCTTTTATGTCTATTGTCCCATTAATTTCTTTTAGTTCAGGCACAGAATTGCTCTTGACTGCCTTAACCAATCCCCTAGGATGCTCATTTGCACAGGGGACTGCAAAGTTTCCAATCTTTTATTTGACACTCCTTAAACTGCCATAGAAAACAGATGCAGCCCACTTCAGTCATAAGTAATTAAAAATATTCATCTAGGCATAATGTGTCTTTTTATTTCCCTTGTGAAAACGTACAGTAAGTAGTTCTGCAGCTGCCCAGACATCTGTGTAGTACCTTCACAAGCACCTTTTGCTGTCTGGCTTCTTTTCAGTGGACTATTGCATTTGATAACAAAGGGTCACACACTGGTATCGAGCTACACACATGAACCTGGCTGAGCTGACCACTCTTATTCTAACCTGCTACAACTTCTTATAAATAAACTCATAGAAATGACTTCTACCCATAACATCAAGCCTTTCACATCTGGTTGTGGTCCTTTCCACAAGCAGAGGGCTGATTTCTCTGGTGCTATCCTGAACATCTATTCAAAAGGGTGTCTCTATTCCTCACCCCACCAGACAAGCAGACTATAAATGGGTTTACAGTCTAAGCACTTGAAGGAACAAAACATCTTCTTTTAAACAGTTCCTGTAGACCTCCAATTAAGAGCCATCTTCTCTTTCCCCTTGGCAGTAATATCTAGCAACCATTCTTAGAGATGTGTTGAGTAACTGGAGAGCATTATTATAATATTTAACAGGTAATATGCTGTTATATTTTACTCAGGAATACACAGGAATTCGTGTAAAAGATGGATATACTTCTCCTGGATACACATATATCCATTACTGGAGTATCCAGTTGCCTTTGAACTCTGCATTCAGCATCATGGTTTGTGCTTCTTGAATGTGTTATCCTCCCATCTGTTCCTCAAAACAGAGGAGCAAAGTAATGGCTGTCTCACCTTAAGGGGATTTATTTTCAAGGGTTAGACAACAAAGCTTGAAATGGCACAGTTTGTTCACTGAGACTTACAAAGTTAGGATTCAATTATTGAGTGAAATTCGTTTTTCTTCAATAAGTCCCTGCTATGTTAGCAGAGGGAAAAAACCCCTGGTAAGAAACAAGGGAGCATGAACCTCTTAACTGTCTCAGATAAGGGATTTCCAGGAACTGGTGGCTGGGAAAAAGGGCATATTGCAAGGGATCCAGAACAGTGGAGAAATGTGCACAACATAAAATCTTCCTGCCAACTGTGACAAAAGTTTTTGAGAGAGCACATGTGCACTACTACCTGCAATGCCCCTGTGAGCTGTATAGCATGAGAACTTTCCTAGAGAGAAGAAAAGAAATACAGAAATCTACTTTTCTCTCTTAATTTACACTTAACTCAGTTTTAAATAAGAAATACAATTTCATTACAAATTGGAGAGGAAAAAAATAGTTTTAGAGTATTTTAAGACTCGGTTTTTGCACATAGAATATTTTGAAATAATCAACAGGTTATACAGAGCAAATATACATAAATTCTACATGCAATTACCCACCATCATAAATACTTTCAGCCCTCTGGAAGTTGCAATTGCCAAGTGATGACACGTCCACAAATTTTCCTAACATAAAACACAGCAACTTTTCAGAGACCCCCTTTTTCCCCGTTTTGCAGAGCTGATGTCCTTTGACCTCAGTTCAGACCTTAAAATATGTGTAAGTGGTAGTGCTTATCTATGAATAGTAATTACACATTTTTTCTAACTTAATAGGAAAATAAGACCAATGCTATTCTTAACTTTATACAAAATTGTGCCTGAAGTTATTTGCAGCCTTGTGACCAAATGTAAAATGAGTGGCATTATAAAGACCTTGTCTTTCATATTTGGGAGTGGATTTTTTTTTAACCACACAGCTGTAAGCAAGAAAAAAAAATTGCCAGCACTGCTGAGCCAGTGACTTCTGCAACACTACTGACATTTAACACCTCCTAGAGCAGGTCACCTATAATAAATATCAGCTGCTTAGAAAAACAAGATTCTATAAACAAGAGGAAAAAGATTGTTTCAAGTAAGTTCTCAAAAGACAAAAATAATCTCAAATGCCAGCTCTTTCCAAAGTGACCAGCATTGTTCAATAATGAGATAAAAGAACATCCCTTGATTATTTTATTTTCAGTTTCTAGAAGCAGATAATGATGTTTTCAGGGCACTCTTCAAATGTGCAGCTTGATATAACAACACAAGCCTAAAGGATATTTTTCCCCTATGGAAGTACTAGATTTAGGAGTGACCCTGAGGGAAGCTAATAGGAATGTTGTTAGGACATAAACCTGTTATCAGTCATGGGGAATCCCTGATGACTGTGTTTTTGTCTTTATCCATAGTAGACAAATATGAGGTATAACTGAAAATTACAACAGTCCACCTTCAAGTACAGAGGGAATCTCAGACACCTCGAAGACCAAAAAAAAAAAAAAAAAAACCAACCAAGGATAAGGTGAAGGGGCAGCTTCTTGGGCCTATCTTATAACACACAGAAGTGAAAATATGAACATTCCAGGAATGAGAAATATGTTATTTTAGGTCAACCCTACCTTCCAGCCATTTCCACAAGAAAGTGTCAGTGAAGAGCAAGGCCCAGCTACTCCCTATGAGATGGGGAGCCAAGGGATAAGCCAGGGTAGAACAGGGTCTTACCTGACAGGAGCCATCCCACAGTGCCCAACCCAAGCAAGCCGGGGTGGCAAACAGGTTCCAAACCAGGTTCAAGTCATCAGGCAGTTCACAGTGATGAGGCAGGATGGGTCCAAGCCCCACAGTTAGTCCCCAGGTTAAGATGCTGCACAGCCCAGCTCACACCAGGCAGGTCCAGAGGGATGACACTGCTCCAAAGCCAAGCTGGGAAGTCAACCAGGCATGGTTGACTAAATGAGCAAGCACCACTCAGGCTCAAGACTGAGCTTAAATAAGGATCCTGGCCCAAAAGTGAGGGTGGGGTTAAGAGGGCTGGAGGGTCATCAGGCTCCGGGTGTGGCTCATTAAAGCCACAAAAGCCTGTTAGTGCCACCAGGGCTTTGAAAACCACACAAAACCTCTGCAAAGTACTAAGGTTGGTTCATTATTGAAAGTATAAGCCTGTAAAAACATACAGGAAATCTGCTTAACTGTTGCATGAGAAAATACTAGCCAATTTTAAGGAGATTTTATATATAAGGCAATAATTTCACGTTGTACTAAATCCAGCCACTCATACTTTGCTGGTATATATGATAAGAACTGCATTCAGAGAAAACTGCACTGTTCAGTGTTTGAGTTTACTGATACAGCATTTCAATGGCACTTCAAAGCATTTACAGAATTCAAGCTGAGTTTCTTGAGATTGCCTGAGGGAACTCTCAGTGGTGCCCTTCTTTGACAGGCATCATGATACAAACTCTTGGTTTTGTGAAGTTTTGGTTACTCCAAGGAATCTGGAGCTCGTTACTGATATCTACTATTCATACACTGCTTGTAAAGTCTAATGAAAAGCAATAGCTACAGAACGTGCAACAGCCTCCACTGAATGTGTTTGCCGGAAAGCGCTATTCCATCAGTCAGGCTGTCTCCTTCCACATAAAGAATTCTCAGTCTCCTTCAGTGAGTTCTTTTTGTGAGGCTTCCCTTTCTCAACACTGAGTATTTCTAGATTAGTTTAATTTTAAGATCCTGGAAGAAAGTGAAATTTAATCCGTTCAAAAGCTTCACACTTGCACTGTTCCTTAAGAAAGAAAAGGGAAATGTGTAAATTCTTTATTATGATTACTGCCTAGAACCTTTCCTTCATTTCTAAGTGTTGACATGATTCCCAAATAGTGCTAGGGAAAGTTTTAATGAAAAGCTCTATTCTGATTTATTTTAAGTTCCTACCAAAATGTTTCAGACTTCTAATTTCAGCTTTTCCTTATATTGCAGTAGCTCATCTAGAAGCAACAAAAAGTGCTGCAGAAAAGTGAACTGTGTTTTCATATTTTTAAAGAGTTGTGGGTATTTTTCAGCTAACTCCAGAGCTGATAGCATCCACCATCAATCTGTGCTTGCTGTCTGTGTCAGAGCTTTCTGTTCTGGTTGAGCAACAAGACAGTCAAACTGGCTAAGTAAAACCTCACTACAACCCAAGACGGCTTTGCAAAATTTAATAGGCTGCTAAAGGACTGTTATCCAATATGTTTCATACTGGAGGAAATCTGGTACCCTCTATCCCAGTACATGAAAACAGCAGTACACATTACACCTCTGAGCAAAGCTTTCCAATTTTTGTAATGGACATTTTCCAGCCAGCAATGGAGTATGTTGGGATTTGCAGTTCTTTGAGGCAGTCTCTGTACATACAAGATTTTGTTAGAGATTTCGGTGTTACAGAATTTAGTTAGATTTTTTTCATGGCCTTTTACTCTCCATAGTTAATAGCATTTTAGACGACTGCAGTATGAAATTTAATCATGTATCTATCTACCTTTGGTTTAACACATTGAGTACTTAATAAACTCATTGCCATCAAGCTCTTATCACTGATGTACTCTGACTGTCTGAACATACAAATTTCATATATAATTACTAGGGAAAATTCAGACCTTGATGAAATTATATTCTTTGCAGTTTTAGTAACTTTAATAGCTAAAGACAACTGGTGATACAGCTGAATGCATCATAAACCAAATAGCTCCTTTTTATGGTTAACCAAACAGCTTCTTCCTCCCCCTCCAGTAACTGAAGAACAAATTATCAATAATAGGCAGATGGCCATTAGCATAATCCATAAAGCCAGAAGACATTACAGTACTTTGTATCTATCAACACTGATTAGCAGCATAACATTTAATTAGCCCCTATGAAGAGAACAGTGAGTAACAGGGTAGGGATATGACAAAGGAAATGGTTTTAATAATATACTGGATGTTTTTCAAAGTGAAATCATTTCCAGCTCATGGGTTCTTCAGCAGAGGGTCCTTTAGCAAGGATTGGTTCCGAATGCACACGCTGATCAAAACAAGGAAAATTACAAGTTTTCATAGACATAAATTTATCTAAAGTGTTAGAATCTGAGCAGAAATAATCTTGTATGAGCTGATGCGATTCTGGCTTGCTAATAAAGAAGCAAATAGATTGAGGGATAGAGGCACTTTGTGACTGCAGAAAGAAAAGGTTTCATATTAAAGCCTGGTTAGCATTCAAAAAGTTTCCTTGGATTATGTCCAACAACTCTTTGACAATTCCACTTTTGCTGGCCCTCAGTAAAGCAAATATATACCTATATCTGACTATATAAAAATACAAACTGGAAGTCTAAAGACAGCAAAACATAACAGCTTAAGTCTCAAATATTTATTAAGTAGTATAGAAAAAACAGTGATTTAGCCGTAGCAACTTCCCGTTTCAAGTTTTTTTCAGTGACAACAAATAACAATAAATAAATAATATAGGTAACTTGTTTTTCAGGAGGAAAACCTGAATTGAGCCAGAGCTCACAGTAACATTGACAGGTGCCTGAAAAGGAAAACCAGAGGGGTATATTACATTCTTTTGATTCAGAACACAGACAGCTCCTGCTGTTGACAGAATGTCATGGGAGAAAAAGAAACTTTCCATGTGGGAACATCCACCTCAAGAATCCACTTTCTATTAAGCCTCTGTATCTGCAGATGCCTCACTGAATGGCAAAAAACCTTTACCTGCTAAAACACACCACCACCTGTTACTGGAGAAAACAGCACGTGGGCTCAAGGTGCATCAGGTGGCACAACCTACCCAAACAAAAACGTTTGGGAGGCAAACACCCCTGAAGCACTTTGAAGATCAAATAGGATTTCATATCCCTACCCCTTTTTGGCAACAAGGGTGGTCTTTGGACAACTAAATAATTCCAGTATTCCAAATGGGAAGTGCAGGAGAACTTCCTTTTCTCCCTACTTTAAAAGAGCTTAAGAAAATTGAGAGTCATAGCGTGTTCCAGCTTCATAAAGCTCTTTCATTAACTGTGCCCATCTCAGCTGAGTCTCACCTATACCTAAATTAGCAGCTTCAGCAGATTGCAAAATATGCTTCTCAAATGTATCTTCTACCTTTCTACCCCTGTAGGCCTCAGAGTGGAAAAGGAAAGGAAATGTTGCTTAGACACTGAGAGAAGGTCCCTCCTAACTCTCAGGTTGTTTGTATTAAAATGTCCTGGTTGCAGCCTCCTGTTGCCTACTTGTGCTGCACAGAAAGCTATGAATGGATGCAATTCAAATCCACTTTTTGGTGCAGAGACAATGGCCTTGACTGGGCCATCTGGATATACAGGGTTACTTCTTTGTAGGTAATTTCTTTAGTACTGGACTACTTGAATATAGAATTAGGTTAGTTTTATGGACTTATCTATGTTTGGCCATGTCTTTCCCTTTCTCAGTTCATCTTTTCACTTGCTATGCTTACAAATCCTGGCATCTCTTATGCCTAATTCAACAACTTTCCTCTTTTTGATAGAACAAAGTATACGAAATATTGTAGAGTTAGAGCATGCTACCGTAAACATCAATCTTTTACATAGCTTGAAAAAAAACACAGCTTGCACTTTCATTTTGCATATTAATATGCAAATATGTTTTCCAATTAGTCACAGCAAATTAACTGTCCTTGTCCTAGGCAAGGACAGTTCCATTGGCCCCGTTGCAGCATTCCATCTTATGAATTCTTAGCTGAGAGTTAAGGTCTTACTAAGAGAATCTTTTCTTGCACTGCGGTCCCTTTGGATGGAAAGGTGCTACATGGTGCTCGGACATTCCTCCCTACTTCAGAAGATTTATTTGAGAGAAAATAGAAGTAAATATGAAGATAAACTTCATCTACAAATCAAATCCTACTTTAATCCAGATATCCCGAATGTTTTGCTGTTGGTTCACACTGGCATTGATTTCACAGAGCAATCAATCATGACTCCCAGATCAATAACTACCCATTCCAAGCCAAGGCATGGCTTAAGTTCTCTTTTCCTAGATGCATCATCTTACTTTTGCCCACTGTGAATTTGACTGAGCTCTTTTCTTGCCCACTAAGTTTTGTGAGTTACTTCTGGAACTCCATATCATTAGCATGGGATCATGAAAAGGCCTGAATGTCATCACTGTTTATTGTCTTCTCTGGTTCATCAATGAAAACGAACTGTTAGTGGTCCCAGACTGGTCCTGCACTGACCCCTAGTCAATGTTTTTCCATGTCAAGTCCACTAGATCATCTTTATCCGTTCAGGCTTGTTTTGTTTGGTTTTTTGTTCTTGTTCTTCTGTTGCTGTTTTGTAGGGGCTTTTTTTGTTACTGATATCATCACAGGAACCCAGAAAGCTGGTGAGACATGATTTCCCTTAGCAGAAGGGATGCTCTTTCCCAGCTCACCACTTTTATCCATGCATTCAGTGACCCTGGTGTCGCACAGATTCTACCACACAGCTGGGATAGACCTCCAACCAAATTTTCCTTTGGATCATCCCAGCTTCACTGGTCTATAGTTTGCAAAGGCTGTGGTGCTCTGATAGGCATAGAAACATCATAAAATTTTACTCTGATTGGGAAGACACGTCATTTTTTGTCATTGAAAATCAGTGGACCTCTTGGAATGGGTCACAGTTACAGCTTTCAGGCCTGGCACAGTACTGTCAACTGCTTTTAGTTACCAAAGAGCCTGGAAAGGGAACAACTTTCAGCCTTCTATAGGGTCACCAAGAGCTAACAACGATCAAGAAGAGACAGAAACTGTGCTGAACTACTTGTCCTCTTAACTACCTATTCTCTGGCCTGTGGATTGTTTGACTGTATGATCATGTCTTAGTCAAATCAAGTACTGATGCCAAACTCAAGATGTTGTAATATGAATCAAATCACATCTTTTCCTTAAATCTGAGTGAAATTAACTCAGGGATTTCTTTTTCTTTAAAGGTGCAATTAGCAGAGACGTTTTTCAGTTGCTCAAATGACAACTTCAATCTTAACATCTGACATGAAAGTTGACATATTTTTAGACAATAGAATTCACTGGGACCTTTTAAGTATTTTTGAGTGTGGTAATTGCAGATCTGGGGGGCGCAAAATCAAACACAGGAGTAGCAAGTGTTGTACTTAAATAATCTGGGGGAAACAATGTCTCATGTATTTCTGCCTCTGTCAGCTCTGAATTAGTGTGTGTCAGTAAAACACCAGCCTTATTAACTCCTGTGCTTGCCTACATAGCCATGCTTAGCTTTGGGGTTTCTGCAGAAATTATGCATGTGATAATGACTGTTCCACTGCCCCAGAATATCCTTTGCTGCTGACATCTCAAGCAGTTGTTTTTCTTGGGTGGATTACCTTAGGTTTGCTTTCCCAACACCAAAATAGATAAAATGACTCCAAGGAGTTGAAAAGCAACCTTAGAATATTTGTATTCTCTGCGTCACACAGAGTCTCTGTGGGTTTTTAAACAATGTGTGGCTCACAGTAGATGAGTCAGCCCAAAGATAGCAAGAGTTTGTCTGAAGGCACAGCAAGAGCTGCCTGGTTTGGCCTCTTTGCTTCACCATAATGATTTTTTTAAAGTTACAGCTGCACTTTCAGGGGAGAAGGAGGAATAAGTTGACAGCGACCCTGATACAAATGTCAAAATCCTTCTGCCATACACTCAGAATTATTATTGGACTGCAGAGGAGACAGTGAAGCAGGAAGGTCATTTGCAAGATGCATTCTTATCAACTTATTAATGTATTCTTAATTTGCTGTTATTTGCTGTCTTTCAACCATCCCAAGAATCACAGTGCTGGAACAGGTAAAATCCCATCTTGGAGGATGTGTTGACGCCTCTGTATTAACAACATCTAAACCAAGACACATCTTCTTTATGAGATATTTTTAACTAATAAGGCTGCCAATATTCTTGTCCTGCAAGTCCTGAAGTTATAGTTGTGTCAATTCCAAGAGCTGCTGAGAGTTCTCAGCTTTGCTAAAATCCATGAACAAATGCACTTCCAGCTCTCTTAACCCAGCTATGAGAAAATGGAAGGAGGAAATGAACCCCTTTTCTTTGAGTAAAGATAAAAGACTTTATTTTTAACCAGAAGAGAAGGACAGGAGCTGGTTCACTCTTGATCTAGAGATACCACAGATACTGAAACAAATAATTGGGCTAAGTTAAGCTGCAAACTTGTAAAGAAACAACTTTCTAGTACACATGTTCAGTTTTTTTTTAACAATCTTGTTTAATTTTTCACATTTCAACCTTAGCTGGTCAACAACAACAAAAATACCCAAAAACATGGGATAGGAACCTTTGGAAGAAAAAACTATAAACTTATTTACAGAGAAGTTATGCTGAACTGCAGTTAATTATATTTTAAAAAATCAGATTAAACCCTGGAGACAATGAAATTAGGATTTTAATATAGATTAGAAACATGCATTTTAAACTGAATGAAAGCAGTTAAAATGTAGTGTTGTTACAAGTTCAGTGAAGTCAGCAAAGCCTACTGGTTATACTATATCTTCTACTGTGGTTGAATAAACCTTTTTTCCATGTTTTCTTATGTGTTCTGAATTAAACATATGTTTCCACTCTGATGTATCTTATGATAGCTGGCCATAAGTGAGGATTTTACAAAAACACAAGAAAGAAAGAACAAAAACTGAATAAAACTTAATTAGCATTTTGTCAGAGTTTAACTTAAATAAGGAGTTCTTCATATAGCTCTGTTCAGCATAACGACAAGCAAAATTCACACTTTAGGGTAAACAAAGTTTATATTTAACATAGTGTTGCATTGCTCAGTAAAAAGTACACTTTCAGTCAACAAATTTGTTCAGTAAAAGTTCATTTTACACAACCACTGTTTGGAGGGTGTGGAGTCTCCCTCACTGGAGATATTCCAGACTGTCTGGACACACTCCTGTGCCGTGTTCTCTAGGATAACCCAGCTTGAGCAGGGAGGTTGGATCTGATGACCCACTGTGGGCTCTTCCAACCTCACCCATTCCGTGATTCCACGATTTCTCAACCCTTATAAATAACCTGCACAGCAGGAGATGGACATCCCAAATATATGCTCCCTGTTGCAAGAATCCAGACAGCTGATGTCTCTCCCTCAGAGCCCAGAAAACAACAAGGAACATTTCCAATTGCATTTGGGCAGCTTTGCTCATTGGTGATTTGAATGCTGCTTTCTCTGGCCCTTATCCAAAGCTCGTTGGAGTCAGTGGGAATCTTTCCATTTGCTTCAGTAGCCTTTGGATTGGGTCCATATTAGCTTTCAGATTTGTTCATATGTTTCAGATATATCTGGCATTTATTTTCAAGGGCACAGCATGTGAACAATGGCCTGTTTGCTGACTGCAATTTCACATAATTTACTTTACCATGATAATAAATATAAAAATCTTTCCCTTCTTGGTATATTGCTTACATTTGTGCTAATAAAACAGTAAATTAATTTGTATTACCCATGTAATAAATTAGTTATCTAAGGAGGTAATAGGTGAATTCTTCATGCATTCTTTTACTGGAACATTTAAATTGGAACACTATTTTTTTTAGACACAAAGATGTGAGCTGAAAAAAACGGGTTTAATAGATCTGCAACATCAATTTACGCATTTAGAAATTATATTTAATGGCTGTAAAGGACACTTATTATATTTACCATAATTCACTGTAATACTTCAGGAATGATCTGTCTCCACAGTATAGACTGCAATGGGAATTACTTTCTAGAACTGTGTTAATGTTCTTAAAACAGGCTGTCACCACTGTATCATTTTACCCATGAAATTCACCCATGGATTTGTTTAGTGCTATTAGCGTGTGTAAACAATTCTCCAAATAACTGACTTGGTAACAACTGCCAATATTGAATGAAAGGACATGAGATGACTTTGTCGCGTCATATATTCTAGTGATCAAGAAATTAATGTACTAAAATAAAGGGCTGATAAGCAAAACCAAAAGTCCCATCTAGTGAAAAGATATGTCTGTGTAGGAGGAGATAAAGCCAAGGGGAACTAACTGAGCTCTCAGCTGCAGGCCCTACGTGGGCAGGGCAGTCAGGCAGCCCCGGGGTGGGTCGGCTGATCCCTGGTGCCTCACATGTGCTGTGCCAGGAATTCTGGAGTCACAGCTTCTCACCAGGGAAGGTGCAGATGGCAGATTAGCTCACTTGGACCACACCACAGCCCTCCAGCTGAGCAGGCTCATTCCGGTTCATTTGGAAAAGGAAGGGCTCCTCAAAACGAGCTGTGAGGAGCTGAAAAGCTTTAGCTGGGCAAGGGTGATAAACCACGGAGGACACAGAGGACAACTGCTGGGAATGAGAAAAAATTATAAAAGAAGAGGACCAAAAAAACCAAACAAAAACCACAAACAAAACAAACAAACAAAAAAACCACACAAAAACCAAAACCAACCAAACAAAACCCAAACCAAACCAAATCCAGAATGGCCAAGCCTTTCCCACTTTAAACACTTGATCCAACCCTTACACCTATCATGTATGTAACAGGGTGGGGATATTTTTACTCAAATCAGTTCATTAGCCCTTTTCCAGACAAAATATGCCCTACCTTACTAGGTATGTCAAAACACATTCCAAAATTTAAGAGCATAGTAAGATACAGCTGTTGTGTCAAGATACACAAAGGCTGGAAAAAAAATGAAGGGGTAAAATTACTTGTCTCTAGTAATTTAGTGGCAGAGCTGGCATAAGAAGTCCTGTTTTTCTAACTTCAACTCTAGTGCCCCTTCACTAGACTGACTGTACTTCACTAGCAACACTATTATTGCAGGTAGCTCAGAATACAATTTGGTTTAGCCAAAGCCAAGAATGATAAAATTGTATTACATTATAAAAACCAGTAGAGAGGACAGATACATTTATTTACCAGCAGTTTAATTATTTATACAAAGCATAAAAAGTGGGTCAGAAAAAGCCTGGTAGTCACTAAATTGCATTGCACCTCCCTCTTCACAAGTGGGAGCAATGCTGGCAAACTTTCGTGTTAGACAAAGCAGCTCTACTTCAGAAAAAAAATGTATGATTAAAAAAATATATATTGCAGAGTGTAGAACAAAGTCTACTAGACACCACTACCTCTCTCTAATTTACTTATAATCTAATTGCCACTTCTCACAATCCCATTATTAAATCAAGTTAAGAAGCATTTGGAGCATGTTTTTCAAAGAGTTGTATGTAGTCAGATGCAAGAAATATGTCAGGTCTACATGTTCATACACCCAACCCACTAAGTCTTGGATTTCATGACTCCAACATAACTTGTTACGTCTGGAAGTATTTTCCATTTTGAAAGCAAATATGATGGCACTAATTTGAATTCAAGTCCACTTCAAGTTAAAATACTGAGGAGCAGGTAGTGCAGAACAAAACAGCCACTTAGAAAACAGGTTTTGGATCCTGTCCAAATGAAAAAAAAATTACCTTTAGCACTCTTAGAACGTAAACTTTCTAAGCCACAACTCTGTGGTTTGGAGAAACCATTGGAATGACCATATTAAAATGGCAATAGCACACCCAGAAGCCACTCTCCTCCTTGCTGCTCACATTTCACTGAAGACTGCTGGAAAAAAGCCCTCTGTGCCTTTTTTGATAGATACACCTGGTTCTCTGCTTCCTATTGACATGCTGCTAAAAGCTTTTTGATGAAGTTAAACAGCAGGAAAAGCAGTTAGAAAGAATAACCCAAGAAGTGCAGCCTGGCAATCATAAAACACCTCACAACACACAAACAGGAAGCAAAAGTCAATTTTCTTTAACTGAAAGCTCTGTGGTTCCATCTTTTACACTGATTTGTGCTGTTGCACATCTAGGGTATGAAATTGCTTTCTGCCTTTCAGAATTTCACTGTTTCTCAAAAATAAATTAATTCAGTTTGAGCAAAAGGGAAATGTTACAATAAAGTTTAAGACTTTGGGGGAAAATCACAAAATATATAATATTGTAAATAAGAATTCTTCTTTAGATAGGCTTCACTATTCCCAGTACTTTCTGATAAAGTTCTAACAACAGAAAATTCAAAGTTAGAGACTGTTTAATCATCAGCTCTCAAGGTTCTAATGAATGTCATCTGTGATATTATTGAAATACCTCCCTGGGTATTTTTCTAAAGTTCACTCTTCTGATGAATTTACACATTATGATATCTCTATGGTAAAACAGGGACTGGCAAAAACCTACCCTTTCTTCAGTTAATAATGATTTCTAACCTTTATTTAAAATAAAAGGTCTTATCTCATAAAGCCATGTTACACACCCATCAGATTCCTGTTCCTGCTTAGCCCTGTGACATTGTATAACAGCAAAGTTAAGTACTGAGACTGATCTTCATCAAGTAGTGCCTGCAACTGGCAGCAGTTCAGCACTCAGACCACAGTTCAATTTACAGTTTTGGCAACAATTTCCAGGACATTCTCCAGCTTCTTGCTACTGTCTTTGAGACAAAGTGCCTCTTTGCAAAGAGTCAGTGAACCTGGACACTGGATTCTTCACTCCCTGAACAAAAACAAATCACAAACCACTTTCAGTGCAGCACTAATGGTCACTGAAAAACAGCTTCTTCAAGGTAATGTTTTCACAAACTTCACTGACTGCACTAAAGGTGTCACTCCCTTGCATAATCCTTTGTGATGAACAGCACAGGGAACCATTGCTGTCAGTCAGCAGCCACTTCAATGCTCAGTATGGAATACAGCAACCTTTTGCAAACTGGTAGCCAGCTACTTGCTGACATCTTCAGAAATGTGTGGGATGCTGTCCTTGACATTAAATCATCTAAGGCTTTTTTTTCTGTGGTGTACAATTTTCTTGCTGTCAGAGATATCTTCAAACAAGTTGTTAAAAGTATTCAGCAATAACCTTGTTGATAAACTCACCATTCAAAAGAGAGTTATTCAGTTTTATAAATAAAATAATGGCCCATCTTCGTGAACGAAGATTTGGGGAAAGGTCTTTTTTACCTTTCCAGCCTGCGCAATGGATTTTTTTTTTTAGGTGAGACACAGCCTGCGCTGAACTGAGCCCACCCTTTAATCCTAAGGTTCATCTGCCGGGGCCAAGCAAGCTTGGACAATGGCAGTGAGGTCCTCAGGACGTAGGTTTGTTTAGAGTGTCCTTCTCATAGATGGATGGCCACACAGGGCTAACGACCTCCATCAGGCCAGGAGACCGGGATTTGAACCCGTGGTCGCAGCAGTGAAAGTCCTGCACGCTAACCACTAGGCCACCAGGGGTTCTCATTCAGTTTTATAGTGCAGTGTAGAAACTGAAATTGTCTTCTGTCTCTTGGCTTCAGTCTGTGGACAACTTGTAGCCCAATGAAACAGCACAAACTTCACAAGTGTTATTAGGAAGCTTCCTTTTGAGTATCAAGCATAAACCAATTTAATTTTTCAAATGGAAGAATTCAAATGGCACCACCAATTCCTCAAATGACAAATTTAGGGTCACACACTGCTCTGGAGTATAAAATTACAAGCCCAGCCCATTCTTCAGCTATAAACGTTTCCTCCATCAGGGGTTAATAATCCCCGAGTCTGTTGGCATAGCCAGGAATGATCCCTGAACCTATTCTTCCAAATATACCTAAAATGCCTAAAATAACTTGGATCATTTTCACAGAATCAGGTTCAGGTTTCAGTTAAAAATGTGTTTCTGCCTTCAGAGCTGGTGATGGGAGGCAGGATGACAAGTGTCCCGTTCATCACCATTGCTGACCATGATATATCCAAGGCAGGATGTGTGACACCAGTCTCAAGCAACAGGGAAGTAACTTTAGTTGCGAGTGCACATGTTGCTGGATTGGAGCCTCAGATATCCACATAATAACTCAGAGCATAGGGCAAACATGAGAACTTTCTGTGCAGCTCGAGGCCCTCCGTGGGCAGGGCAGTCAGGCAGCGAGGTGGGTTGGCTGATCCCCAGCACCATATATATGCTGTGCCAGAAATACTGGAGTCACAGCTTCTCACCAGGGAAGGTGCAGATCACAGATTAGCTCACTTGGACCACACCTCAGCAAGTGAAATTTCTGTAGGGAATATTTACAAGTAAAAGGGTTGGACGTCTTTCTCTGAAATTTAAAAGAGATGCGACAAAAAAATTGTAACGTGATAAACCCTAAGTCCCATCCTTTTTGTGGAGAATATTTCCTTTAATCTATATGTAATGATTTGTATCCTCACCAAACTCACATATTTCTCCTCCACTAAGCCAGGTGGAATCCAGTGTGTGAGACTGAAGAGGACCAAAGGATTATTGGTACAATGATCCTACAGGATGAAGCCACACTGAGCCCTGGGGACTTGCTTTTTGTCCCTTTGAGAGCCTCTGATGAGGAACATAGTGGCAAAATGCCCATTTGGAGTGTAGTGGATCTTGTGAGGTTTTCATAATTAGCTGGGGGGAAAAAAGGGATTATTAAATATCAAATGGTCCATTTATGCTTTTTTGTAAAAATTTGAACTACCTTCTTTTTAAAGGGTTGATTTAATTTTAAATGTTTCTTGGTTTAGATATGTCTCTTTAGAAAGCAGAGGATGGACAAAAGCAAAATGAAAGCCGGAGATGCACGTGGTGGGACAACAAAACCTATAAATAACTGAGTGTGAAAGTACACCAAGGTAAAGGGCACCTTAAAAACATGTAATTTTAGTGAATATAAGGCTCATTACAGTAAGAAGAGAAAGAAATTGTAACTGGTAGATTTGAAATGAAAGTAAGATTAGTATAGCAAATTGAAAATGCAAATAAACCAGTAATTTCATAACTACAAGATACAGAAGGATAACCTTAAGACATGACCTTTACAATGATTTGAAGACTGTTAAAAAAAGAATAGAAGTAGTTACCCATTTTCCCTCAAATAGTTGTCAGAAAAGTAAAAGTGCAAGTAGATTGACTGTCATTTTAGTGGTGATTATGGCTGGTTATGTAGTGCTGCTTCATGGGTACAACTCAGCAAATAAGAATATCCTATCACTGTTGAAAGTCTCTTGTGTGTTCTGATGGACTTCTCACCTCCTTTGAAGTTACTATAATTGGATACATTTGATGGTGTCCATTGGTCTTGATGCTTTTCTTGACAATTCCAGGTTTGATCTGTGCCTTTTTATGTCCAACTAAATTACAAAGTGAGTTTGATGGACAAGATTGTATCACAAGGATAAAAGCTGAGCTTAAGAGTCTGCACCTACCAAAAAACACGTGTCACTGAAAAAAAATAGTGATAAATGGAATATGAATGGGGGGTTTTTTTAAGGATTCACAATCAGCATTGAGAATCTCTTTTAAATTCTTGTTTGCAGGTATTAGGAGGCATTTGAAAACTGCACGTTAGAGGGTTCAAATGCATAAATATAAACTACTAAGAAAAAAAATTGGGGAAAAAAAATCTGATCCTATTAATCACCACAGTACATGAAGTTTGGTTCAAAGTAATAAAAACCCCATAAAAACTGAAGTCTTCTCCATACAAGAAACAAATTCTAGCAAGTTAAATGTAATATCACAATAGAACAAAGCAAGAGTTCTGAGAAGGCATGAAAACTAAACATAAAAATAAGTTATTAGGAAACCTGCCAGGGCTGTGCAGAAGGATCTGATGATCACAATATAAGACAAATGTTCATGAGAGACACAACCAGGCTCACCATGTGGAGATCTGGGAAGGTACTCGTGCTGAGAATGTTATTTTAACATAGTGCACTGAAGGATTTACCTCAAATAGAAATATTAATATGGAGAGTATTCAGGACAGGCAAACAGTAACAAATTGCCACAACAAGATGGTATTTACCCAGCAATCCAAAATAACTTAACAGAAAATATATATATTATAACTACAATGTGCAGTTACCACTCAAATCTGCCTCTGTACCAGAGGGTTGGAGGATAGCTAAGGAAAAAAAAAACAGAAATAATTCTTCCAATCAAATACATTTAAGGCTTGAAACGTTCTGCTGCACAACGCTGAAGAAGCCAACTGTTCACTTGCCTTCAAGAACCAACTGAGAAAATTCATAGAAGAAAAATCCATAGTTTCTAATCACACTGTTTCTGGGTCAGTCAGATCTGAGGCAAACATAGAAGCTGAAAAAGTAGTGTGGGAGAGCATCAATAGATGCTTATACTCGTGCTTTTGCCCGTGTATCACAGCACTGACAGTGTTCAAGCTAATCCTGGGTTATTTGAACATTCTGTATGATCTATGAAATCCGTCCTTATTTATTTATATAAGGGTCTCCTTTAAATAGAGTCCAATATGGCACTGAAAAATCTGTAGCAGTTAAGTTTTTTAAACAAAGCTTTTTTTCCCACAATTCCCTAATGAGGCCTCTGAGGCACTTCACACCTGCACAGAAAAGATCTAGAGACATTCAGAGGGCTCTAAACTTATGTAAATTCATGGTGTGTGTCACAGCCCAAGCATGTAACACTGTGAGCCCTGTTACATAAACCACAGTGAATCGTGACAGATTAAGATTATTCTGTCTTCACCTGCCTTCCCACCCTCTTCCTGGGCCTGGAAAGAGAGAGTTGGGTGTTTGTCCATCAGACACTCCAACCCAGTGCCTCAGCCCATGCTGTCAGCTCCTGCTGAATCACTTTTGTTCTTTAATAAAACATATCAATAACGTGCTTTTACATCATAGGGCACCTTTTTTTTTTGTCAATTTCTTTTTAACAGTGGGAGTTAAAAAAAAATTAAAGTGCCACACAGAAATTTCCATTTTGAATTCTTTGGTAGATTTGCAACTGGCAGAGCCAATTATTGCCTTCAGCTAATCTGTTCTACTAGATTTCTTTTATAGGTTTTTTTTCCATAATTATACACCACAGGAAAAAGACTGTGTTCTGCCCTGCTTTCCTTTCAATTAGGGGAAAGGAGATCAGATTAAAAAAAAATAAAATTTTGCAGTCTGAAATAAAACTGGGCACATACTGAACCATAGTAACAGGAATAAATAATGCTGTAGTAATGATGATCCAAATTGTCCTCCTTTGCCTTGTTCGGAACATGAAAAAGAAACAACAGACATGTCTGAGGCAGAAAAACTCAGGGATTTCTTCAACTTCAGATGCAGTTTCTGTTGATTTCACAAAACTGTGTAAACTCTCTTGGCAGCACAGCAAGTTTTGGTATCTGCAATGCTAATGGAATGGAGATGATAGGAATTGTACCATACTGCCTGTGTAATGAAAGGGTGTTGTCTCTATTTGCATACACCCATATGCTATTATTTATCATTACAGTTGGCAATTTTGCCTAACTACAAATTGCTAAAGTTTTCTATAATAAGAACAGAAATGTGGAGTCTCAAAATGAGCCAGTGTGATTTCAAATGTTGTGCAGAGCAGTCAGCAAACTCTATCTGCATTTTTCTACACGTTTTTGACTGCTGTCACAGATCCTGCATTCCCTTTTCCAGACCTTTATATAACCTGAAATATTACTTTGAGGAACAGCAAATAACTTCTGAACAATTCCACTGTCTGGCCCAACAAAAAAAAACAGTGGTTTTTTTTAGTATGCCCCTGCTACTGTTGCCATAGAAGAAAGAGAGCAAGGAGAGAGAGTTTTGTATTGGTGTAACACCATCTTTATGTTTCATTGTTTTTATTAACTTGTGCTTTATCAATTTTTGGAAATACCTGGCAGAAGAAAAAAATAAAAATTTCACGATCATACAAAGCTCCCAAGTAAATATGACACAAAGATGTCACTGTGTAGTTAAAATGACCCGTTTCAGTTTTCTTTAAATGAAATTACCTTCATATTTTTGTGACTAATCCATATATAGCCCCGGGAAAGTTCCCTATGAGGCATAGGTATAGGTGCCATTGATCTATTGTTAAGGGTAAGTTAAAGTCAAGTTAATTACAAGTAGATTCTTGAGTAGTAGTTGAGCCTTTATTTTCACTCATAACCTCTGGGAAAAAACAGTTATAGCTCATAGGATGTTAAAAATGAGTAAAGTGAACAACTTAAGGAGGAAAAGACATATGTACAGCTGAAAAACTCAAGAACTCCTTCAATTAAATCAATAAATCTCCCAACAGCAGAGGAGAGAACAAAAGTGCTTTAGTGGTCAGGAGTTAATCTAGAAAATCTACCACCTAATGAGTGGGAAGTTGCAGACTGAGAAGCAAATGCTGTTTAAGCTGCTAAAAAAATGGTTATGTGTACTTTGCCATTTCCCAAGCCTTCAAAAAGATCACATTTTCAGGGGAAGGTGCCTGGGAACGGGCAAGAATTAGTCCTCACTTTCATAGCCAAGCTTCTAGGAAATCAGGGCATCACAGAGACAGAACTGATACTGCGGAGGGAAAAATACACTCGTGTTTTTGTTGGGGAAAACTGGGTAACGTAGTTTAGAATTCTGGAGAACTGTAATGATTTGATGGTATCTGTAAAGAGAGGACTAGCATACAGATAAAAGAAATGCCAGTAGCAAGACTGCATGTATTTTTCATGTGCAAGTAGCAGAAGGAGTTTGCTTAAGTAGAGAGATGCAAGCAGATGCCAAACCAGGCTGGCTCTGACCAGCAGCATCACTGTGTTAACATCAGCAGTTTGGACAAGGTGAGGAGCCTTGCTGGAAGCTTCAGAGGATAAGAACCAAGATAATTAATGAGTGGGGATAACTTCCAGAAAAAATAAAGCAAGGGAAACTAAAGATTTGGAGATATAAAGCACTTCAGTGAGATCAGCAGCTGTCACACCTTTTCATTTTCCTAAGGCAGTCTGTGTATTTGGCTTTGCCCAGTTTTGCTCTGCTATGTGAATGTTATAATTTATCTTCTGGATGTGATTCTGGCAAAAATGACACAATTGGTCAGGTACAGACTGAACAATACTATTATTTGCAATGTGATATCTTCTTTCTGCTTTGACAGGAATCCTGGAGTTGGAAATATGTCCACCTGGGTTAGCAGACGTATGGCACACTACAAACTATCCATTGTTCAGATCATTTTTCTTTCCACCACCAACTTTACACTCCCACAGGCGCCTTTCTATAATATAAATTCCCTGGCTGGTGCTCTCAGATGTAGCCAGAAATGTCAAATCAAACTCACCTCTTGTGGATTTTCACTTCCAGCTGCAGAAGACACAGTGATCAGAGAGTGCCACCCCTCCAAAGACTACAAATATACCTGTGTGGCTCAGCCCTTTGTGGCAAACACGACAAGCAGGTACCACAGCCCAGGTTGGTTGTCCATTACATGTTCTTTCCAACATTCACAGGAAAATAGACCAGAAGGATAAAGTTGCACATCTCAAAGTAGATGCTTCTCAAGCTGTGGTAGTATTTCCACATATTGCAGCAGGGGGGAGAAGGAAGTGTATTCTCTCCACCACATCAAAATTAAATCAGTGATATTTCTTAAAAATGGTCTGAACTAAACAGAAAACTGTTGCCATTGAAATCACTGACTGATTAATTGGAGCAAAGTAAAACGAGACTGTTTTAATTTGTTTTTACCTCAGATCCATACAACAAATAAAACATCTTGTGGGAAGGGGAAAGGCAACTTGTATTTTTGCTGTTAATTTGTTTTGTGTGTCTTTGTTAAAATTATAGCAGTCAAAACAAGAGTCAAAAGCACTCTGTTGTTCTCTTAGGCACCATGTGGTACTGTTAGGGTTCTTAGAGAAGGATTCATTCATCTTAATGAAAGGATTGGATTTATCAGTTGTGGTATGAACAACACAGAGGTTATCCTTGATAAGTGGACTGTTAATTGAAAACAATGATGGGCAATCTTTACAAATATCAGACATAACTTGAGAATGTATAAGAAATAGGTTTTGTAACATATTTGCATTTCAAAAAGGATTATGAAATATACATTCTGTGCTATTTCATTTTTATCTGATAGGCTTTCTTCTTTTTAATTTAGAGAAACGCTGGATCAAACAAAAGTCAATTATAGCCTTGCATTGTTATCAAGCAAAAACAAGTCTTAATAAGGTCTGTACCCTATTTAATTGATGTGGCACAGTAATAGAGAAACTATTTATTAATATTAAAAATGTTACCTTATTTTAATTACAAGCAGATACAGCATTACTTCTCTGAGCCAATTACACCACATAAGACTAAAAATAAATAATTCAGGCAGTTTCACTTCAAAGGAAGCCATGAGGGTCTTGTTTGTGAACACTTTGATCCTCTCTGTTTTATACTTAGCAAAATTTAGCTGTGGAGCAATTTTCTCTCCCCACTGCAATAAATATGTGTGACCAACTGCACCCCTGCCAGCCTGCCCTCGGTCTCACCCATCATTTCACTCAAGCTCTGGCAAACTTGGTATCTGGGCATCCTGCAGGAGGGCTAAGAATGCAAGAGCCACAAACATGCCAGTGGAAAACGTAAAGCCAGGAGCAGCAATAGATAACTCAAGCTTAAGTAACTTCTCTCATGTGATTAATAAGTCTAATGGGAAAAAGGTTGATCAGAAAGTTGACCAAACCAAAGGAAAGTGAAAGACATCTGCAGTGTTATTTGCCTCACGCCATGAAAGGACATGACTCGACAGTAACAATAATAATTTCTCGTGCTGCGTTACAGGAGGAACAAGATTGAAATTAATGCCCAGGTAAAGCATCGTTGAGTGCTCAGGATTGCCTGTTTTGTCAGAACCTCATCGTGTTCTGCTGATCTTTGCGTTTTAAAAAACAGGCTACTCACATCTGACCTCGCCGGTGCTGAGTACTGGGAAGTGTAATTAGTTCAGCTGCTCACAAGGGGAACCAGGACAGGAATCTGCCACTAAATTCACAGAGGACTGCAGTGGAAAAGACAGGAATACAGAGGGCTTTCCTATCTCCTGTTCCACATACATGGATTACCAGACCTTTTTTGGAGTATCTCTATTCAACAGGCCATCCCAGACTGGTTTCTCCCAACCAGCAGGTAAATGGGATTATTTTCTCATGTTATTGCTCCTGCTCCCAGCTATATTTTTTTATTTCTTGATTGCACTAAGCCTTTATTTTGGATTTCAAAGCTGTTTCTCAAGCAAATGTCTCCTTAATTCTTCCTCTCCAACTCTGTACCGCACACAATAACATTCTCAGTTAGTTTTATTTCCTTTAAATCCTCAAAGAAAGTTTAGAAGAAAAAACACTGAAAATTTGGTCAACATACATCTCTACTTCAGTATAGTAAGTGAAGCCCTTCTAAAAATGCATGAAGACACCATAGCATCCTCTGAAAATAAAGAGTAAGCAAGAAAAGTCTCATCATAAAATAGCTGCTTCCAGGATTGGTTAAAGTAAGCTAAAGTCATGTTCCTTTCACAGATAATAAACAGAGTCCATGCAACTGGAGAGGCACTGTGTGGATTAATAACACCTTCTGCTACAGTAATAATGTGTCTGCATTACTTGTTTTTCAGAAGAGCAATTTTCTTCACACTAATAAATCTAACTGCAGAAATACAGCCTATGCCACCAAAATGTATTGCAGCAGCATAGTCTTTATCACTGAGGTGAGGAGGACCTTTTATGTTTATGAATACACTGTTTCAAAAATGTGTTAAAAAAAATGTAAGCGGTGCTATTAAAGATATTCGGTCAAGCCAAGTGCATTATTCTTGATATCTGTGATAAGCCACTTGTCCTATAATGCTTTATCCACTCTGTGACTCTTCAGTATTGACTTTGGAATGTAGAAAAGCTCAGGGGCATTAACACCTCTGGCAAAGCCTGGCTCTTGTTTCCTGCAAGGGGGATGCTGAGCAGGCCTGTTGAAGCATCTGCTCTGAAAACTCCCCTCCTGTGACAGCACTGATCTTTCCTGTAATGAAATGACACCTCTGCACATGGAAGGGGGGCTTGAGCACTAGAAAATACACCAAAAACTGCACAGACATCACATGCTGCCTTCTCAAGCTCTTGAGCTGCGGGTACCAAATCTGCTGCAGTGTAGTTCAGGTATTGGAAAATGATGCTTGTAGTTTGTAGTGTTAGGACTTGTAGGGAAGGCAAAAGAGCACAGTTTTTAGCATAATTTGTGCCTGGGAGATTCCCAACCAAGTTTCCTGCTCAGAGGTTGATCTTGTTGGGTGTGTGCCATGGTCTACTGACCACGGCAGTAGTGGATCAAGGGTTGGACTCGATAATCTCTGAGGTCCCTTCCCACCCAGCTGATTCTATGATTCTATGATACACAACTTGTTTCCAGTCCAGCAACGACCTTAAATGAAAAACCTGTCAGACCATTTGATCTCGTAAGAAATAAATGGTTACACAGGTCCTGTGGTGTGGATCAGACACTCCACCATGGCCACACACTTCCTCCATGGGCATGATTTCCAAGAGCAGTGACACCAGCAAACAGCAGTATTAATTATTGTTCTAACAAAATTTTAACGCTTCGTAAAATGTGAATAAGTGAACTAAATAGGAAAAATTCTTCTGAAGAGAGAACTGCTTAACACAGCAGTTACACATACTTAACACATACTCTACATATGGATCCAAATAACAGACATATTGTAGGAACTCACAGAGCCAGTTGGGACAAACATATCAAGTCTGGAGCTCCTTAATGATTCCTAGAAAGACAAATCTGACCACTGTGCACACGCTGACTGTGCAGCATAACAACACATAAAGTAATACAGAAGATTTTAACAATAATCTGAAATCCCTACTGGCACTAAATTACAAAATCTAACAACTCTAAAGAGAAAAAGACAAGTGCCACACAAAAGCTAATGGACAACACTGTGATAGCAAAGTTGAATTCAAAACACTTGGAAATCTCAATCTTTGAAACATCAATAATGCCAACATCAACTGACATGCTGTTAAAGCATCAGTACACAGGTATACAAATTAAGGAATTAGACATACAGAAAGAATACCAAAAAATACTTTTGGCAAGACAGAATATTTTGCTCTTCTATTATACCATGATGTCCAAACAAATTCTATGATCTATTTGAAATATTTCTGTAAGTTACATCTTTTTCTTTTATTTTTTTTTAATTATTGTAGACTAGTGGAACAAATAGAAAATGTTTAAAAGGCCTGTGGATTTTGTTTGCCTGTTTGTTTTTGCTTCTTTGCTTTGTGATGGTTTCGTTGTTTTTGTTTGGTTGTGCTTTATTGGTTTGTTGTTGGGTTTTTTTTAAACAACTTGTTCATAAAGGACTATCAGTGAAGTTTCTTTGATTTTCTCTACAACATTTTTAAAACTATGTTTTAGCAATAGAAAAGATGTTGCCAGCACATATTTTATTTTTATCATTTTTTGGATCAGATCATCTAGAGAGCACTTTGCCCTTAGTTACTTTGCCATCACACAGAATTCAACCAAAGGGTAAACTCCACAGAAAAGTGCAGATGTTATCAGAAAAATAGAAGGAATAAGATAAAAAGGGGGGGGGAAATTTAAAAGGAAATAAAAAATGCTGAAAGGTAGAAAAAGGAAAGAAGAAAAAGATGCAAAACCATACTCACAACTTAGCCAACTCATCACAGAAACAATTTACCCAGATCTTGAAGATAAAACTATATCAGCATCATCGTTTCCAGATCCTTTGTTCTCCACAAGAATCCTCCCTGACTACCAAGTACAGCAACACTTGGAAAGAGGGGCTTGAGTGTAAGGGCCAGTGAAAAAACATAGGAATCCAAATGCCAAGGACCTTCAGTCAGAACAACCTCTATCCAGAGGTGGAGTGGTCAGAGAAGGGCTCTCAGAGGGTAACTACACAGAAATTCCTCCCTGCTGTTGCTGAAACAAAACATTTTTTGCCCCTGGTTTTCTCACTAAAACCCTCGGTACCAGAATATGTAAAAGCAAAAATCCTGCACGTTAATTTTTCTCCAGCAAGACAGGAAATGAGCAGTGCAACTTCATCATCCAGTGATTGCATCAGGCCTGGATGGATGAGCAGTAAAGTAGAAATTCTGCTGTTCATTTTTCCACCCAGAGACACAGGAACTGTGCTGCCATCACTGAGCCATCATATCTGAAAGGGCTGGTCCCCAAAGGGGCACTCTCTGGCAGGATTACAAACTACTCATCCAGAGAAAAGAATTTCTTAGTCTGGAAGTGTCATTACAGATAAATTGTTCCTAAACTCATGGGTAAGCAGGTATTCTGAGAGTGATGTGTATTTACCACCTGGCTTGTGCTTGCAAGATTTGGACCATATTGGGTTTGCTTCCTCTGTTTATCATCGAATGAAAAATAATTATGTACAGGAATATTTGTCTGTGAGCATCTCCATAAATTAACAAGAGAGATTCTTAAAGTAATTGAGGTTGGAACCCATAATTGAATTGAAAATGTTTCTACCAATCTGTGATTCTTTACAAGACAAGTGATATTATCTTTTCAACACGTTACTGGATTCAGCACTCTAGTGCATTACTGCATTTGGAAAAGCAGCTGGTGATAAACATGCAGCACTTCTTCAGTCTAATAATAAGTGTATAGAACCTAATAATTTTGGCAAGCTTTTAAGATTTTATTACTGGCAATGTGTTTGCAATACTCACGTAACATAGCAGTAACAAAGAAAACAAAACTGTCTGTTGCTCAAAATGTTTACAGAGTGCAGATGCACAAGCTCTATTCATATCTGATAGAGATGGGGCATAAATCAACCTCTTCCACTTATATTCCACAAGGTTTATCTTAAAAGTAAGCAGCAAACTGAATATACTGTGGGAAAGATCTTTTTCACTAGGAAAAAACCCAGAGTTTCACTCCCACACCAGACTCTCTTTCAAAGAGACCTATGAATTCTCCAATTTAATGGGATATAATGAGGAGATTCTGGAAAAGTGATACCAACTGGCCTTCGAGATTTCACTGGTTTCTCTTGGAGACCTTTCAAGCCTCACTGCAGCTGGAAGATGGATGCTGTTCTGCAAATGCTCTGTGAGCCTCAGATGCCAATTCCTCCACATCCTTCAGTTCCTTTCCTTACATTCAAGGTGATTTCTGAGTTCAGATGCTGAAGAATGCACAATAACAGTGGGGACAGCTGCTTAAAATACCTGAGTTGCAGCTGTTTCTGTCACTTTGCTAACACTTTGTAACTCCTCTACTACCACCATTCAAGTGTAATAAAATTTAAAAGGAAATAAAAAATGCTGAAAGGTATAAAAATGAAAGAAGAAAAAAGATGGAAAACCCTACTCACAATTTAGCCAACCCATCACATCATTTTGAATAGAGAACTGTTTTAACTTCAGTTCAAGCTTGCTTGCCCATTCTAATACCTTCATGGTCAAATTTTTTCCAGGACAATTCAGACAGTAAGAAAATATATAGTGAAAGCTCAGGGTTCAAAACTGTTCCCTTACTTAACTCATAAAATGTTTAATAAAATACTATTGCAGACACTGAGAACAAAATTCCAGAGGTTCATAACCATGTCTAGCCAACCCATATGTCAATAATGGACAACAAAGAATTCTTCCCAGTGTTTGCCAATCAATCCCCAGGAATGTGATTCATCAGCCTTTCAAAAATAAAAGCTTTTGTTAAAGCCCTTGAAAAAGCAGCTTGCTTTGTTCCATTTTCATCATGTCCCAAAATTACTTGGCCTTACTCATTATTTCTCTTTCAAGTGCAAGGAGAGAGAGTCTGAAAAACCAAACAATGTTTGAAAGAGTAATTAGAGTACAAGAGAGATGCAAACCTAACTGCAAAACCTTGCTACTTGCTTTTGGCATTACAAACAAATTTATAATAAAAAAAAAAATCTGACAGATCTTTCAGGTAAATAATTGCCCCAATACCATTGAATCTTCTCTTAATTGAAGTGCCAAGGTACTCCAGCACTTTGCTGAAAGAAGATCTGAGTTACCATATGCAATGTATATATTAATTTTCTTAAATATTAATTGTTCAAAACCGCACATTTGTGAAAAGCAATTGACATTTTACACCATTTATAACTTCAAATTAATTTTTAGAAATCTTTCAAGTGTTAAATCATATTTTGTCTAATTATTGTCTTTTATTAGTTGCATAAACTAATTTTCATTTTCTTCAATATAATCACTAAGATAGTCAAGGTCAGTGTTGTGGTGTGATAGAATACTAAATAATTACTGCACAGCCTAGAGTGTCCTGCTCTTCAGTGAAGAGCTAAGGTTCAGAAACACACCCAATTATTATTCCTATCACCCAGAAAGCCCCCTTTTTCTTTTTTGATCTTAACTATACACTGTGAAAATGGAAAAGTATTTAGGAATCTGACTCCACTGACTACTTGTCCCTAAAAAGGATGAAAACAATCACCTCTAATATTTAAGTGCAAGTATTGTTTCAACACATTCCTTTTAAACAAAGAGGTAGGCAGAAATTCTAGACCTGGCTGAGAAACAGGAAGACAAGAATTCCTAGAGGAAAAAACCAAACAAAACCACACACTGGAAATCAATAGACACAGACTCTGTTCTTGCATCTTCTTTGGGTGTAGTGGGTGCTCCAGGGTTATGTTTTACCTATTTAAATCCACTGCATTTCATACTAAGTCATTATTCTATAATGTTGCTTTCTTAACAGATACATTTTACAGAATAAGTTAAACATTAATTCATGGTCTATTCATTTAATTCACTTACAAGTTCCAATTTAGCCTCCAAAATACAGTCATTTTATAAAACACCTACAATTTCTCATATCAACTACTAATCTAATGTAGGAATTCTCAAAATATGCATTTTTCCCTATGTAATTTTCAAATTACATTTGCTACTACCTAAGAAGTAATAGAAGTATTATACATATATATTCAGGAAAGAGGAAATGTAATCTAGTGGCTGTATTACTTCAGATTTCATTCATCAGCCATTTCTGGCTTCCATCATCGAGATTATTACCTTGGCATTTTTTTGGCCAAGGACAAGAGTGCTAATTCTAAGTCCTTTGACAGGAGGTGTCTGAAAAATAGGAAGAAATAATATCTTCTAGCAGATTTGCTGATAAAATATCTGACATAATTACACTCTTGACTGGGGGGAGTCAAAACATTCAGCATTCTAGGTCACGATTACAGAATATGCCAAATAAGAGAGGAAGAAAAAGATTTCCATCTTAAATCTGCCACAGATGATTCCATTCCATGCAAATCCCATGCAGGCGTGGAAGCTGGGAATCTATTTGCCAAGGTGCCTTAAGATTCTTCTAGTTTTTTGGTTTTTCTAATTTTTATAAGCTTTATAAGTAGTTATATAAGTAGAAGTAGGTTTTAGAAGCAGCAGCCCTTATTCCTTTTCCCCTTTAGCACAGTAGTTTACACATATACCAAAAGAAAAGGATGCTCACATTTCCTGTATTCTAAATATCTTTTAAGGGACTGAAAACAAAGACAGAGGAGGAAGAAAGAAATAAGGAGAGTTCTTTAGCTCCCTCCTTTAGGAGAAGGAAGATTTCTCTGGCCCTCTCAAGTTGTTCTAGGTAACAGAAAGGAACTTTGAATACAGAAGTTCCCCAAGATGCCTAACCTTTGGGTAAAGAAGATTTTTCAAGTGCCAGCTACTAAGCTGGTTAATTATTAACACACCTTTAGCTCCTGATGAAAAGCTGATATGCCCAAAAACTTCTCTACTTTATCCACCTAAATTAGTTGCTGAAGTAAAAGACACTGCCAACAAATCTTGCTTGCCCACAGGAGATGAGGCACCTTGTGAGGATTCACCTCATGCTTTGCTTTATCAAAGGCAGTTTCCTAGTGGTCACCTTAAGGAAAAGATACAGATGGATTCACCCTCAACCCAGATGACAGTATTCTGAAAACCATTCCTGAAATTAGTGGTAGAAATAAGGGACAATTCTTTTTTTTAGTAAATGTGTTACCAACATTCCAAGTATATGTTTTATCTCTAAACTTATAGGACAGAATAAAGTTACCATCTTATATCTTTTTCTACTGATAAGTGTTTTAGTAGACAAGAACAGCATGGTACTTTTGGTAAACAAAGTTAGGTGTGTGAAGTACCACATGACTGCCCTCTCACTGCCTGCAGCTTCCAGCTCCTGCTGATTTTGGGTTGCAATCACTGAAGGATTGCTGTTAGCCATTCACACCAGAAGCATGCTTTTAACTCCCACTTTAGCCATCTAACCTCTGACTTCAGCAGTTTTGAGCCAGCACTTAGGACATCAATGACACTGAGAAGGCCTGAGCTTTCTCTTTTTATATACATGTACAATAAAAGAGTCAATAGTGTAAACAAACTGCTTATTAAAAACTCAGGCACACCCACCAGGGCAAGGTCATTACTAAGGAGCAGTCAAATATATCGACCTGATATCTGAGCACTCCAATATCCCATTTATAAAGCACTGCACGAACTTGTGAAGAGAAATATTAATAGGACCAGAGAATAGTTCGATTTGCATGGGTCAAAAGGAGGCTCTTAAGATTTTTGCATACTCATGAGCCTTCTCTCTTTGGGAATGTGGAACGTTTGACTTTGAGTTTCCCTACAGAGACGTGTCTGTGAGATCACAGACTAAAATATCCTCTGGCAAATGTGAGGCTTTTCCTGCACCAAGACCCACTGCTGGGACAGAAAATCAATAGAGGTTCTATCTCTGGACAGAGATGCTGAACATCAGTGGCTGTGTTATGCAGAGGTGCTGCTTACACTGTATGAACACATCTCTTCTGTAAACACAAATACCTTCCCAGTCCTGTAAGCTTTAAGATTCCACAACTTATCACTCATAAAACTTCCTTTGGGTAGGTAATATGTACCCCCCCAACACAGAAAAAGAATAGGACAACTTTTACAAATAAGCAGATGTTGTTCGGTTTTTATTTCTCTCCTGCCAAAAACTGATTTACTGTAAATTCCCTCCATCTGGCAGGAAGCTAATCTGAATATGAATCAATCTATTCAAAAATAACTTCAAAAATTTCAGGCATTCATAACAGGGCTTTTTCTGTACAATGCCATTTTTCAGTCATTCTACTCAGACAAGCAAGCTTTTCAAAGCAAATCAAGCTGAAATATTTTGAGAGGATTGTGCAACTTGTATTTTTCATGAATTCTATCACTATGGTATGAACTTATTTTGATTTTTCTGCTGTCCATAAACAAATATTTTCAGGGAAGTAAGCCAGAGTATTCCAAAATTCATGCTAGGCGTGGAGTAATAATTCTCTATATACAGTGTATATAAAATAATGTGTAATAAAACTGTCTTAAAATCACATTTTAAGTATTAGTTTTTTAGTTTTGGCCCCTGTTTGTCAAGTGCTCTCTTCCATCACTGAAGGAGACAGGTAAGTACATACGTACACACACTCACGTTAACAAGAGCAGTTCAGGAATAGAATCCAACAACAAAATAATGGTATAACTAAATAATGGTATAACTACAGAGCTGCCAGCTCTGTATAAGGAAAAGTTACACTTTTACCTAGTCAGCAGAAAACTCTTGTCTACAGAAACTGAGAATGATGAATAGATGCCTGCCTAATGAGAAAATAGAGAAGTAGTAAAACACCCTCTCCTAATTATTTGTAAAAGCACTATATCTTTTTCTTGTCAGTAACTGCAAGTAATCAGAAAAACAAAAATATGTTTCATGTTGGAAAAAACTTAAAATCAGTGTAAAACACCTCTAGTTAGGAAAGTACTTAAGTACATACATGTTATAGGTGTGGTCTCAATATTCACTGAAGATTTAATTACATTTATATTCATATTCAGGCTTTTAGCCTCCCATTTAGGAAAATGCTAAAGGTACCATCCATTCTGAATTGTGAAAAGCATGTGTTTGAATTTTGATAGTTTAGCTGCTTGTACTTAAATTTGAGCATCTGCTTAAGCACAATAAACTACTAAGACTAAAGCTCTCAGCACCGGATTGTGAGCCTGGGGGGAATACTCAAGGGCAGAAAATAAATGTGTTCCTGGGCATTGAGAAGTGCATCCCATTCTAAACAGAAACAGCAACACAAATGAGAATTTAAAAGGGGACTTAAAGGCAAAAAGAGTTGCAGAAACACAGATGGGCAACAAAAAGGAAACGCAGACGAGACCAAGAGCGCTCCTGGATTGCTGCAGTGCTGCGTGGGAGGAATGTGCTCACAGCAGGGATAAAGAGACACATGAAGGAGAGGATTCACTGAAGGATGGAAGCACGGGAGGTGATTGCCCTTCCATTGCCCTGAGCCAATGACACCAGCTCATATCATATGGCTGAGCAAAACGGAGCACTGCTGCACCTTCCAACAAAATGTCAGAAGTGTTGGTGACAGAGGGACCGAGGGACAAGGTGATCACAGAACCAAAAAGCATCACAAAATGCTTCTACACATTTAAATATTGGAAACTAAACTATTCAGAGGACCCAAAAAGGACAGGGGCTAGAAGAGCTAAATATATAAAATAACCCTCTATTTTGCACAGCAGAGCTGCAGCAGTGGGGACGGGGATGTTCATGTACCTGCCTCAGTCACCCAGACAAAGTCATACAAGCAGCTGAGAGATTCTGCAGATATTTAGGATTCTCCCATTTGAAAGGCACTGTGAACTGTGTCTGCTTTGAGGACAGTAGTGAAGCAAATTGTTTTGCTCAGCTGACTTTTGGCTCTAACTCAAAAAAGTCATTTTTATAGAGTTGGGGGAATTTGTGCTTAGTGCATAGAAAAAGCAAAAGGAAGAGACCAGAGTGCTCAGCCAGCCTTCTGTTTAGAAGATTTAAACAACCAATGTTATAAAATCCAGCCAGTGCCAATCCTTCCTTGACTCTTGTTTTTCACATGCACTCTGTGATATGTCTCAAAGGCTTCTACATTCATTTCCCCCAGACCATATTCTTATTTGAGCAGACAGTTTGTCATCCTCGAGCTGAAAAGAGGCATTTTCACCCTAGTGCCCCCTCTCCCTGTAAGAATCTCCTGCCATCCAAGAAGTGGAGCAGGGTAGAGAGGTGAAGTCACACAGCACAAGTGTCAGGGAGCTGTGAACAAAACCAGCTCTGAACGAGGATTTAAAGTTTCATGCTGGACTTCCCAGGCTAATGATCAGAATTAAACATAGGAATATTTGCCTGTTCTTTTTGTACCTGATCCGCCTGTAGCTTTGAACTATTTTGTTAATTAAAATCTGATTAAATAAAAGCATGTTTGCAGATCTAACCCAAACCTAACACCCATAAATAGTTTCAAAATAGAAGCCCCTCTCCCTTTAGCAACTGTATGCAGTGAAAAGAAGTACACTACAAACTCCCTGCTGAAATGAAAATCCATCCCTTTGGATGAAAATTCAGGGATAAACTAATCTAAATTGCAAACTATATCATAATTCAAAAAGCTCCTTAAAATATAGCATAAATTCTGATTGTTGAAGTGAAAGCATAGCATAAAGTCATGACCCCAACAGCCAGATTGGGTGTTTCTTCCATTATTTTGTTGGCCTTAGATGATATCCTGAAAAAATGAAAAATCTACTTGGATTGTACATACATAGAGTAGTTTAGATTGGATAGCATGTTTTACTTAAAAAGAAAACAAAAAAATCAGGAAAGCCTGAAGAGAAACCAACTATTGCAGCATTGTCTAGTTATACTAAGTTTCCAGAAAAAAAAAATAAATCATATTTTAATACATACTTTATAGCAAAAGAATGTTATGTTTTATGTCATATTATTTTAATAAAGTAATCATAGTACATATCCTAAACATTTGAAGCTGCAAAGCAATTTTCCTCGTAAAATAGAACTAGTACATTCAGTCTGCTTATATACTTACCCCATTTAAAGATTGCTCTATTCAGTTAACAATAATATCAGAATTCTAAACATTTACTTGCAGCTGTGGTCACACCAAACTACAAACACCACGAGGCAGATGTGGATTATTTATCCGGGAATGTAATTCAGCACAGAATTGCACTCACATGGTATAACCCCCATATTCACTGTGGCTTTTCCTGCACATTTCCTCTGTGTTTTCAAGCAGGCAGTTAGCTGAGTTATCCTTGCTCTTCTCTTAGTCCTTGAACACCTCCAATTTTCCCAGTTGCTCTATAAGACCTCTGAATTGCTGCCAGCAATTTGTGAAACAGTGGAATGCTAAACACTTGCTGATCTTGATTAAACCCCTCACTAGCAAGAGAAGCACAAACGTGGTGCTCACGCTCAAATGTGCCACGTTTCAAAAACACCAACCACTCCAAGGTAATACCTCTTCCCAAAACAACTAAAAGAAGAGTTTAGCTGTAATAGCCAACAATGGTACTTGAAAAAGAAGCAGCAGCAAAATACCAGGATGCTGAGAGAAGGACCTTTGTTCATAAGCAGTGTTCCAGTGGCTACTGTGTAAGCTGAGGAAGTCATCCTGTGCCAACACCCATCCTTACCTTCAGCTGGCAGAGCTGCAGACAGGAGCCCCAGCTACCACACATCAGTCCTTGCCAGCTGTGCCAACACCAGCTGTGCCAGCCAACATCAGGATTCACACTGATGAGGCCAACTAAAGACATTCTAACTGCAACTGATATTCAGCATTTCCCTGGGATGTCAACTTTCTACTAAGAAGAGGAGCACCACACTGCATCACTTGCATTTGGAAATACTAGAATTATGTTTGGAATTTATAACCTGCTGCCTCGTGTTCCTGTTCTCTTTGCAAGACCAGACTCCCTGGTAAACTGTTCAAGTTTCTCCTCTCCCCCAGAAGACCAGCTGTAATGCATCATGTGTTAACCACTGGGCCTTCAACAAAAGGAATTATCAGAGAGACTCTCAAATTGCAACTATTCTACAAGATGCAAACTATAATGTCAAAAGAAGCATTTTTGGTTTTCAGTAGTTACACACATATTAAAAATAAAGCTATTGAAAAGCTTTTTTAAAATAAGGAGTTTTAATTACTGCCTTGAAATTTTCCTCCCACAAAGCAAATTGCATCAGCTCTTGCAGCAGCTGACACATCTATTGTCCTGTTGGTTTGCTGTACAGGAAGAAATGCACAATTTACATCTTCAGACATGTCAAATGGTGATACTTTGTTAAAGCACTCAACGTTTCTTTGGATTCACTCACAGGTCCTTCTTTCCTATTTAATTCAAGGGTTTCCTGGTCAAATTGTGCCTCATCCTTTCACAGAGTGCATGTACAGCCTCTTGTGCTTTACATCTACTGAGTGGTGCTGGAAACTCCAAATACAAACTCCGTCACACTCCATCCCTCGGGAGCTCGGAAGCTAATTAAGCTAATTTGCCAGTGGGTATAGAAATGAACAAAAAGAAAGAGGCAAAGCACATCAGGATTATGGTCAAAGAAGCAGGTTGTTACACAGACCAGCTCTGCACACAGTTGAACATCAGTATTTGTAGAGACAAATTTAAACTAGGAACTTATTGAAGCAATAAAGGCCTTCAGATTTGATTCTGTATGATGAATTGCAGAATGTTTAATCCCTTGCATTATTAATGATAATTGCACAGTTCTGTGTGCTTTGGAAGAACCACTGTCATTCAGTTTGGGTCTTCAGACAATGCAATTGATTCTTCTTACCCAGGCAATCATTTCTGTATTCCTGAAAATGCACTATAAGTGCATTTAATGCCTTTCTCAGTCTCTAACTAAAAATTCTAGCTCTTCACCCAGCCCACAAAAATACAGGCAAGAAATTTGGGTCCCATCAATACCTAAATAATAGATGAATTTGATTTTGAGTAATACTATTCTGAGTGTCTCAACAATCAAGAACCTAAGTCTGAAGTCAGTTTGGACAAATGAAGAGTTTAATGGTTAGAGGGATTTTAAAAGTTGTTTTATCCCCTTGCAGAACTGCCATTGAAAGGCCTAAAGGAACATTTTAACGTAATTAAAGGAAAAAAGAAGCCAAAGTGAAAAGTGGATGTACACGGAAAAATAAAAGAACCAAGATAAAAAGCACTTTACAATCAAGGCAAAACAAACTGAAACTTTCCATTTCAGTAATCTTGGGTGTTATTTTTAATAATGTTGTGTAAACATATACCAGACCCAAGTTTAATGTTCCTATTAACAGTATCATAAGTAACAAAATTTAGGAGGAAATGATCTTTTATAGCAGCCAGAAACTACTACAGATGCAATTAGTCTCTAGCTGTTCAGTAACTGTTGTATTTAGCATTACTGAGAAAAATTCATTGTATCTATAATGACACATTTCTACCATCAGAGCACCTCACAGTTACACTTCACCATGGCTGTATTGCCAGCACTACGATTAAAAATAAGTGAAATATCTTGCAATTAGACTGTGTTTTCTTTGTAATTACACCAAACCTGCTCTGCTTTGCAATGCATTTAAATGGACTGCATTGCAGTTGCTCTTGAAAATAAAAATGCTTCCAAATACAAACTATCACTGAAAAAGATGCGAAGAAGAAAAAAGTACCATGGAACTAAAGACAAGGTTCAGAACTTAACAAAGAAAACAAGAATTTCTCTTGCAAATACTTGAAGAGACAAGAAGTACAAGTATTTTACACACAAGCAGGATAATTCTACCTCGTACTGATCTTAAAAGATAAGTAAAAGATCTGTAAAAGTATAAGGGGAAAAAACATATCTCCATTACTTTTAGCCTTTATGAAGGGTGACTGAATTTAGTCAAAGTCCTGAATAGTACACCATGAGCATTTGTTATCCAAAATTATCTTTTCTTTCCTCATATGAATCCATAATACCCCTTGGGCCTAAAGAACCTAATGTCACTCCCAGTAATTTCCCTAACCTGGGTCAGTCTCAGAGTTTCCTCCTTGCAGAGAATTCTGGTTGTGTTTTTAAAGTGTTCCCTTTTCCTCAGAGAGCTCTGTGGAGGTTCATTGACATTTTCAGACGATGTGAACCATTCATATTCAGAAAACTCAAACTGTAATTTCTGTGTATCTACCTGTCATTTCCTTTATGCACTTGATGTGTGCATTTATGCCTGTTATCATGTTAATCCACCAACATGAGAGAAATCTTGAGCAGAATTCAAACAAAAATATTAGCATTATTTCCCCAAATACTACTAAATATTACAGCTTCACAGCTCCAGGATTGCAAGAGCTCATCTGTGTCAGGGAGAGTGTGGAGGGGATGTGGAAGTCAACAGAAAGGGAATACTGAAATCTAATTATTCACTATATGCATTGATTTAAATTGGAAATATATTCCATCACATGAATAACAAGTGGTTTTCTTCCTGATCATAGTTTGTCCAAACCTAGCATGTGAAGATATCTCACTTATAAGATACTTAAATCTTCCAAATGAAGCAGTGTCCAAGAACTTGTTGTCAGAATGTCTGTAACACTGGTTAGAATAAAAAATGCACAATTTTGAAATTGAAACAGAATATGTAACGGAGAGTTTAGAGAGAAATCACAGGCAGAACTCTCAGAGGAGAAAGAAGAAAATGACTGGACTGTGGAAGAGCAAACTAATAGTAATGAGCAACTTCACATATGTCTAGAGTTACATAAAGATTTATGTGACATTGCATGGTTGTGTTATTTCTCATGTGAGGGAGAATTATGAATGCTTTGTTGTTTTGCTGCATAAACCCTCTCTGTGACTTTAATATTCGATGCTGAAATGCAGCATCAACTAAACAGTCCACAGAGATAAAGACACACATATCTGCTCCTTTCCCACCAGAGAGAGGGCAATCAGAACACACTGTAAAAAACAGGTCAATTGAATCAGTAATACGAAAGAGGAGCCTGTGGCTCCTTATCCAAGTAAGGCTTTTTAGGTGAAACAACAGAGCTCATGGGATGAGCCAGGAAGGACGTGCATCTCAACACTCTATACCAGTGGTCCTGGGACCACTGTACATGGGCATAAATTCAAACTGCCTGAGAGATGCTTTAAGTTGTTAAACCCCATGAAATTACCCTTCCTAGAAGAATGGATGAGCAGCAGGCTCGCTCTTCCATCCCTGCAGATCCCAGAATTGGGGTACATGTACTCAGACCAGCAGGTAAACCTGTTCCACACCGGGAAGGAAATCTGCACTGATCTTCCTGAGCCAGGCTCACTGGATTTACTGCCAGACTCTGCTGGCAGGAGAGGAGCAGATGCTGCATTCTGGTAGCCTGGCAGGAACACAGAACTCTGCCCATAGCATTGGAAATCGAGTGGCTTTGTAAGAAAGACACTGTTACACAGCAAATACCAGAAATATGTTCCATGTGGGCAGCTGGCATTGTTAATTTATACTCTTTTATGAGCTCTAGAAGAACAGGGGACCGGGATGACTTCAGCAGTGAAATGGCTGCCATCCATATAATTTTCATGCCCACATTTCCACATAACCTACTGCGCTTTGGCCACTCATTTTTTGTGTCATCTCTTCTGCAGTGCCACACTCCACATCAACTCACAGGTTTGCTCCCTTGGCTGATCAGTGTGCTCAGGATGCAGGGCTGTATCTGCACGGATATCAGCCAGGACAGTACATTAAGGATATTTCAACACTGTGCAAGGATGCACCACGCTGGGATAGCTCAGCCAATTCTAACAAGCTTCATTCCAGAACGGGAGGCACAACAAACACCATCAGGATGGCACTGCCCTGGGGCAGCACGTTGGGTGTGCTGGACACACTCTGCTGCTTCCAGGATCAAAGCCAGTCCCTCTGCATGAAACTGGGCTTTGCTACATGGACCTGGCAGCTATCCCAGGACCAGCTTAGGAATGAATCTAAGCAGCCACCGAGCACAGACATCCCCAAGTCGATGGCATGTCTGTCCCCATCACCAAACTGTGTTAAATTTTGGTGCTCTATCCTACCAGCACTACCACAGGTGAGTCACTTTGCTGACACAACTCCACAAAGTCAGATAAACTCTCAGATAAAGTGATAAATTCTGTAACTGAACGTGTAACTTCATGAACCCTGGAAGTTACACCACCCTGATTTCAGGCCTATTTTACTGATAAAATTTCCATTTGTTGCAGCACTTCCACACATGTCATAGAATAAAGAGCCAGCACATAAAAGACATGCAGCTAAGAATCAAGAATTTTTTGCATAGATCTTTACTCACTATTTTGAGTAAAATAGATCTTCATTTTTTTCACAACTTCTACAGTTGTTGAGGGTTTTTTTCCTCACATTCTTCATCAGGCATTTAATGATATTTCATTGTAAACTATTTTTCCACTGCTAAGAAACACACAGTTTGCTATAGCCATATCTGCCTCAAAAACAGACATACAAATCAAGAATGCCCTTTTTGCCCTTTTTGGGGTTTATCACTAGCATGCATCTCTGGGGGTTTTTTAAGTGTAGGAGATAATAATCTCTAACTAGCAATATCTGGTTCAACTTTTTGAATTGAAATACCTCTTATCTATCATGCTTAGTAAGGCCCTTAATTCATTCCTCCTCAGCACCTTGATTGCATTATCGAATTTTGCCTCCAAGGTAGAACTTCTTTTAAGCCCATATAAAAGTTCCTACAGACACAAAATCTGAGTCTCTCTTGCTGCAGACCATCCTTTCCTCCACTTCACCATTTGCAGGCTAAATGTGGGACTTCCCCTGGAAACCCCAAAGAAAAAGAAGTTACCAAGTGTTCTCAAGGCAACAGCATTGACCACTGAACATCAGGTAACAACATTATATTGTCACAAAGGGTAAAAATAACTTATTTTCTAAAAAATACAACCTTACTAAAAGAAATGAAACAGTTTACAGACAACTGAAGCAAAATATGTTGCCATATATATTAATTTACTGCAAAAAGGAAAGGAACAATTCTCCCCAGCGCTGTGCTAATAGAATAACATAATGCACTTAAATTGAAGCAAGAAGATTTACATTGAACATTAACATAAGCTTTCCAAAGGTAGGGCTAGTAAATCACTGCACTGGAGTGGCTGGTAACTGCAGAACTTCTTCTGCCAGTACTTTTACGAACAACTTAAATAAACTGCAATCAGGAATTATTCATACATCCATCGACCCTTGCCTGCAGAAGACATATCTTAGCCTTGAACTTTTTTTTTAAATTTAAAAAAAATTAATCTGTATTGGTTTTGCATGGCAAGGTTTTGGTAGTGGGGGGAATTGGCTTCTGTAAGCAGTTGTTTCTTTACTTCACTGTCCTCATTGCACGGGGCTTGTCCCTATTAATCCATGTTCTGCTCCCTCAGGAGGGCTCCTTCATTCTCGTGCAGCACAGCAGCTCACAGGTGGGTGGGGAAGATCTGTCTTCACAGCCCCAGGACAGAAGGTGAGGGCACTGTAGGATGCTGTAACCACAGAGCTTAGGCACAAAGAGCTGGGAAAACTCAAGGAAACAAAAAAAGGCTATTGCTTCCTGTCAGACATAAGACTACAGCCCATTTTAAAAGTGAATAGCTTGTACCAAAAGGTACCGAACCAAGTAAGACTTTTCACTTCTTCAGCATTCCACTGCAAAGTTTACAAGAAGTAGTTTGTTGCAGCCCATCTTTTGGTGCTTTGAACACTTGCTTTGTGACCTTGGGCTGCACAGTTGTTACACAGGGATGTTACTGTAATATTTTTCTCAGCTAGTACTGTTCCTCGTATTATTGCTGTAGGCTGCTTTTATGGCTGGGTTTAGGGACAAATATCATGCCAAGGGAAAGAAAATACAGTGATAGGTGATTTTCCACATTGACTTTACCATGGAAAGGATTATCTTCAGCAATTAATTTTTTCTTCCAATAATGCATGGGTGTCCCAATGAGACCAAAAAAGTAGGTCGACTCATTATCCCAGCTGCACTGACTCAGCAGCACTCGAGCCATTTTCCTAGAACTAAACCAGGCTCTGCACAGAGAAACACATACAAATTAGGGTAGAAATATCAACATTGCACAGGTCAGCAAAAGCATATGGTGTTTAGATAAAACACATGCATATTCAGAAATGACTGGGATCTTCGTGCTGCATACAAAAACTCAGAGCACGGCTTAGATTTGCAGTCCTTGCTTCCCTTTCCATATCCTAAACTCAGAGCTCATGAACAGCTCTGTGCTGACAGCTCTGGATAGCAAAGTGTTCCAGCTGCAGGCAGTGGCAACTAGAACTACACTGCACTGTTCTGCCAGATTTGGAAATGCCACTGGCCTGGATCAGAAGGTATTCCAGTCTCCCTCATTAACCCACCAGCCCTTCAGCCGAAGCTGACAACAGGATACTGCAGTGAGACACTGCAAAATGGATTAATTTGAATTACCTTCAATTGGATTTCACACCAGATGTGAACAATGGCCCAAAGGAAGGGGTGTGGTGTTAAGAGGTAACACTGTGGTTCTGGTTGGAACTCAAGTTTTACCATGATGTGGTTGCAAAGCTCTGGCATCACAGCTGTCCACACAGATATCACACTGGAATAAATTTTGGAAAACACGTGGCCCACTCCTCAGTGTTGAAATATAAGTTACGCAAGAGTTATCCAAAGAAGCTTAGAGAGTCATGACCTAAATCCCTCAAATTCCTCCAAAACCCACACCTGAATTCCCAAAGGAATCTAATACTATATTGTGTAGACTACCAAGCTAGAGAAGAGGTAGCTACTGAGATTGAGGGAAAGTATGATGTGGTGTCTGAAATGTGGAGGTGCTCCACTCTTTGCTCTGAAATTCCAGATGCAATTTCACTGTCTCAAATAAAAAAGAATGAGAAGCTGTAACTTTTCATTACTACATAACCACATCATCCCTCAGAGCTATTAAAAGAGACACTGTGTACTTCTACCACTTTGCATTTCCATTTGTTATTGTTTTACTTCTCCATCTCAGTATCTTGTAAGTCCAGTGACTCACATTGAGTTTTCAGTGTGGATGAGCACAGTACTGTAAAATTGTTTTGAAGACCAAGCAGCATTTTTTCTTGCACAATTATGATTAACCACTGAATGCAAGAGATAAGAGAACAGTTATTAAAAGAGCCAAAATTTAACAAGCTAGCCCAGTGAGGGTAGCTGTGTTGTTTCAGTCAGTAAGACCAGAACACAACATTCAGTAACCACATAGTTCATCTCAACGGTGCATGACAATGTCTCAATCACACAGAAAAAGTTCTGATTTTCTTTATCACTTCTTTCTAAAGAGAAAATATCAAAAACTCACTGATATCAGAAAATCCAGTACAGTTTATATTTCCCTTTGATGTACATTGCTTAGCATAGAGAAACTAATAACATATACTGACATATAGAAATGTGGAGAACATCTGCTGACCACACAGCATCATCCTGGGCATGCAAAGCAGCAGGACTCAGTTCCCCCACTCCCACCTCGTGGGTCCCAAGGCAAAACAGCAAAAACAAGGAAGCAGCTTGCAGGGTTTTCAATAGGTATTAGCTGACTTGCCTTGAGCAGCATAAAACCTCTTAATCATCCCTGCACCTTTGAATCTTTGAACTATGAGCATTCATTGCACCTGAGAAAAAGAGTAAGGTCCCAGCAGCTGAGATCTATGTCAATACACCAGACCAGGATTTTCCTGTAGGTTGAAGAAGTCTGTCAGACCCCGAGATGTGGCTTATGGGAACTAACTGGAAGGAGAGCTTGGTCAGCTGGTGACCTTGAGAAGCTGCAATCACAGACTGACAGGAATCTCATGCTGAAACAAAGACAAATGCAGTGTCCTGTGCAGGGGATGGAAAAATCCATCAATCCAGGCTGGGGGCCAGACAGCTGTTGAGCAGTTCTGCAAAACCATAGAATCACAGAATGTCTGGGGTTGGAAGGGACCTTAAAGTTCACCTAGTTCACCTCCCCCCACACCCCGAGCAAGGACACCTTCCACTAAACCAGGTTGCTCAAAGCCCCACCCAACCTGGCCTTGGACACTTCCAGGGTTGGGGAGTCCATAACCTTTCTGGGCAACCTGTTCCAGTGCCTCACCACCTTATAGTGAAAAAGCCCAAGGCTTTTGTTTAAACCTAGCAGTTTTCTTTTTCCTCATATCCAAAATTTTGAATCCAATACAGCAGGAGTTTATGGTGAAAGAGATGAAGAAACTTGAATGATTTTGTGACTGACCAAAAAAAAAAAAACAAAAAAAAAAAAAAAAAAAAAAACAAGAGTAAGAATAAGTGGTCAGAGCCCTTAAAGCAGTTCCTTGTCTGAGCCAAACCGAACAGCAGGACCAGCTCAGGATGTGTCCCCCAGGCAGTTCCACTGTGTCCAGTTCTGGGCCCTCAGTTCAGGAAGGACATTGAGGTCCTGGAGCAGGTCCAGAGGAGAGCAACAAGGCTGGGGAAGGGACTGGAGCACAAGTCCTATGAGGAGAGGCTGAGGGAGCTGGGGCTGTTCAGCCTGGAGAAGAGGAGGCTCAGGGGAGACCTCCTCACTCTCTACAACTCCCTGACAGGAGGGGGGAGCCAGGTGGGGGTTGGTCTCTTCTCCCAGGCAACTCTCAGCAAGACAAGAGGGCATGGTCTTAAGCTGTGCCAGGGGAGGTTTAGGTTAGATATTAAAAAGAATTTCTTTACAGAGAGGGTAATCAGGCATTGGAATGGGCTGCCCAGGGAAGTGGTGGATTCTCCATCCCTGGAGGTTTTTAAGAGACTGGATGTGGCATCAGTGCCATGGGCTGGTAACCACGGCAGTAGTGGATCAAGGGTTGGACTTGATGATCTCGGAGGTCTCTTCCAACCCAGCTGATTCTATGAAAGGAAGCAAATCCACACAGCAGTTGTTGCTTCTCTTTGGCCCCACCATGCTGAGCATCGGAGTGAACAGTTAATCTGTGATGGAACGAGCTCCCAATCAAACAGACAAAAAGTCCACCTCAGATCAACCTACCTGTAGTAACCCTGTTCTTTCCATCTGCTTAGGAAAGGGAGTGCTCACCTCTGGGAAAGGCAAAACAAACTGCAGCTCTCTGAAGTTCAGCAGCATCGTAAAACTGCAATAAAGTGAAATTCATGGCTGGTGCCCTGCGTTGATGTGGCAGTCCCACAGTGCATTTGGGATCTTTTATGTATCCTATTAACCAAGTCTTAGATGTTATTTATCAGGAATATGTGAGTATGAAATATTCATATTTAACCTGAAAACATTTAAAATATGCAAATAAAGCATGCAAGCATATATTCTGTTTAGAATTGCAATTTCATGCTGATTTGCATAATTCATTGAAAGAGGAAAAAAAAATAGTTTATTACAAAGCTCCACGATTAATTTCTAGCCTCAGGGCTGCTAAGGATATCCAGACCAGGTATGTGACCATTCAGAGCATGAAGTGAATGTTTAAGATTATTGAATTTAAACTAGGAGACTAAATTCTGAAACCCTTCAGTGTTTAGACATGTATTTAATTGGCATTCAAATGCACCCATGTGAATTTTTTTTAATATCTTTTCATGTTTTAAAAAAGCATTCACATGAATTTCAAAAAAAATTGTAACTCTTAGTACCATTTTTCACAACAAAAACTCTGCCTGCAAGACATCCCCATAACAGGCCAAACGTCAGGAATTCTGTTTGCCACAGCTCTTCCTGGGTTCCATGTGGTGGTGCTCACGTTTATGGTGAATTCCAGACACCCACAAACTGTCAGACAGCTGCAGTGCTGCCATTCCAGTGTCATCAGGAGCTTAAAAGTACTTTAATGTGTGGGAACCATGACTCAAAGCACAGACGCTGACAGTGTCAAACTCACAGTCGCACATAACATTTGCCTATTTGCAGATAATGTTGCCTTCTGTTGTTATAAGCATATCAGCTCAGGAACAAAGCTATATTTTGGTGCAGGCAGTAGACCACAAATACATTTGGAAAAGCATTTCCAGCAGAACCAGTATGTTCTGCCACCTGCACACCTATAATGAGTTATCTAAATTTGAACTGATGCTTCAATGACTCATTTATACAAAATTATGTTGGCAAATAAATCCTCTAAGGTTGAGTATCCATGTGTCCGCTTTAGGTTTCTCACAATTTAACAGGTATGGTCCAGTATTGCTGGAAGAAAGACCAAAGAAAAAGATGTAGTGTCTAAAATTCAAATAAATGCTTTTCTCAGGATGCATCCAGTCTTGTGTCTCAATATTCAGTATCCATATAGAAAAAAACATTTTAATTTTATTCCAGTGACTCAGAATAAAAGGAGATGGGGTTTTAAGGTTCATAAAGGTAAAACAGAGAAAAAATGTGACCCTTTTTTCACCAAAAAAATAATTAAAAACAAAAAGAAATCAGCCAACCTATGTAAATGCACCATTTGTTACCTGGAAGTGCATGACTTTATCTCTTTGCAAATTGAAACTATTATGCTGACAAACACAACGCAGTAGGGATCAGGCACCACTTGGAGATGAACATTTTTGAAGCCTATATCTATCATTAAAAAAATCCACGCTCCTAAATACAGTGGAACAGATGGATCCTGATCAGAGACTGGGAGAGGCTGAATGCAGCAAGTACTGAAGATTGATACCTCCTTACAAAGCAGCAATCTGGGCACAGCAAACAGCAGGTTGCTACAGACATTTGGCATATTTATTGAAGCATTAAGGGAGTTCCACAATTCCATTAACATATATACAGGACTATGTAAAAAACATAGTATATTAGGCTTCCCACACACACAGAAATCTTGAATTATAATGACTAGCCTACACATAATAAAACTGCTTAATGTGGGATAATCCATTGTCAGCATTGCTTCAACAGTGCTTCTATTTTCAAAATGCCAATGATATTTATGGCTCAAAATGCCTGGCCCAGTTTTGTTCCCAATAGCAAAATCAATTACAAAACACCCATAAAGTTGGAGAGAAGCAAAATCAGACACTGTTGTATCTGTTAAAGCAAAGGTGCAGAACTTCAACATAAATATTTCCAGTTTAATTGCCCCTCTGCAGCACAAATAGCTGAGAGGCAAAACATCTCTGCTGCTTCTTTAGAAACTCTAATGTTTAGCATGAAAACACATTGTTGAAGAAAGTCTTGAGCTAAAGTGGAAAAATCAAGTAATAGTTATCAGCAGAAAAATCAGAAAAACTTGTATTCATCATGAAGTGCATGAGAAAAGACAGATTACAGCCCTTCAGCTCACACCCGAGGACAAGTTTTTCTTTCTAACTCCAGTGGAGTTTAAAAGAATTTCTCTCACCAACTGAGAAGCTGCTGTATGGGGTTTTTCTTTTCCTAAGCAGATATCTTAATATCACTCTTGACTGTTTCTCTGCTGTTCATGTATCATTTAATCTCATCAGTTTTTAGCTCTGAACTCATGTTTTTGGTCACAATCCGATCTTGACTTGCCCTTTCTTCTTTATTCTGAAGATAATCTGGTGTTCTAATTTGCTAACAGAAGAGAAGTTTACTCAAGTCCTACTTCCTTTACTGTGACTGTTTTAATCTTGTTTGCTGTTGTACGCACTGTACTAAAATTCCTGTCATGAGTCATGTTGTTCTCTTTCTTTGGGAGGAGTACATTACACACTAATCTCAAGTTTGAGAGGCAAAAACCCCAAATATTGAAATATCGATGTAAGTTTTAATAATCATTTGGATTTAGTGATTGCCTCCTATGCTATAACACTGCAATCTTTTACTCATCATTTATATATTCAGCCAAAGTTTTAGCAGCATAAATGTGTGTCATCACCTAAGAAGCCTGCAGAATTCACAGTCAATAAACCAGCTATCTCTTGAGCAAAGTAATCTGTGTTAGAGTCCTTCTGTGGCACCTTTGAGGTTGACTTTCTTCGTAAAAATGCAGATCACATTCCCTTGAGATACTCATCTTTTCCCAAGATGCACTTGGATGACAGAACAACAAGCTCAGTGCAAAGAAATGCCACTGGGGTTGACAAGCAAATTCCATCAGTATGCAGTGTTTGCACAGTACAGTTTAGTAATAGCAGTTCACACAGTCCGTTGCTCTGGAACAGAATTATAATTAAGCCCTAAATCTTCAGCATTCAGATTAATTCTTAGCACAGAGGTCTTATGCATTTCTGAAAATACGCCTGTCACTGAAGAAAACAGCAAACAACAGTTAACCAGCTTTGAGGATGTTGTTGTCTGTAAGATCCCCAGGTACAATATGTCTAGGACATGAATAGCTAGTATTTTCCTCATTAATTATAAGGTTTAAAAATCTTATCAGAACGTTAATGTTTTCCTGAAGTAACATTTCCCTCCTCTGACACATGAAAACAATACTGTTATAAGGGTGGTAAGTACCAGCTGTGGGGACTTGGGAGGTCTCAGTTCAGTTTAGCAACATCCTCTGTGTTTTATGAAAAAGTATTTTCTAACCATTTGCAAGTTCACAGCGAATATAATCTAACTCCAAGAGCTGTACATACCTGTGAGCTTCTGAGGAATGCCTCAGAAAAGAAAACCTGGAGGCAAAATGCCAGAGAGACCCCTTTGAGGCTGCCACGTTGAAGAAAGACTGTGCCATTCTCACACAGACCTCAAAGACCTCTATAGGATATCACCTAGCTCAGAAAGACCCCGTTATATAGGTTTTTTTCCTGCTCTGTGTAGCCCAGCCAGGAGACCACCTGGAAAAATTTTTCACAAGTAGACACAGGCAAGGGCAGCTCTATGGGCTTAACATGGAAAAGGATACAAAACTAATCTTTCTCCTCAGATTTTTTTTTTCCCCTTAGTGTATGGGAAACAACCTTCTACCTCTCCCTCATGTCAGTAAAATAATTAACATTTTTTAAAAACTACACAGCAGGTGAAGGGAGAAATCACCATATAAATCGTAACCCTTGACTGGACTCATTCTTTCTCCAATCCCATTACATTAGCTCAGAAAAACAGTCCTGTGTTGCTTTACTACCCAAGATGCATCATACCAATAACTCTGACATGCAGCAATTAATTTTCATTTTTTTTCAGACACATGTGCAGATCTTCATAAATATGTGGGCACATTTTCCATAAAACATACATTTTACATTTACTTGCTATGCAGTAAGTGTAAGACCTGGTATTTGAAAAGAAAGAAACACTTTGGCAACCCTCTTACTGATCTAACACAGGTTAACTCTTCATGGATGGAACCCTCAACTGTTATGTTAAGAAACAATATCATAGAATGGTTTGGGTTGGAAAGGACCTTTAAAGACTGTTTAGTCCCAGCCCCTCTGCCACAGACAGGAACTTCTTTCACTAAGACCAGGTTGCTCAGAGCCCCATCCAACCTGATTTGAACACTTGCAATGATGGGGCATCCACAGCTCCTCTGAGCAACTTGTGCCTCTGTCTCCCCACACTCATCATAAAAAAATTTCATCCCTATATCCAAATCAATCTACCCTCTTTCACTCCATTTTCCTGTCAGGCTCTGGTAAAATGCCTCTCAGTCTTTCTTATAAGCCCCTTTCATATACTAAAAGGTCACAATAAGGTCTCCCCAGAGCTTTCTCTTCTCCAGACTGAACAGGAAAAACTGCATGTCAAAGGGGATCGTGTTTACTCTGAGGTCCAGTTTATACAGAATTATTGGTACTAGTTGAAAAATCACTAACTAGGGAATAAAATAGGAAAAGGTCACAGGTATAATCAGTGGTGAGACAGCAGATCCAACAACCAGAAAAATCTGGTGAGCAGGGTCTTTTCTGTAACACCTGACAATAACAAGGAATTTTAACTACAAAGGTCGCTGTTGAACAAGCAGTGCGGCAGGACACTAATCAGCAGATCCTTGAATCCCACAGGTTCCTGTTTTTCTGGTCCAGATGATGGTGAAAAGGAAAGTCCTCTTGATGTCACACAGAATGCAAGGGAAAGGCTAAGGATGTCAAAGTGAACAGGAACTTGGAGGACAGTCATAAAATAACAATAAATTACACCACTAAAAAACTGACAGAGAAAGTAATACCACAACAAAAACTATTTTCATTTCAGGAAGGCAGTTCTCAGTAAATGAGAACTGGAAGCAAGCTGTCCAGGATGCTGGCAGCTATTTAAAGAAACATTTTTAAAGGCCAAGTACAAACAATTCCATTACAGAGTGAGAGATAGCCTTGGCTATGTGGTAAGCCCTTCTCTCTGATCCTAATACAAGGAAACATCCTGGAGATGAAAATAAGATCAGATTACTAAAGACAAATACAAAGCTATTTTCTATTTCCCAATAGGGACTTGTAGGGGGAAATCCAATCAATAAAATGAAATAAAATTACAAGAAAAAGTAATTCAAACCCATTGTACCCCATGTATCTGAAAGTGTGATGGCAACTGCTCCAGTCCTGCACTCAAAAGTGACCAAAGGGGGTACAAGACTGAAGACCCTGCCCATGAGCCTCTTAATGAAAACTGAGTCAAAATATCCTTTTTTCATTTTTTGATCAGCACTTTTAGAAAAGCAGCACAAAAAAATATAAGAATGGTGACTTGTAAGGTTTTCTTCATAATCAGTACAAAAGGCATTACTTCAGAGCATCTACAGAGACTGAAGTCCAGCTCTCCCCCTTGACAGATCCCCCACTAACCCCCTGAGTTGTTCATCCAGCTAAGAGTGTGCTGGGATCTCTCGTGCTGTAGTTTCATTCAGTATGTGAGAACACACACACACACCCCTCGCTCTGTTTGCCTGTGACACGAGGCAGGTATTTCCCAGGGAGGTCAAAGGGAGTCACTCAGTTCAGGCCTCCTGCATGTGATGATTTCCAGACTGTGGTGTCTGGAGTCAGACACTCATCACACACCGGCAGTGCCACCGTGTGGTGCAGAGCTCAGCTGGCTGGCACTGCCCTGCTGCCACAACACGTCACTTCAGGACAGATTAGGAACAGGCAAAATTATGTTAAAACGAGTGCTTTCTTTTTAAACCAACATCCAGCATCTCAAACTTTGCATCGCTGCAGAGGAGTTAGAAGGAAATGACAGCCCAGCAATTCACCATCAAAGCAGTGTAAGGGTTAAAAACATTTGTTCTTTGACTGCTTGAATTCACAACACCACTGACAGGTTTTTAAATAATTTTTTTTTAGGCAGCCACTAAGGATAAAGATCTCTTGGATTGTTTTCTTCTTTAAGCAAGCAAACACACCTTGTGATCATGACCCCAGCCTACCTCCAGGCACAAGGAAATATGTTTCTTGACTGACATTAGCTAATCTCCTCTGCTGCAACTAACCTCTGACAATTCCAGCCCCAGGTAGCCTGATGAACAAATTTTAGCTTCCCCAGAGCCTTGCTTTCCAGTGACAGTGAATGGGCTTGCTGACATTATCTCTGCTCTTGGCTAACCTCTCTGGGCAACCCCTGTAAACTGTTTTAACTCTTTCTCACAGACTGACAACGTGTGTTTTGTATGTTCTAGACTTTTTTAAAGCATGGGAAATCAAGCTGCTACAAAGTGGATTATTTGATCAAACCAAAAGAAGTTAAATATAATATGCTTGAAATTGTCCCTCTTTACTCTTAGCTCTGAGTTTCTAGGTTTGATTTATATTTCAGCGTTAACATGTATGAACTGGGCACTGACAAGTTAAACAACCTGTTTTGGCCAGGAAAACTTACATCTGTATCCTCATTATGCAAATAATTTCACATTTCGTCTGATTGTTTTGATGTCTTAGAGTAGGTGAAGGAAAATGAATGGCACTGCAAGCAACCAAGGGAAATTTTTGCAAACCATTACTTTCAGTGACTTCCTACCATTGCTCACATCCCAGCCCTGACATTCAGCCTGCCCTCCTGCTATCAGATCTCCTGAGCTGCCAGGCACCTCTTATCATCAGCCAGCAGAAACTACACTCCGGCCTCAATAAACTGGCAGTTCTATTTGCAGCCAGATTTTAAAAAGAAGCTACTCGAAGTCCCATAATTCATGGAAACAGATGGGTTTCTCTTCCTAAATCAAGATGCACAAAACTGCTGTTCATAAAGAATGCATTAAACTCACAGCTTTTTGTTTGCCAGTGCAGGAGAGTGTATGGTAATATGTTCTGTCTATGAAAGTTATAACAGAAAAATAATGATTACAATCTTTAAATAAAAGTATCTGTGCAATTCCATTTCTGTTGGTTCTTTCATTTTGAAGGATTCTCTCTTTAACCTAGTTTACTATTATTATTGTTCAGTCAAATAATGTATGTTATATTTGTATAGCACACAGAGGTCTTCATGAGAATATAAAGTTTTCAGCTTAAAGACCCAGCCTAGCTTTGATACATACATTGTATCCAAAAGCAAAGTGTTTTGGTTTGGGGAGTCAGTTCTTAAAAATGCTTTTAAATAATATACAACAAATCTGATAATTCCATATACAGCGCCCTGATTATTTTATTGCACAAGAAAATGTACTTAGGGAATAACTTTCACCAGCCATCCTCCACCAAAACTTGGTAGGCCAATTCCCATTTAATTGTCACAAATATAAGCCAGCCATATGAATATAAGCTGATCTCCAAGGGATGTTACTTTACATACAGAATATCAAAGCAATAACAATACCTACTTTATGTGAACTTTCTGAAGTTGAAACACTGCTAACAGGTTTAATTTTAATTTTTATTTAAATACTTGACACCTAATGCCTTGGAATATGAAATATTCACTTTGCTGCCTCTAGTTCCAATCCTTAGTAATCCCACCACTAGCAAAACCAGGCAACATTTCAGTGAATATTCTAAAATAGGTTTCATTACTTTTTGCTCAACTAAGGAGTATATTTGTCAACTTCCAAAAAAACATAGACAAAACGTTACAGTCACCATGTGGGTAAACCTGGCAATAAAAGGTTGCATTGTTTTTTCTCTTCATTGAATGCTGAAGAAACTTCCTAACCTGACCATCCACGAGACTCTGTCGGTCACACTCACACCACCCCAGACTGTCACTGTTGGGGCTGAAGCTCCTTCACAGCAGCAGCTCCAGTGACCCCACAGGTCCCCACTTTGCTCCTGCACACTCCACACTCACAGTAACACCAGGGTTCCTTACCAGCTCAACACCAGCTGTCCCAGAGCAGTCTCAGACTTCTGGATCCTTTTGGGAATTTTGTAGTGGTACAACAACACAAATGCAGAAGAAACCATAAACAAAGCAACCCCTTGGGCTTTTATACTCTCACAGTCCATGTGATAGTCTGGACTCTTCCTGATGAGCCAGCAGCTCCTGCATTATCTCTGAGTGTCTCCTCACCTGGGTGGCTCCACAGGTGCCCTTTGTTATCCAAAGAGTCAGCAGTTCCCAGCCCCTTTCTGGGCTCTGGCCATTTCTCCCACCCAGAGCTCAACTAGCAGCTCCCCCTGCAGCTGCACCCCGAGTTACCTGCACCAATAGTGCTACCCAAAGAGACATTCTCCTCTTTTTCCATTTCCACCCTGACAATCAGCTGGGTTGCCAGTCTCGAGTAACTGCAAAATGTGAAATTGTTGCTTTGATTTTACAGTAAATCTTTTATCTGATATATCTGTGACTGTCAGGTCAACTGCCTGTGAGATTGACTGTCAGTCCTCAAACAGAGATAGTGATCTTCTGTAAATCTACCACGTTAATCCACAGGTATGGAGGACTTTGTTATGGCAACTCAGCCCCACACAGCCACTCTCATTCCTCCACCTACAAGACGGGAGACAGAATTGGAAGGTTAAAAGGAGGAAAACCTGTGGGTTGAGACAAAGACAGTTTAGCGGGTAAAGCAAAAGCCATTTACACAAGCAAAGCAAAACAAGCAATTCATTCACACCTTCCCATGGGCAGGAAGGTGTTCAGCCATCCCCAAAGCAGCAGGGCTACATCACAGGTACCAGTGGCTTGGGAACACAAAACACCATCACTCCAAATTTGATTCTGGTCACCTACAAAAACAACCCCGGTCACCGGTGCTGCAGGTCCCCATGGCCTTTGTTGGGTGGAGGGTTGGTGCTGGTTTCCAGAGTACATGAAATAATGTTTCAAATACTGGAGTCCAGGCAAATAAACCTTGAAATACATAAATTATATCTACCTATCTACCAATGGTTTGAGCTTTCTTGTTTTGTAAAGTATTTTATACTACTTAAATTTATTGCATAAACAAACTGTGCATAGCAATAAATTCTTGTACAAAATAGTTGGCACTTGGCATGAAGTGAAACATGTCTCAGTGCTGCAGAGCAAGATATGCAATCATTGCTGAGGAGGAAAGCAGACTGGTTTTTTCAGAAGTCACATCTGAAATTAGCCATAAAATAATTCCATCATACTAGAAAGCTGCAATGGGTTTGATCTGAGCACAGCTCTGGCATTTTAGTGAAGCCATAATTTCTGTGAACTTACTAGGGATACTAAGAAAAAAATCTGAATTAGGACATAAAAATATCAGAGTTCAAGCAACAGTTGCAGAGAAGGTGGTGAAGAACCTTCTAGAGATATAAGATATTAGTCTACAAAGCACTAGGACACTCACATTAAAATTCTTCAGTGGTAGCAGAGGGTATGTAGTGCTTGCAGGAGGCACCCAACTTCCAGTGGAGAATACTTAATATATAAAAAGAAACCTAAGAACAGTATATCTGCTTCTGCAAAAGAAATCATTCTAGTGAAATAGTTGGATAGCTAACAGCTCCTTTTAAATACAGAATACAAAAGAAAACACAATAGGGCATATTTTATCAGGTGTCTCATCTTCCAGAAATAAGGATAAGAAGATCTCGAAACAATGAGGGATTTAATACTATTCTAAAAAAGTACTTGGAAAGGTATACCAATAACATTTTTTTCAAAGTATATAAGTTTTGAAAAACATATCTGAAAAATACTGTTTTGTTTCACAAGACATTATTCCACCTCAGCTGAAATTCTACTGTTCTAATCTTGCACCAGAACCAAATAAAAAATTATGTTGTTCTAGTATAGATATCTGAGGATTTTGAAATAAATAAATTAAAGTTACTATGGCAAAACAAGCAGCTAAATTAGACAAACTGGTACATTTCCCTTCATAGACATATTGTCCAAAATATGTGAGTCCAGATAAATTTTACCTTTTATTTTTTCAGTTTACCTTTATTTCAAAAGTATGCTTTTCCATTTTCACCCTGGTTATCTTTTTCAGTAAATCTAAGAAGTCTGCTTCAAGACACATGAGTGAAAGACAAAAGTTCCTGTCTTCTTGCAGTTTTAACCACTACTCACACTTCCAAAAGCAAGGGCACCCTAAATACAGCATTATCTTTGAGGGGGTGAGAGGAATTAAACCAAAATTTTACAATCAGCTTATCTTTCTCTGCATAAAAGATCAGTTCCCTTAACCAAGCTCATAGAACTCCAAAATACGAGCTTTAATTTTGCTATATGTAGGCAAATCCCCCAACAGGTAGGAAAAGCAGCAATATGGAATAAGACTTGAAGACAAACTCAAACACACACAACCCTGTGAATATACACAACAGGCAAATCTGTGAAATCATAACACTGATGGTTTAATTAGAATTATATTATATAGCATTATATCATTCTGCTCCATCCATCCAACAAAAGCTGTTGTCTGATGGATTTTCAAACCATGAAAATCCCCTGAAAGATCAAGAGATCTGAAATATGGCAGCCCTGCTACATCAACTTAGGTAACAAATAAACCCTGTTCTATTACAGGGTCGCACACTGGCAATTTGTTTTCCCATTCCTCAGGGCTTTTATTCTCATCCTTCACAAAGATACATATACTTTTAAAGATCACTACCTTCAAAGGCATATTTGTAAATACAAAATATAAATTTTAAATGGAAAAATACCCATGCCTTGCCACAGTTGAAGTGAAAATCACACTCCATGTTACCTCACTGGGGTCCAGGTACAGGACAACAAGGTTTAAGAGATGCTCTGAGTTACTAAACAGGGAGCAGGCAGAGACACTGAGTTTACTCTAAACTTAATTATATTTTCTGAAAGCAAGAAAAGTATAAAATTGCACAGCGATATGATGCAGAGAGCTCATCATAAACTACACACTACCTTGGCAAAGTTCCCCACAGAGTCACAAACCTCAAGTGTTTCAAAACCAGCTATGGCTGCATCAGGAAAAACAGTCACTGGGAGGGGCATGTTTGTCATCCTGACACTGGGAAGACTGTGCAGATGCTTCCACAGCTCTCTGTAAAATGCTCCAGCATGTCTCTGCATAAAGGAGAAGATAAATGTATACGGAAAAATACTTCTAGGAAGTTCCAGACTTCTTCCTGAGCATGTCACGTACTTTTATTAAAATGCCAAGTTTAATCCTAGTGGCTGTTAATCAGAGTCTTCTTCAACATAATCTAAATATATTTCATTTCCTAATTTAAAGTTTGGTACTACACGACCTTTTAGACTCAAAACCCGTGTTCGTCTTGGTATGAAATATTCATTATGTGTTAATACAATTAACAGCAAATTTCAGGGCTTCCTTGAAATATTACTCAGCTTGAGAAATATGCAGGCTCTGATAGAAAGAGGCAGTTTCCCCTTGTAGCCTGGGAAAGAACCAGGTGAGAAAGAGGTTACACTTAATAGTCCTGGCAAAAACAGAAGTCAAGAGACAGCACAGCCAAGATTCCCCAAAGTCTGGTTTAGCCTCTCATAAGCGCACGTGGAACAACAAGGAAGTGACAAGGATGCTTCAGGGAACAAACCCTTCCCCAGGCAGATGTGAAACCTCGTGCTTTCCAGTCAACTGAGCAAGCAACACTCACTGAAATATTTGCCTACAGATTAGCAACTTTCATTAAAACACATAAAATCCAACTGCTGCGGCAGCACCCCCCGTTTCAGAGCTCTCACAAGGACTGGAGCACCCTTCATGCACCTCACACTGCACTGAAAACAAAAGCAACAGTGCTGCTGAAAAAATCAGAGGGGATTTGTTGTCGTTGATGTTGTTGTTGCTTTGGGTTTTTTCTCACAGCACCAAAGCAAGACAAGCTCCACTTATAACCTGACACAGTCGGAGTAATTGAAGAAGATTATGGGATTGCAAAGGTTACGCTGAAGTCAGGAATCAGTCAAGTTTATTTTCCTGTAGCAGTGCAAGAAGGTTACTTGAAATAACAGACACAAGGTATTATCAAAAAAAAAAAATCCCCCAAACACTAAAATAAGCCAAACAGTCATGGCTCAGAATGCAAAAGTCTGCCAACTATAAGGCAATCTCACTTATTTTTTTAACAGAAAATCAGTCATTTGCACACACTATTCAGAGAGACAGGTGAGGGAGTTTAGCATAATGACAGCCAGAGGTCTGATGGTTTTGTATCCATATCTGTGTGCATCTCCATTCTGTTTCTGATATAGCTGAAATTGTTAAAATGTTATACCTGCTATTCATATTAACACAAAGCTAACCTACACATAGCTAACCTAAGTCATACTGTACTTATTTAATGACTTGTAATGTTACGCTTTTGTCCTAGACTAGAGAGCATGGGTTATTATGGGACATGTTGGAGCAAGGAATAGTATTATAAGGTTTAATTTTGTTCACTCAGGGGACTTCCTAAAATGCTAAATGAGATTAAGAACACGTGGTTCAGAAACAGCTCTCTAGTAGCATTGCTTTAGCCCTGGATAACATGTTGCCTTCACTCACTTTTAACCTAGTGTGCAACCTTCAAGAGAGACCAAAATCAAATAACTAACTAATCTTTTCAAGGCTTTTGGACATTGTATTTTTGTAGTTTGGAATATGTGTGTCTCTAGGTTTGCTGGGATCAGCATATGCTCTTGAAACAGGTAAGTTTAATACTGCAATAAATAGTGTACCATAGGCTATTTCTTTGGTAGTTGCTACTTGGATCTTATAAAATATTATACACAATAATTGCATCTGTAAAAAGTAGCATTTGGTTGTGCTCGATTTCTTTTTTGTTTGCATTTGGTGACTACTTGAAGTATTGAGTTTTATTAGTATAAATGCTTTGGAACGTGACTGTTCAGCTTACCCAGGCAACAGCTTGCCAAAGCAAAGCTTAAATTTACAGATGTAAACATTTATGCAGGAAGCATTGCTGTATATATAATTGGCTTAAAAAAACAACGTACATTGTTTGGCTGATGACAATGAGGCAAGAAACCTACATTTTCCAAGGTCATTGGCAACATATGGAGCTTCAAACTGATGTTTTATTTCTGTATGTTTTTACATACAGAAATAAACCCACTTCTACATTTGTGAGAATTAAGACAGAAGCCACATTTAAAAATTGTTCCTGGCATGCGATTCACTCAAACTCCTGTGTTAACTGAGCCTTGAGGTGCTTTTGTTGTGATCCAGAGAAATTATTCCTATGCCCTCTACGAACACATCAGGGCTTGGAAATGTTGCTACTTCTGCTTCATCTCTGAACTCTTCTCTGACATTTCCATTTAAAGAGAAACTGTAGCAGATATTCAGGAGCACATTTATACTTATTTTACATGAAGCCAAAACAGCACAGTTTCCCCATTAGTATGAGAACCACAGTCTTTGTACTAGTTGTGATTTTCTCTTTTTCAAGCCAGTAAAAACTGGGATTTAGAAAGTAGTCTCTTGCCCTGTGCCTTGAATACAGTTAAACTGTATTGTTCCACTGATTCATTGAAGTGTCTATATTTTATGTTCTATTCACTTTGACCCTCCACCCACATTTTAATTCTGACACAAGCGTTGTATGCATTGCATAATACATCTCATAGGCGAGAGGTCTTCCATTTTAAACAGCTTAATGCAGCTGTTGCTTTTACTTTACAAACCAGAGCAAATGTGCAGGAAAATGCTATATTGGTCCTTCAATTTCTAGTCAGCTAATATTAACTTTAGTTAAGGGGCAGTATCCCATTGTTTAGTTTAGAGGACAGTATCCCAGTGCAGTTTCTCTCTGAACTAGAGCGGGAGTTTAAGTTCAGAAGGCTTCTGGCACAGACACTGCAAATTTCTTTTTGTCAAGAAATGTTTCCAACAACAGATAACACCTTTGAAATATTTTGGCACCAGCTGAACAGCATATTCCAATGGCCTTTCCTCTTTTTTTGTTGTGTCTCAAGCAGCTCTAGTTCTAAATGTTTATGAAATAATCGCTTTATTTCATGATGCAACTAATTTAACAAATTGCTTTAATTTTTTTAGTCAAAAAACTTTTTCAGCACCATGCAGCAAAAATGCAAGACAGGTTTCTCTGGACAGGTTCTGCTCTTGTCTTCTTCAGTAATTCATGCAAATGTTGCTGAGAACAAAACGTACCCATCAGTTGGAAGTCTCATAACAGTAATGTCATTCATATATAGGAAGAATTTTGAAATGTGTCTTCCTCACATCAAACTGAAACTGAGTGTAGTGTTCTGCTATTATGAGATTAGTAATTAACATAAAAATAAGTTACAATACAGGATGTGAGTTGTGAGCCTTAATTTATTCCTCCTCAGCCTATAGCTGGAACAAACTCTGTGAAATATCCTGTATTAATTTATTGCTACTGTTTAAGCACAAGGTGAGTTACAGTTGAACATTACCAGAAAATTACTGATCTAATCTGGGATACTGTGTAAGTTCCAATCACTCATACTGGGTAATGATGAATAAAAGATGAAACAGGCCTACAGAGTTCATGAGATTTTTCAGAAGTAAGGAGACTGTCCTGTTTTGTTTTGGTTTTTTTAAAAGAAGAGGTTGGTTTGTCTTGGCAAAAGACATAGTCATTCTTTAAGGGCAGAGAAAAATGGAGGAGAATTTAGGGGAAAATGTTGGCCCAGAAGTTGATGGGTGTGAACTGGGTAGAAATTAGAAGTCTGCACATCAGTACGGTGAGAGTCACTGCAGGGCAGAGGGTCTGGGAGGAAGAAACTACTTGTTTTTAAGAGAAGGCTTTCTAAAAGTGTTGTTGCCCTTGACTGGCTATGATACAGCAAAATATTATTGATCTGTAATACAGCATCACCATTTGAAATCCTAGTAGTGTTTTGCAGTGAGCCTTAACACAGTATTCATGGTTAGGATATTTGAAGCAGAGGTAAGTTCTGGCTGCTTTCTTCTGAACGAATTGCTGTTTCATTTTGTAGAACTTTTAACATGACTTGACCTTCTTGTACCCCCGTTAATATCCTGCTTGTACTTAAAGCATAGGGAAATGTTCAAAAAGGTAGCCTGCAACTGGTACAACAAAGTAATTAAAAGTAACACCAGATGAGCTGAAATCCGTCCTGTTCATTGACCATAATGTCAGAGGTTGCTCGGTGACGAGAGTAACTGCAGCAGAAATGGTGTTTTTCCTCTCCCTTGGGAAAAGGGCAGCATGAGTAGGATAAGTATGACTTGAATGCCTCGGGGTTATGTTGTTAATTTAACTATGCTGGGTTCTTTTGCTTGTGATAAGAAGGTCCATTTATGGAAACTTTTGCCTTTGATGGTGTCAAGTTGCCCAGACTTCTAATTCAGCCCCCTTGTGATGAACTTTATGCTGTTCTGAGAAGAGCAGCAGAGGAGTGAGCCTAAAGCTTTACTGCTTTATTTAATTGGCTCCCAAATCTCTGTTCATGAAACCCAGCCATGACTATTTAATTGGTTATTATGAGGTTGCTTATTGAAAAAACTCGAGGCATTTTTTTTTCCCAAAGAAAAGCCATCTATTTCAAGATAAATATTTTTCCCCACAGTTAAGTGTAGAATAGCAGCAAGGTCACTTAGAACAGCAAGTCCAGGTGGCCCTGTCTCTCTCACTGCTAAATCTTGGGTGAAATATGTGCTGTCGGCCACTGAGATTAATGGTTCTATTTGCTGTTCAGTATATTTGAGAAACTCCTATTATTAATGTAATTTGGGAAGAATTTAAAGTTCTCAAGGCCTTTTTTTCAAAGTCTTCTCTGTATGTGTGATGGTAAGGCTCTTTTTAGCATCTTATAAAAGGCAACATAATGTGGCAAATTTATCCTGGTGTAATTGTGCTCAGAACTATCTGACTGACATATTTCTCATTCAATAATTGTTCCTTATAGCTCTATTTGCTCTCACTTTACTTGCTTTAATTAAAAAAAAATTATCTGGAGATCAGAGATGCATAAAGCCTTGCTTTGGAATTTGTAATATATTCCCATTATCCTTGATGAGTCATGTATTATTTTCCTCATTAAGCAGAAACATGATTTTATGTCACTAGCAGTTTGAAAGCAGTGTTTGTCTTGCCTTTGGGTGTTCTCATAAAGATTGTACAACTGTAAGGTATCAGCAAAGTTTCTCATGTCTCTTTTTAATGGGACAATGTCTGTATCCGTTTATACACTTTTCACTTCCAGCAGTAGGCATGTTTGCTGAAATTTTAACTGTTTAATCCTTTTGTTGTGCTGGTGTAACAGGCAACTGCATTATACTCCAAAAACTGTACCTTAGACTTCTGATCAGTATAAACACAAGATAGTATTTTAGTCATTTTAGTGAATTCCTTTAAATTTGTAATAAATGCATTATTGCCAGGTATGCTATAAGATTAAAATCTCATTAAGAAGCAAATTTCCACATGTGCTGATATTTGTCAGTACTCTCATGTACCAAAACAGCAGGTGACAAGGGTAATTTGGATTTATTTTTTTTTACATATAAATTGAACATAATATATTCCTGCGTTCTTAAGTTTGTGGTTTGGCAGGTTCTTTCACCAGTTCCCTCATTACTCTGGGGTGGATCCCATCAGGGCCACAGACCTGGGAGTGCCACAGCACATCCATAAATACCTCCTGGGTTACAGGGGCTCCACTCAGCTCCCCGCCCCAAACCTCCAGCTCTGGGGACTGGGTATCCTGAACACAACTGGTCTTGACATTGAAGATTGAGGCAAGGAAGGCACTAAGTACCTCTTCTTGTTAAGTTGATATTAAATAATCAATCTTTCATCCTATATTTAAAAAATTGCCCATGCTTTACAGCTCAGATCATAGTCTGGAGCCACATTTCTTACTGCAGCTTGTGGACAACCTTCCAAATTTTTCCTCAGTGCTGCGATATTCAAAGTAGGATTCTTTTTTTTAATATATTACTCAGTGTAAAAAGTTAGTTTTCTTCTTCCCATTATAAGTGAGCTGCTTAAAAGTTCTTTAGTGCAATGGGAAAGTTTTGGGGGAATTAGGAATGTGGCCATATCTGACTATGCCAGAAAGAGAGCTCCACCTTCTAAATGAGTGAAGTCTTGGAATATTCACCCCAAAAATCAAGAACCCACATTTCCCTGCAGCAAATTTTGAGTTGGCTTTGAGTTGGTAATTGGACTAACGTTGAGATGGGACTATTCTGGCCCTCAGCATTCTTTTTTGTCTGTGTTTGCTCTGTCCTCCTCTGAGGCTCTAAGCATTTTTGTGTTGCTCAGTGTTTGGTGTTTAGACAGTAAGTCTTAATGAGGCCCTTCAAGTTCTGCTGTAAATGAAGTGTCAGAGCAACAAACACCTTTAAAAGTATGTTTTGCTTCCTTCACACTCAACAGAGCAGGAGACAAAAAGTTTACCACCTGGGTTCTGATGCATTTACTGCCTTACACAAGATGGTCATTACTGTCCATCAGAGGCAGTTTTTTCTGGGTTTCTTCGATTTCTTTTTAATATGTTGTTGTTTACAAAGAGATAAGCAGTCTGTAAATGTAAATCCATGGGTTTTTTTAGAATTCTTACCTAAACAACTAAGGCTTCTCAAATCATTGAAGGTCATTAAAATTTAATGCTGTGTAAAGTTCAGTGATCAATGTATCCATTTAGTAAACATACCTTTTTGTACAAGCTTTTAGCCCTCATCTCTTATTAGTATTCAAGTGGTAGCATTACTGAAGTATTCTAAATATATGTTTTAAAAGAACCTTTTAAAAGCTTTCTCTGACTTTTAAGTTTATACTCTTTAAGTTAATAAAAGGTCTTCTATTATGTGATGTCATGTTTTGCAATGTTTGTTTATATAATGCTTTTCTGTTGTATTCTGTATTTTTTCTTTTGATGCATTTAAAGAAAAAAAAGAATTGTTAAAGATGTTTCTAGAATGGAAAGCTTTCTTTTGTTTGGCCAATATAAAGAGGACACTTATGATGAACAAGTCAGATCCTTTTATTGCTTAAGTGTTCTTAAAATTTAAGTCTGATAAAGCTAATTTTTTGCACAGCAATATTCTCATTAGTTTTGTCTGTCTCTTGTTCCAGATAGACCAATCTACCCTTATACCCCTCTGTAATACCCACAGCCTTGTTAAGTCTTATTGCATAGACAGTCTTCAGCTTTCCTCATAAAGACATTATCAGGCTTATTCCAGCTCTGTGGAGAGAATGATCCAAGAGTTTGTGTGCTTTGCTGTCCAGGAGTTGTTCTTCTGCCATCCTGCATCCAACAGGATCATGCACTATGCAGCACCGGGGAATGAGCATCCCCTGTGAGGGATGTGCTGGTGAGAACATTCACTGCAGAATGATCTATCCTATTGGTAACACTTCCTTTAATCTGTGCCCAGGCTGCTGCAGGCACTTGTTTATTCTTTCTTCTTCTACATCTGATTTTTTGTTTAGGGTTTGCTTCTACTGAGATGTCATATTCTCTTGGTTGGGTTTTCTTTAGTGGCTCAAAACAGCAGGGCCAGCAGTGCCTGGAGCCACCTGAGAGCAAGATATCTTCTTCTAAGCTTTAGAGATAAGCAGCACCTGTATTCTATCCATTCGCTTCCTTACATTGTTTTCTAGATCAAAATCTGTGCATCTGAAGGTCATGAATTACTCGATGTGGGAATGTGCAGTTGTTCCCTCTCCCTCTGCTGCTGCTGTTCTTGCTAAATAGAGCACTCCTTGCTTGCTTGGATTTGAGAATCTGTATCAGTGTTTGCAACATGGCTAGAATTGGATTCCCTCAGATGAAGCTTTACAGAGATATAGGCTGGGCTACAATCACCCATCCATGTATATCCCTGTGTGGATATATACAGTGAGGAATGCCTGAGGAATCTCAGTCCTCTATCTATTTTCATTATTATTATCTATCTCCCTGGGTCTTGCATCACAGACAGAACCTTGCGCTTGCACAAACCCAAATCTAACTTTTTCTAGATGAACTGATGTACAGGCCCACACCTCAAAGAAACAGCTTTGTACTGAAGGCTGAGAACTTCCTGCTGAAGCATTTCGTGCCTGAGGCTGCTGTGTGCTTCTAAATAACTGCCTGAAGAGCTGTTAAGCTGCACTGCTGGGGGAAACAAGGAGGAGAGGGAGACCTCAAGGGAGAAGATGTGAGATCTTGCCAAATTTCTATTTTTACACATCATTCTCCAGTCAGGACTCTGTTGCACCATCAGAGCACTGGAACCCTTGTGTTCTGGTGAAGACTCCTGTGTCTTCACACCAGTGACAGGTATGAACAGACTGAGACGTTTATGGTTAACATTTCAAGTCAGCATTAGGACAGTTTTCCAAGAAAAACAATATTTTTCATTTATTATGCAGAATAATACCTGCAAGTAATAACTTGCATTTTTTTGTATATACTGTTCTTCTTGAACTGGGCAAAGAGATTCGGTTTTCTCCAAGTCCTGTGTTGCTTTTAGGACCTGTATGAAGACTGCCATTCATGATCAGTATGGTAACATTTATCACCAGCTCCAAATGAGTTTTGGCTGATTCTCTGGCTCATCTATTAGGAGAGGATTAGGGTCATCAGTATGTGAGGGTTAATACAGTGGAAGTTTTCCAAGATGGATATAAAGCTCTCAATAAAATAAAAATGCAAGCACAAATAAATAGAGGTGATCAAAAACTTGATGAATTCTACCAGTTCTGTTACCTTCAGTATCCAGCTCCATAAGAACTGTCCCGAAAATTGCAGTTAGGCACTGGTCAGTGAGTTGTTTATCCCAGGGTAGTTTTCAGCATTTTCTCCTAGATTTTTAGTAGTCCTTTATAGACTCAGGAATCTGTTAGTGGTTAGTTTGATTTGGGCTTATCTCTGCTTTCATTGAACTAATACCCAAACAAGTGAAGTTTCTGTACACACTTCAAATGGCAATCCATAAAGGAAGAAAGATCCAAACAGTTTTATGCAGCTTACTATAACTGATAGTCCTTGGGAGAGGACTAAATAAATAATAGCAGACTGAATCACTTTGTAAACTTCATTCAAGAAACTTTAAAATGCTAAATAAATCTCGTTCTCTCAGAGTTGATGGTTTGTTTTTTCCCCTTGCCCTTGCAGAGGATGTAAGTCTTTTCTAAGTACAGCAATAGAGTTAGTCTGCAGATTACTTTACCCAAAACAAACAGCCTTTGTTCTTACCTTTTAAGTCTGCAATCTGGTAGGGTAGATGTGCATGACAGATTTTTGATAAATAAATGCATAATAAAATGTGGCTAGACTTTATTTTTCCCCAATGCATTGTAGTATCAAAAAGAGCTTGGCAGATACTTTAACTTTGCTCTGGCAGGTATGCACATAATTATTCATCATCCTTGCAAATGTAAAAGAAAAAAAGCAAAACCACAAACAAATCCACTTTGTTGCCAGTCAGGATTAAAATTGAAGCTTTCCTTATGGTCTTGAAGAAAGGAATTACCTTTGGTGGTATGAATTTCATCACCTAGCTATTCTACACATTTCATTCACTCGAATTCTTCAACAGTTTTGAAAATGCAGTGCAGAGAGGTAGGATTTTTTTGAAGCCCTCATAGCTCTCATTACTTCCTACTGACCTTTCACTCAAGGACTGTATCCCCCTCTCTTCCCTACTGCTGCTGCTGTAATGGGGACTGTCACATACTGAGAGCAGAAACATCTTCATTGCTGTTTTCTTCAGAATTGTGCATAACTAAAATTTAAAACTGTACTTCAAGGACTGAACAGATCATTAAAAACAGGAGAGAGGGAGGGAGAGAGAGATGGGAATGGCAAAGCCATGAAGGAGGCTGGAGTGGAAACTGTTGTTGTGTGAAAAAATCAAGAAGAGAAAGGCAGAAGGATGGCAGGAAGCAGCAGTGATGGTCAGGGAGGTGGTCAGAGACAGCAGAGAGGAAAAATCAGAGCAAAGCTTTTACTGATGCAACAGCTGCATGAATGGCTAAATCTACAGTGAGCAACAGGGATAAGAATCAAGTGTAAAATAGCAGGAGGAGACTGAGAGTTTTAAAGGATGACCACCGATGTCCCAAAGTAAGAGTATTGTTATGATGAATAGAAAAAGAAGAAGCAGAAGATCAAACCAAATGAATATAAATGGGCATTCAGCAGATTGCCCAAAGAATTTGGGAACTTAGGAAAAGAAGAGAAGCTTCACTTAAGGGAAGTTGGAGATTAGTACAAGAGTTAAAAGAAGGTGGGAGAAAAAGTCGCTGTCATAAAAATCAGGCAACAAAAGAAGGGATGGGAAGAACACAAACCTGTGTGCAGAGTGGGAGATGCAAACAGCCTTGGGCCACAGCTGCTCTGAGGATTCCAAAGCAAAAGGAAGTGGTACAGGTCAAGTTGAGGAGAGACAACTGGCAGAGACTGTCAGGATGGATATTTTGTGACTTACTGCACTATTAGTCCAATTCACGTTACTTCACTTTTCTTTGTCCTTCACTTTAATTCTCCATTTTACTCCCCGAGGCTCTTCAGCCAGATGCTTTTCCTTCTCATCTTGCTTCAGCCCAACACTTTCACTGACTCAGCTAGAATCCCATTATCTGTACTGTTTTGGTTTGGTTTTTTGACTCTAAAAAAAGCCTGATGCTATTTTATGTTTTCACTTTGTAATTTTGGGGTTTATTTCTTTCTTTCTTTCCACTACAGAAATAATTACCTTTTTCTTCCAGTAACAGTGAGACTCCTAACTTTTTATAAATCAAAGCAGGCCTGTGATACAATAAAGGAATCCGAAAAGGCCTGTGATACAATAGAGGAATCCAGAAAAGAGTTTAAACAATAGGTATTTTTTTTGTTGGCAATAGTGAAACCCTTAACTTTTCATGAAGGAAAGTCATCCTCTCTAATACGAGTATCCTTTTCATAAACAAATTACTACTGATATGCAGTTAATCTATTAAATGGTTTGCTTTAGCTCAGAGACCTCATCTTTTATGGCAAATTATTTTTGTAAGAGACCAAAGCTACTTCATTATCTTTCCAAAATATGAGGCAATTATTAATTAGCTACATCTTTTTTTCCCTCACCAATAAATAATCTAATGCACGTTTGGTTGCAGCAAAGTCTCAGCTATGCAGTGAAGCCTTCTAGCTTTGATTTCAGAAATTAGTTTTCTGTACAGAAAAGAATTCCTGGGAACCACTGAGCAATTGTGACCTCTGCTGGAAGCCTTAAAATGGATTCTGATAGATAGCAACCACTGGAAATCATCATTATTTAGGCACTTTGGGAACCAATCTGCAGCGTGCCAGGCACTGTACAAATGGATTAAGAGATTGTACCTACTCTGAAGAGTAACATAAACATAAACCAAAGAGGTCATCATTGGCAATGCCTCTTAAACTGCTTGTGCTCCCTCTGAAATAGTATAAGATACTGATGAATATTCACCATGCTTATGGACAGGGTTAAAAGTATTCTGGTAAGCCAAATACTCCAGAGTTTTAGTCTGAAACAATATCCCTTTTGGTTCTGTATCATTATTTCTAAATACATCAGTGAAACAGAGGAAAGTTTCTGTTCAGGAAGAAATTCAGTACTGAGTTTCTGCTGGAAAAAACATGACAGTCATAGGTGTATTCCAGAAAGAGGCTTTTATGGAAGTACAGGGAACTATATAATCATTGATCTGGGATTGCCTTGAGCCACCGTTCATGATTCCAGCCCAGAGCAAACCTTGAGGTGCTCACGCCCCCAGTGCTTTAAGTGATGTGAGTTCCATTTACGTGCATCGGCATGAAATGTACAATAAAACACGAATTTCATTTATATTCTTGGAGGCAGACATTTACATTTGACAATTTACAGCGAAGAACAAACTGATTGGGGAGTTTTGGAAAATGCAAATGAATTTACGGCTTTTCTTAGAGCGGAGCATTTGTCATCCTGAACATATGGTTCATTAAGGCTTCAGCAACTGTTTGCTGTGGTTAAAAACAGGGTTGTGGGAATTCTAAAAGGCAGTGCAGTAAGATCAGAGCTCTTGATGTCAGAAGGCCCTGAAGCCAAGGCTGTCTTGCTCTTCCCAGTGCATCCCTGCCTGCTGTGATGATCCATACAATACCTTGACTATTATGTTTCAAATATCTTTATACTGTGATTGTGTCAAAATACAGGTGTATTCATAAGAAATTTTTATGTGCAAGTGTCATAGAATGAAATGGGAATATAATGGGAAATAGCATTAATTTAGCAACAACAGTAGCCCACTTCTTGGATGCTCAGTTCTGATTGTCACACTTGAAGGAACCAGTTCACCATCCAAATTAAACCTTTAGGCACTCTTTGAATAAATAGGAAAACTTCCATTGCTTTTGGCCAAGTGATGAGTTTAGCCCTAGACAGCTTACAATGTATAAATAGCTCTTTAGCAGAAGAGGAAAAGAGGCAGGGAAGAGTTGAGAGATGGGATGTCTGTCTGCAATAGGAAAGAGCACTATGAACCCTCTGCCTCTTCTTTATCCTTCTAGCAAAGCAGTTGGGAACTGGTGGTGTCATTTCTTTAAACTCCTGGAGAGAGAAAATATTTCAGAGAACACTTAAAGATTATTTACTGATGACAGAAACAAATGGGGAATGTTTCTCTTTCCTTCAAGAGAGTAAGTCTTCGGGCAGTCCTTTTGATGAACTTAAATGAAATATAAACCAAATGCCAAAATAATCACATACTTTATTTCCTATGGATTTTAATCTCTTCTATATCCTTAGTTTTCTCAATGTGTCTGTTTAACCCTTCTTGGCTTTTGCAGGGATCTTCAAGGTGCTTTTTTTTGTCATACCCTTAGTAATCATGCTTCAACAATATGCTCTGAATTATTCCAAATCCTTGCAGTTCAGGTGCAGAGCTAATATAAATCAGGTGATGAAACTGTGAATCATGAGGAATGTTAAATTATATTCTTGTTTGTTAATTTGCAGATTATACAATCTTATTTTATTTTTAAAAGATTCTTAAATTTTCCTGGGGGAGAAGTAATATCCTTTACATCCTCGTGGAACAGCTGGAACAGAATTCACAGTCTTGTAGGAACTCATTTCAGTCTGCAAAGTCTGTATATAAAGTCTTAGTGAAGAACCTGAATATCCAAAGTACATTTTGAAACAGTGGGAGTGAAATATTCATAATTGAGAAAGCTTTATGACTGTCAATAACACAATTGGCATTAAATCCTGAGCAGGTGAGAATGAGGGGTGGAAGAAAGTGCATTTCCCAATTTGTGGGTGCCTTTCCTGAAGCTGAGTGCTGCAGGCAGTAAGCACAGACTTACCTAAGTAATATTTTATACATGATACTACTGTCCCTAGTTCCAGTAGCTTCTTTATTACATTAGTATTCTGAGTCCTCTGCACTCCCTTTGTGGAGGAAGTGCTCTCTAACTTTGGCAACAGCAGTTTCCCAGCTCTAAGCCTAATAAAAAGGGAATGTGAGAGAAAAACCTTTCATCTGTTGTGTTTCTGCTGCTGGAGAGCCAGCAGAGGGAGCTTAAGTAACAAACCCTCTTCCCAGGGCTTATTAATAATACAAAGGTACATAAACAAATAAAGGAAAGTCTGCCATGATAGCCTATTCCCTGTAGGAAATGGGAGGGAAAAACTGTTGATTGGAAAATGGTAAAATCAGCAGGGAAAGGAAACTTTTCTAATAGACAAGAATGCACTAAAACTAACAGCAAAAAAAAATAGTGTTTTAAAATCCATAAATCTCTGTCAAATTTACAGAGAATAAATGGTATTGCTATGTTTTTAGACTTTTCTCCATATCCAAGAAACTCAGTCTTGTTTGCTTTTGCTTTTCTATGAATGCTCAGAATTTTAGAAAGTGAAGTGTCAACTTCTTACTTTACACATCATTGTCTAACAGATGCTGGGACTTTAGGAAAAATAGGTTTGCACTGTGATTTTTAACACAGTACAGTAATGTCCAAGAAAGTCCTAAGTCCTTTTATCTCTTTACCTATCTCAGTAAGACAATCTGAAAGTAAAAGATGAAAAAACAGGAAAATAATGTCCACCTGTCTCTTCTTCAAGGGGCTACATGAGGGCCCTCAGTTGACTTGTCAACTAAATTGACTTTTTCAACTAAGGCAAGCAAATACTGTGCTCCAGGGTGACTTGACAGAGCAGTGAGAGGTGAACTCCAGCTCAGTTTGTGTGAGCTATTAGAGAGTGTCTAAAAGAGGGCAGTGAGGATGGTGAAGAACCTTGAAGCCGTGCGAGGAGTAGCTGAGGGCACTTGGTCTGTTCAGCTGGAGAAGAGGAGAATGAGGGGAGACCTCATTGCAGTTACAGCTTCCTCATGAGGGGAATAGGAGGGGCAGACACTGATCTCTGCTCTGTGGTGACCAGTGACAGGACCTGAGGGACTGGTCTGAAGTTGTGTCAGCAGAGGTTTAGGTTGGATATTAGAAAAAGGTTCTTTACCTGGAGGGTGATTGGGCACTGAACAGTCTCCCCAGGGAAGTGATCACAGCACCAAGGCTGACAGAGCTCAAGAAGCATTTGGATAATATTCTCAGGCACATGGTGTGACTCCTGGGGGTGGTCCTCTGCAAGGGTAAGAGTTGGTACACAATGATCCTGGTGGGTCCCTTCCACCTCAGTATATTCTGTTATTCTGTGATTCTGTTTGACTGGCCCTGCCAGTCTCCTGTTCACCTGGGGAGCCTGGGGCACTTCTTCAGAATGTCATGAGCATCTTATTTCACATGTGCACATTCTGCCTATTGCTGGCATCCTTGAGGAATGTAATTTTGGGAAAGGATTTAAGGGCTGGAAGACACATGCAAAAAGAATCACAGCTGTGTTCTCAGGTGTGGGTTTTTTTCCTTGGTTTGAAATGTGTGTGTTTTTGTGCTCAATATTTATGGCACTATCTGTTATAGAAAGGTTGAGGTTTTAATCAAATTGCATCAAGGATTTGCTAAGAATTGGTGTCTCTCTAGAAAGACTGGTTAGTATTGAACCAGAATTTTCTAATAACAACTTTGCTGCTAGAACCCAGCATTGATTGTGCACCTTGTGGCAGAGCTGTCCACTGAGCACATGGTGAAATGATGTCTTCTAACCCAGTTTCTTTCACTTGCAGCATATTAGAGAACAGTTGCTGAAATAAGTGTCAGTGATCTATAGACTTGCTGAATGTATGGTTTATTTCCACCTACACACACATCTGTCTCATGTTGCCACTTCTAAGTGCCAGGTTTGGGGGTGCTCTCCTTGAAAATGCAAGCCTTTCAAGTCATGCACGCTGTTCTGATTTGGTTTTCATCTCCATAAATAAAATTGGTTTATGGCTTTGAGAACAGGAAGTTAGACCCCTCCATAAAAATTTTCTGACTTCCCTTCTTCTTCTTGTGGGTCAATACAGCACTTGGCTGCCTGCCTCTCAGCAGCCAGGCAATCAATCCCCTTCAGAAAAGACTTAGACCAATTTCACACTTGCTGTGTACTTAATAATTGGCCCAGTTCATTCCAGTGTCAAAGTTATTTATTTTGCCAAGATGATAATCTCTTTCCAGTAGTCCTAAAGTGTCACCTTGTGGCTTATACTGGTTATGATTTTATAACTTCAAGAGAAAACATACTCAAGCATCAAATATAGAAAATCTGTAAATTTCTCTCTAGGTATTGATGGGATTAATTTGTGGAGACAAGTTTATTTTATTTTAGCTGAGATTGCATCACTGGGATTTACTTTTGAAATAACTGATGATAATTAATAGCAAAAATCTACTAAGAAGTTCATAATCTCTTTGGAAGTTACTGATAGATTTTTCTATGGTTAAACACAGTCAAATGGCTTCAGGACGCGTGAAAAAAACAAGACATAACAAATCATTAGATCTTTAAATGCTGATGTCTGAGTAATACATCTTATTTTCACACTTTATTGAAACAAACAAATGTCTATTAGGAATTGAAACAGTTTTTCCATTAAGCTTTTACAGTTTTTAAGTTTTGATCTAGGAAATGAAAAATTTCTGTCTTAATCCCAATTCAGAATTGTGGTAAACTCTGGAAATCTGAAATTTTAAATCCTTTAAATAAAAACCTTCAATTCTCTACACTTACATGTAAATCATTCATTTATAGAATATTAAATCCAGTGCAAAGGAGGCAAAGCCTTGTCACTTAGGTTAAATAGCAAGTTGCTGGAGTACGTGCCAATATCTGATGATCTGTCTTGCAAGAAACCACAACAAAACAACAAACTTTTCTCCCACTCTTTGATCTCTTGTTTTAAACTAAACGTGTAACCTTCTAGGAGGTAGGGAATGTCAGACATAAGTATCCTCTGCAAGTTTACAGCACCAAGGATTTTGAAAAGTCATGCATGTTCTTAGCTGTGTCTGCAATAAAAATGCATTTATTTACATTGCAGTGTCATGCTATAGTTGCCAAATTATTTTGAGTGAAAAACTATGCATTCCCTGCCCCAGAGCACATGGGAACTAAATTCATTTGCACAAAGGGCAGTGTAATTAATGCACAGACAAGATGATCTCTCAGAGATGAGAGTTGCTAATGAAAAATATTCGTGTTGTTTCAAGGAAAGTGTTGACTGTAACAAGCTCATTTGTGTGTAATATTTTGTACTGGACAACATGTCTTTAAAATAGATTTTTGAATTATGGGCTGTGAATGAGCTAGCACAGATACCCACTCTAGTGATAACTTCCAATGAATTCTGCTTCTGAAGTACTGCTAAGGTAAATTAGATATTGATTTCTGACAAAATGGAAGATTTGTCTCATTGCTGAATTTTGAATCTTACATATTAAATAATAGGTTGATATCTGATGCTAAAACTTATTGTTCTCTGTGATATATCTGGAGTCCTAAACTGAAAGATTCCACTGCACAAATTGAGCACAAATGCTCAATTAAAAAAAAGTAAAGACCCCAAAAAAGCAAACAAACAAAAACCAACAACAAAAAAAAAACTAGAAAGAGAGGAGGGGTGGACACACTGAAATATAAAACTTCTGGAAAGGCTCCAAAGGCTATAACTTTCTGGGTTGAGTTTTCTTTGCCTGTTGGTGTAGGAGCAACCAAACAGAAATATGGCCTTGGTTTTCACTAGAGATAATTATTTAAATATTTAGCCATGTCCTGCTTACGTTAAGATTTCTTTATGATTTCACCCAGGCTTCTGCAAGTGTGCAAGGTGTATATTTGTACCATCTTTCATGATCTGGCTGTTGAGATGTTATGAAGTCAAAGCATGATAATTACATGTTAATGGTTTTTTATATCAATTACAGTTCTTCAGAGAACATTTAAGCCCTTTTTGTTTGTGTGTGTTTTTTTTAATTGAGTCAGACCCAGGGGCAAAAAGACCTGATCTCATCTCACAGGACAGAGACTTTGCAAATCCTTCAGTCAACGATTACTTACTAGAATTAATTAGCACAACTGTTTTCTCATTGCCCTCCAGGCCCCTGATATTTTTTTACAGTTTCCACAGATAAGACAGAATTCTGCTCGTAGAATATTTTACTCTTATAAACAGATTATCACTGTGGTTTACACCCACTTGGCAAATAGTTTATTAGCATTAATACCATGTTAAACATAGTATTAATTGCAAGTTCCATGTAGTGTTCACAAGCTTTATGTGTTTTTCTTTATGCTTGACTGTATTCAAGTTTCTTGCACTCAATTCTGCTCTCACTGCCATCCTTGAGTATCACTTGCATTTTTGTGGGTTAGTTGATTCAGATATTTTCATGCTCTAAATTACAAACATGACCAGGTGCTATCAGGCCTGGCCTAGTGCTCTCTGAAGCCAACAACTGCTCTGAGATTGACTGTAGTTCTTTTCATTCTAAAAGTCCAGTTAAATGTGTGTATCTCCTTTTTTTTTCAGTTTTAAGTATTTCAGTTGATAATATAAGGCTTAGAACAGTACGGTTTATGCAAAGTGCAGCCAATTTTAGCCAAATTAAGTGAGCTTTTTTAATCTGAGGGATCTTGAAGGATTTTCAATTGTTCATTTAAGTGCTGGTAAGGGATTGAATCTAAGTCAAATGTTGTGAACGTTCCTTGTGTTTAATTCTGCCACAAGTCTTGTTTCAGATATTTGTTGTGATAAAGCTAAAGGTTAACCTTTTTATCATTTTTATGATGAAAACTAAGGGAAAAGAAAAAAACCAAGAGAACCAAAACGAGAGAGAGGCAGCTAAAGCAATATATATAAATATATTTACACTTATATTACATTTATATACAATTGAAATATATGTACAATTTCAAAAGGAAAAGGGAGAGGGAAGGGGGAAGGGAAAAAAAAAATCATAAAAAAATCCCAAAATAGATATATACATGATCAGAAACTCAGGATCTAGCAAACTAAAGAATTAGCAAAAGAATATCTTACTATTCTCCTTGGGACAACAGAAAATCGCACTGGAACGACCGCCAGCAACCTCCGCCTCCCAAGGTCGACAAGGCCTTACCAGGCCTCACTAGGCCTCACTAGGCCTCACTAGGCCTCATTAGGCCTCATCAGGCCTCACTCCCCAACACAGCAGAACCGACAGCAGGGAACCTGCACCCTCAGAGCCAAGGGAAGGAAAGAGGACAAAGGCCTCTCCTCCTTTCTTCTTATACCCCTGGCTTACGTAAAAATCGTAGGGAATGCCGGGTAATCTGGGCACTTCCTTGGTTACAAACTGGTCACCAAGGAAGGCCCAGACTAAACTGCTACACGTGTCCCACTTGCTTCATGGCTGTGACTGAAAGCAACCAACCCAGAATTCATTGTGACTAAAAATCTACAGATCTTGTGTGTTGAAACAGGCTTTCTGAAAAAGCAAGAGATATTTCTGAATCAAGAGCTGAAAAAAGACATTACTGATAGTTTAAGAGAAACGACTTAAAAGTTAATGATGTAGCAAAAAATAAATCTATTTCTTCGCTCTTTTGTATTCATCTTCTTTTTTAGCATTAATATTATAAACTCTGTGTCAGAAAATGTTATAAGATTCTGCTGAAAGTCATTAGCAGTGGTATAACTATACTAAAATTATTTATGTCAAGTGACACAAAGTTAAATGAGGTAGACCTTGGGTTCAAAGAGAAGATGTGGGTTTATGTAAATTAAAACAGATTTTTACTGGCCACTAATCAAGAGTTTACCTGTTTCCATTAAAACTACATTGAGTTTAATCAGTATGCTTTCTAATGCATGCATTTCTCCCTAAATAAGAAGCATATTTGTCATGAATATTTAAATTGGATTTTAAATCCATGAAAGTTTAATTTAAATAAATAGTGAGGTGGCTTTTTCAGGGTTGAAAGTTAGCATCCTCAAATCCTATCCAAAAGTTGTAAACAAATTTTCAAGTTAATGGTCTCCAGAGACTTTTTCTTAGCATTTGGGATTAAATGTCTTTAATTACAGGAGGCTTAAATGTAACTACAGTTAATGTAATGCTATCTGTACATAAAAATTAAGTTTTTGTTTCTTGTAACTAAATAGAACTACTAATGAATAATGCAAAAATGGGAAGAGTACGGAGTATTTTAAATATAAAACATGTTTATAAGGCAATAAGTTGTCGGACATGTTTTACCTTTCTCACTGTAATCACTGAGTAGGATATGGGAGTAATTTTCTTTATATATAAATCTGTCATGATATATTCTTGACTTTCAATGCACATGTAATATAAAATTCAGCTTTATTTTTGTAATTCCTATCCTTATCTCACAGAGGTTTCCCGCTTGTTTGTTTTTTTTTAAATAATAAATAATGAATTGCATTTTCTATGGTGGTATGAATATAGGCTAAGAAATCAGACTTTAATAAAATTTTTCCATTGATTTTAACTTAAGAAGAGAATAATAAGTTGTTCTAAGCCAAAAAATCATATGCTTGCTTATTTGTTGAATTAATTGGAGATTGTGAATCCTTTTTGCAAAACTGGGCATAAGTAGAGCCTCAGCCCTCATTGTAGCTCCCTATCAGTTTATTGATAAATAATCCCATTCTTGCTAGCCATCTGTTTATTGTTCAGACAGCTGTGCTCCACTTATTTTCTGACATTTTCCAGATATTAATGATTCAGACCTTTTTCTTCCTGCTAATTTTGTTTCATATGTAGACAGCTTTGACAGTAAACTGCACTTTATTTGTTTTCCAGCAAGCACAGGCAAGTGAAGCTTGAACTGCATATTTGATTCAAGTAATATAAGCCAAATAGATCATTGTGGAAAATTAATCACGATTATCTTATTTTTAATATTAGTCTCTGAATAATTTTCACACATCTTAAAACAGAAGTGTAATAGATGTGCACATTAAATATAAACTCTCTTAGCCAACTCCAGTCCTACATTAACTCGAGCCCAGCACACATCCAGTGAGAAGTGAACCTGCTACTTTTGGCAGAGTTTGTCCTTTATGATGACAACAGAAAAGGCAGCAAATACTTGAGCCAGGGCTGTACTTACAGGGTGAGATGGGATTTCCTGGTGTTTGATAGCAGTGGTGCCACTGTCAAGTCTTCAAATATACACCATATATTTGAGGGAAGAATCCCCTTGCTAAGCTTTGGTGTTGGACCAGGGTTTTGGAAGAGCACACCACAGGCAGGTTTATTCCCTTTGGACTGGGTTTTCCCCACTGTCCTGGCAGCTGTCAGGATCAAAGCGGGTTTCTGGCACACTTCAGAGCAGTGTTTGAGCAGAGAGAATTTGCTAACTGAACCCAACTGCACCTTATTCAGATCTCTGTGGAAAAAAAGCCTTGTGTATGTTGATTTCTATGAATGTATATGTACACAAACACACAAAAGTGAAGCAGTTCACGCTGTAAAGAGAAACCAGGATATGAGGAAGCAAGGAGCTGGCAAATGATGAACAAGTACATAATTTCATCCTTTTTTAGCAATTTAGAGCACATACTCTCCTAATTCATCCTGTTTCTTTCACGGGAAACACGACACACCCCCAACAGCTCAACTTCCTGTGAATAGCTGATGTTTTAACACATTTTAAGTGAAGCCCTCAATAAAATCCTGGTTCTGTTGAAGTTGATTTGACAGTTATCGTGGACTTGAATAAAGCCAGAGAGACACCCCTATTATTCCAAAAACAGAGATACTTTCTCTTTGACCTTCAAGGTCTATCTGAGATAAGCCAGCAGCAATGAGGCTGTATTGAAGATGTTGTATTGCTCATGATGTTCCTTAAAACAAGCACAGCAGTGCAAGTGGAAAAGGCTGTCAGCAGGCTGGTTATCACCACTTGTCACTGTCACACAGGTTTTGCATTGCTGTTTAGTCACTGAGTCAGTTAACTGCTGCTGAAAGATGAAGGGTTGGATATAAATGATGTAAATGTTCATGAATAGATGCATTGTACCGTGATACTGTCTGCCACTCAAATTCACAGAGTGTAGAAAATGTTACTCCTTGCTAGAGGAGCTTGGTTCCAGCAGTTTGAGGGGATTTCTCATTGCTAAATGCTAATGAATCCTAACAGACAAGATGAAGTGAGAAGATTTTACCTGAGGAGAAAGTAGCAAACATGGGTGGGGATGAACTTTGAGAGAGGACATTCACACTACAGGCAAAGGAGATCTGGAAAGCCATAGAATTGAAGGTAGAATTCTCTTAGGCTTTAATGTAACCAGGGTTTCACTCTTGGTTCCTAACCTGGACACTGGCTCCTTCCATGTTTTCACATGTATTCTCTCCTCCCTTGCCTCACCTTTCAGCAGTGGTATTTGAACATCTTTGAAACAGAGCAGTACAGCTGCTTCCATTCCACAGGTGAAGGATTTGGCTTGTCATGAAACCACAAGCAATGCCACAAAATAGGGTTTTTGTAATGTGAAAAAGCAAATAAACAGTAAGTCAGTGATCTGAGTCAGACTATCACCTCAGCATAGACAGTAACTGCACCTGTTTTAGCATCCATGTGGTAGCAAAGCACTTAGTTTGGATTTATTTCATGCAGGACAACCCAGTGGTTGATTAGCATCTCTCACCGCCTCTATCCATCAGTCTTCCTGCATTTTTAACAGTGTCACACAGAAAAATAAAGTTTTAGGAGAAAAATGAAAAACATTAGCTAGTGTGTTTGCAACCAGAATGGCAGAAAGACTTCATCTTTCAAAAGGGATTTTTCTCCATAGTTCAGACATTCAAAGGGTGTCTTTAGGCTGAAAGGATATTGTTTCCTTTCTCAGACTGTTGGAAAAGTTTCTTTCCTTTAACTTTACTTTTAAACAAAGGAATTCAGGAGCATAATTTTTAAATTATGTGCCCATACAACAGAGGCCATTTGTTCTGTTTTATTAAAGAAGCATGTAGCACTTACCCTTTTCCACAGTATTTCTTGTAGACTGAGAGAATCAGAAGACAATTTTGGAAAGCTGGAAGTGCTTTGCAGCTGGTGGGGTGTAAACTAAGAACTTCTGATAATTCTGCCCCAAATTCCAATTGCTGAAAGATCTTTTTGTAGAAAAACTTTTAAATCAACTTTCCTTTTCTTTTCTTTGTTGTCTATACACATTTCTCTCTACCAAGCAGTTTTGGCTTGATAAACTGCCTGGACATTGTTTGTTAAACTGACTTTAACTGTTTTGATCAAAACTTGGCTTAGGTGTAGAATCTAGCCCAATTCCTGTTAAAATATCAGCCCTACAGAATTTATGAAAATTGTCTTTATTCAGTAATTATATTACATCATGTTTTTATAGGGAATTTATCTTTTAAATTCTAAAGCATTTTATCTGCTGAGTCATCATTGCAGAACTGGCCAAAGCTGAACAGATTTCCTTCACTGGCATCAATGATGGTATAAGAATCGGACAAGGAATGGCAATGGACAGGTGGGAATATTCTTGTATTCCTACTCTTGAATATTATCATTAATCTCCAGCTTTTGACTCATGGGTCCTTGTATCCTCCCACAAAAAGAAAAAAATTAACATAGGTTCATTACTTTTTACTTTAATCATTATTTCCAAACTATTAAGAATATATTTAAGAAACAGAGAAAATGCTCTCAATTCTCTTTAATTTTGCTATTTAAAACAAACAAACAAACAAACCAGAAACTACTGAGGAAAATAGTCCTTTGTATGTCAGAGAACCCCAGCAAATTTAAAGGCAGAGAAAAGAAACATTAGATTTCATAAATGGTTCCTGTAAACGTACCTTCCCCATCCCAGTGATTGTAATTTGATTTTTCCTGTTATCTGCCTCGTTGCTGTTGTGAGAGGAGTACGAGGTGCCTAATGCAATCATAACTTGCCATCTCGTGGCTTATTTGGGAATTACCACAGTTAAATTTCTTAACAATCATTTAAGGATTACATTCATTTCTTTAGGAGAGGATTCCTGTTTGCCCCTTCATCACCCCTGACATGGAAAGACTGGATACCTTCAGGTAAGGGTTGAGACCCTGGAGGGTCCCAAGGCTGGACCAAGCTGGAGGAGCAGGTAATGGGCTGCCCATGTGGAAATGGAGAAGGAATACAAGGAGGTGTTAGAAGACCCCAGACCACAAAAATAGCCACTGGACCAAAAGGATGTGCAGGGCACATGAAGAGTGTGAGACGATCAGGTGCAGAGACTGTTACTCTGGAGATGGCTCTGGCTGGCCTGACATACACCAGAAGTCACAGAGCCATCCCAGCAGGGAGCTGGGCCAGCAGCTGGCACTGCCCAGGCAGGGAATGCCGGGACACCTGTCAGGCACGGGGTGAACACAGGCCATGTATCCCTGGAGACGGCTGAGGAAGCAGCTGAACTCTGCCACTAATGTCACCAATGCCATCCTCTCCAGGCCCCGTGCACAGGTCACCCTGTGTATGACAGCATGGATAATTCTGCTGGAGACAATTATTCTGTGAGTTTAGCACTGTGCCCTCTCCCCGTGTGTTTTTAGCATGATTATTACACGTTTGGCTGCTTACAAATTCAGTGAAAAGCCTGCTTTGTCTTCTGCTGCGTGCAAAGTCACCCAGCCCTGCAGGGGAATCAAACTAGGAAAAAAGTGTAATTTTTATCACTTAAGCCCTCAATTTTAATTTAAGGAGTGCTTAAAAAATTGTAAGGTACAGATAGTTGAAAAATATCTCTTCAGAGAATAGAATCAGGGTGTGCTCTAAACAGCTGAACACACAGCTGTTCTTTGAGGACTGAACTGCTCCAGCCCTTTCCAACCTGGTTGAACAAGTGCTCAGGTTTTCCTAACGAGTCTACCAACTTTTGGCCATATTTATAGTCAAGAGGGAACTGCAATCAGGGATACTGCCATTTGTGACCGTGTTTCTTGTCATCTTCCACGACACCCAGATTGTTTGCACGCAGGGGTGAGATCTCCTCCAGAGTTCATTACCCTGGGAGTCGGGCTGCATTTGTTTTGAGCACACTTGGAGCCAGGACAACTCTGATAATTCTACCAGTAATGTCCAAAGCAAAAGAGATCACAGCAAAGATTTTAGAAAATATGTATTGAACACCTCACAGTGCTTTGGAGCCAGCTTTGCAAGCAGCAAAGTGCCTGCATGGCCAGGTCAGTGCCCCACTGGTGGCAGTGCCTGTTGGTGGGCACTGATGGGGACCACAGCTTCCCCCAAAGCACCAACCCATGCAGCTGCACATACTGTGCCCTGCAGTGTCACTCTTGAGAGGCTGAACTTGCACCAAAAGCCTGTTGAAGGAAGGGAAATAACTGGAGGTGACATTTGACAAGTTAGTTTTTATTCAGTGCACTGGACTCGTACATCACTGCTTTGTCAACTAACAACATTTCACACGTTCCTGTAAAACCAATGCCAAGTCCAGTCCCTTGTTAAAGATGCTCAGTGTAAAATGTAATGCAGTCTATCAAATATTTCCTTTCATAAGTACAGCTTAGAGCCCAGTAACAGGCTGTGTCCAGCGCTTTTGGTGCTGGGTTCCAGCAGTGGGTGGAGAATGGATCAGTTACTCAGAGTTGGTGCAGGGCTCTGTTAACAAATGTCTAAACCCAGTTCATTAACATCTCAGAGTTCATCAGAGTGCTGCTGCTGGTTTGATTATGCCAGTGCTTTGAGCGTGGGTGGAGCTGCAACTACAAAAACCCTAATGCAGAATGACTGCAGTGCTGGAAAACCTGATTTAGGCTGGGGCAGTCTGTCTGTGCACCACACTGAGGACAGTCACTCCAGCAGCAGGCACGGCACACCTCACCCCATCCCCACAACTGGGCCAGCAGCAGCAGTCAGGGCAGCACAGCAACCCACAGAGAAACACAAGGTGCTCAGGCCTGACTGTCAGGGCAAAGCGAGACATTTTCAGGGTGGAGGGTCCTACACTGCAAACACTGGGCAGGGATGCCTGCAAGCACAACGAATTGGGCAGTTGGGTGGATGCTGGGGATTGCAGGCAGCTGGGCATCCCCACTGGTGCCACTGCTGGGGCACATCCCTCAGATGCACCCATGCTCTGCTCCCTGTCTCCCATGTGGGCAGGCACAGCATCCTCAACCCTGTCCCACCCATGGGACAACACAGGGAAGGCTCCATGGCTAAGGCCTGGAACTGGCACCCCCTCCCACTTGCAAGAGTCACCCTGGTCAGCACAGGGTGCCCTGGCAGGACGAGAGGGATGGTGCCAGCCCTATGGCTCCCCAGCAGAGCTCTCCCAGCAAATCCATCTCCGCTCATACACCTCCATCACCTCACTCATGTCCCACGTGCCCTGTGCTCCAGCCCCAACTCTCATCCTGCCTTGTCCCTGCCCTCCATCGCTCATTCACTGTGGGTGTAAGGAAGGAGACGGCACATTGCCAAATCAGCTATCTCAAAGGGAATCTAGCGACTTTTATTGAGCCCCTGCCAGGGCCTGGACTGTTGGGGGCAGTCCCTGTGACGAGCACGCTGTCCTAAGGCATGGTGACCGTCCGTCCGGCGCTCCTGGCTGCTGTAAAGCGCCTCTTATTCCTCAGACCAGAGAACCTCTCATCCAGCGTCAGGCTGGTCTGCAGGGGAAAGGGAGAGCAAGTCAGTCCCACTTCTGGTGGCAAAGCACAGCCCAACTTGTAGCGGGATATTGATTAGAGCCCATCAGTCAGGATGGTGTTTCACAGCTGGTTAGTCAATTAAACCACGCAGCACACAGAGACAAGGAGCTCAACAGACTGTGTGCGGCTGGAAAACCTCCAAGCAGCTCCCGGCCCCAAGACACCGGGCGTCCTCGGCCAGAACAGGAGCAAGCAGATGGCATTGGAGCACAAGGCATCAGGGAAAACCAAACCGTCCAGACAAGAAACGCCGGCAATGAAGAAGGTGGAGCAGGATTTCTCAGCTGCCCCAGGGCTCTTGGACCATAACTCAGTGTGAAATGGGGCACCAAGAAGGTCATCAAAAAGCAAAGAGCGAGCAAAGCCCAGAAGTGCCACGTGTCTCTGGGGAATGGGGAGCACCGACACTGAAACAGTCCCCCCTGGCCAGGATCACCCACCAGCAGGATCTCCCCGCTCCGAGCAAGCACATGGACAGGCCTTGCAAGACAGGCCAACAGAATGGGAAAAATTGGGCTGAGTCTGTAGTTGTTCAACAGTCTTCTCAAGTGCCTTCAGTTTTGCCAACAACCTGACCAACACGGCTACAGGACTCTCCTCCTGGGCCATGTTAGACAAACCCAGCTGGCAGCCCCAGAAACCTGAGCGTGGTGTTAACAGCTTAGTGGCAGGGCTGCTGCAGGGCGCCAGGTGCCGCCTGTGCCGTCGACAATCCTCTACCTGGTTGGCCATGGCACGGAAGTTGAATCTCAGCATCACCCCCTTGGGCTGGGGCTTGGTCACCCGTGCTGGGGGTCTCTGGCTTCGCAGGAACGAGCGCTTGGATCCAGGCCTGGGGAAAGCACAGATCCGCAGTCACTCAGGAAGTGAGGGCAGCTCGCTCCCTCGGCTCTGCAAACCAGCACGGAGTGAAGGAGACACCTGCACGCCCCATACGTGGTCCCACAGCATGTCTGACCCCTGGCAGAGTCAAAAGGCTGCCAGGAGAGCTGCTGTGCAGGCAGAGTTGCAGCACTGGGGACCGTGTCACATCCAGGCTATCGAGAGGCGCTCTCTGTGCTCAGGACAGTGCATTCACCCACCCTTCTCTCTGCCCCCAGCTGGGTGCTGGGTCCTGCAGCTGCCCCAGCTCAGCCCTGAATCTGTTCCCTTCCAGCTTCTATGCTCCTTTTACACAGCATTTCCCTGACACCCCAAAACGAGCATAGCCAGCCTGACACCTCCCATGTGCTTCTCCTCACTCTGCATAACAAAGGAGCGGCATGGTAATTACAGATTACCGTGTAATTACAGGTAAATACAGGAGATCTTTATCTCCTCCAGATATGCCGGGAAGGGAACCAGACATCATTTGCTAACCATTTTGGGTCTGAATCATTATACACTCCTTATAGAAGTGAAGCTGAAATAAACCTAAGGGGATTTGCAATGCCTTTTGTAGGGCTCCCACCCTAACAAATCACCTCATTTACTTACCCGCTGCTCTGGCCCGCCTGGGGATTAACCACAGAAACCGTCAGAATTGCTCCCGGGCTGGGTTTCACTTGCCACCTGCCGAGACAGGGAGATTTATCCATCTCCAAGCGTGAAAGAGCACGTCGCGTTTGCATTGTGCCTTTGTTCACAAATTACCTTCTCATCCTTGGCGGTTTCCCTTCTCCTTGAGCATCCATCTGCTGTGAAATATATTTTTAAAAAAATTACTTAAAGAACTGTCTCTCAGAAACAATGACTTCTTTTCCAGGATTTCATTTGGTGTATCTGAAGAGCTCCTTCCTTGCAAGTTGTCAAGAAACTTGCTAATTTGGGGTTTCCTGCTGTCACAGTGATCTATACGGGGTGGCTTTACTTAGCCCTGTTTGTGCTGCTCTATAAACCACAAGGTTTCTTCTTTATCACCCTCCCAAGATTTTACTTTCCAGCTGCCAGAATATTAATCTGCATTAAAAATCACCTGTCCTGCAAATACTTTCCTAGCAATATATGCAACTTAAGCAATCCATCTCTCTTTACTTTTGGAAGCAAAGACACAGCTGGGCCGGTAGAACTGAAGGTTTGTCACTCCCAGCAGGCTGCAGAAGAAATGTCTGGATACTGACCCCTCTCTGGAATCGGGCTTTGGAGAACCACTGCTGCGCCCGCTTCTGCTGGAACGCTGGTCCCCTGTTTAGCCGGAAAGGCCTGATGGTAAAGCAGAGAGAAAAGGACAGAGGTGAAGATGATGCCAAGCCTCTCCTAAAGTTTAATGCCAAAATACCTAACCCAAGCTGGGCTTAAAAAGCAGCATAAGGAGCAAACGAGGCTGTGTGTTACCCAGTTCAGCCCAACGGGCTTTTCTGGCAGCGAAGGATTTCAGAGGAACTTGATTTTCTGCTCAAATAAGACAACAGCTTGTGTGTTCTGAACTCTGCTTATTAAAAATAAAATAAAAAAACATGGAAGAAAATAGTAGAAAAAAATCAGGTCAGAAGGGACCTCTGGATGTCCTTCAGTTCCTACTCTGCTCAGAGCAGAGAAAGACAGGATTGCAAGGAGCTTCCTTTCCAGCTGGGAGAACACAAGGATCCTGATGAGACAGGCACCAAGACAGTGCCCAGTGCCCAGCAGCCTGCCTTCCTTGCAGCTCCTGGGCAGACAGTCTGCTCCTGCAGCCCCTCATTGGGACAGACGTCCTCTCTCTGCCTATCCCTTATGACTGGAATCTGTATTTCCTGCCTTTATGAAAATAAATGCTATTTCACCCTTCAAAAGTGTTCCCCAAAGCGACAGAGGAAAAGTTCAATAAAAATACTAAGGTCTCATTTTCCGTGCTTCCTAAAATGAAATGACAGATCTAATATCTGCATTATTAGCTATGAACTATTAAGTTTTTTCACTTTCCTTCCAGGTGCTTTCCAGGGGTATTTTTCTCATGCTGCACAAGCACATGGCTGTAGCCACTCCCAGCTTGCACAAAGCAAGAGCAGAACTCTATGAGCTGCAGGGGGAAATGCTAAAAAGGAAACAAACCCAGTGTTACCAAAGATTTTTTACCTTTTCCCTGGGGTGTGGGTGCTGGCAGCATCTGCTCTGAATCTCTTGGGGCCTGGAGACGGCTGTGTCTGGTCCTTCTGCTGCCCGCTGCTGCTTTTGGCAAAAGCATTGCTGTTCTTGTTGCCCTGAAACATTGGTGAGAGCTCAGCAGTTGCCACCCGTGCCACAGTCTCGCTACATGAACAGGGAGCGAGGGCAAGTGACAGCCCCCAACTGTCCTCTCTCCACTGACTGCTGCTGCCTGACTCAGCACACACTGCTGTGCAGGGTCACTCAGTCTGTGTGCCTTGTTCCCAGGCATGAAAGTCCCAGGAAGAGTGTTTCCTTCTAATGGTGCAGAAATTAAAACAAAAAATACCCAAAAAAATCAGTCCATGGAGAGTAAATTTTACAGAAGCTGAACATTAGAGCCATGCTCAGGTTTCCTTTTGGTCATCACCTCTTTCTTGTTTAGGCACGTGCACTGCCTGGGCCAAGCCCTGAAGCACGAGGCACATCAGAAGACCCCTCAGCAGTGTCTGTCCTCCTGTACTTCCAACACAAACTGCCCCAGGCTCCAGCCCATTTATTTCTCTGGAACAACCACCATCACCCTATCTGCTCAGCTGTGATTCCATGTTCTTCCCCCTTGGTTTATTTCTGCAAAGTGGAAGCTACTGTAGAATTATGCCTCCTAGCAACTGCTTATTACTTTCTGTAAATACCCAGCCATGCTCAATATCTGAGTCATCCTGGTCTTTATTTTCAGGAATAACCACACTCCTTACACATGCCTGCTTAGTTAGGGCTCTCTCATTTATACCCCTAGGACACAGTAAATGTGCCATCATGTTCAGCACTTGGGTTTTTTTGAAAAGCTTACTGAGCACCCATGACTTGCTAATTGAGTGGATTTCCATCAGTGCAGAAGACACCAATTGCCTCTCACGAGGCCTATCTGCCAGAGGAATCATTGTGTCTTGTGGGGACTGCCCACTTGCTAATGGAAAGTGTGTCTCTGAACCAAAGTCACCTGACAAGTGACCAACAGTCTTTCCTTTGACTTCACGGGAGCTTGGAAAATGCTCTGGGAGGAGAAAAAATAACTGATCTTAACACACCTCCTTTAAACAATAATAGCAAGATGAGATCCCGTGGAATTCATTTTTATGGAAATATTTTTAAATCTTTTAAGGACACTTTTCAAAGAAAAACCTTTTTTTGCAAAACCCAGGGGAACTGATCAGTAAAATTATGCCAAGTCAGAAGCTTATAAAACCAACTGGAAGATTGCTATTCCATATGCATGTATGTCTGCACTCATCTATGCATGCAAATGCCGTGCACAGGCACATAAAAGATGGTGCCTGTACCTTTTTATGTAAATTGTTCTTTGGGGTGATCCAGGTTCATAAAATCAAGCAGATTTCTACATGACATTTGGGAAAAGCTGTCCCTTCCTTATTCCCCTACCTCCTGAGCCGACGCCTGGCGATTTAAAGGGCTCACTCCATTGAAGGCAGCAGCTGCTCTTCTCTTGCGACCAGGCAAAGTATTCCTGAATTGCCTCCTATTGTATTGTTGCTGTCCAAACCCTCTTCTGAAACGGTTAGGTCCTACAAAACAAACAAACAAACAAACAAACAAACAAAAAACCTCTTATTTTAGTGTCTTTCAAAATTTGATTTATGATTACAGTTTTGCAAATGGATTACAAGGTTAACACGACACAGGGGTATCTATACAAATACTGGTGCAAGAATCACATTAATTCATTCCAAAAAGTATTAAATAATTAATCTTTCCAATGTCTCGCTAACATTCTTATTCTGTGTAGGACTGACATACACATTATTTGACGTGAAAGAATAGAGAAGGCAAGAGAAGAGAAGAGCTTTCCACAATTTTGATTCTTCATAAAGGCAGGAACACCCACATCAGGAGACCTGTCAATCTGTTGTCAGAGCTCACTTTGCTGTGAATTAACTATGAAACAGAAAAAGCCTTTTGATACAGATACACAAGTGACTCGAGCATCCGGCAGCCAACCCCACAGCAGCCTGGAATAGCTCTGAGTGCCCACATTACAGCACCTGGTAAGTGAAGACTGAACCGTGATTTTTATACATATATATATTTATTTTCTTTTAGCTTGACATATCCTTACTGCACCTATTGCAGAGGACACCTGCTGCTGCTGTTTTACGTAGTGGTACAATCCATACACACCCACTGTCCGTCTTCATTTAACCTTTCCCCCTAATCCTGTTGGTGATTTTGAAGTGTGCTGAAGCATTAAGTGAGAGGAAAGCACTCTCTCAGACCAAGGCACAGAGCTTTCAACCCTAATCACTCCACAGGATGACTTTCTGTAGTCATAACGAAATAGAAAGTTTCTGAGTCGCCGTGTGAGCTGTGCAGGCGGGCAGCCAGAGCAACCACAAACATCGCAGCTAAAATGCAAAGAGGGAATTCATTTTCATTACCTCGCTAACCAGTGGGATCAGCAGGTTCCCGAAGCAACACCTGGGCAGAGGCACGTGAGCAGAGTTAAGTTTGGCCCAATATTAGATCATCACACGTTCACACAGTTCATCCAGGGTTTTGTGCATGCAGACTTTACCACCATGCTGCGTTTTGATCTTCTCTGTACCAAGGCAGGGAGCTTGGTTTGCAAACCTTCCGTTTTTAGCTCTCTCCCCCCAACAGTCACTACACTGGGGAGACGTGCACATGTACTCAGGGGTGTATAAATCAGGCACAAAGCTGTGCAGGGCAGAGGGCAGTGAGAAAGCACTCAAATCCTGGACCACGGAGCAGAACCTCACTGGTACAGACCACAGAGCAGCTGGATGCATGTATTGATCTCACACCACTGATTTGGAGCAATTAGAAATGAAGTGTCCTGAGGCAGCAGTGTCACTGCTGCCAGGGGCCACCACCACAGTGAGGAATGAAGGCTCCAGCCCCAGGGTGTGACACTGGCCTGTACCAGCGTGAGCTGCTTACACTGGAACACAGGTAAAGATGACCTGAGCTCCTCAGGCTCTAAAACAGAAGGGCACCAGGGCATGCCCAGGGGAAGCAGCTCCCAAACAGCACGTTGGGGTGCTTTGTGCTCTATGGCTAGAGATGCTTTAAGAACACACACAAATGCAATGAGGTTCACAAGCTCCGTGGGGCCAGTAGTTATTTCCTCTGCAGAAGAAGTGCAGGTGTGTAAATGTTCCTCTCTCGACAAACACTGAATTTTGGCAAACTGTTTCTTTTTGACCAGATGTGGACTCGCTGTGTTTAACTGTCCTTTGATTTTTCCTCCTGCTTCTGTCCCCCCAGTTTGTTTTTGCCCTGTTTTGTTCTCTTCAACCACCACCCTGGGCTTGCCCCTCTCTCTTCCCTATTTGCCAGACTGTTCTCCTGCAAGCCACCAAGCCTTGCAACACAGCTCTCCTGCACCCTGCAGAGGGCATATCCTCCACAGCCAGAGACTGAGCTCAGCTGCCTTTCCTGGGTATTCCATCAGGACTGCTGCAGAAGGCAGACCTGACTAGAAAATCGTGCCCCTGTCAATCTGTTCCTATTAGAGAGCCTCTGCTCAGCAGTGCATTCAGGCACCCCTCAGCCAACATAAATAACTCATGACAGAGCCATCAGCCTCTGAGGGGAACCCCGTGTACACCAGCTGGGGATCAAGGCCTCAGTCTGCCATGTGTGTCCTGAAGTGTGGCACACGGGAGGCTCCATCTCTGCAAAAAGTCTGGCAGGTATTTAATAATGAAAGAACATTTGAATAAAACCCCACAGCATCAGCAGCTGGGGAAGAACCCCCTCCCAACCCCCATCACTGGGTGCACACTCAGAGCCTGGTGCTGAACACACCTGAGTTGGCCAAGAGGCACCTCTGCTCAGCCAGTCCAGTCTGGGGAGAAGTCCCTATGTCTGGCTGACTCTTTTTCCAAGGAGATTTGAAATTCAAATTTCCTGTCATTAAAAATCATTTTTTCCCCACTGGGGAGATGGTTTAATCCATATTCCAGGAGGTATAACAGCACTTTGCTTGCTGGTTTAATCAGCATAATACTCTTCTCCCTCCTATCATTACAGTGCTGGGCTCCTCTGATTGTCATTTTGATAATGGTTATCTCATCTCAGCCCAGGAGGGATTGCATTTCAGCAGGGACTGAAGTGAACTGAGCCCCTGAAGAATTTTGGGCTGAATTCCCAGTCTTGCCAAGTTTCCCCAAATTGCTACTGACATCAGCACCACACAGCATGGTGAGTCTCTGCCCTTGGCAGGGTTGAATTCAGACTCAGTGAAAACACTAAAACCAGCAGAAATAATTCTATAAAGGAACAGAAGTTCTCCCACCTAAGGAATAAGGAAAAAAAAATTTGCTTGATTTATTTGACTCTGGATGCAGGAGTCACTTGAGGGGGAAGAATATGAAAGCCTGTGTTTTGACAGAAAAAATCAATTTGCAAAGGGCAATTATCACCATTCTGTTTTGAACTGGAACGATCCTTGGTAAGGCAATATGTGAGGGAAACCAAAAACGTGAGGGTGGGAGAAAGATCAGAGACAAGCAGGATTGCTCCCAGAAATCCCACTGTCCTGATGTGCCACTGGCACTCCAATATAAGATTTCAAAGACATTGCTGCAAAATGTCATTAAAATCTTCAAGGAAGGGATTTAGCAGTAATTAAAAAAATTGATAAGAGATGGCATTTCATGCAGCAGATCACTTTGGGTTTGTAGGTAAAAACTAGTGGAACAAAACAAAGCGTGTGATCGCTCAGTATTATAAAAAAAACTCACCATGCTTGGCAAAAGTGACAATTTAGCTCCAATAACTGAGCTATCAAATACAGTTACTGAAGGGGTAATTTGGGTAATTTAAGTCTGCTCTGGGAAAATGAGGATTAGGAAGAGGCATAATTAAAATATGCAAAGCCAGGGGGAATAGAGAATAGATATTAAGTCACTTTAAATTAGTAATTCACAAGAGTGGAAGGGAGAGAAATGGATGAATTATGCTCTGAAAGGGCCCTGATATTCCATTGTTGCCAAGAGAAAAGCTAATCAGAGCCCGAGCACATCTTATACGTGCACAAAAATTAGATAGAAGGATTTAAGAGCTGTATTTTGTCACAAAAGTGCATTTTTCAGCCTGGCAGGGCTCTGCCATCTCAAGTGCCCATCTACCTTGCAAATTCCTCTGCTTCCAGGCACCGTAACGGGGCCGCCCGTACCCGAAGGCTGAACTCCTGTTCTTGACCTGCTGGCTCCTGCTGTCACCCGAGGTGCTGGAATCTGTTTGCTCTTTCCTGTGGCGCTTGATGATGTCATCTGGAATGAAATGACAGAGGAGAATTCCATAGAACCTGCACTTTCTACAAACAGGGATTCCCTCTTTTGGTGCTTGCAATTGTCCACGGTAAAAACGGAGCTCGCTGCTCTGTGAGCTGCACTGGCCAGACAATAAAAGATTAAGCTCTAGCTTAGAAAGTATAGGATCAATTTACTCAGCCTTTGCAGGCTGGAGATTAGAGTATAGCAAATGATTTAAAAATGTGCTACCATCCAGCACATCCCCATCACGGGCAGGACAGAGCTCTCAGTGAGCTGGTCTGAAATCAAGGGGTTCTTCTTAATTCAAGCTGTTCTGATGAAAAGGCAAGGCAAAAGTGGAACATCATCTCTTCATTAATTACTACTTTCCAACAGTTTCTTCTTTTAACCTCAAACCTTCCAGAAAATACTTCGCAAGTAATAAAGTCACATCTGTGAAGCTCCAAGGCGAATGTTTTAACAAATTAGCAAGGAATGAAGTGTCCAAAAACAGGCTCAGAGAGTGGCTACTCCAGCTCCTTAATGTATCAGTGGAGTGGAAGGACAGAAGTGCCATTAGCTTTCAGTGGGTGCTTCCCACAAACCATCACACCCCCAGCACTTGTCCCTTGTCATTTTCTATCAAGAAACTCCTGTGTCCAAATGAATCCAAAGCCCAAGGAAAAAAAAAGAAAGCAGAAGTAAGAATAGGCTGTGTGACTGCTTTTGTGATTTCTCTCTCAAGTCTGCCAGGAAGAGAGCAGGCTGGGAGAAGCCAGACCATGCTCTTGGGATGAATGCACTAATGTTCTCAGCTAAGTGTGCCTTTAGGACACGTGTGATTTGGGGCACAGGCTGATCCGAAGCACATCAACAGCATCCCAGCACACTCTGTAGGGAGGTGACCCCAGGCACCCAAGGGTGGGCTGTCTACAGCATGAGGAAGAGCTTGCTGGGAGCCAAGAGGAGCTGAAAGCTCAGCTGCCTGGTCTGTCACCTTTCGGTGTATTTTTTTGGTTTAGGTATGAGTTGTTACCCTGCCTTTTGTGGCCATGAATATGTTGGAGTTAACAGAGCGATGCAATGGAGTACTATGAAAGGCTGGAAGGGGTCCTGAGAGGTCATTTATGGTACACCTACACCTCGAGGGAGAATTAGATCTATCAGGGCAGCTTTAGAGCAACTCCTGCAGTTTTTTGGGACTGCTAACTCCAGTAAGGCCAAATGTATCTGAAAGCACAGAAAAAGCACCTGTCAGAAAAAGTTCTTCATCATGGCTCTTGCCTTTTGATTCTCTCTTCTACCCTGAGTAAGCTGTATTCTGGATGGATTATGGATTTGGACCACAGGAGGTCTGACCAAGGGAAGCAAGGGAGAGTCTGACCAAGGACTAAGGGAGAGCAAAAGCAAAGGGACCATCACAAAATTTGTTGTTAAAAAAAATTATTAGCAAAGAGAAAAAGGGTGTGCAATACCATGGCAGAAAAATAAATCAAAAATGAGGGAACCACTGTTGCTATAACTCTTCACAGAACCATTAAAACACGGGTGCATCAGCCAAGGGATCAGTTTGAGTTTGCAGTGGAAAATGTTCTGCTGTTCCTGACAAATGGCTCGTTGCTGGGAAGAAATGACACAAGGTTCCAGTTAGGAAGCTGACCCAACAGTAAAAGGTGCTGGTGGACTTTCCTCCCACAGCAGAGAGCGCCAACACGATAATCCACCAAGATCTCTCGTCCATGCGTCAGAATCCAGGCCTCGGGAGTTCATGACAGGGCGGTTGTTTATGCACAGTTCACATTCCCGGTGCCAAAGGAATGGCGAGCATCGGAGCGAGCTGCTATAAATAGCGGCACCGAGAGGACATGGCTCCTCTCCTCCCGTCACCGGGGGCTGCTCTGCGGGAGCCCCTCCCGGCCCGCTCTGTCCCCCGAGTTACGGGGCCGCTGCCAGCACAGCCCGGACAGGGGTTCGCTGTCACACCTTCCCTGTCCTGCCCGGGGCCATCCGGGCAGGGGGACGGGGGCAGCGAACACCGGCCCCTGCCCGCCCCGTCCCGCCCCATCCCGCACAAACCCACCCGCCGCGTCCCCGCACGGAGCCCCCCCATCCCCCGCGCTCCCTCAGCCCGGCCCGGGCAGCGCCCCCCGCGTCCGCCGCACCTACCCAGGGACATGTCGATCTCCTCGGCCCCGGGCTGCGGCCCCGCCGCGGGGCCCGGCGCGGGGAGCGGCCCCGCCGCCTCCATGGGCTCGGAGCGCCTGAGCCTTCGCCCCGCGCACTGCGCCTGCCCGGAATGTGCCGCCGCGGCCGCGGCCCCGCACCGGCCCCCGCCCGCTGCTCCCCCTGTCCCCTGCCCTCCGTGTCCGACCCCTCTCTCCGCCCCCGTCCAGCCCCGCGGCTCGCTGGGCTCAGCCCTGCCCTGGCTCCCTGCCCTCCGCGCCCTCCTTACCAACCCTCGACATCCCCCCCTCTCTATTAAGCACCGTTTTCCAGCCGCTGGGCTTTTCTCCTTTCCTCTTTTCCCTTTCTGCCCCCGAACCCTTCCCCTCTGGGGTGTATGCCAGCAGCAGATGTATCCTAATTGTTATTTAAGCGGTTATTTCTGAGCCATGTGAACGACGGAATGACCTCGCCTCGTTCTGAAGATAAGAAAAACAAGGCGACTCTCTGCAAACAAAGATACTCTTGGCTCGTATTCGTGCGCGAAGTGTGTTCTCTGTGTTTGTGAGCGCCTCGAGGAGGAAGCACCCGTTCGGAATTGGTCTTTCACAAAAGTCAGATTCTTCAGGGGATCTTTCAGTCTCTGTGTCACGTTCGTTGTGGCACCAGGGCTATTCTGCAGTTTGAATACAAACTGCCAGCTAAACCATCTTCCTCTACTTTTAGAGCCAGATGAAAAGAATAAAAAGAGATGGGGAAACAATCCCTGCTCTTCTAAAGGGCTGCTGTCCATCAAGTGAAGAGCATGCTTTTTTCTGAAGTTTCCATGTGATAAATGCTCTGAAGTAATCTCCCACACCACGTACATAATAGGGGCCAAATAAATCTCAAACCATGGCCTGATGTTTAGAGTTTTCAAGACAGTTTCTTTTTCCCAGTTTGCACTCCAAGTAGGAGAGAAATTTCTACATGCAGATCAATCAGGGCAGAGAACCTCCTGGTATGTGTACAGCTCTTAGCAAGATCAAGTGCTCCTGAAAGTGTTGGTTTAGGGAAGTGTTCTTTCATGAAAGAACAGAACAGTGTTGAGAGGGCAACAAATAACCTTTGCTGTCTTTTGGAGTGACACTGCAGAATAATCATCAAAGCAGTTTAATGTGAAATGTCAGAAACCAGGGTCCTGATTCTGCAATCAGTTTTGCAATGTTCTGTGATATGCAAGGTGTGCTGGGGGTGCTGTACTCTCTGGGGAGCCCTGGCTCTAATCCCCCCTAGTCTGAGAGCTTTTCTCCAAAGAGCATCCTTAAAATTTCTGAGCAATTTAGCCAGAGCAGCCAGGGAAGTTTTGGCTGCTGGGAAAGGGCTGGAAGTATCCAGGCAAGCCCAGCATTTAGCAACAGACTGTGAGAGGAGGTTGATAGCAGTGTCGTTTTCTAGCACTTACTAAGGAGGGTGTTGGAGGAGGGCTCTGGGCAGTGTCTTGAGCTGTGAAGCAACAGCTGCCAGGAGCTACGAGGGAATGACTGCAGGAGGGGTCTGGAGTCTCCTCTGGGTGCAGCCCAGCCCTGCACTGAATGACCCAGGTTTCCTCACGGGACAGCAGCTGGAGTTGGTCGTGCTGTGGGACAGTGTCATGAAAGGTTTCGTGGCTTTCTGCAAAATCTTGCACGCTTGTAACTTCAGAAAACCTGAAAGCAACGGCTCAGAGATTTCCAACAGTGTTTCTATTTGATCACGTTTAGTGAAACAAACATTTGAGATCAAAGAAGGGAAAAGGCAGAGTTTAGAAATGCCAACTTCTAAAATATTAGGTATTTTCAAAGGACATTTTTTTCATAGAACTACAATACAGCATTTGCAACAAATTCTGCTTCGCCAGGTGAGAGGTTTAATTAGCTGCTTTCCTTCAAGTGCATAGCATTGAAAGCAGTGATAAAACCTTTCCAAGCCATATTTCTGCATCTGGAAAGTATGAGCTGATATGTATTCTGTTATCTCTCAACTGCCACTCTGACTCTTAACATCTTGGCAAATGTCCCATTTGCTTAGTATGTCCAAGCACTGCCATTATCTCAGTTCTGAGCAATTTCTCACATTAACAGTGTAGGTGACACATGCTGGAGTTGGTGAAAAGGCCTGAAGAGCCAGAACCTCCTCTAGAGCATAATCCCCCTCCACTGGAGAGGACTGCAGGTGTCTGGCAGACAGACTTGACCCTGCATCCTAAGAAAGGAATGTCAGGAACGTGACTTTCACAATGGAAAGGTAGGATTAGTAAAAGAACAATGAGAAAAGTAAAGAAAATTGCACTTTCCTGTAGAACTGGTTTGTGTTGACTCAGTGATACTGTGGCAACAAGCCTCAAGCTGAGCCTTCAGAGAACACTGGGGCATCTCTGCCAAAGGTGCCAGGTATTCCTTCCTCTTGTTAGGCACAGGCATAACCAAGTTGTTCACAAAGAGCAAGTGTTAATTAGGGTCACTGGGCCTTTCAATTTATCAGATGGTCTTCTTGTCACATAATGAAACTCCAAGGAACCCTAGAAGGCTTTTAGCTGAAACTAAATAAAAATAGAACTCAGTGGGAGAAGGGAACACCTGTCAGCAATCCAACACTTGTATCATCTGAAATGTTTTCGCAGCCTCTCAATAGATTTAGTTAATCTTCGACATGTTAAATAACTTGTGATGATTTGTGGTTGCGACAAATCTTACACCATGATCTAAAAATCAACCACTGGCCACTTTGTCTGTTGTTCCCAGGGGTACCTCATATCACAGTTATTTAATGCAAAATTGCAAAATATATGAATGACCATTCTCTTTCAGTGAAATGCACCCAAAACTACATGACTTGATTGCTAATAAATGTTTTTTCTTGGAAACTAAGGCTGGGTGGCTGTAGGAATATGTATCAATGGAAGATTTAGCATCTGCATGTACACATCTGTATCTGAGGGTATGGAAGCTCTCCAGCCTCTCCCAGACTTGCTCAAAGCATAAACAAGTGCTTATTTTAACAGGCCGATACTCTGATCACTTCTGTGACACTCTGGATTTTGCCCACAAGGGGGGTGTTTAGGCCTTTTAATTCGTGAGAACCATAGGACCATCATGAGGCCCACTGGCAGCAGTACAGCTTCCATAGCTTGCTCCAAAACTGGTGAACCACCACTAAAAAGAACTTGGGTTTTATTGTTAGATGCTGAACGTGGCCTTTTAACCATATGTCACCACTTCGAAATCATCTTCTCCAGAAGATGGAAGAAAACAAAACTCTTCTTCAGGCTTTCTGAAGAAAAGTATTTCTTTATTTTACCAATTCCCAGAATGAGCTACATTGATGAATGATAATTCAGTTTTTATGCAGAAGTTCTGACTGGATGGTATAAAGTGGCCAAGGCGCACACGTCCTTGAGCTGTGCCCAGGGAAAACAACTGCTCAACCACAGATAATGACAAATTCCATGCTTGGCTTCTTACACATTTAGCACATGCAGCCTGCCTACGGTAAAACTGCAAGGTATTTAAACTGCTGTTGCCTTTTTCTCCCCCTCTGTCTCTCTGTATGTGTATTAAAATTGCAATCTCATGGGAAACTACTCTTACGATGCCCATAAACTGTACTTCTGGACTGTGCAGAAAGTCCCCAAAGTCATCCCATAAAAAACCATGAGCCCAGGATGACAGGGAGTTGGTAGCTTCAGTGCAATCTGTAAATATAACCAGTAAATGAAGATCCACAGATACACCACATGCTGCTCGCTGTCGTGGAGTAGTTCCAGTTTATGCTGCTTTTAGGGCTCTCTCAATATTAAAGTAAACTTTCATTGAAAGGGCTACATTTCTAATCTCACCAAAAAACAAGCAAGGCAAGTATGGTACTGCACAGCAAACAAGTTATTCAAAATGGAATAAATGCACAAATCCTGTTTGAAATCAGACCAGAATGATCCAGTAAAGGACAAAGGCCTCTGCAGCACCACAAGGAGGTATTTCCAGTGCATGTAGTTGGAATAGGTGGTGCTTGAAATGACATGCTTGAGGGGAGGTGCTGCCCTCCCCCCTGCCTTCAGAACTGTATTTTCTGGTGCTCAGGGAAGCATTGCTAGATGATTAGATGCTCCCAGTGGGAAAGGTACCAGGAATCTTCCCATTAATGGATCTCATCTCTTGTTGTGGTCCGTACAAACAGACTGTTAAGAACAGATATTGCTCCCCAAAGCGGCTAAACAGAATTCTGCTTGCTTCTTTTCTATTCAAGCATCAGAAGCTGGAGTATTTTGAGCTATTTCTAGCTCTTTAAAATTTCAGATAAATGACTGCCCTTTAGCATGGACTAAAGTGTCATTAGGATTATATGTATAGTTTGCTTGCTTTGCTTTCAAAGTGAGCCAAATGATGCCACTTTAGTATGAATCTTGAATTCGGGTATTTGGAGATTATTTTAACTGCCTGTGGGAAGCTGTGGACACTTGCAAGTCTTGAAGAAAAAAAGCAGTATCCATGAGGAATACAGCATGCACTGAAATGCAAAGTAAGTGCAAAGGAATTGAAGAGGCATCAAGGAGATGGCACCAGGATCATGGGAGTGTTGAAGTCACAGTGACTGTGTTATCTCAGTACCTCACCCATGGAGGAGGACTGAGGCTACTCATAAAGAAGCATAGCAAGAACAGCAGGAAAGCTCTGGAGTTTAATTGCTTAAAGCAAGAAAATCTCCGGAGGATGCAAAAAAAGGTCAGTGCTCCTCTCAGGAGGATTTAATTTCTCAAAGCAAATGGCAATCTAGACTGAAAAAGCCCTGCTGTGTGTTCAGCTTGAGTACTTAACTCAGGAACACCGAAAGCTTCAGGAGTCTCTGTGTTTTGACAATCCCTGTTGTTTGGCCTCAGGTGCCCAGAGCTCGTGTTGCCTGGCAGAGGCCTGCAGGCACTGCGGGGGTGTCAAGGGAGCATCACACTGCACAACACCCTGGGCAGCACCTCAGCTGTATCACTGTGCACTGGTGTCCTTCCCTCGTGCCCTGCCCTGCCCTGGGACACAGCCTGCAGCACACACTGCCAGGTGTCAAAGGTAACAGGGAGACATCAGGGACTCCACTCTCGCTTTCCCTCCTGTCACAATCAATATTACACTGACATTTCCAGTACAGATTGGCCTTGTGTGGCCTCTCCAGAAGGCAGCGCTCTGGGGACATTTGGAGCTGTGAGCAATGATGCTGAGCAGGGGTGACAAGAGCTGTGGGAGCAGCACGGCAGAGCAGCAGGACGGGCACGCAGCTCTTACACTTACTCTGAGCATGGCTTGTGAGCAACCACATCTTGCACTCCATGTTGGAAGTTAGATAGATCAAAGCCTGATCTAGATCTCATTCCTCTAGGCATTAACATGAGCTGTAAAAGCCTGCTGGTGTCATATCTTTATGAGTTTTTATCTCGTCTGGAGCAGATATGGGTAACCGCAAAGACTTTCAAACTTGAAGCTCTTCATGGAAGTGTGTGATTTTCAGAAATCTCCAAACTCCTGAGACATCAGCTCTGCCTGGCATGGGACCAAGAAAATATCTTTGTCTTGTGCAGTCTCATGACAACATCTGAGCATTTCCACCTCTTCCTCTATGCATCTTAACTGCCATAAATAATATGAAAATGCAACCATCTCTGTTTTATAGGAGAAACTGAGGGATGACACAGCTCTGGCTTACTGCTTATTATGCCAGGAAGGTTGTTTTGGGAAGCCTTCTGCCCCTAGACTAGTGACTCTGGTTTTACTTGTGGAATTACAAAGAAGGGGGGGCATAGGGAGAAAGAACTCTTGAAAGGCTGTGAAATCCAGTATAAATAAAAGTAATTAGACTTCAGTGCTCCAGACATCTGTTCTGATTCTGCAGCTATTGGAGGTGATAAATGACCCCCACAGGTAAATCTGCTCCACCACAGGAACGTGCAATCAGTTTTCAAGCTTTTGCCCCAGTGAGCAGCAATTTGCTGGAGACAGTTTGCAAATTGGGGATTTTTGGTTAGCTGTTAGGAAAAGCCTCAGACATTGCTCCTAGCCTGTTGTAGGGGACACTCCAGTGCCTTTGAAGATGTGATCATGTGTCTGAGCAAACTGAGCGAGCTGGGTTTGCTCCTCAGTAGGGGCACCTGCAGGCACAGCGAGTATTTGGTTAAGGATAAAAAGGCCCCCTCGTACGGGAGAACTCCAGCGTGACAAAATGGTGTTTTGAGTCTTCTTCTGACAATTTGTTGGGCCTATTTCATCCAGAGAGAGCTGAGCACCTTTCTCTGTCTAACTTGGGCTCTGAACAGTAAGTGGCTGAGTGATGTGGCTGAGAGGGAGGACAGCAAATCTGCAGCTCTGAGCTGGCCCTGTGCCAAGACACCCGCTTTGGAAACTCAGAGCAACTAGTTCTAACATTTAGTAGAATTTAGATGCTGGAGCTGGTCCTGGCTGCTGCTCTGCCTCACTCCTGCCAGCTGCAGAGGCACTGTACCTCCTGCTCCATGTCTGCAGGCAAAATCATCCTACACACTTGGCCCGACACCAGTCTGGGTTTATTCACCCTCCACTCTCTCTGGCTGGAACCTCAACCAAGGGCAGCACTCAGCAGTGTTTATAGAGGTTTGTCTGATTTTCTTGCTGTGAACCCAAGGAACAATCAGCTTTTTCAGGGCAAGAGCAGGAGCTCTGGCCCAGGCAGACTGATTGGTAGGTAGTCATCTGTAAGCTTGAATCCCACAGCCCTCACAAGTAGCCAAGGTTAGAGGAAGCAGAAAGCCACAGTATCTGCAGGTGACAATGGGAGCCCTTTCCCCACCACACGCGCATTTTGCACATAGGCCTTGTTGTTGGAAGGGGAATCTGTTTGCTGGGACACGGTGATCCCAAAGTCCATCCAACACTGCAACAAAGGACTGAACCCTTCACTCTTTAGTACCTTCTTACTGATCCTGGCTCATTTGGTTCTACTGAATTTCAGCCAGAGATCACCCAACACAGTATTTCAGGGCTGTTCCTCTTTCGACTGATAATGGCTCAGCTGTCTCTCAGTGACATGTTGCTGACTGAAGGGTAGTCTCTTCCATACTGCTTATAGACAGAATTTCCCTTAGATCCCAAAATTAGGCATGATGTATGCATGTAAAAAACCAAAACCCCAAAACAATTCAAGAATTCAAGGCCTTCAGGAGGACCAAGGTATAAAGGCAAATTCTGCTTATGAAACCCACAACAATTCCATTAAAAAGTGGGTCTATGAGCCTTTCCTAATCATGCCTCGAGAATAATTTTTCACAGATAAGTATGTAGACCTAACACGTACGGATTACATGGTAACAAAGGCAATTATCCATCCATATGGTGTTCCAGCAGTTGTGTAGCATTTTACTCACATAACTGCGCCCCGGACATTGCAACCAGCTTCTGATTTATGCCTCGCCACTTCCCTTTCACATTCTGAGTCACAAGCATTCGCGTCTCTGAGGCTTTTGCGAGTGTTCTCTAACCCATTTCAGGGTGACCCCCGCACTCCCATTCCCTTTGTTCTGCCATGGACGACTCCTGGCTGTATTTTCCCTGCCACCAGCGGGGATCCGCAGTCCCTGCCACCAGCGCTGTCCTTACGGGTTTTCAGGGCAGAAGCGATGGATGCTGTGATGCACCTGGCGCAGGTGACCTTTGGATGAGGAGCATTCGAGGATCTGCGGTGCCGCAGACCCGACCCCAAACCTGAGCGTTGCCTCAGGGAGCGGGCACAGCCGATCCGCCCCGGGCCGGGCAGGGACACGCTCCCACCGGCGCCGGGGCTGCCCAGCAAATGTTTGCCACGTTCTGTCAGCTCTGAACCCTTCTCAAGGCTCCCCTGACCCCCGGCCCGGCTGCGGAACCCCCCGTTCCCGGGATTTTCCCGTCCCCGGGATCTCCCCGTTCCGTTCCCACCCGGCTCCCTCAGCGCCGGCAGCGCCCCCTCGCGGCCCTCAGGCACCGCCTCGGGGAGGCCACGCCCCCTCGCCCCCGGCTCCGCCGCGGATTGGTGGGAGCGGCCGAGGGGCTCTCGGAAGCCCCGCCCTCCCCTTGCGCGGCGCCCCCTGCGGGCTCCGCGGCGCGTGCGCAGCGGCGGCGGGGCGGCCCCGGCCGTTGTTGTGGAGGGGCCGGTCAAGATGGCGGCCGGGCAGGGGGGCGGCGGCGGCGGCGGCAACAACGGGAGCGGCGGCGGGAGCGGAGCGGCGGGGCTGGGCATTCCCGCGCACCTCACCCTCTCCTTCTCGGCCGGGCCGCACTGGGGCGCGGCCGCTCTGCCGCAGCCGCACACGGTGCGCAGCCTGGAGCGGGCCCTGGAGGAGGCGGGCAGCTCGGGCATCCTCTGCCTCAGCGGGAGGAAGCTGCGCGACTTCCCCGGCAGCGGCTGCGACCTGAGCGACACCACGCAAGCGGGTGAGGGGACTGCGGCTGTGGCGGGGCCGGGGCTGCGGGGGCCGTGCGGGGCGGGTGCGGGCTCGGCCGTGCGGGCGGGGGGCGCGTCCCCGCTGTGGCGGCCGGGGACGGGCAGTGGGGGGTGCGGGCCCTGCTGCGGGGGCTGCAGCGAAAGGGTCCCTGTGGTGATAGGGCAGCGCTGTGGGGGCTGTGGGAGCAGCTGGGGGGTGACACGGCAGCGGCTGCTCTGGGTGAGGAGCCTTGGTCCCACTGGGTGAGGGCAGGGGGGACAGTGGGGAGGCCCCACGTTTGGGGGGGCTCTCCCTGGAGGCGGCAGGACGGGGTCTGCAGGATGTGGAGGTGCAGCGGTGGGGGCTCTCCCTGCGCGCACTGGGGGCGGTTCTGCCGCGGGTGTCTCGGGGCAGCGTCCCTGCAGCTCCCTGGGAGCGGCACCTGGTGCCTCCTGAGGGCGAGCGGACCGGGGGGTCCTGGGGGTGCCTGGGGAGGTGGGGGCGAGGGGCCCCAGCAGCGAGCGGCTCTGTGTGAGTGTGAACGCTCAGGGCTGTGTGTGAGTGTGAAGGCACAGGGTTCTGTGTGTGTGTGACTGAAGGCACAGGGTTCTGTGTGTGTGTGACTGAAGGTACAGGGTTCTGTGTGTGTGTGACTGAAGGCACAGGGCTCTATGTGTGTGTGAAGGCACAGGGCTCTGTGTGTGTGTGACTGTGAAGGCACAGGG